>NW_004955428.1:11604807-11700392 GCF_000276665.1 Chinchilla lanigera
ATCTTTGTCATGTTATTTTTCTACTATTGGTTCCCTACTTTTCCCCTCTGTTTAATTGCTTTCTCTGCTTGGTAGTTCCTTTATATTGTTTTTCTGGAAATTGTGGTCATTTTATCTTTTTCTAGAATATCTTTTAGTGCTCTTTGTAGGGTTAGTTTGGTGCTCAAGAATTTCTTCAGTTCCTCTTTTTGTGGAAATATTTTATTTCTCCATTAATTTAGAAGTATAGTTTTGCAGGATATATCAATATGGATTGGAAGTTGTTTTCTTTCTTGGACCTCAAATAATTCACTCCAAGCTCTTCTTGATTTGATGGTTTGTTTTGAGATATCTGCCATGATTCTGATGGGATTTCCTTTAGGGGATCTCTTTCTTTTCTCTAATAGCTTTTAATAGTGTGTTCTTTTGCTAAATTTCTGGGATCTTGATTATTTTATGTCTAGGTGTAGATATAATTTGGTTATGGCTAATTGGAGTTCTGTATGCCTTGCTTAAATATATGTCAGATTTTTTTTTTCCATGCTTGGGAAATTTTCTGCTATTAGTACTTCAAATAGTCTTTTTATGTCACTTGTGTTGACTCCTGCTGTTTAAATGACACGTATTAGTCTTACATTGTGTTTCTTTTCATCACTTTGCAATGGCTGAATTGTTATTTCCTGGTTCCTTGTTATTTTTAAGAAATCCTTCCTTTCACAGTTATTAGCATATCGTCAGCTTCATTCAAAAGTTTTTGCCAGCATTTGATGGAATTCTTAATTTCCTGGATATCATGTGAATCTCTTTCATGCATTCTTTCTATATTATCCATTCAAAGTTTCCATTATTTTTCCATGCTACACTATTTTTTATCTATGTCTTCTTTACATATGCCAAGAAATTCTTTCATTCTTGTTGCCTTTTTTTTTTTTTAAAGGAGAGTTTATTCATGATCTGATTTCTTCTATATCATGATGGAGTTGTTTCTTTACTTCAGTTGTTGTCATTTCAGAAATTTCAGATTCATGGCTTCTGAGTTCTATGTCAGTGTCTCCTGGACTTGTTCTGGGAAGGATGGTGTTCAGAGATTTCATTTTGCTCCTTCATCTTGTCATTTTCCATGCAAGAAGTGGAACAAGAAGCCTCATCCTTCCCACACAGCTCACTGCAGATCCCTGTGTTCCCCAGGGATCAGAATCATTGTGGTTTTTCTGGGAGATGAGGTATGTCCCACAATGGTGGCACAAGGCAGGGCTCTGAGTCCAGTCTCTCCCAGCAGCCCAAAGAGTGGACCTGTCTTTCCCAGGAGGTCAGAGGCATTTCACATTCTAAGTCTGAAGGAGAAGGGGCCCTGCGTCTTCTTTCTGTCTCATCCAGAAAACTGTCATAAGAAATGCTACACAGCTTGTTGAAATCTAGGTGCACAGTGGTCAGCATACTTGCCTCCATATCATGTAAATGTTTATAGTGAAGTAATGTCATATACAGTATCATCACTTACTTTTAGATAATTCATATATTTTTCTCCCTTGCACTGACTTCCTATCCTTTCTTAGCATTGATTTCTTAGTGTTTGACCATTCTTATTATCATGACCTTTATTTGCTTTCATTTCTACACATTCCTCACAGTAACTGCCTTCTAACTGATAATCATTCTGTCATTCTTCTCCAGTGTTTCTCTCTACTTAAGGCTATAGTTTCTATCAGATACATATTTTAAAGAACTACATGGCTCTAAGTGTAGTTCTACTCAGAAACTTTCATCACTGTTCAACACATACTGAAAGTGTTAACCTTTCATATGACCATTTTATTTCCCAGATATTAAAGTTTTTAAAATAGTTTCATGATTTGGCCTCCTTCTTCTTAACCTACACTAACCTAAACTCAGTTCAGTGAGTTACAAAAGGCCTTGTGGAAGAAATAGTTACCCTGATAGAGACAGTGGACACTGAGGAGGTTGGTGGGGTATATTATCTCTGGTGGATTATTAAACAATAAATGTAATCCAGTCAGTTTACCACTTATTATCACCTATTTAAGCAATTGTAAATGATGTGTGAAATAAATACCTTTCCCTAAACACTCTTTTTGGCCTAAATTCTAAGTAGTTGCTGAAGTTGGTGTGGGGCTATATATATATATATATATTCTTCAAATTAACACCCTTTTACTCATCCTATAATGAAATGTTTTCTTTCAGAGGTTAAATTGAATTGCTTCTACTTATATTGGAATCTAGGGTGCATATGAACTCAAAAATGTATTCATTTTGAAGAACAATGTGTCAGTAACAATTTAGTATGGCTGAACTCATTCTGGGCACAAATTCTAGTATTCCTGAATGTAAAGACTAAATTTAAAATAACTAACAGCACAGTAATTAAAAATACAAAGAAACAGAATTCAGAGAACATAAATTCTATCAAACTATGTAAACATTTCACATTTTTATTTGTGTACAAATGTAAAATAGTGAAACATAGAACTGTGAAGTGTGATATATTTGCGTAGCAGACATAAATTTAGGTAAAATTTAGCAATTATATATCATGTATATGTAGGTTTTTACTTCTGAACATTACTATACTCTTTCATCCAATTTTCATATGTATCTTCCACCTTATACTGTATCCTGAGTATTTATGTACATGCATTACTATTTTCTACACTTATGAACTTTCTGGTAACAGCTAATTCCCCTTATTATGTTATGAATCATTGAAACCATGACCATTTGCTTGTAGGATTATAGTTTACTTCACTATAAACATTTACATGATTTGTTGGTGAGGCAAGTATGCTGACCACTGTGCACCTAGATTTCAACAAGCTGTGTAGCATTTCTCATGACAGTTTTCTGGATGAGACAGAAAGAAGACATAGGGCCTCTTCTCCTTCAAACTTAGAGTGTGAAATGCCTCTGACCTCCTGGGAAAGACAGGTCCACTCTTTGGGCTATAGAGACTGGACTCGGTGCCCTGCCTTGTGCCACCATTGTGGGACATACCTGATCTCCCAGAAAAATCACAAAGGTCATGTTAACTATACTCAAGTAATATTTTAATAATAAAATTTAATATTTGTAAATTTTACTATATCACCATCGATAAAGTGTTTAAAAGTTACAATTTAATAATATTTACCTTTTACTCCAAAGAGAAAAAGAGAACTCTCAAAATATCATAAAAAATAAGAAATTTTAGGAAACCGTATCTACATTCATTAACCTTCTACATAAGTACTGAGTAAGCAAATGAGTCAAGTACTCATCTATAAGTAAAAAACATAAATTCTTTGCTTCCATAGAAACTGTTAATGCAATAGACAAACGTGAGTCACACATTGGTAAGTGTAATGGAGAAAGTTGGGAAAGAAAATGTGATATTGTGGTAAACGATGACGAGAAGGCAGCAATAAAATTAGTAATAGCCTACATAAGACTTGGCAATTAATATTAAGGATTATATAAAATGTATAATTTCTATGCATACATAATTATACAGTTAGTATGTGATGTTATATATGTAATATACTATATTATGGTTTATATTTGTATACCTGCATCTATCTATATCACAGTATCAAAGACAGTGAAAATAGTCAATACATTTTTGAATGATGAAAGTGGGCAGAACTTGTATGAAAATGGCCCTGTGAAAGGAACAAGATGGGACACAGACTAAGAGAAAACATTTGCAAAAGATATATCTGAGGAAGATTTCTCACCCAAAATATGCAAGGGATTTCTCAAATTCAATATTATGAAAGTGGATAAGTCAACTAAGGAATAGACAGATGATGTAGATACATAACATCTTAAAAAGATGGCATAACTTATCTTACAGATGGCAACTAAGCACAGAAGAGATGCTCAATATCAGGTGTCATGAGGGAATTGTAAATTGAAACAACAATGTGATAGCGCTATGTACTTATTAGAAACATTAAAATGCAAAACACTGAGTACACTGAATACTGTGAAGGTATGGAACAACAGGAGCTCTCATTTATTCAGGTGGGAATGGAAAGTGAGATAGAAGTGTCAGCAGACAACTTGGTAAATTCTCACAAAATTACATACCCTTAGCACTTTATTCAACAATCATATTCCTTGAAAGTTACCCTTATGAGCTGAAAAATATCTACACAAAACCTTCACACAAATGTTTGCAGATTTATTTATACCAAAATTTAAAAGCAAAATGTCTTCAGTGGGAGAATGGATAAACTGAGACTGGGAAATATCTGGTTTAAATATGTATGTGCTATCAACGCACAAAAAACGTGGAAGGAACTTAACTCCATGCTACAAAGTGAGTGTCCATCTAAAGACGTCCATCTAAAATGGCTACACATTGCATAATTTCAGCTGTACTATACTCTGGAATGAACAAACTATGGAGGCCAGAAAACTGAGCCCATGGAAAAGGAGGGAAGCCAGGTGGAGCACAGGGAATTCATTTGCTCATGGGAGATACTGTATATGATATGAAAATGGTAGGTACATGTCACTGTGTATTTGTTAAGAAACAGAAGGTACAATGCCAAGAGTGGCCACTAATGTGAACTACAAAGTTTGGGTGATAATAATTTGGTAATGCTGGTGTCATTCTGTATAGCAAATGTACCACTAGAACAACTGTACCATAACAATAAAAATAATAGGAGAAACTTTGTGTGAAGTGGAGGGAGTACATAATATTCTGCACTTCTGCTCCATCTTCTCTGAACTTAGAATTTCTCCTGGAATCACTTTTATTAGTTGCTTTGAAAAGTGGATTATGAATGAGTACAGAATGTCTTAAATGAGAGTTGCTAGGGAGAAATTAATCTGTGCATTATCATTCAGAGGTTTCCTCCCCTGAGAAGGAAAATGATGCAATTAAAAAGAGGAAGCCATGGAAGAAAATGTTGTAGAGGTAAAATATATTGGGATAAAATGTGGTAGAGACATAAATGTTAAACTTGAGAATATCTCCAGATAATGGCACAAGAGTAAAACAATTGGATAATAGAAAGGAAATAATAACAGGATTGATCTAAGAAGTATAAAAAACAATTTTAAACAATCTAGAAAACTTAATAGAGGGGAAATTAACAAAGAAACAATTTAAAATATTTTTATTACAGATTAAATTGTAAGCCTCTTCATCTTCCCATGCATGTACACACATGTACATACAATGGAAACTATGAACGGTGATAGGCATGTTAATTTCAGTTCATTACACAATGGGTCTGTGCGTCAAACCACACCGTTACCCTGATTATATGTAATTATCATTTGTCAATTATACCTCAGTAAAACTGAAAACAAATATCAGAAATAGAATGAAGTAATTTACCAGTACCCTACAAAAAACTACAAGCTCACATAAATGCGTACTTTAATACAATTTTAAGCACAAGGGAAAAAGAAAAATTTTTGAGCTGTTAAAAAGTAAGTGAAACAGCAAACCTCTTGCAAACACATTTGGATATAAATTCTCTAACATTGGAATTTAGGAGAAATGAAACAAAGCCATTAAAATGGTGGGAAAAATTCCTCCTAAATTTTCTGCAAGTTTGACAAATTCAGACAAAAGAGCATAGAAGGAAGAAATTTTACATATTTAACATCACATCTCAGGAAAGGGAAGTAAGCATATATATCAGAGATCAACAAAGGAACAGATTATTGATTGATTGATTGATTGATTGATTGTATTTACAAGGAAGGCTCACAGTGGCTGCCTGCAGAGTCAGGTGTGGAAGAGTGCAAACAGGTAGTCGATGCGCCAGACAGCTGGAGCTCCCTGCAGAATCTTGTCTGAATCTATGTTGGGTTTCTGGAGGGTTTCTGCTGGAAGCATTGTGTTGGACTTGCAAAGTGGATGATGAATACTAGAGCTCTTCTAAGGAGGCTTTATGCTCCTTTCCTGTTTCATTCCATCCAAGTTATAGGCCTACTTGTTGGTGCTACCTATGCCTAGAGTTTGTTTCTCCATATGAGTAAGTCCATCAGGTAGACTGTCTTGGTTACTTTTTTGTTAGTGTTGCTGGAACAAAATACATGACACACAAAATTGAGAAAGGAAAGGTTTATTTAACTCATAGTTTGTGGAGGTTTTAATCCATAATCAGCTGGTTCTAAGACAGGGTGGCAGGGCACAGGGGCAAAATTCTAAGGTGGCAGAAGACAGCAAAAACAGCAAAGGCAAAAGAGGGGAAGCAAGCCTCTTTTCCTCCATTATATTGTATCCTGGCTATCCACCCATGCCAACACCATCTTGGTGCCCTACTCTTGCACCAGCTCAGGATGAATACAAAGTAAAGACCCTGGATCTTTGCTGAGTCACATAGCTAACCTTTTAAATATTTGAAATTGACACAATGAACAACATCCTAGAGTGGTAAGGTCATGTCCTTTTTACCCCAGAATGTAGAATTGCTGAATTACTTAGTTAGGTTTTTAGACTAATCAAGATGCCACAATGTATCAACCATAACAATCTATGCCTTAACAACTTGACAAGCAGAGACATTTTTCTAAGCCAGTTTCAGACACAAAGACATTATTTTTATTATTTTAAAACTTGAATATTATAACACAGGTTTAACAATCTTTAAGAACCAATATTGTCTATCAACATTGTATTATAGTAGAACCATAACATTTTGCCCCGCCCGCTCCAAGACTTATGCACATCCCTCTATGCAAAAGGCATTTAGTCCATCTGCATGAGTTGCCAAAGTCTTAACAGTTTTAGCATCACTGAAAAGCCTAAATCTAAGTCTTCTAGAGATTTATGGCAAACTATTAGTTGTAAGCCCCTGTATAAATGGTAAGTCAGGCACTTTTAACATTTAATGGCACAAAAATAAACATTTTTATTTTAAAAGTTATAAACAGGGAAGTATAAAATATTGGTACCGAAGCAGATCTAAAATCCAGCAGGGCTAATATTAAGTCTTATAGCTTTATGTCCAGCATCTGAAGCAATCTGTGGCATATTGTGAGCTCTAAAGGGCTTGCATGACTCCACCCATATGGCACTTCTGGTAGTTATGGATTTTAGAGATTTTGTGTTAGGCCTGGGCATGTCCTTTTAACCCCAAGATGTAAAACTGCTGAGCTACTTTGTTAAGCTTTTAGACTCCTCAAGTTGACACAACATATCAATCATAATACAGACACACCCAAAACTGTACTCAACCAATCACCTAGGCATTTCTTACTCATGTTGACACCACATTTAGCCATCACCACATAATCCCAAAGTATGACAGTTTAAATTTGAAAAGACATAAGACAGGTTAAATAGTGGTTCATCCTAGATGAGTGATACAGGGAAGTTTAGTAGGGAATATAATTTTTCAGCATAATGATTCTGTAGACATCTTGCAATTTAGTGTGTCCATGTTGCATCCAAAGGATAAGTGGATCTTGAAAAGACATCTTACAAAAACATTATGCTCATGAAATATTGCACTATGAGGTAAATAATTTTATGACTTGTATCTTATCTGTTCCCCTAAGCCTCATGCACTCATAGGTGGGGTTTTTCAGAGCTGGCTGGATCTAGGTTCTATGATAACTGCATTGAAGATATGTAGCACTAGCTGGGCAATGTGGTACACACCTGTAATCCCAGCATTCAGGAGGCTAAGACAGGAGAATTGCTGTGAGTTTGAGGTTAGCCAGGGTTACAAAGTGTGTTCAAGGCCAACCTGAACTGTATAGTGAAACCCTGTCTCAAAAAAATAAAAAGATATATAGTATAAATTAGTTCACTCATTAGAATTAGCATAGTTCCAGTTGCAGCTGAGTGGGTTTACTGAAGACAGAAGCCCCACACTGGGTGTGAATGGTACCACTCAAAAAGTTTGTAGCCTATTTGGAATAAAAGGGAAAGGCAGGCTCACTTTTGATGCTGTTACTTGTACCCTTCTTGCTATTATACCATGGACTCTTTCTCCTCTGCCATGCTGTCCTACCTTGGAGTCAGCTATGGACTGAACCTCTACAAACTGTGAGTTCAGTTGAACCTTTGATCCTTTAAATTTGGGTATTTTTGTCTGAGTGAATGGAGAAAATAACTACAACAAATAACACAAAGAAAAGTTCATATTCATTTTGGTATGTTTGGAAAACTATCTGACAGACACATCTAAAAATAGATTTTTTGCAGGGTTTTGGAGATTGAACTCAAGAACTTACACATGCTAGTCAAGTGCTCTACACAGAGATACTTGCCTGTTCCCAAAATATACAATTTTTTAAAGAAATTTTTATCTCTGGGAAAGGTAGAAAAGAAATGCAATCACAGCACAACACAACATAATTATAAAGCACTATATTTTGTGTAGCAAAAATGTTGATTTAATTAAAAACATTAGTTTACAAAGATGAGGAAAAGTAGCAGGAATCATAATTAGAAGTGATAGGCTTTATCTTTCATACAATGCAGTTAGTCACTAATTTCATCCTTCAAAAATGTCAGTAAAAGCTATAATTTTAAACACAGAAAAAATAGAAAAATATTCTTTTTAGAAAGGTGGAACATTTGGCCCTATAGAACCACATGGAGAATGAGACAAATGAGGTAATACCATTTTAACGTTTTATTATAGCCTTGTAGTATTAGTAGACTGCTAAAACTATGTGCATTTATGACTCACATAAGAATGAAAAAAAGTTAAAACAAAAGATTAAACAGAATAATAGGATGAGTAGGAGTAAAATTGTTCAAGGTTTGATGGCTTTGACAGTTCCCCATGTATGGGTGCATATAAAGCAGTTACCAGTACTGTATAGCTATTGTTAGAACTCAGACAGGCTCCCAACTTTCCTCTACACAGAATGTTTAAAGAACAAAGACTTTTTTTAGGATGCTGTAATTATATTTAATAATATATATTGTATTGTTTTTTAGTGTGAAGTGGCATTCTTCTATTACTCAAACTTTTACCTGGTATTGGAAATATTCATTTGAACACACACACACGTGCACACACACACACTTAATAGCTTTGTTGACTTTTCCATTCCTTATCGATGCACAAATCTAAATTCAAAGAAAAAACATATTATTGATGCTGTAGTAGTCAATATATTTCAGAATTAGAATTTTATTTGTTTGATCTTAGCAGCTTTTTATCCCTGAGTGACATTTCATTGTTTGGTGTAATCACGCCTGTCAAGTAGTGTGATATACCTTTTGGATATGCCTGTGTACATACATATTTGCACAGGGTTCAAATAAATAGATTTATTATCATATATCTAAAGTAAGGAAATCATCTTTTAGAAGTGATAAGACTCCATATATAAATATTGGAGATTAACAAAGGAAGGTAATTGTATTTAAAATAAACAGGACCACATTTGGATTATGAATATAGTGGTACCCCAGTTTATGAACTTAATTTATCTTTCCATATTGAGGAAGATGATTGCATTTGTGTTTGTGTAGGAAAAACGACCTTTGTTGGGTTTGTCACCCAGTGTACTGTGCAAACAGAAGCAACATTTTGCCAAATGATTTTGTTTACAAACTGAATTGCTTGCACACAGAAGCATTCATGAGGCAAGGTATTACTGTATTTCACTTATATGCTCCCAGGTTCGGAATTATCCCCTACTTAACTGTAGACTTATATATAATATTGAAAATATATTTCCTTGCATATCTAAGAAACTTAACCAAAAGTTTGGTTTAAAAAATCAGGAAAAGACACACTTTAAATGAGAAGTGTCTTGTTCCAACCTGTAAGATCTAAAAATCTGCAAACAACTTCTACAAATATTACAAGTTCAAGAAAAATAATTAGTATTTATTTGCATTTCAGCACATAGTGAAAATAATGTAACAGAGTACAGATGCAAAGTACAGAACTGTAGAAAATGTAATGAAAGACCATTAAAAACTCGGCAGTAGAATAGTTATTTAATATAAAATGCAAAATTAATTTATTAAATTGCTCTTGAGTTCAACAAATATTTATCAAGATCATATTATAGGCTATGCACTGTTTAGATGTTGCATATGTATTAGCAAGCCAAGAAACTGCCTAAAATCATGGAGATGACATTAAAATAGGGCAGTAAAACAAGATTAAACAAAAAGATAAACTACAACCAATAATATGATAAGTAATAAGAAAGAAAATACCTTTGTATGACAGATGTAGAGAAACAAAAAGTGTTACAACAGTGAAGAAAGTCAGACACTACATACTTATATCTGTATGGTGTCAAAACATTTATTTGAGACTTTGAGTTTCAATTAATACCATTTTATTTTTTTGCTCAAATTGTTCCAGTTTTTCTTTTGGGAGCTCTTTCATTTAGCCCCAAAGTCAAATCTTTAAAATATTTCTACTATGTATGCTTGTTTTTAGCACCTCTTTATTTTGGGCAGTAGAGGATGACCTAGGTTCATTTTGTATATTTCCTGCCCCATTCCCATGGGTGTTCCACTAAATTTTTATTTTATTTACTTTTAGAAAAAAGCTTACTTTTGTAATTTTTATATTTTTATTTTTTTAAATACATTTTGCCCCTTTATGTTTCCTTTTCTAATTACAAGTAAAATTGTTATTTGTGTCTGTGAACATGGAAAGTATAATTACTTTAGTCTGTGTCTGATGATTCTGGTATCTAGAGTACCTCTGGAGATTTTTTTCTGGAGGGGTATTGCTGATATTTTGGTTGTTCACAGGGTTTTGTTCTTCATTATTTTTTGGTCAAGTATATTGCATTTAAAAAATTATGAAAGTGATTCAAATTCTAAGATTGTTATCTTTCTCCAAAAAGTTAATAGGTGTGTATAGTAGTTGGGTGTGTGTATCAGCAATACAGTAGTTCCTACATAGATCAAATCAAACTCTCAAATTAGACTCAGCAGAGGAAAATGCAACCCATTTTGTTATTTTCACACCCTACTATTCTACACAAGATGTATGTGTGGCTTTCCAAAATGAAAAATTTGTGAGACATTCACAAAAGAAAGATGAACACCACATTGCTAAGATATAAAACCAGATTCAAGACAATAAAAAAAATTCAGAAAATTAAAATTAAAAAAAAGTTCAGATATGACACAGAAGTTTGAAAAAGTAGACAGAAAGCCAGCATGATGAGCTCCTCCAAAACAACCAACAGCTCCTTATAGCTTCTACCAGCTCCTAACAGCCTCTCTCAGCTCCCAACAGTCTCCTTCCCCTCCTCCAGTTCTGCCTCTTATGCTGCTGGCAACAATCCTCAGGTGGGCCTCCCATACCCAGCACCACACCCACTCAGTTCAGCTGGGGGTTATAAGTGGACCACCAGTTATTAATTAACTACAACTTTTATGATATTTCTCTCTAAAACAATATAATCTTGACAAATCAGAAACACACACAGTACAAAGTATTATAAAAAATAACTTGCCTGTTCCAAACTAAAGAATGCTAAAACAACATGGCCAACAAATGTACTGCACGATTCTGAACTTTAACACAACAATTATTATTTTTAATAAAAGACCTTATTGAGATAATGGGAAAAAATGACTGAACTTTGTACAGTAGATATCAGTGACACATATATTTTAATTTTCTGACTTTGATATTGACAGTAGAACTATATAAGAGGATGTCCTTGTTCTTAATAAATATAACAATTTTTTAGATTTAGATCTCTCTTCTTTTTCTCTGACTCATGCATCTCCTCATCTCTGTCCATAAATTTTCTTCTCTCCCTACTGATACCCTCAAATATCCTTAAGAAACGAATTCTGTAATATGGAGAAAGTGGAAAGTGGTAAACATTTCATAACTGGGCAATAAAGAACTATTTTAAGAGTCATACTGTACCTTAAATGGCCAGGCACTAAAATTTTCAAAATCATTCACATGCACACTGTATGAGAAATTGCTAGGCAATTATACACACACATGCAAGTGTGTAGTTGTGTATGTGTGTATATGTAAAATAGTCTATCACAGTAAAGCAGATTGAAGAGATTCCTAATACATTCTCTATTTCAAACGTTCTAGTCATTTGGCATATTTCCATTTCAACCTCACAGATATTTGAGTTGGAAGATGCATGTCTTTTTATTTAATGTCATGATACAGGAAATTTTTTCTCATTTTTATGGAGTGCACACATACTAGATTGAGATCTTCCATCCATTTTGTTCAAAACATTTTGTAACTGTCAAAAAGAAATTACTTACACTTTCAGATACAAACTAATTATTTAAACAAATAAAAACTTCCAATCATTTATATCTGATAGGATAAAGTTAATTCCAGCACAAATATTAAAATTTTATTTCATCTTCAATGAATTCTGTGCATCTATAAAATTTTCCTTCTTTTTCTTTTTCTTTCTCAGAACAAGTCTGTAGGGCTTAAAAATTATAATGATGATGTCTGGTACCCTATGACCCTCACAGAGATTTTCCAATACTGACTTTTATTTAGAGCAGTTAACTTAGTGAGGGAAATCTGACTCTCAAAATAAGCAAGCACTACTACAAAGGATATGAAATTCAAGAGAGCCTTGCTGCTAAAAAACAAAGTTAAAGACAAACATCCTATCAAGGCCCCAAGTGAAAAAAACATGCCAACAACAATTAAACTGAAACAGCATTACAAGCCCTCTACCCTCACTTAGACAGACTCCTGCAGCAGTATTGAATCAAAAGGGATTGAGAAAATATTACACAGGAGTGTGTGTTTACTTTAACCTGGGCAGTGAAAATTGCACAACGTGTAACCAGCCAGAGAACTCCATGATGTAACTACCTGTCTGATTTAAGAAGGGAAAGGAGGAAAGGGAGTGCGGCATTAAAGCAGAAAACCCCGGCTCTTTCCTCTGAACTTCACAATTTTGGTGAGCTCAGCTGAACACAGGGGGCCAATTCTATCGTTAGCTGTTCAGTAGACAGTGGGAAATTGTAACTTATAGCTATAAAGGTTAGTCTTTGTTGAAAAAAGACACATAAAGGCAGCATGGAGTCTGGCATTATTTATCATCTATAGACACAGTAGCTACATAATGTCACTGACTTCTCTGTCAGCGGAGTACTCCGTGAAAGCCTGTTCAGCAGGCTTCCATCTGATAAAGCAAAGCCACTCCAAGACCCAGCAAAAAATGATGAATCAAACTGACACTAGCTTTTGTAAACCACCTACTTGCACGAGGAGTCTTTTCAGTAACTAAAGTGCTTGGAATTATGCAAGGATACACTTCTTATATTTTTGAAAGGCAAAAAAATATAGGAATAATGAACCTAAACAGATAAATTTAACCCTGGTGTTCATAGAAATATTACAAACAAGCCATCACTTATTTTTCCCATGACTTTCCAAAAAAGTTTCTGTAAACAGAAGACAAAATTCTGACGCAGTTGCCTCCAATTGAAAAATTTTTGAAATAAACAAGTTAAAAAAGATCTTTTACTATGTGCCAAATGCATAGTAATGTACTTTAGAAGAGATAAGCTCAAAAAAATAATTGACCTTACAGATCTTGAACTAGAGTGGGAATCATGATATAGAGAAATCACCTTAAAACGTAACAGAAACTATCCTAAAACACACTCCTAAAAATGCAATGATATTACAAATAAAGCAGAGTGAAATTCAAACCCAGTATGATGGGTTAGATTGGGCAGGGTCCATAGAGACTTTGAAGTATGCACTAGGCTGGGTTGGGTACTCTTTCCACAGGAGAGGCAGCTCTAAAGGGTAAGTATATAATTTGGATCTCAAATGTCCTCCTCAAAGTCCATGCGTCAAAAGCTTCGTCCCCAACTTGGCGCTTTTGGAAGGTGGTTGAAAGAGTTCAGACCTAGCAGGAGGCCTTCTCATTACTGGGGGCATGCCTTGAGTGGGGTTGTTGGATCCCCAGTTCCCTTCTTCCTTTCTTTCTTATACAGACCACGAAGAAAATGGGTTTGATCCTCTCTGTGCTCCCATCAAGCTGTTCAACCTACCACATGCCTAATAAAGACAACCAACCACGGACTGAAACCTCCAAGACTTTGAGCAGAAATAAACCTTTCCTCTTTATAAGTACAGTATTGTTTGTATTTGTTATGATGTCAGAGAGCAAACTAACATAGATATTGCAGGCAAAGAGAACCATTAATGAGGACATGATCTGTTAACCAAATTTACAGGGATACAGGAGCAGTTAAAAAGTCTGCTTTTCTTAGTCACAGGCTTCAAACTTATGGGGCAAGTGACATGTGAATTGGATAGGCCCTTGTGGCAGATGCTGTAACCTAGCTCTTGCAGTGTGAGACCCAGTTCTCTTCTCCTTCCCCTACTCCAGCACAGAAGAAGAAATGGCTACTTATTTTCTTCGGTAGCCTCACTGCCTGGTAACTGTGTATGTAGACACTGACAAACACACATGTATACCAGATGCCCATGGGATGCCAACAATCTGGGCTTTTGTCTTAGTACTGAATTTTTGTACCTAGAAAAATAGCTTTTACTTTCAAATTTAAAATTATAATAGCAACTAAATGTGGTCTTCATCTGCTAATTATAGAAAATGGAAAAATTAACTTCTTGCCTTATCTGTGACAAACACAAAACTATATGCTTTCAAATGCCAGCAAAAATAAGTAAAGAAATATGAGAAATAGAAAGGCACAGAGGGATATTATTTCAGAAGAAGTTAATTAGCAGGAATGTAGTTCCACTTTTCTGACACCTCTATTTTTGCATGAGGCATGCCATCTCACAGTCCTGCTAGGCTTTTCGAGTCCATTAAAAAGGATAACAGCCACTCTGGAAACAGGGACCCCCCCATACCAAGCTTCCTCGGCTCTCTGAAGTATATCTTTAGAGGACTTTCTAACTTGTTACTCTCTTGTACTTGTTGAAGTGACCCCAGTAATAGTCAAGACTCTACCGTAGATAGGAAGAAAAGAAGAGCTATTTTGAGATCGGCCTTTAGGTTTACAGAAAGTATAAAAATCAACACATAGAAAAAAGTTGGCCAGAGACTTTGAGACTAGGATTTAATTTACATATCCCTTCACCAATAGAACAACAATCTTTTATCTCTTTGTTGCTTGAGTTCTGACAGACAGTTATGCCCAGATTAATGTGGAAGGAGTTGTAGTGAGAAATGAAGCATTATTGGATTAAGGAATGTCAGCCTCATTGAACACCTTAGACTTAACTTGGGCCTCATCTCAACGATATCCCTGTTATAGAAATCTCCTGGCTAAAAGTAATATATCTCTTCTTATTTAAGCGAAAAGGACAGAGATGTTTATGTTTGCTCTTGGTAAATTTGAGCAGGAGATTCAGATAGAGATTAGATCATGTATAGACCATGTTGAAGATTTTGGTTTTCATAGTAGCAGCAGTTATAAATAATTCATAACTCATAAGGCATGGAAGGGACACTTTGGGTTAAATATGACACTTGGGAAGTCACTCTACAGCAACCAGGCAGGTATTAGAAGCAGAGGCTGAGATTTTTAATTAAGACCTCTGTATTAGCTGCAAAGATATGAAGCATTCTGAGAAAAACAAATTTTAAAAAGAAATACATGTGAATAGTTTGAGTGGAAATAGATGTGCTTCAATTTTATTCTACAGCCACAATGTTCAGTTCAGTTGTAAAGTTCGCACAAAGATATTCTCACAAATGTGAGAACTCATGAGTTTCACTTATAGAGACCCGTCCTACAATATTCAATTTATTAACATAAAACCCATACAAACCCAGAGATTTAGCAAAATACAGATCTAAATGTGGACATGTATTATAAACCCAAACACTCACCATTAAGTATCCATAAACAAAGAACAGTCCAAAAATTTAGTTGTTATATGTATAGTACACAATTAGATTTTTAAACTCTTGAAAAAATATTATGAAATAAAAATAACAAATAAAAGGCATCAAGAAAAATATCTGAAAACACACTAATAATCATCCTGAATGACAACTGGTGAAGGAAGTATGAAAACATACTTCTCTTGTTGTTTCTATAAAATTTAAAACACACCACCTCAGATATGAAGTTCATAAATTAATGAATGCTGTTCCAAATGTTTTATTCAAAATTATAAAGTTAATTGAAAAAGCACATTGTGTATCACCCAAATTTTCATACCAAAAAGAATAAAGAAGAAAACACCAAAACAAATGTTCACTGAGTCTTTCAGTGACTATCCATGGACCCTCTGCTATACTCACGCCTCATTTAGGGATACAATGGTGAAACAAACCAGCCTTGTCCCTATCATTATGGACTTGAGATTTACTTTTTAAAGTAAAATATTAAATCAATAAGATGATTCATTATAATCAATTTTATAATCACTATCAAGTACTATAAAGCAGCTTCTGCAGGGAAAGTCCAAAAGCGTATAGCTAACTGGAAACTGGCTTCACCTTGGGATGGGGAATGTCTGATAGAGGAGACCAATGATTCGATCCTTGGAAAAAGCTTGGATGAAAATCTTGAAGGAAGGAAATTAGGGCAGAGAAGAAACTGAACTAATACTTACATGTTAGCTGCAGTACAGAGAGCAAAGACAAGAGTGTCTGCCGGGGAAGGAAAAAAAAAGGAAAAGGGAAAATACCTGTGACAGTTATGTTAGTGTTCCAAAGCACCGGCTTTCTCCTTGGGAGAGGTCTCATGCTAGGCCCTGGGACTCACTGCCCTGTTCTGTCAGGGAGATACTGTCTGGCTCCACTGTCAGTTATGGCCTGAGACCTGCTCTGGTTGGTGAGATAGGGCTGGAATTGATGCAAACTACTTCTGGGCAAAGCTTTGTGCTGGTTGTGTAAATCTACTTGTGGCCATGAGGATTATAATAATGTGTAATCATGATTATACATGCATATGTGCATCTAGAGATGCATCTAGAAAATTTTTTAGCAAAATGTTTGCAGTTCAACTCTGAGTGTCAAATTTTCTTTCCCTTTATTATATGTTTTCTGGTTGATATGTGGAAACTTTGAACTGAAAAACTTCACTAATAACAAATGATAGCACTTAAATTATATTTTAAACATAAATATATTTCTCTAACATAACAATATTATTACATTTATAATAGTACCAGAAGAAATAGAAGAAAGGGAAACTTTTATATATATCACATGACATATTAGTAGCTTCTCCAACTTGAAGTTGCATCGGAATTATTTGAAAGCTTTTCAAAACACAGACTACCAGGCACTACAAAGTTTCTGATTCCTTAGATCTGAGGAAGAGCCCAAAGAGCTATGCTAAGCATAGCTCTTTATTAATTAATTTTTATTTCAATTATTTCCTTATGTGACACAGATGCTACTGGTGCAAGAATTGCTCACACTGTACTTCACTAATAGCATAAATAGTCTGATGTAACTTTTGAGAAAAATTGTATTTTGACTTTATAATTTCAAAAAGTCAGTTGATGGGTTTTTTATGCAAATGACTTCTTGCAAATCAATGAATAGTTTTCCTCTATGTTTTTTTTCTTATACTCCTATGTTGGTAGCAAGCAAAAAATGAAGCCAGCTGAGTTAGTTTTCATGAGTCTACACCCTACTTAAGCACAGAGTTAGGAATAAGGAGACACACTCACACACGGACATATTTCTTATCCATGGAAAATTTAGTAAATATTCCTAGGAAATGAAATGGGCTTCTGGTTTTAAAATAACCATCTCTGCTATTCTAATAGTTGCTCCCCATTTTCGTTGGACTTACATTTTCCTCCAGGCATTTAACATCCTTGACCTTGTTCAGAATCAGCTCACAAATGTCTTACAGAACCAATTTCTGACTTCAGATCCTCTTAGAAAATGCAAAAACATCATTCTCACAGTAGTAGCCAGAGAAAAAGTGAGTGAATTACTGTTTTAATTTGCAAAAACTAAAATATCACTGAATTTCATCCCTTACTTAGGAAAGAATAAAAAGGGAGCAAAACAAGCATTTGGGTTGTTTTAATTTTTTCCAGTGAATCTTTATTAAAACTGGAGACAACGCTGAAGCTTTATTGCAGTATTATTTTCAAATTCAAGACTTAACACCCATTAAAGCATTTTGCCAAAGGAAAAAAAGCTGTTAGAAAGTACATAAAATGCTAGGTGATCTGCCTTTGGTGGAACTTGACTTTCTGAAACATCTGAAATGCCACTGTCTTTTATTAAATGGAAATGGAAAGGCCTGAGCAGAAACCCTGTGGGGATAGGACAGAGCCTCGAAGTCAAAGCCACACAACATTTCTTATTATCATGGAACAGTTACTCTTCTAGCAAGCTAGCAAGAGGAGCATTACCGGCCTTTGAAAGGTATCCAATACAATTTTCCTTGAAGATAGTTATGTTGGTAAATCCATGGATCTTCTAAGGAATAGTACAATTAAAACTGTGGTCCTGAAGGAGGTCCCTAAAATTCATCAAATTTGATTAGAAAAACCACATTCAGTCTTCACAATCTAAATCAGACAGTAAGACCTACACAACTCAATCAGAGAAGAAAAATTTAATTTGTAAATTCTTCTTGAAACACCACAGAACCGGATTGTCAAGGAGGAAGTTTTCTATATTATTATGTTTTTCTTAGTGAGTCTTCTCTGGCTTATTATGACTTGAGCAACAGTCTCCAATATTGGAGGTTAGAATTTCAAAATCCTCATTAATATTTTGCTATTGCACTAGGATGATTCACGCTACACTGCTTTTGCTAATTAAATTAATAGCTACAAATGCTTACCAAAGAGATTAACTTATGTACTGCCCTACCTAGAAAAATAGTTGCCAGGCAGCCCCAAGTGAAGGCTTGGCACCTAGCTCTTCTCTCTCAGGACTGAGACTGCTATTCACCCATGACTACGAAAGTGCACGCTACACTGCTTTCACTAAGAGCATTCCCATTCGCCTTTACATCTCAATTGCTCCATTTTCATTGCTTTAATCACCTGGTCCAGGCTAGTGTCTTAAGTCTATTGAATTTGAAGTATATTTTGCCTCATAGCTCTGTGGGCTTGCTTTAATATCTCATCTTATTCTCGTCTCTTTAGAAGCATCAAATTACACATGGCTTTCACACCATAAATAAGCACACTGTATGGCTACTGGAGCCTTTCCAATGATTAGTATAATTTAGATATTTGCAAATGACTTCAACCTCTGAAGCTGTATTACAAATATTTGTTTGATGTAACTCATGATTTCCCATACTGTTCTGCACCTTGTTTATCTGAGATTGTCCTCCTCTTTTTTCTAGCTACTATATCTATAGACCCTGCAGTCACTGAGTGTTCATACTAAAGATAGATGCAGCAGTTCTCTCCTGAGCTAGGATGTGCTTTCTGCTGTGAAATTTGCTGCCAGCAAGTTTGTCATTTGTAAAACTTGGCCTCAGTCCAAACTTCAGTTAATATTCTTTCTTCCTTGCAAACAGGTGGCTCTTCTAAACTTCGCAGCCAGTACAAATGAACAATGATTGTGTGTGTGACCAAGGTCATGAAAACTGAGTGATAAATGCACATTTATTAAAAATCCAATAGTTTTGAAAACATTGTCATTATATGAATACAGTGCCAGGATGATGAAGAAAATCCTGTGCAAACCGAGCATCCCTGGACAACCTTAGCACATCTTGGTCAAGAAAGCCTTTTTTCAGGAAATAACCCTCACCAGTTCCTTGAGGCCTAATATGTGACTCATGCATATATAGTCCTAATAAATTCACTCTACTTTGTACCTTCACACTTGTGTGTGTGTGTGTGTTAAATACAGTATCCATAAATTCATACAGTAGAGTGTCCAAGAGGAAAATCAGCAATGGAGAATATCTGAAGGACTGCACAGAAAAGCCCAAAATATCACTAAGATAGGGAAGTGGGGCATATAATTCAGTGACAGAGCAGTGCTTAGCATATAAGAGGTCCTGAGTTCTATTCCCAAAGAAAAAGTAAGACAGGAAGCTGGACAAAAGATAAGAGGAATGAAGGAAATAAAATCACTGTGGCTAGTGGTATTACCTATAGTATTCAATGTGTGTTTCCTTAGCTAAAGGAATCTGTAATACTGTTATGGTTTGTGTCTGGGTGTCCCCCCAAAGCCTCATGCTGCCATGGGGCAGGCTTTTAGAGTTTGATTGATTATGGGTGTGAGAGCTACACCTCCCTGGGGTGGATAGTTTGCATATGTAAGGGGGAGAAAGAGGGTGCTTGTGGTCATTTCCTCCCTTGTGTGTGCTTGATGCTTTGCTGCGTTCTGCCCCCAGGAGCTGTAGCCCTCTGCCATGTGCCACTCTGTCTTGTAATCTGCCAAGTATGGACTGAAACCTCCACAAACTGTAAGCAAAATAAACCTTTCCTTCCTTAATTTTGGGCGTCAGATATTTTGTCCCAGCAATGAGAGAAAAGTAACCAAGACAAATACAATTTAAATAAGCTAGAATAATTTTGTGCTCATGCAACATGTCAGAGATGAGATGTCCAGCCTGGCATGAAACCTACCTGCTGAGATTTTTCAGTGATCCAAGTCTTTTTTTTTTTTTTTTTGGCTTTTGTAACATTTTCTAAGAATGTTCCTAATTTACATGGCAAAATTTGTGTCATCATAGGTGATATTCTACACTGTTGTGCATACAGAAGAGAATGTTTAAGAAGATGAAAATGCTAACATCTCAAATTTAGCCATTACACATCATGTACAGGTAACAAATGAGCATACTTTATGTAATAAATATGTAGTCAAAAATAACAGTTATAAATTAGAAAAGTTAATTACAGTGGAAGCATGCATGCATACACATGTAAGAGAATTTGCTCTTTATATTCCTTTTTATGAAAATTATAAATCAGCAGTAAAATTAGAATACTTAAAATTACTCTGTTAAATACTAGAAGAAGTAGATAAACATAGAAATTATTGATCCCCAGAAGCAACATTCTGTGTTGATAACTGAACTTTCCATTATTTTTTTAACTATACATAGGGCTTTGACAAAGGTAGATATAAAATTTAAAATTGAATCTTTGCTTATTCCTCCCAAATAATGTACAGTTTCCTTACCACATATTATACAATTACAGAAATCTCTTTGTAACCTACTCTTATTTCAGATCCAACCAGACCTAACATAAATACACACACACACACACACACACACACACACACACATTCTTGCATGTTTTCTATTTCTTGTAGTATCTTTTTCTGCATACATTCTATAATTTTCTGTAAGACTAACTTTTAATGAAGCTAGTTCACTTGCCCTAGATTGCTTTTTCTCATGTTCATTACAATATTTTTTTTAAATAATTCAAATCTCATTCCCTCTTTGAGCTTATTCTCAATATCATAGGTATTCATTTGATACAACTCTATGAACATGTAGGAATGGTTTGTAATCTATTTTGTTTCATTCTTGGAATTTCTTATAATTGCAATATATATACCATATATAATTATCTGTCTATCTCTCTATCTATCATCCATCTATCATCTTTCTATCATCTATCTATCTATCCATCTTCCCAATTAATTTATGTTATACTGAGGCAATGTGTTAATATCCTAGTGTTACTATTATACTATTACAAAATACCACACACTTAGTTACCTAAACAACATAGATTTATTCTCTTACAGTCCTGTAGTCAAAAGTCAAAATCAATCTCACTGGACTGAAAGGCAGGTCTGGCAGGGAAGGCACCCCATGGAGGCTCTGAGGAAGCCATCCATCTCCCTGCCCTCTGTGGGTCCTGGAAGCTACCTGCAATTGTAGTTTCTGCTTCCATCCTCACATTTCTTCCTAACTCTCCCCTCTGGCTCTGCTGTCTCCCTGTTATGAGGACCCTGTGTCTATGTAGAGTCTGCCCAGATAATCCGAATAGTCTCTACATTTCAATTTTTTACCTAAATTACATTTTCAAAGTTCCTTTGCCATGTGAGCTACCATAATCACAGGCTTTCGAGATTAAGATATGGCCATCTTTGAGGAACCATTATCCTTTCTACCAAAGGTAGATGTATGCCTAATATCTAATATTTATTTAATCAATGGATAAGGTTTTATAATCATTAGAAATGCTCAATAAACTACCCTATTTATTCTCAGATTACCCTATGTTGGTGACATATGCAGTAACTTTCACATTTGTGAAATTTTAAACTCTTCACTAAAGATCCTTTAATCCCACTATTTGTTTTAAAGAAGAGATTTCCATTACTAGAAATTGAATTGGAAAATATCACCTAAAAAGTATCAATACCTATATTTAAATTAATTTAACAGTATATTTCTTA
The DNA here is from genome assembly GCF_000276665.1 of Chinchilla lanigera. Lineage (NCBI taxonomy): Eukaryota > Metazoa > Chordata > Mammalia > Rodentia > Chinchillidae > Chinchilla > Chinchilla lanigera. The sequence goes on from NW_004955428.1 coordinate 11,627,062, forward strand.
AGGAAACATTATAAGAGAATATATAATGAGGATAAAAGTGTATAAATTCAGAGAGCAAAAAGTTGATTAAATAAATAAATCATTCAGAATCAGAAAATAAATTATATAAAGCCATTTTGAAACAGATATTTTTTAAATCTAGACATCAAACAAACACATCAGAAGTCATCTAGACTACACAGAACATGAAGCCTGGAGAACTGTTTCAGAGCCACAATTACTAGTAATATTCTTTTTGCCTTGTCCAGAAATTTAGGTTATTTTGCAATCTAGAAAACAGAATGTGAGATTTTGAATTCTTCACACAGGTGGGTGAAATTAAGCAGAGTAGAAAAGTTTGTGAATGTAATACATTCTATTCCAAATATTATTAGTCTTTTTTCTGTCTCTTTATTGGCTTTAATTTCAAAGAAAAAACAATATAAAATGCAAGGCAACCTCAGAAATTAACCAGGCTATATGCAACGTTTTGCTTTAAAACTTTATTTTCAAAATTATTGGATAAAATAGTTTGAAAATATATATTCTCTGTATTTTTTGAAAGAAAAAGGCTGGCAAGGAGCATTTTATGCTTTTAACTGGCTGAACATTAGGAAGTCATTAAAGCTGTATTTCATGGTTATATTTATTAGCATAGAAAATGACCATGTTCTAAATCTAGAAAGAAAATTGTACAAAAGATATGTGTTAGAGTTATAACATTTAAATCTTGCAAGAAAAGTTTTCTGCCTTTTAGAATAAACAATATAATTATTGCCAGGAGATGAATTTATTCCTGACTCCTTTGTAGCTATCATCCTGATATTTCAACCACCTACTTAACATCTCAGTTTGAGTATGTGAGAGAGATAAATTTAATATTATAGTCTCCAAGTTCTTACTTTACTTTTTTAAAACAGACACCAATGTATGCATGCACTTAGACTATTAATGTAGGATTTTTTTCCTTACCCCTACTTTTTAGTGCTTATTGAATTTTTTCAACCACTTATGATCCGTTATATCACTTTTCCACTCCTCGTGGTTTGGAACAAGGCACTGTCATTTCTCACTTGAAGAGGTGAGATCAAGCCTGAAACTTTCCCCTCTTCCTTCACATTTACTTTTCTATACCTTTTCTCCATCTGAAAGCCAGAGTGATCTTTTCATAATGGTATTCTTTTATTCATCACTTGATCTCCTGACATAGAACCTCCCAATGTTTTTCCATATTGTATTAGAAATAAAATCCAAACTGTTCTTCTTGCTTTACAGAGCATGTACAACCTAGTCTTCCATAATTTTCACAAGATTATTCTGCACAAGGTATCTAAAATTGATTGAGATGAAAGAAACAGGATCATGAGAGAGTTTAAATCCACAAAGAAAAATTTGTAAATTCGAAACTTACTGACTTAGTATCCATGGATAGATTTTAGGAGGTCTTATGATCTCTTTTAATTTTTTTTTATTTTAAAGAGAATAAAAAATTTTTTAAACAATTTAAAATGATGCAGAATATCAAAACAAGATGATAGAAAATTAACAAATGTTGTTATATTACATATTGTTATCTTTAAAGTAGTTGTTCAGATTATCAAATATAAGCATTCAAAATTGGTCAAAAAACTGAGTATTAACAGTTCCTTTCAATAAACCAGTAGAAATTAGTAGTACAATTATCTTAGCTATCTCGTGTGTATATATATATATTTTTTTTTCCTTTTTTCTTTCTTTGTTTTCTACTTTCCCTTATTCCAGTTGTTCTTTCCTTCTGAGAAGTTTAAATCTTAAAATAGTGTACAATGAGCATTCTTCTGAGGGAAGGTATCCTAAAGTCCATCTTATATACAAATTAGCTGGAAAAACCCATAAATAATGAGTAAAAAAATTCTTATTGCTGTACCTAAATAAAAACTTTAAAAGCTATAGAAAGGTAAAAATCTAAGATTAGATCTTTTCCCCTTATAAGTAGCTGTATGCACACATTTTATTAAAATCTTATATACAAATCTTCAGCTTAAAAATATGTATATATATAGTGCTCTAAGATAAAAAAAGTTATCTTTTTTTTTTCAAATATTTAGTACTTTGACAAAAATGGAACTGACTTGATCACAGAAGTATTTTTCCTGAATACAACAAGCTCATTGTAGTAAGTTTATTGCTAGATCTTCTCAAATTCTTTGCTGTTCTTGTTGTCACTGACATGATTATTGCCATTCTGCTGCAGAATACAAACTTGAATTGTTATTCATAGAAATTTTAAGATCTTAGTTTATTATGCTATTTCTCAGACAAATGTATGAAAATAAAACAAAAATGCCACTGATTGAAAGTCTTTTCGCATGCAAAAATTCAGATTTATTGAAAATTGTAATGCAAATTTAAGTAATGCAGCTCTGAATTGTGCTTCTGTAGTAACTTAGCACTTTTTTGTTTTTAGCTATAAATGTCTACATAAATTAGAATAATCTCTCTGTATTTTACCCATAAATGCCTCCATAAAGTGTGACTAATGTTTTCAATGTGATATTATGTTAGTACAAAAAAAGAAAGAACCCTAGAACATTTTTATAAAAGTAAAGAAAATAACTGCCAGTTCTTTAGTGGTAGCTTCTCTTTTGGATATTGTCTGAGAAACACTTTTGATTTTCCAGCAGTGCTTTTCTAAGTTGTCTGTAGTTACTTCTGTCTGTTCAAAGTACTTAACATTCTGTGGTAGACTTTGTCTTCTAATCCTTTCATTGAATCTTTTGTGTCCTTTCCTTGTTCTGTCTTTGAATTCTCACAATGGTTTCAAATTCTTGACAGAAGACCTCTAAGGTTGTTTATAGACCTGTATCTGCACTAAAATTACAAAGCAGTTCAAACTATAGAGGTGCAGAGAGAAATCATCTATAGAGCATATATGGCATGGAAAAGATGAACTCCAGAGTAATTGCCTTGAGTGGTTTAAAGTAAATGCTTAGACCAGAAATCATGCAAAGAATTATTACTTAATTAATTATTTTAGCATATTTTTGAGAAATTGATTAATCAATTTTATTTATTAAAGTTCAAAGTCTACATTTTATCACCTGGTGAGTTTATCTGCCAGTTTCAGAAAAACTAGTTGATCTCTGCAGACAGAAATCCAGTTTCACATACCAGAGGCTACTAAGCTAAATTATAAAGTATAATTGGGGTTGAAAGTGGCCACACTGTCTTTTGTATATTTGAACATTCAACTTTTAAGAGCTAAAAGAATAAAGCTTAGTTTCTAATTTTCTTTGAGGATGACCAATAAAACCTTGATTTTGAGTTCAGATATAGATGAAATACTACTTTCAACATATGAGGTAAACAGAACTTTCTTCAGAACATGGTTTGCCCTTGCTCTCGCTACACCATGTTGTGACATTTTCAATGACTTATTTAGGTCAAAACATTTGTGTCACAGTCTGCTTGTCTTTCTCTCCATAACCCTATTTTCAGCAAAGTATCAAGTATCCTTCCTGTTTCTTTCCTATGCCACAAATCCACTCTTCTTTAGCCATATTACTGACAGCCTTGATTCACAGTCTCATCCCATGTCATGAGGAATGCTTTATTTTTTTATTTTTTACTTTTTTGGTTTTTCTCCGGTACCAGGAACTGAACTCATGACTTCGCGCTTGCCAGGCAGGCGCTTTGCTGCTAAGCTAAATCCCCAGCCCCAGGAATGCTTTATTAACTTTTATTTTTCCTTGTTCTGAGTTTTAAATTTTCCTACAAACCCTGTTCTTTACTGTCAACTAGACTGACTCAAGGTATATGCCTAATAGCACTACTTCAGGAAAAATACTTGCAGCTCTCCATCTACTCAGGTCCCAAAGACAAACAGCACAAAAGCAAGCCAACAAACAAAAACTCTTCATGGCTCATTTGCTCTTCCAAGATCAAGGGACAAAAAGTGAAAAAACCTCCTTCTCTCAAGGTGCTCACAATAACTTTGCATTGTGAATGACTCAAAGTCAATGCTTTATGCTAGTATAGGAGACCGGCTAGGACCTGCTCCTTTTCCACTCTTCAGGGTAATCATTAATTTATAGATACACTCTCACTGCAGTTAAAACCACACTGATTTATTTGTAGTTCCAGGAACACACATTGCTGTTTTGCTCATTTGCGTCTTCATAGATTTTCCCCTCCATCCAAAACTGTCTCATCCTGTTCTGTACTGTGCAATTATTATTCTTTCTACATAGTGAGTATAAGCTCCATAAACCTTTGTGTAACCCCATCCTAACACAGACCTACTTCCAGGATGCAATATCTCTTTCTGACACATGGTTTTTACTGTATTTGGCAAATTATTTGTTTTTTGTATCTAATTTCTCGGGTAGAGAATGAAAAATTAGCTTTATTAGGTGTAGAAGTCCTGTCTCATATTTTAACCCTCAGCACTTAGCCATGAGCTTGGTCTATTACTCATAGTTTAAATATGGATGAAGAGTGTTAAACTGACTTACTGTTCTAAATTCTAATCTCAACCCTTTTAATCTTATTCATTTTGCCATGTAATTATGGAGATCTACTAATATGCTCAAAATTAACTTTTCACTGTAGCAAAAGCAAGTGAGGGTTCAAATGCCTTTACTTACTAATATCCTCTATTCTGGCCAGAAAAAGGAGGCTAAAATCTTTAATAAACGAAAATTCATCAGTTGTTAAGCTTCTTAGAAAACATTACAAATGTATTAATTAGCAAAAATAGATTGATGTTTTATAACTTTATAGACATCAGCTCTGATACTGTACAACTTTCAGATATGTTTTGGACACATTTTTATATGTCTCAGTCTGACACATTGTAAAAGCTTAATGAACAAGGTAAATATATAGCACCTGTATCAAAATCAAGGAGGCAACCACAATTCTGGGAAATTCATATTGTTTAAAACTTCTTCATTCATAAGAGCTATGACAGCATTTGTACTTTTCTCAAAGTATTGTTCAAGTTTGAAACTTTAGAGTTCACTGAATTTTTAGTCTCCTATGTTCCCCAAGCCCTCGAGGCCTGTGTTAAGCGTTCAGGGTATCTGGGTAAACCCTCAGCTTTTCCTCAGCAGGACCTCCACGTTTTGCTGTGCACCATTTCTGGGGCAGTCCCAGATTGTTCTCTTCTATTTCCAGTATCCAGCAGCCATAGTTCACATTGACTATGTTACAAACCAAATTTCCTCTCCATCATGAACATAAATGGGGTTTTAGCTCCTTGGATAGCCCCAGGAGAATGGAGACTTTGTTGTCATTGGGGTTAAGGCTGGCGTTTGTCTCTTTCGTGGCTCCTCTGTAGAGACTTTCTGTTGCCTTCTAACAGTACTGGACTAATTACATTTATTTCCTTCAAGGATTACATGGGTTTCCTCCAGGGCCCTATTGCATATGCCTGAGAAAGGATGATTGCTATTTGTAGACAATATGATTGCTAACTAGAGACCTAAAGATCTCTATTTTCCATTTTTCCAAATTTATTCTACATTTTGTGACAGCCAAATTAGATTTTAGCCCCAGTGGCAGAGCTTCTCTGGGGAATAGTGTAGTGTCTAGCAGATTTTAAATGTCAAGGAAAGTTCATCAGAATACTCTCAGATACATTTCTTCAAGCTCTGAATTTGGACAGAGGGTAAAGTCAATGTCAAATGTCTATTTTTTTCATAGACTTCATTCAAAACTAGGGCAGGAATGTAAAATGCAGCAAGAGATAGAGGAGGCTGGAGGGCATGGGGTGCTTAAAACAGTTTCACTTAAGCACTTGGTAGTAGGAGTTCATGGCTACAGGCACCCTCAGGACCTCTAAGCTGTGCATTAATAGCAGATTAAGCAGGACTAAATTTCAGAACAGATCTTTATTCAGCTCACTACAAATGGGCGGTAAGCCAAATGAAACAATATATATGCCTGTGGAAAATCCCAAGGGTTTTCTATATAAACAAAAACGCAAGTTGACTTAAACAGAGAGATGCTATGAACTGATATTCGAACACCTTTGAAACAAGCAAAAAATACACTCCAAGAAACATCAATAAAATAATTTTGGTAGCAGGTTGAGCAGAGAGAACAGATCATGGGGAGAAGGGTTTCACTCTTATTTTTTGAGATAGATGTTAAAGTAAAAAATAAAGTCAAAGTAAAAAAAAATAAGGCAAAACAAAAAGTATACTTAAATGCCTGTTAAATATCTATGCTTTAGGTTTGCTTCAGGGTATACTACAACAATCAAAATAAAGACCACAGAAACATTTAACTCACTCAGTCTGTCCCCACCTAGTGAGTTAAGTATAACTAAAATAATTATGTGAGCTGCCCTAGGGAGAACAAGACCAGTTTATTTCAGTAACACTGGCATCACCAGACCCTCTTACTCTTTTGGAAGTGTCACAGTTTGGATAAGAAATGTGATCCTTCTACTTATGACAGCTATCTAGACTTATGTGAAACATGGGTTATTCCTGGACTCATTGTGGAATGTTAGTGTGTGAAGCATGGTACCAAGATTAAAAGAATTAAGTTTTAGACTTTCATTTAATACAATTAATATAGGAATTGTTGTGCTTTTTTGAATAAGCATAAGCTCCCTTTTCATCCATTATTCTGCAAACATTTTATTATCATTTGTACAAGCAGATATGATGGTGGGACCAGAAGGCAGAAAGATTTAGGCCCCTACAGCAGCTACTTCTTGTGGGAGGAGAGTGATAAGAAAGTAAGCAATTATTCAGTATCATTGCCATGATTAAAATATACAAAAGTTGCTTACAATTGGAATAGAGGAAAGAGGCGCCTATTTGAATAAGAGGATAAGGTAAGGGATATAGTGGAGGATTCCCAAAGGAAACAAACCTGAGAGAAAAAGATAAGAAGCAATTAGGTACATACAGAGGAAGGGATCCAGGAAAGACATTTCAGGGAAAATGATTAGTCACTCAACTGGTGCAGGGATGAGTGAGAACCACAGAAGAGATTATTGTGGTCATGAGCCCAGCAGGAGAGGAAAGCTAAGTGCCCATCACAGTTGGATTAATGCAAGTTCAACAGCAACAGCTAACTATCTTCCTTAAGCAAAAATAACAAGAGAACTAACTGGAAACATCCTGTATTACTCAGGATCAAAGTAAAAGCAAAGAGCAAAAGTGTTTAACTTGAGATAAGGGTTAGAGAGAAATAAAGAACAGTCTGAGACTCTGGATTCACCACCTCAGACTGCATTTCTGGTCTTCAGTTTTTCCACTTAAAATTTAAATTCCCAGAAGGTAGAGAATGATTTGACAAGGCTAACCTTGTTCTTCACCCCTTGAAGGTATATTCTTTATAGGAGGACAAGCACAAATGGAAAACCAAGACACTATTATCAAACAAGTAGAGATTAAGCTTAGCCCAGTGAGAACTACAGGTTCCCTCCTTTGGGTTTATAAGATAAAATTTGATTTTTTCTGTCTCATAGGATTTGTGTTCAGCAAGACATCGGAAGAAACAAATCACAAAAAGAAAATCTAGACACAGTTACCAGACAAGTGAGGCTAGGTGTCATTCCTATGGAAATAACAGAGATTCACTACAAAATTTCTGCTTCTATTCTGGAGGGCTTCAGACATAAAGGGACACATGATACCTCAGGCTTTAGGAAAAACCTCTGTGACAAGAATAAAAGTAGTTTGTAAGACTCATATAAAGACAAACCATCATAGCTAGAATTGCATGTTCTTTAATATGCAAGTATGAAGTATATAAAAATGCATCCCATAGATGTGATCCTAATTTCCTACACCTAGAAGTTATCTGTAAAGAATTAATTTATTAGGATTAAATATTTATCTATCTAATCTATCTCTGTATTCATATGCATGTGTGTGTGTGTAAATTCCTTTTCCTTGTTATGAGTGATTACGTGGTGTAATGAAATCTGTTAGTTTTACAATTTGATTGATAAAAGTCAAAGATATAGATGGTATCATGAGAAAAATACTAGGTAAAGTAGTTTTAAGGTAGCCTTAAAGAAGATTATTCAGTTACCTACTAATATATGTAAAGATGTATTTTAAAAAAATGTAAACTGAGAAGAAAAGAGATGTGAAATATAATCAAGATAACAAATTCTGAAATTTCTACAGCTGTAACAGTGAATTGTAGCTTCTACTTACTTTATATTTGAAGCAAAAATAAAACTGAAGACTTTTATATTTAAAAAGATAGTCTTGTAGAAAGAAACAATTCTTCTCCACTTCAAGAAGAGAAATGAGGGGCTGGGGACTTAGCTCAGCGGCAAAAGCGCCTGCCTGGCAAGCGCAAGGTCGTGAGTTCGGTTCCCGGTACCGGAGAAAAACCAAAAAAAAAAAAAAAAGAAGAGAAATGAGTTCAAGTTCTCACAAATTACAAAACTATGGTTTCACTGATTTGAGCAAAACACCACTTTCTGGTCATGCAATCTATTTACACACCCATTAAATTTTGATATTTTAAAAAAAATTTGATTATTATTCTGAACATTTCTCCTTTATTCATACCATTCTTTTAGAAGTACATCTCATGTTTTGATTTCTTTGATAAGCAGAGACCTCTTAAATTTAATGTTAACTAGTGTAGGAAATCTATTTCAGCAACCAAATGATTTAAAGCAGAATACTTATATTTTCTAAATGCTCTGAAGTTACTAGTTTTTTGCTGGATGTTGATTTCATAATTTCTTTATACATAGATATATACACATATAAACACATACAGTACACAGACACATATTTCTAGCGGCTCCTTTCCTTCTTCAAAACTTCTGCTTATAAAACTGCTGAGCTCATGAAGACCACATACCAAGTTGTGCTTGAATTATGCATAAAATTATTTCAAATCAGCAAATAGACTGTAGGGTGAAAGAAGGAGGGAGAGAGAAATATAGGCCTAAGAGTAAATAGCATTAGCATTGTTGTTTGTATAATAGGTAGTACACCCATGCATATAAATAAGGCTGCTCAGGAGTCACTCCATATACAAACTGCTGACCTGATTTTTCACTTTAGACCCCAAATCTTGACTACAAGAGTCAAGTGAAATCCATTAAGTCAGTGCAAAGATCCTTAAAAATATTTGTCCCTTTAAAACTGCATTAAAAGTGACTTAAAAATCTTTCCCTATGAAATGAGAAATAGATGTATTTTACTATAGAATTATTAAAGATGTAGTTGCACATAAAGATGGAAAAATGTTTGTCTCCAGGTGTTCATTAGGAGAGTGCCTGTTTTGAATTACTTCTGCTGTGGCTTTGCCTTATCTTTTATTCACGTGTAGCAACTGCTCTGACTTCTCTAATCTTGGTCTCTATTACATGTAGATATTAAAGCCTTTGAATGTTTTGTTCTGTACTCTCTAGAAGCTTGTTTTTAAAAAGTTTCTCTTAACTTTATTTTAAACAACTTTATATCAGAAAATATCTGTCTGAATTCTGTAGCTGCCTTTTTGTTATAATGTTTTAAGAAATAATTTCATATTTCCCTCTTGGCAGTTAGAGAATCCACCCCAACTCACTCCCAGAATTGCATCTACTTGTGTTGAGTGAATAATTTAATGAGTTTTCCTTAAAAATAGGTGAATAAACAATAAGTATTTAATAATATTTTAATGTGCCTTTTGGACGTGAGGACTCCAAAAAGTGATAGATAGAAAACAGTACTGTAAAATTGAGATCACGATAAACTGCTCTATATAAAAAGGAAGATCTTACTGGTTGAAAATTTGATGGAAAGTGGAGCAAAAGAAGACCATATTAGTTAAAACAATTAAAGTGATTTTTGGAAACTTCCAGAATATATGTTTCTCTATGCATACTTAGGAATAAATTTTACAAGTCATACAATAAAAACCATCGAAATTTTCCCATAACATGCTTTCTTATAAACTACTACATGACTCATTAAGTGGCTTGTATGGAGCATCGCTAACATGCTTGAGTTGGAGCACAGCAAAAACAGAGGCTACTCTGGGGCAGACAGGGTTATGCAGATATTAAATCTCAGCTGAATTGCATGTAATAAGGTACTAGATTTAGTGCCTTTTGCTTTAGATCACTACAACTAACCAGGATCTTTCACTGTGACAGCTAAACTGCCAGAGTGGTGTGTGAATTGAACAATGGTCTCAACAATTTAAATGTCATAAGAAAATTAAGGAAAATTACTCTGAATTAGTGTATCACTGCTTTTAAGGCCAGGAAATATACATTGTTTATGATGTGACATTTTAGAGAGCACTTTATAAGCTAAATGGGCAGCATCTAGAAACTTTCTATGAAATCATAGACTGGAAATTTGTCTTCAGTCCTGCTTAAAATGACTCAAAATTCTGAATATTTCCATCAAAGGAGAAATGTGCTAAGACCTATATTTTCTTCCTCTGTGAAAGCAGGATTGTGTACAAGATTATTACAGAACTCTTGACTCTAAGTATGTGTTCTTTGGGGAAAAAAAAAGAATGTGTCAGAGACTAGAGTGAAAAATCAAGTTGCTGGGACAGAATGCAACTGATTAAAAGGTACCGGGACTCCAGTGGTGAAGAACTATCATTTAATAGAAATTGCTTTATGAATCTCCATTAGTGTTACCTATATTCGCCAATCCAAAAATGCCTGTGCCACTGTAGCTGTCAGTGTTATGTGTATTTTCAGTAATGAGGCTGCTACAGCAACTTGTATATCAGGTTTCTTACTATTGTCAGCCCAGAGGAGAGAGAACCAGTACATATATGTTAAGAGCTAAGAGGTTTTTTTCAGGGAACAATATCATATGCAAAAATAAGGCAGAGCACAAAATGTCAGAGCAGGTAACACAAGTATCTTTGACACTGATGCATAATGAAGTCTTTCGGAAGAATCCTAGATTTTTCCACAGAAGTGACATCTCACATGCTTAGTATTAATTATGCTATTTTGGAAGTTCAGAAATAGAAGGCAGCATTGGCTCTTCTCAGACAACAAAACGGAGCAGAAATTTTTCAGCTAGATGCATCATTTCACATTAGAGAGAGGCTGAGCCTGTCTTCCTGACAAATAGATACTATCAATCATGGACACTCAGCTTCTCCACCTTTGATTAGAAAGCTAACAGGCTTGGAGTCATTTAAAGACAAAGACCACTAATTTTATTTTAGTGTAAGTAACTTTGCTGCAAACAATATTTGTAAATTGCACCTCCCATCTAAACACACAGAATGCCTCGTCAGTATCTAATTCAGAAAGAAAAAAATGAAGGATCACCAAATATTCTGTGTATTCTTTTCAATATAAGATGAGTATTTTAAAATATATATTTCACGGCTGAGAAAACTTTTGTCTTGACTTTCCAGTGAGGAAGTAATTAAGAATAGAGGTGTTATATTTTGAATTTACTCTGGCTGCATGAGTGAGGAGATAGGGGTGGAAAAGATGAGATTTCTCCTCCTACACAGGAGTCAGTGGTCCTGAATACAGTACACTGAGGAGACGAAGTTGGATTTTTCTTTGGAGTCAGGGGTATAGTAGTGACTCATATTTCTTATTTAGAGAAGCTGTAGAAGAAAACCAGGCTATGAGTCACTCCAACTCATCTGGGCCACTTCACTTTCTAATGTTGCTTACACTGTCTCTCAAAAATGATCTGTTCTTCAAACTTCAAAGAAAATTTGGACAACTTTCATGACATAGAAGAGTACCCCTATAACTAAGAGGAAGAGGACTAGGTGCTCAGAAGTGAGAATGAAAAGCTTACTCAATATCTCAATAAGTGAAGTGAACTAGGTAATGTGTCCTCAAAAGAACAGTCAGTGATAACTTATGTGCCCCTTCACAAAGCAAGGAGCAAGGGATGAGGGCCAGCAGATAGAAGGTCTGAAAAGAGGCACAAATCATTATTTTAAATATATGCATGAGTGTCACCTTAAATAGATGTTAGATTTTTCAAGAGGTAAACGTATTTATTTACTGAAACATTGAACAAGGTGGTTAAAAATTTGACTTTTCAACCAGGTATAGTGGTGCATACCTGCAATTTATTTAGCATTGCAAGTTCAAGCCCAGCTTTTTCACTAAGTGATTTAGCAACACCCTATCTCAAAATAGAAACCAAAAAGGGCTAGAGATGTAGATCAGTGTGAAAGCCCTGGGTTAGATCCCAGATACCACAAAAGATGCTATTTTTATTGGTTGTTGGGAGAATCCACCATTTCTCTAGCAGAGGACAACGTGATCTATGCCAAAGACTCTCTCCTTCAACACAAAAGGGCTCTTGTCACAGACAGTGGTATGACAATGTTTAAGAGCAATGTTTACAGCTGACTCACATCTTCTGGTAGTTGTGTTAAGTGAAGAAAGTCCCCCTTATCCATTCATCCCATCTCACTAAGGTAGCTGCATCCAACAGCTTGTCCATGTAAGAGCTGTAAAGGCTAGGCAGCTTCCCACCAAATCGCAAGTGGAAAGGGTGTCCAGTCCAGAGCTCCTTTGCGAACTGATTAAAGACTTTCTTGTGACCAGATCCCAGCTTAACTTCTACCACTTTCTACCTGTTTCTTGTATTCCTCCATTCCAAAAGCAGTCTCTAGTGAACTTCTTACACAGAAGCCTGTTTCTCAGGAACCAGAACTACAACACACCTCGGGAAAAACTATACTTCAAAGGCCTGAGTCTACTTGTGATTATACTTGAAAGATCCTACACAGGATTTGTTCTGAGGCAACATGGAAGGAGTTTTACAGGCAGTTTGGACAAGGTGAAGATCTGTAGGCCATTATTCAGAGAGAGAGGCTTAAAAGAAATGTCTAATTTAAAATTTTAGAAGACATCTCCTTAATCTCTTTTAGATTGTTTCCTATAAGATATTCTTGGTAGCTTCATCCTTGCTAAATAGATTCTATTTGGTGGTATCTCAAAGAAGACTTGAGACCTGCCTCAAGATTAGTGCATAGGCAAAAGAGAAACTCTTCTGGGGTATAGCCAGATTTTGATAGAACAGAACAAACCTTCCATTTCTCCAGTTTCTGAAGATCTGTGCCCCTAGGATCTGGTGACTTTCATCAGTAGAATAAATATTTACATATATTTGTTTTGACTGGAAATAGAATTCTTTATTTAGCTATGAAATGAAAATTAATTTACCTGGTCCTCTGTTTTTCTACCTTAATAACTGGGTAGAATCATAAAAATGTTTGTGATTCTTTGGAACAACCATAGAACAGAGAGCGCAGGACATGCATTATCTTTGAAGGCATGAGGAGGACTTCTTTCAGCTACGGCACTCATGCTTGCTGACCACCAGCTCTGAAATCAACTTCTAAAACTGTGTATGTATCCCTTCACCTTGCCATCTGACTCACTCAAGGGTCTTTAATGGGTAACTCCAGGAATCGGAAAGCAGGGAAGGAATGTTGAATCCTTACCTCTGTTTGTTAAGATCTCCCTGCATTAGTTATCCCCCCAGTACCTTCCAATACCTTCATAATCAATTCTTTGAATTAAACTACTCTCTGCTCAAAGTATCAGCATTAGATTCTGTCTTACTGGATATTGAATTTTGGGGTACTAAATATTCAGAGGGAGTAAGAGAGCAATTACTTATGAGGTTAACTGTCTTTCAAGAAGTCATGTTGGTTTATTATGGAGCTTGTCTTTTATGACTTTGTTGAAGTTTCTAATTACTGCACTCAGAAAAGTCACTGAACTTCTGAATTCTTTTTTCTTCAGTGCAAATGGAGGACTTGAGCTTTAAAACTTTAAATTGCTTCTTTAGCTTAAAATTGTATAAATTGTGTAAAGAACCTGGGACTATGGAATCTTCTCTAATCCTTAATTCTTTTCTTTTCTTCCTTCCTCCTCCTTCTCTCTCTCTCTCTCTCTCTCTCTCTCTCTCTCTCTCTCTCTCTCTCTCTCTCTCTCTCTCATTAAACTCAGGGATTTGCACATGCCAGACAAGTTCTATGTAAAGTGATTATCCTCAATATAAAGTTTTTCTTGTCTAAACATCAGGTACAAGGACACTGGGAGAAGGGCTAAATATGGTGGCGCACACCTTTAACCCCAGTCCTTGAGAGGCTGAGGCAAGAGGATTGCTGAGAGTTTGAGGCCAGCTTGGGCCACAAAGTGAGTTCAAGGCCAGCCTGAACTGCATAGTAAACCTTGTCTCAAAAATGCAAAATGAAAAAAAAAAAACAATGGGAGAAAAGTCAGACAACAATATACCTAAAAGTATAATTATTTTGCACATGCTTTATATTTTAACATGTGTCAGCAATCAATGTATCATATTACATGTAGTAAGAAGTCCAGAAACATATTATACCTTAAAAGTAACATAAAGCACTTTACACATTTAGTTACAAAGGGTGGTTAATGGTTTTTTACAAAGATAAAATATGAGATACACTTTTTTCCTAAAAGCCTAAGCTAACCGCATATAATGCTGACATTATAAGACATTTTAAAGTGCCAAACAATCTTGCAACAAACAGGAAATAAATTATGAGTCATAGTCAGTAATTGAACTAATAATCAAGACACGCATGTATGTCTTGTTCTGTAAAATGTTATGTAAATGTTAGGAATTTGATAATTAGTATCGCAAAACCACTATTAATGACATAACACAGTATGTCTTAAATCTGTAATCTGTTTTGCATAGCTGTGCTTCAGAGCCATAGTAGCTGATAGAATCGTGTTCACAGTCATATATCTACTGAAAAATATTTCTTAGCTTTATAAACATAAGGCTTCACTCTCATCAGTTATCTTTTGTTGGAATCCTACTCATACAAAATTACTGGTAGAGAAAGCTTTTGTTACTGGCACTCACAGAGTAATTTATAATGTTGGAAAGGTCCTTGCCATTTCCCTAATTGACACTGTAAGTCAGGACTGCATTTGGATCTATCATTGTCACTTGGTTGTCACACAGAGTCAAACATACGCTGTGCATTTTAAACAGCATCACTTTATCTGCCGTTTCTTCTGTTTCAGTAAAGTAGCAAGCACATGTTTGGATTTGGATTCATCATATATCATGACAATGCATTCAAACTTTCAAATGTGTATTCAGAGTCCAAGCACATTATCTTGGAACTAAGGAAAACATCTTGAAACAGAAGTGATGTTAGCTTAAAATAAATTGATCCACTGTTTTACTTTGAAAGCTGGTCATTAATCCAAGGTAAATTTTTGTTTTGTTTTGTTTGTTTTTCTTTCTGAACTGGGAACATCAGGTGGATGTTCCATAAACAAGAACCTATCCAGAAAGCAGGAGGAGGTGAACTTGAAAGGCAGAGTGAAGGTCCTTCAGGACTTCTCACTACATGTAGGCAAATGCTTTCTAGAAGTCTGCACTTCAGCAGACTCAATTATAATTATCTTCTTCAAGGTAGGATAAAGCATATAGTCTGTTAATACTTAAAAATATGCTGTTTCCTATTATAAAATTTATTTCCATAACCTGAGAAAGAGTCTATTTACAATGTACATGACTTTTTTCTAAAAACTAAACAAAGAATGATACTGTGTAATTTATACGCTCTATATAAGCTTTTCCTTTGGCAGATTTAAGCTCATTCATGCTGCCCTTAATTCTCTACGTTTTATCTTACAGTTTGGACCTCTCATATATTTTCTTTTCCATTTTCTTGGTCAAAATCTGTCTGTAGAAAAGTGAGGCTTCTTTAACATTTTTCTCTGTGTCTTTCTCTACTTTATCTTCAAAGAGGAGAACTTCTATTGGTCAAATTACATGGGTTAGAATTCAAAGCCCACGAGAGTTATAACCTTATCATTTCTAGGATCTGGAGACATAAAGAGTACGAAACTTCTGTTATTTCATGACAACAGAATGATATCTGTCTCTGTTACCCGTTTACTTTCTTTGACTATTTTTTTCTCCCAAGCAACTGAGCAGTCAGACGCATAGCTGCACTGAACTTCTGTTGAGGAGATGCGTGTGCACCGGTGCTCTGTCTGGCAAATGCCAGTGGACATGGGGGTGCTCTCTCCAGCTCTGTGGGTCTCTTCCCCTTTTGTTTGGCTTTTATCTGTAGATATTTTCTATGTATCTTTTACAGCATCTTAATCAATATTTAAATTAAGTTCTAAGGGTAGATGCCAGAATGTATTGAATCAATGAGTCTATTTCAGTGTAGGCCCCAGCTTGCTTGTAGATAAGAGGAGCCCTCTACGTGCAGTGTCTGCTGGGCTGGATCATTGTTCCTCATGGTGAGCGCCTTCTGAACCTCGAAATTGGTGGCTGTGTAAATTGCAAGTTCCTGATCTCTTTCTGCTCTCTTTAACCTGTCCTTTCCTCTTTGTCTCTTCCTTTTATGAATTCATGACATGTATATAAATGCATGTCTTAAATTGTTGTACAATAACTATATGTATAAATTACATATTGATACAGCCCTATAATACTATAAAACCATTCAAGAAATAGAAGACTTAGCATAATATACAGAGATTCCTATCAGATAGTTGGCATCACAGTATCTAAATATCCAATGTAGGACAGGCAAAATGTGATCTCTGTTTTAATAAATGAAAATGTGAAGCAAAGGGAAATTTCAAAACCATAATAGCTCTTGTATGTATCTTAGAAATGCAGAGTACCTTGGCAAGATCGTTATTCTTTAAGAAAGGACTGAGGGCTCTTAGATGACTGCACCTCACCTAGAAACTAAGGATGATGAAATAAAGCTCTGAAGAAGTCTGACAGCACCAATTCCCCCTCAAGGGTGCACTTAGGTGTCCCCACCATAAAATGTCTTATGATGCTCCAGGCAGAAAGATTACAAGTATTCCCTACTCTCTCTCCCACCGCCAATCTCTTTCCCCTTTCCTCACTTTCAAGTAAATCATCCGATTTAAAAAAAAAAAAAAAAAAAAAAAAAAACACAGTTTGGAAATTCCTTTATTTTGCATTTTCTTTTCTTAATGGTATAGTAATTATTTTAATTTGTCATTAATTTGAGTCAGTTCTTTGAGAGGAAGACATCATTTACCTGTCATTTCAGAGAGACAGTTTGTAGATATACATGAGTTTGTGGCTTAAAAAGTGACTTTCTGTGGAAAAAAAATACATTGTTATTAACACGTGTAAATAAACAAATTCATTTGCTCAATGATACTTAACAAGTTCCTTTTATATGCCAGACACCACATTTGGGATATGTGTTTAATTTTTGCCTTCGTAGAGTTTAAATTTTATAGGAAAAATAAATAAAGTAAACATAGGGAGTAAATAAAATTAAATTAAAATCGGTACATGCAATTTAAGAGAAGAAAAACTCAGACAAGTTCAAGGTCACAGGGTGAGATGATGGGCAGGTATCTCATATACAGTAAACGTGATGATTCGTAAGGTAGTTTTACCATGTGAAAATAGCTACACAAATTTGGAACATGTACAAATTTACAAATTATTTTGTGTTATACTGTTTTCCCTTCACTGGCAAAAATATCTGACACCCACAACTTAAAACAGAGAGGTTGAACTTGACTCATTTTCAGAGATTTAGTCTATCCTCAGTTGGCACCAAAGAAATAATCACAGTGTCCAAAGTTATCACAGGGCAAAGCTGCACAGTGCCTGTCTGTCTGGAAGAGAGTGCAGGGAGGACCAGAGAGAGAAAAGGGCCAACTGCCAGATACAGTTGCCAGGTTCACACATCTACAACCAACCTGATGCACCCAGACACGGGTTTCCCAAATATCTTAGGCCTCTCTCAAGCCACACAAGTTGGCACTCAGGTTAACTGCCACAACTTACTACCTCCGGAGATCATAGTGGAAATAATAGTTGCAAGCTACCTGATGTGAATAATTCCAAGTTAGAAAACTGAAGCATATTTTCAGAATATAAAATTTAATCCTGTAAGAAAACTGTAGCAAATGACTATTCTAAACTCTCCCCAAAATAGGAACCCAAAAACAGACTGCTGTGATATTTTGCTAAGAAAGCTGACTGCTATTATATCCACCAAACTCACATACCCACTGAGAAAAATAGTGCTAAAAAAAAAAACCTCAGGGAATTTAATACTTAGCAAGCACCCATGGCAAACCTTGTTGTGTTGTTTTCTTTAAAAAAATCTTAACTCAATGAGGAGGTTCAATGCTATAATGCAGAGGAAAACTTAGAATTAAATTTAAGTTAATTACTGAGGATATCTTTTGAAGATGCCATTTAGTACAGGCTTAACCAGTTGCTTTTTTCTGAAAGCTCTGATACAATTGAATGACTTTCCCTTTCCAATGGAACCATCAACTGCTTAAATCAATACTGAGAAAATCATTCTGTACAATACCACCTGAGCTACAGAAGGTAATTTTCCAATTGTAGAACCATACATATTAGACACCATACAGAAAATACACACCAAGTGCCAAACATATGTCAAGGAATCTGTCTCTCATAGGAGGAATAAATAGAGCAAAGAAATAAGCTTTCAAGTCCACGTTATATTTTGAAGGCGCTCACAAGCTCTTAGAAAATGACAAAGAATTAAACACAACGGGAGAAAAACTGCATCTTTGCTTGGTAATAGAAACCAATCAACTCTGAGCTGCTGATGAGGATGCAATTTTGTGTGATTTTGTGTGTAAATATGCCAAAAGATTGCTCAGCTACCATAAAGCAGAATGTATCATAATGAAAGGATGTTAAAGAGGTTCATTAAGCTGGAAATGTAATTTTATAGTCGAGAAGAGTTCTAGACAAAAGTCAGAACATCTGATATAACCCAATCAACAAATTGCCCATCAACAAACATCATCATCTTGGATTACACATATCAATAAATTGTTATTAAATGACCATTAAGATTACTTGTGTCTTATAAAATCAATGATTGCATAATATAACTTTTATATATGGATCTATGCAATGAATCCAGTTGTTCTAAAAAATAAGCATAAAATGTCTATTAACAAGTTGAAAGATTTTACTTTCAGTGAGCTTTGTCAAATGGAAAATCCATGTCTATTTTCTATCATAATAGTGACATCCATTTTAAACATTGATCCAAATTAGTGTACTATTACTAACATCTGCTATACACTCTGAGGATGTTTGAGTGATTCCAGGCTCAGGAAGAAGGAAAAAGACATAACTTGTTGTGGTGGGCTAATTCATGGTCCACCTGAGTGGGAACATCCAGCTAAAATGAGTCAGTGTGGTTCTGGGGTGGAAAATCCACCTGAAGACTGTGGCCGGAATGACATCAAAAGAGAAAAGGCAGGAAAGACTGCATGCTGCTGATTTCCCAGGAGAAGCTTTGTTCTGGCTGGTTTTCCTGATACAAACTCAACTGTTCTCCTTGTCAGATGACCTCAGGTCCTTGCTGTCCCTGGGGATGGCTGCTGTTCTCTTCCAGGGAGCACTGGTCTTCACTTTTGGCTTATGCGTCACTCCCTGGCTCCAGTGCAGATCCTTCAGCCTTGTGGCACAGATCCCTCATCCTATGGGCACAGACTTTGTAGTTTCTACCACTGGTCCTTGGGCTTTTCTGGATCCTTGATAAAAGTTTGCATGAAACATTGATATGGGCGCTAGGCCTTTGGCTGAATATGTTGCCTTGGGATCTAGGCCTGTGGCTGGTCTTTTCAGGTCTCTAGCAGACAGACAGATGTTTGCACTTTTCTGTATCTGACTGTAGTAACCCTGACAGTATTCTTTAGTTTTTAGAATTCATTTTATTTAAGATTTTTAACAAACAAAAATTTCTTAAATGATTAAATAAAAATCTTTTAATAAGACCTACTTCTTAAGTTTGACATAATATTTTTAAGAGGTTAACAGGAGAACACACTAACATTCACTAACGCAAGAAATGTCCAGGCACTTGAATGTTTCCTGATAATATCTAGTCCTTACTGATCATAACACAGTTCACTGTATATTGTTGATTTGAAAAATATGATAGAAATTTCATTGTTATATTTGCAGCAAATGAAAGAAAATAATTATGTGAAAAACTAGCATCTTTTAAAATTTTGTTATAAATGGTTAAGAAAGAAAATAAATTAAATATATGCATTTATATTTAGCTTGTCTCACAAAGTACTAGGTAAGTCTCCTGGGACCAGAGAAATAGAAAATTAGGGTTACTTGCATTTGTGTCTATATATCTTTTTTTCTCTTTTCATGAGCAGCAGGCTGAATGGGTAAGAATGTTTTACACACGGATATAATACCACCAAAAGAAAAAATGTATAAGAATAAATATCAGTGAGTTTGGAAAGACGTTATGATTAATATATTTTTATTTAGGTTGGTATAGTAGTAATTATTTTTGGAAATTAACAATGTGAAATCTTTTAACTCATTCACTGATACACTAAAGGAGAATGACAATATACTAATTTGATAGTGTTATAATTTTTCATTTCATTAATTTATTTTCTGTTTTATGTATATTTAAAATGTCTACATTATTTACTTTTATCATAAGCAATTCATGAATTTAAATGTTTTATACTAATGTGAATCAATCAAAAGAATTATATATGAACAAGCTTATATTCTCAAAATCATAAAGCTAATGTAAGCTATAACAGTATCTGTGATAGCCAAATGATGGGTTCCCTTTTTTAACTAAAAATGAAATTATTTCATTACCACAATTACTCATGTTCATAGAATGGAGAGTGATATCATTGAACTTTGCAGAGCTTCTATAAAGATGTAATTTATGTTCTGCAAAATGCTGCCATTCTTAAAGTTCAGTCCAAGTGTTATTTACTGTATTGCAGCATTTAAAATCAACGAAGAACTGAAATTTTCTAATAACAGACTGACATTTCATTTAACCTTTTTAACTAAAATAGCATATAGAGTTTATTCCCTTGAATCGATCAAAGTGGATGAGGCTAATCTTTATTTGATTCAACAACCCAGAGATAATAATGTGACATATCACATCCTTTATTAATGAAAATATTGGTTTATTTCTCAGAGGAATATGAGGCCATGGCACTCTTTCAAACAGAGTGTTCAACATTAGATTAAATGCTACTAGAAATATATAATGTTCATTTATTTAGCAAAAAGTTCTTATAAATTATTTTTAGTTCTTAGCAGAAATGTGTCTTTAAATATTCAGCTTAATCATCAGGGTCACATTGTGAGTGTATATAGCAGAAGACATTAAACTACTAAGAATATATTAAGAATGTATGACTAAAATTAATATCAGAGATTAATCAAGAAATTCAGAATTGTTACAACTCCTTACATATGATTTTTATTATTCCATTAAAATGACTTTCTGCTAACCAAACCTCCCACCAATAGCAGGAAAAATAGGTGGAAAATATTATTGAAAACATCCCTAGTTTTGAAGCTGTCAGAGAACTACCAGAAGTAGAGCATACACCACCATGGTTATGAACACAAGGAAAATTCAGCAAGGTGACCCTGAAATTCCACTCTACATCTTCCGCAAGAGGTTTGTTCCCCTTTATAAGCAGCAGGAGACAAGGGGCTGAAAAATGCCATGAAAAATTCTCAACTGACAGCAGAAATCAAGTGGGGGTTTTAGAAGTCTCAGAGGGCTAGGAAAAATAATAATTGGATTTGTAAGCCTAAAAAAACCCTGCCAATATTTAGAGGAACAGATTTTGGAGCAACAAGAACCCAAAGAAGTGAATATGTTCTGTGCCAGTTCTCCACTTGAGACTCCTGCCTGTTCCTTAGTGATGCAGCAGACACCAAGCAGAAAGCTACAAATAAGTGATGGAGACACTGGAAAACCTCAGCAGCTTTAGGAAACAGCACTCAACTTCCACCAGTGAAGAGGGCTCACATACACTATGAGTTCTCCAGTGAGGCTCTACAAAAACAAACTAAAATTACATCTTTACTGTAGTGTTTAAGAGGAAATCACTGTGCATCCCGCTTGTAAGAAGTGATGAGTTATGTTGTAACTCTGATGGAAGGTGTCCACATTGGGAGCTCTTTCAATTAGCATCCTATTGAGATGCTCCTCCTGATCTTCAGGAAGTGAAATTCAGCCCATAATCTACCCAGTCCTTGATTGAACTATGGAAGTATTCCCCTAAGCCATCTGTTTGCCAGCCACTTAAAATTTTAAAATAAGTTAAAACGTTAATACAAAATTTTAAAATGCCCTCTTTATTGAAATAAAATATCACTCAAAGATCACACACTTTTTAGTACACATTTAGAAACTAATCTAAATTGAGCATGAAAAGACACAGAACTTTAATTACTATGTAAATTATACTTGCTTGCTTTACCTCCTCAGCAACCCTAGATAAAAGCATAACCCATTAGAAACTAAAATGCACAACACTAGAATTTTACTTTTGAATAACAGTTAAAGGAATGAACACTCTGAAATATGGGTGATCCTAAGGCTTGAGGAAGAAATGCACAAGAAGAGTCTGGAGCATTGTATGGTGACAGAAATAAAAGAGATGCTTTAAAGAGTGGGGGTGAGTGGGAGGGGCATCTCAATAGGATGCTGATTGAAAGAGCTCCCAGTGTAGACACTTTGCCATCACAGTTACAATATAACTCATCACCTCTTACAAGCGGGATGCACAGTGACTTCCTCTTAAACACTACAGTAAAGAGAGTGGAAAAAAAAAAAAACATAATTTTACACTGAAGAAATTTTGTCAGTCACTATCTTCATTGAATGACCAAGATTAACAAAGATCAAGAGTGTCAAACCCTATTGTTGCTAAGTCAGACCCACACCCGTCAGGTAATCTCATAGGAATGGTACTTTAGTGATTTGTTCTTTCTAGAAATAATAACGATAATATCAAATTTAAGAGGTTCTGCACAGCAAAGGACACCACCAACATAGTGTAAAGACAACTCACAGAATCAGAAAAAATATTGTCAACTGCTCATCAGACAAAGGACTAATATCTAAAATATATGAAGAACTCAAAAAAAATTAGAACTTGCCCCAAGTTAAGCCCCAATCAAAAATGGTCATCCTAACTTCCTAAGAATAGCTATCCTCAAGAATGGCTATCCTAAGAATGGCTATCTTCAAGAAATCCATAATAATAATAAATAATAAAAATGCTAGAGAAACTACAGGAAGAAAGGAGCCCCTCTTCATTGTTGGTGGGAGTATAAACTGGTACAGCCACTGTTGAAATCAGTGTGAACATCACTCAAAAAACTACAAGTAGAAATTACATTTGACTTAGATATTCCCCTTCTAAGTATGTTCCCAGAAGATTAAATACACCATATTACAGTGAGCTATACATGCCCATGTGTATAGCAGCCTAATTCCTAATAGCTAAATCTTTGAAGCAACCTAAAGGTCCATCAATAGAGAACACATAAATGTGGTATTTATACACAACAAACTACTTCTCTGTGATAAAGATAATAAACTTGAGTCATGTGTAGAAAAATGGATGCACTTTGAGACCATAATGATAACGGAAGCAGCACAGACACAAGCTTAAATATCACATGATTTCTCTTACATGAGAACACCAATATACAAATAAAATGCAAAATGGAAGATTGATAATATGAAATAGTGCTGTGGCTTTTTGACATATGGGAGGGAACCAAGATACAGAGAAAGGGAATGGATGCAAACAAGATTAAAATGGGAGCGGGATTGTGAATGGCCATGTACATGCACAAAGTCCTGACAATGAATGTAATCACAGTGTACTGAAAACCTGCACAAACATATATGAAGGAGTCCTAGAGATTCTGGGAGTAGGAAGAGAGGAGGGAGTTAAAAACAATACTTAAGAAAGGTCACATTCATGTACCAACTCATCACAAGGAATGTAATCACTATGTAATAAAACACATATCAATGAAAAATAAAAATTTAAAAACTGATTTTTAAAAAAGAAGACAAATTTGAGTATAGTGGAAGTCTACAAATACCAGACCAATAAATAGTCTTTAGAATCACCAAGTTCATCAAGGACAAGGGAAGTCTGAGGAAACATAACAGTCAAGAAGAGCCTATGATGAGCCTATAATGAGACATGACAAAATGTAAAATGCCATTCCAGCTGTCTTGGTTACTTTTCTCTCGTTGCTGAGACAAAATACCCAACACCCAAAATGAAGGAAGGAAAGGTTTATTTGGCTCACAGTTTGTGGAGGTTTCAGTCCATACTTGGCTGGCTCCGAGGCAGAAGGTAGCAAAGCAACAAGAGCAAAGGGGGGAATGGCAGCGGAACAGCAAAGCAGCCAGAGCAAACCGAAGGAATGGCGGCAAGCAGCTTCTTTTTCCCTGCCTTACTTTGTAAACAGGCTACCCCCACCTAAGGGGCGTGTAGCTCTCACATAATCTTTGCCCTCCTCTTCCCCAGGCTCAGGATGTATACAAACAAAGTAAGCACCCTGGCTTCCTGTTAAGTTACTTAGCCAAACCTCTAGACTCCCCAAGTTGACACAATGTTTCAACCATAACACCAGCTAGTACCCTGAATGAGAAGGAGGACAGTAAGTATGTCCCACTTACTTTTCTCATTGTTGAGACAGAATACCCAACACCCATACATGAAAGGGGAAAGGTTTATTTAGCTCAGAGTTTGTAAAGGTTTTAGTCAATAATTAGCTGGCCCCAAGTCAGGATGTCACATGACAGAGGGCAACAGTTCATGGAATGGAAAATAGCAACAAGAAGGGACCAGTTCATGGCAGGCAGAAGGTAGCAAAGCAACATGAGAAGGATATTAACAGTGTCTTTCTGCCCCTTTTATCTTATCCAGACTACCAGGAGTAGGGTGGTGCTAACCCAATCAGTAGATTTATTTAGAAATCGCACACCCTAGAGCATCACAAAATCTAGATTCATCCACCTCTGAGAAAACCCTACCACTGCCTGAGACTTGGGCAGGACATCTTGACACAAACCATCACAAGGTGAAAACTTAGAAAATATGAACAAAATATATAGTTTAGTTAATAATGATGCATGAATACTGACTGATCTCAAGTGTCTCTTACTAATGTAAATCATTAATAATATGAAACTTTAGATAGGGGACTCTAGGAGAATTTTCGGTACTACTGTTACAACTTTTCTATAATTGTAAAACTATTCTAAATGTATCAGTTGGTGGTCAGTAGAGAAGAGGATTTAATACAAGATATATAATTGTATAAAGATGTACGGGGAAGGTTTACAATGGCTGTCTGCAGAGTCAGGTGTGCAAGAGGGCAGAAGGGTTGCTTGGGCGCTGTAGATCCAAGGGAGCCAGTCAACAATCAAAGGCCTGAAGCTCACTGTAGTCCTATCTAACTACGTATCAGGAGGCTAAAGGCTGTGTTAGAAGGCTGAAGAGTGTGCGTTGGGAGCAGGGAGACAACATCCAAGGTGAAAGTGAAGACCGGAGTTCCTCTGATGAAGGAGAAGCAGCCTTCCTTCTTCATTTCCCTTTTGCTCCATTCAGGACACAAGCCTCCCCAGCCTGGGCCTTCTGTCTTCATTATATCCCTTCAGTCACACCTAGCTCTACACTGGTCCAATGTAGTTGGGTGTTTCCTAGTCCAGCTGACACAGTTAACTATCACACTCACACATAAAGACTATTTTAAAAATCAATGAGGGCAAAAGTAAAATTAGATGTTTATATAAACAGTCTTCCAAAGGTTGAAGCTATCAAATACAGATTTTAAAATAACTGTAATTTATGCAGGAAAAATATGATAACTTGGTAAATTATGCCAAAGCATTAAACTCTATTTTTAATGAAATAAAAAAAAGTGTGTGTAATTAAAATATACAGTGACCAAAGTTAAGGACTTACTAGCAGATGAAAATCTACTAAAATGAGGATTTCCAAAAAAGCACACAATTGAGAAGAAAGTACCCTCACTGAAGCAGTGCAGTCAGAGTGGTTAATTTATAACCAGTTTGTTGAACAAGCATGATAAGTGATAGCAATTACACACCCATGTTCTTATATGCATGCAACAATCTGTGTCACACTATCCTTTTCAACTTCATTCCATGTGAGAAAAAATTCGTACTTCTGTATAAAGATCCTGGCAAAACAATGACTATCATGGTATTAAAGATGGCTCCCTATCAATTTTAGCATGAGTGCTGTCTTGAATATCTTTCAGTCTCATATAATATCTAGTCCCATAAAAAATCCACTTATGAAATTGACTTTGCAATAATTTTTCTTCCTCATATTACATTTAATCTTTCAATGTAAACACTGTCAGTTAGGGAGCTGGTGGTCATTGTTCTATCTTTATCTCTGTTCCTTGCCTCTCTAAGAGTTTTTTCTCTCTACTACTAGGGGAACAGAGATAAAGACAGTAGAGAATATCTTCCTGGGACTCTGCTCACTCATCTTGGAAGATTCTAGCAGGGACATTCTTGAGGCACCCTGGGTAGGGCTTGTGTCAAATAGGAGATTACTTGGGTGGTCTCCTGCAGAATTTACTACTACTGCTCATGGTGATTTTAGACTCATATCTCAGCCCCTGGCATCCAAATGAGGGTTCCAGTCTCTTTTGCTTCTCCACTCAGTGTTACTGGACAGAATATAGCAGTACTATGCACTGGTTCTTGTTTTTTCAAGGTCTCAGTGTGATCAATGGAAGAGCAAAACACCCTGAACAACTCACTTAATAAACTCTTTGCCAACAGATTCTAGATAAACCCCACCTTTATAAACATATGTTGATAAACTCCAGTGTTTCTACACAACTCCAGCAGTCCACTGCAAACTGTCCAGTCTCTGATCCCCTAGATTTTGGAAGTCATTTCCCAATTTGCAAAGGATGTTAGCTTGCTCAGATCTGCCTGTTCCTTCAGCTGCATGGAAAATGTTTGAAAGATGCTCAGATGTCCCCTTTCTGAAGACCCAGTCACTAAGCCAACACTCCATCTACCATCTGTTAAAAGGATAGAAGAACTTCTACACAGGGATGGCACTTTCTCCAAATAAATTATTTCACTAATATCCCTTTCACTGGCTGCTTTTGATTCCTTAATACACCAAAAATTATGCACTAGAAAAATATGGAAGAGTTGCCTCTCACACATATGGAAATTTTACAAAATATATGTGACATACACATTTCTGACATATTTTGGTATTTTGAGATGCAACCTATCACTGTCTCATTAAAAAATAAGGAATTTTGTTCTATCAGTTATTGGTTTAAAGTGTACTAAAATTACTTCCAGGCTGCTGTTTAAAATCTTCCAAAAACCATTAGATATCTTACAAAGGCTACTGTTCTCTCTGTGATTTGTTGAGAATAAGCATTAAGATTTCAATACGAAAAAAGAATCGTGCCCAGGCTCCAGCAGCACTAGTGCCAGTTCCGTAACAATGGAAAGAGCTGTTCTGCTTCTCTCCTCCCTTTCCCCATTTCTTCAGCGTAGTCTCTTACACTGTGTTGCATTTACTGTCTTTTTGACAGACACATTGAGTGACCACCCCTTTGTACACTCCATGATTTTACTTTATTGCAAACACAGAGTAATGCTCTTTTTGCTGTGCTCCAGTTATTTCATCCTTTAAAGGTCTGCTGAATTCCTAAATTAATAAATGTAAGCCAGTAAGTCTATTAATTCTTCAGCTTGAATTAGACAGCCATCCACATGTCATCATAACTTACTATATATTTCGATTGTTAATATCACCTCCCTTAGTGCCCTTCATAAGCATTAGATCAATATGAAGCTCAGAGAATTCCACTGATTTGCTATAGGCAAACAGAGAGAAAGACAGAGACAGAGACAAAGACAGAGACAGAGACAGAACGAGACTGATTCTACTTTTTTCTACTTCTTTATTTTGCCAGAAAAAAAAAAGTCTGTTACTACCTTAATGGAAGAAAGGTTGGTGCCTTTCACCACTCATAGGTGTGACAGAACTGTTCTTTTCAAAGAAGAAATCCTGCCTAGTGATCTGCATGCAGGAGCTTAATATTCTCCATTAAGTGAAGTGGTCAAATTCTTCTTGATTCATTTTAAGAGTATTAGAAAGATAGTGGCATTGATAAAAAATAAGAAAACTTTTTGTTTCAGGTGACTGTACTTAGTGTAAGATGTTCAAATTCTGTGCATCTGTAACATTAGGGAAGAAACCACTTCCCAGGATCTGTTTCAGGTGCATAAATAAACAACATTTTGGAAATGAAGCTGACCTGAGGATTTGGAGGTTCTAGTTGACCTCCTTGCTTTGGAGCCTCTGGGGAAGCAGTGTATCGTGGCAAAAGCACACAGCAGAGGACACTGCTCACTGACAAGCAGGGGAGAAACACAAAGAAAGAAAAAGGAAACACCAGAGTTCCAGCTTCCCTCTCATGACACACCATTGTATGACTGGCAGACTTCCGACTATGCCCTTCCTCTGAGAGATTCTGCCACCTCCCACCAGGGCCAGGAGCAGGCAAAAACTCTTTAACACAAGGACCTTTGGAAGGTACTCACACAAAGCACAGCAGTATTTAACATTACTAAAATACCTGGAGAGATCACTCTCATATACTTAATACTTACTTCTTGAGGCTCACCCTAAAACCCAAACACTACAATCTTAAGTTAGAAAAAAAAAAAAAAAGAACTGAGTTGGAAAACTGTCAGCAGGATCAACGTAAAAGTCTGGTTGCAACGAAAGGTTTGCTGCGGGCAGTCCTTGGCATTCACGCCTGTGACTGGCACAGGGTGCTGGTTGGTGGACAGTGGTGGAAGCAGATGGGATGGAGCAGGCAGGCTCTTGCAGACTCCCAAGAAAGAAAGCATCAGATGCTACCAGAGAGCTTAAGGAAGTAAGGAGAGAAATGGCATCTGCTGCACAGTAACCAAGTACTGTGACAAAAGACTACATCCCCTCAGAACTTGAAACATGACTTGAAGGAATTGGAGGAGTGCTAAAATTCCAGTGGAACAATTATAGGTGAATTTAGGCAAACACTTTTGTTACACATTTGGGAGGCAGTTCTGTCATTAATTAACAGTAACCTTAGAAAATTTTGCTGTGTAAGCTTCAGTTTATCCACATTTAAACTGTAAGTGATAATAGTAGTGATACAAGAGAAAATTAAACTCCCAACCTGCTAGATGTCAGATGTACCCACTGTGTCCCCTGAAACTGAAGAACAAATTCCAAAGGAAGTTAAGAGCAAGAAAAGTTTATTGGGATATAAGAATAGCTCCTGAGAGACAGGAGGGGTCCTGGAAGTGGATTGCCACCAACACTCTTTGTTAGGGGTAATTTATACAGCAAAATAACCACATGGGTGCAATGTGGATCAAGCTGCCATCAACCTACAGGATTACAAGTACAGCCACTTGGCTGATATTGGTCCAACAGAGAAGCAGGTCACATAGCAAAGGCACATGGAAAGACTAAAGGTGTTTTTTGGAAAAGAGGGGGTCTGCATGCTTTGGTCACCCACCTGGGTGAGTGATACCTGTTTAGACTTATTGGGCCAGGAGATATCAGTCATAGTATAATTGTAAATTACTGCTTATCCCTTAGGGGAGGTATGTGGGCCTGGTCAATGCATCTTTATCTTGAAGCTTGGCCTTCTTCAAATGTGCCTCCAGCCACAATGCTGATGTCTTTATTTTTGTGCTTACTTCCTTGAGAGCCCAATCTCTCTGACATATATTAATTTCTTTCTAATTTAGCTGCCTATAATAGTAGCTACTTAGCAAAATTGTTGAGAAGAGTCAGTCAATTCAATGAATACAGATGGTCTGTATTTGTAAAACCTTGTAAGTCATATATATGTGTTATTACTTGTGTTATTATTATCACTACATAATCCCCTCCCCTAAGAAACTCTTTGTGGTAGACAGTATGAGTTAGATTATTTACCAATACTGTATATCATGGTGGTTTGTGGAACATAAAAGAGAGGAAGTTGAAACAACAGGAAGTGAACAAAAAAAGTTGACAGGCGTAGAGACTGCTGTTTATATTTAAATTCCAAGTAAATAATAAAAATAGACATGTAAGTGCCCTGGCTGACTGCTTATTTAAGATACACTTTAAAGCTAGTTCATTTAGGCAGGTTGGGGAATGTGATAAATGAATTAAACTGTGTCGGTTTCAAACTGTCACTATTAGAATCTAATTCAAATTTAAACAGCAATTTAAACAGTATAAAAGATTGCCCTCATCGGTCCTCCATAATCTTAACCTTTGGAGCTTCCCAAAGAATAGATAGTAAATTGAATTAATTATTAGCTTTTCACCTTGGGGATCTAGGTAGAATTCCGCAGCTCAGAAGACAGCTAATGAGATTGGTAGCTCATTTCAGTCCCCTGTGTGCTCTAATCCCCAACACATATCCACCTGTCGTATTTTCTCACTGTTTCTTTTTAGTGAATAAAATTCCAAGAAGTCAGAGTTGGCTGACATTTAAAATCCTCTTTATAAAGTGGTGTAATTGTGTATGCCAGTACGGTCAAAAGATTGTCGTACGGAGGAAAAGATAAAAGAAAGTAGTATCCAACAATAGTGCTGATTCTAATTGGGTCCCATAATTTCTAGAGTATCATTCTATTTCTATGATTTTTTCATCAAGATAAGCACCCCTTTCCATTCCTTCATTTATTCATTCACATGTGCTATAAGTACATAAGAGTAACTGCCATAAATTAGTCTGTTTGTGTTCTGGGTACTTACTATCATGAAACGTACTGCCTGCTGGGACAGAAAGACAAGTTAATAGGGAATTTTGCTACTGTGGGATAACAGACAAGTGGAAAGTACAGAGTTCTGTATTCTGAACTGAGGAGAGTCAAAGACGTTTTCTGAAGAAAGTGACATCTAAATTGGATCCTTAAGAATGAATAAACATTAATCAAGCCTAAGAAAGAGAATGATGGTATGGGCTAATACAGTCCAGGAAGAAAGAAAGAGATACACACAGTGCTGGAAATTCAAGTACAGCTGCAACACAGAGCACCAGTGGTGGTGTTAGAAGGAGACACTGCAAAAAAAGTAGGCTCAATACATCACAAGATACTTAAATTATATTGTTTCCCTAAGTAAAATGCAACTTATTAAATAATTTTTTGCAAAAGAGAGATTATATTGGAATTGTATTTCAAAATAGTCATCCTAGTTGCCATAGGACTTGGAGTGGGAGGGAAGAGAATTGATGTGAATGAATATGCAGTTCCTGCTTCCCACTATGCTATGAGTATAAATGTCCTTTGTCTCTGATCCAGCAATCTCTTATCTTTGGTCTCTGTGTAAAATAACAAGTAGCAGACTAACTTGTTATCCTAAGGTACTTTCAGGTACTTCACAATGCTTGAGCAGCCCATTTACACCTCTTCATTATCAACTGATAAATGGATAAAGAAAATGCGGTGTACGTACACAATAAATAATGAAATCATAAGAAGAAAAGGATGGAACTGGAGATTAGCAAGTGAAATAAACCAGACTCAGAAACACAAGTATTCAATGTTTTCTTTTATATGTGGAATATTTAAAGAAAGACATTAAAGTAGAAGGGATACTGTTAAAGATAAAGGGGAGAAGGGGAGATGGGGGGTGGGAAGAAGGGAGTGGAGTGGAAATTATCAAGGGCTGTTATATGTGTGTATTATTATGACAAGTGAAACCCACAACTCTGTATAACTAATACACACCAATAAAAATTATTTCACTTTTGCATTATTAGTTGAGGCTAAATTTATGACGTTTAAAGACACTCTGTTAAAGGAGTTTGTATAATTTTTAGAATTTTATATCCCTACAAATACCCAAATCCTATTTTCATACTTGTGTTTATGTTCACAAATCTAGTTTTTAGTAGATTAATAGTAAGCTCATTACACTTGTATCCAAATTTTTAAAAGCCCAACATTAGTTTTTGCAGAGCTTCATTTTCATAGTCAGAGCCTGAGTTTTTAAGACTGTTCATAAATTTTTATTTTAGCGTTAAAAAATGCAGACTGTCAAATTTGTAGAAACTTGCTTTGGCGCACTTACAGGTTTCTCTGATTACTGATTTAACAAGTAAGGGAATTCTGAGGGCAGGGTGACATCAGCAAGGTGGCTGACTAAGGAGCATTGTCACACGTCCCTTCACAACAAGGGAATAAAACATTGATGGCTATTTCACTGGCGTGTTTGAGGCAGAGTGCCTCAGTGCGGCGAGACTGCGGCAGAGACTCTGAGGGAATGGAGGTACATGGTGGCCGTGTAAAGAAGGGAGCTAGCATGTGACAGCTACTATACTTCCTCTGAGATCAACGCTGGAGCAATGCAGACTTTGCTCAATGGAGACAGGGGAAGCAGGAGACGTCCAGCAGGTCCTGTTCACACCCCAGACACCCGAGTGTCTTCTGCTGGAGAACCCTGCAGTCTTTGTAATACCTGCGCCCAGTTCCGGGAGCTGCTCAAATAATACTCCTCTGCATTGCTCAGCACACACTGTAAACTCCCCCAACCAGGCTTTGACTGCATGGCGCCATCATGTTACTTATTCCCAGGTGGGATCCCTTCAAGAGGGGGCATCTGGCCTCCAGAACTGACAAACCAGCTGTGAGCCCCACCCACTTTCCCCTGGGCTTGAAGAACCTGAGTGGCTCATCCAAGAGCAGCTCAGACTGCACAGGAACCCCGTAGAAACAGTCTGGCGAACCCATCCACTCTTTCTTAGTCACAGAAGCAGTTGATGGACTCTTCTTGTCACAGAAATTCACCAGGTGCACTCACAAACACACCCTCAGCCCCCAACAGAGCTGGGTAAGCTCCTCAGCTCCAGACAGAGCTGGGTTGACCCTCTGAAGCCACTGTGTCCCAGAGAGCAGAGAAGAGGCCTCCTTCAGCCAACCGTGACATCAGGAAGCAGCCAAGGGACCTGTCCTGAGTGACCAACTCATCAAGACTCTCAGGAAGTAAGCCTTGTGGCCTCAGGAAGCAGATTAATGGCCCATTCCCAGATGCTCAGCCCACTGAGGCCCTTGGAAGCAGTTGAGAAGGCCTTCATATACATGTTGGCCATCATTTTCAAAGAATGAATGAATGAAAGAATGAATGAATGAATGAATGAATGAATGAATGAATGAATGAATGAATAAATAAATAAGAAAAATTGAAATGGAGACATTCTAACTAAAATAAAAAAAAATTTGAAGTACATATTTGAAAATTAAACCCCAAATTTCCTCTGTTCCTTGTTAAATAATCTAAATGACAGTACCGTTAAAATTTATTCTTCTTCATTGTGTTAGCAAAAGAGTAGCTCTGGAGTAAGCTAAATCTATCATCACTGTTGAAGTGTGATTGGAGGGTTGTTAAATAACATTTGATAAAATAAAAGCCAGATTTCTTTGCACATAAATTTTGAGATACTACTTTTGTACCACTACATTCACAAAATAAATTTGAAGAATTTATATTTCATGTGTCCTTCTCTGACATTTTTTCTACTGGGTGGAAAATTTCAAAACTTGAGTCACTCATGATCAGTTAAGGATAAAATGGTCAACAAAAATGTTTCCTAATTATGTCCTTTCTGATATGAACATTTGATTTTCCAAAGATCTGCCATGAAGCTGGCTCTCTGTCATGGGTCTAATTTCTATTAAAGAACTGAATGAATAAGAGAAATGAAAGTCAGAACTATGGCCAACTATCAGAATCAGTACCATTTATGCCTATTTATTAAATTCAGCAGCTATTCATTTAACATGAAGACATGTTTAGTTCTGGGCTAATAGGATAGTTACATGTGTATATAAAACCACAAATTAAACATGTGGCATCTTCCTTCAAACTAAAATATCCTTAAAGATGTGAGAAAAGTGTTGAATTGTGGCACTCAGAAACAAAACAAAACCCACAGTTCATTATTTCATTGTTCACAGCCCTGTCTTGTGGTTTTTGAAGTGAAAAGTGGAAAAAGTGCACCAATAAACATTGTATTACCAATATGGTGCAACACTCGTCTTTTAGTACACTGGAGAATTAGCTCCAAGAC
Source organism: Chinchilla lanigera (assembly GCF_000276665.1). Classification (NCBI taxonomy): domain Eukaryota; kingdom Metazoa; phylum Chordata; class Mammalia; order Rodentia; family Chinchillidae; genus Chinchilla; species Chinchilla lanigera. The sequence continues at coordinate 11,661,003 of NW_004955428.1, forward strand.
CCTCACACATAGCAAAATTCCTTAGGGCACAGTGTTATAGTTTGGATCAAAAATCTCCCAAAAGAGTTCCTTAGATTTTTGGAAGGTGGTCAGATCATGGGGCACTAACTTCATCAATGACTTAATCCTTTGAGGTACTAGCAGAATGTGATATAGAAGGTGAGGCTTAGCTGGAGGAAGTGTGTCACTCTGTGCGTGCCTTTGAAGAGTACATGTATCTTTCCTCTGCCTCTCCTGCTGCTCTCTCTGTGTGCTGGTTGTTATGGGTACAACAGCTCTTCTCTATACCCTTCTGCCGTGATGTTTCTACCCTGAAGTCAGTCAACTGTAGACTGAAACCTTTGACACTGAACCAAAATGAACTTTTCTTCCTCTAAGTTATGTATCTCAGGCACTTTGTCTCAGTAACTAAAAGGTGAATAATACATGCTAATATATGTAATATTTACATATAACATCTACACATGCTAACATATATTTCAAATCAACTCTAAACTACTTATAAATCCTACATAATACACATGCTGTGTACACAGCTGTTGTATTGAATTGTTTGGGGAATAATGACAAGGAAAATGTGTGTATGTGTTCAGTGCAGATGTAAGTTTTAAAAAATATTTTCTATCCTCTGTTGATTGAGTCCTGGGATGCAGAAACCACAGAGATCAAAGGCCAACTGTATTAGTTTTCTCACATCTGAGAGATCATGTTATGGCTAAGGAAAAATAATATGCTAATCCACCTAGTAGGCAGAGAGGACTACCACTAATTCACCAGAGTGTGAAAGTTGGAATGCAATGTATTCTAAAAATTTGATAGTTGGACACATATTGAATTAAAATTTCTACTCTAACTATACCTAATCCAGTGTTGTCTGTTTTGTTCCTATCTGATGCCTTACCAGCCATTAATGTTTTAAGAAATGGCCTTTAGATATATTTAGGAAATATTGAGGTCAGCTAACTTGGCCCATTATGAAAATTGTGTTTTTTAAAAAATATGTTGTCTTGACCTTATCTCTTATTTTATTATCACCACGTATCTTCTTTTTATATTTCTACAAAGATCCAAAATATGTCTTCATATTATCGAATAACTCCTTCTAACGCAGCTTCCAAAAGTAAAACAAAATAGGTGATTTTTTCTCTACAGAATGATAATCGAATACTGTTATATTCTAGCTGTACCATTAGTAATTCATAATTATGTGATTTGAATATAATGTTCCTTCACTTTTCAGAATTCTAGTTTTTCTCTCAAAGTGTCCTTCTGAATATCAGGAGAAATACAGTAGGTAAAAATTAACTAAGCATGTTTATCTCACAGTTAAACAGTCCTAGAAAATCCTTTGGGCATATAATTTATGTTGAAAGCCTCACCCTTTTGTCACCATAGTTCCAAGCACTATAACTTAGCAATGATCTTCTTAAAATTTTTCAGGGGATATAGCTCAGCGGCACAGTGCAGTGCTTGCCTGGCAAAGGCAGTCTTAACTTGGATTCCAGGTACCAAAAATAAATTAATTAATTAAATAAAGTTTGAACCCAGAAATGAAAAACATTTCCCAACTATTATTTTTGTGATCTGTCCATATATTTACAAGTTGTATCACACTTAAATTCAATTAAAGGAAGAAAAGTGTAAGAAATAGGTATTTTAATCCTGATAAAAACCTCCTTTACGTGAATTAAATAACTTAGCTCATAATATAACAACCTGTTACTACTAATAGATTTTAGCTTTCCTAGTTGTGTTAGCAGTAAGATTCTAATTATAGTTCTGTAACTTAGTGTTTATGTTCTAAGAGTAGCAAAATTGTTTTAGTAAATGTAGAGATATCGTTCTGTGCTGGTAATGGAAGTTAGAGATGGATTTTAGAAAAGAAAAGAGAGTGGAGGCAGTGCTAGAGGGAAGGAGAAATATAAGTGAAGAATTGAATACTGTCTTTGCATGTGTCCCATTACTGTCACTGCAATAATGAGGAGAAATAGAAACAAACTACCTTACACTTCTGACTCCCTGGAGGGGTCTACACTCAACACACATTTGTTTGTACTCCAGGGCTTTCTATGAGTTTCTTTAATGTTTTGGAGCATTAGTGACTTTCAGGAAAGTGGAAGCATTTCATAATTCATGTAAGTTTTTAAAAGAAAGTATCTGAGTAAGTGGAAAAATTTCTGTTAAAGAATGTTAAGGCATAAAAGTACAATGTGAAAACTCAGGAAAGAGATCAGAAATGGGATCCAAATATATTTAGAATTATCTGAAAGACTGACAAAATAACCTAAATGATTTTCAGAGGTGAAAAGTTATGAAGAATTAACATTATCATGACCTGTCACTGGGGGAATTAGTAAGAAATAATAATGGTATATACCATCTGTTTAGAATTCTTTTTGGTGAAAAGAAGCCATTATTTAAATTTGACACACCCTTGAGGTAGAGATCCCATACTCTAGGATCTGTATGTACAAAGCATTTCAATGAAACAGAACTGATTTATATAATGTTCAAAGAATTCAATTCCCAAGAATGACCTAAACGTACTAACTTTGTCAGTGAAACCAGAATCTCAATGCAAAAATGGAAGCATTAGGTGAGCTATTAACTCCTGTGTGGTTTTAAAGTGCAAAAATGAGGGTGTAGTTCTGAAAAACAGGCTGCCAGCTTCAGTGTAGGGTAGTTATTTTGGCTTGGACAGGTCCATTAACTGAATAATTAAAAGAGCACTTGGCCTTGATTTTCTGAACAAACTCCAGCTTGCTTAATTATATGCACTTATTGCCACTTTAATCCTCCATGCAATTTCAACTGGACCCAAAGTTTTCCTGAATCCCCCGTCCTAAAATAGTATTCTGCTGAATACAGGGTGTTTTTCCTCTACTCCTTTCCGTGCCCAATTGTTTGGCATTCTTCCCATGAAGTTCAGTTTGTAGTTTCCAATGAATACATTAAAAAAGAAGCTGATACGAGAAAAAAAAGTAGTTAAATTTCAATGAATCCTAAAAAGTTTTAGGAAACTAAGAAAAAATGATATTAAGAAATTCAGTTCACAAGAGATGCTGATGCAGAATTACTGTAACAGGCATTTCTCAACTTTTGATATTTTTTTTTCTGATAGTTTTTCTTACCAGGTAAAAATATTCATACTCTAAAATCTTAGATTCTGTCTTTTAGTGCCCACTGAGTGAGTTCATGAGCTCACACATACATATATAAAGGTACAGTCGTGTGGCACTTCACATCAGTGGTCCTGTAAATGTGTGTCACCTGGAAACATTATTAGGCACCTTAGTATCTGTAACTGTATACCAGTGGTGGTGAATCTATGGTATGTGTGCCACAGCGGGTACCTAGAGCCCTCTCAGTTGGCACATGAGCCAAGTGCCCCAGCAGCCAATCATTGGATTGTTTTTTCTAAAGTAAAAGTTCACTACTCAGATTTCATAGCAGTGTTGGCACTTTGTGATACATAAGTAGGTTTGGGTTGGAGTTTGGGCATTTGGCCTCTAAAAGGTTTGCAATCAGTGCTCTATACTATAATGCCCACATCACAATGAAATTATCTACTGATGTATATGACTCTTTTATTAAATGACAAAAAATACACTAATATATCAATATATTAATCCTAATATAATAATTACATCAATAATTATACATTTGTGATTAGATCATTTAGAAATTTTAAGATTTTATCCATTATAAGCTAACTACACATGATATATTTAACATCCTTGCATCTTTTAAAGTCAAAATCTCAGAGCTACCTGAATTGTATCAGTGTAAGTGGCTAAGATTATACTTTCTATGTATTTCTTGGAATAACACGTAATACCTTACCAACAACCTTTTAATATACAGTGTTGTTTTGTACTACTGGGAATTCCACACTGGAAGGCCCTGTACCACTGAACTACACCCACAGACCAAGAGCAATGTGTTTTAAAGGATATCAATAAGTAACAGTTTAGACAAATTTTTTTCTTCAAAATTGATACTGTATCTTGACTGAAATATAGAATTTTAGGGATATTGTTTAAATAGCTCTTTTATCTTTAGGTAAATACACACACATATTGATTAAAGACATTTAAAATCACTAAATTTATTTCTAACATTTATTATACTTTACAACATCACATGAAATTAGTTTAGGAAACAAAATATCAAATATTCATTGATGTTAATTTAAGATGTTATAAAATAAAATTAGAAGAATAATTGAAATAATTATATTTGTTCACAATAATAATGAAACATTTAGAAGTAAATTAAAGAATGTTTTCACCTTTTATCACATTATATGAAAAATACACTAAGTTAAAATTATATTTAGAATGATTTTCACCATTAAATGATGATGATGAACTTGAGTTGATTAAGAAATACATAGTAGACTAGTAAAGTATGCACCTATATGTGTGGAGGTGGTTCATGGGGTATGAACTGGGGGACAATATCTGGTGTCTGTCTTTATTACAAATAAACCAAATATTTGTATTTCTCAAATGACCAACGATGTTGAAAGTTTTCTCATATATTTATTTGCTATTTGTATTTCTTCATCTGAGAAGTGTGTCTGATTTTTTTGAATTCTCTTTACAAAAATAAAAGAAACCAACTAAACCAAGTACTTTGAATGAGGGCAAGAAGACAGATGGCTTGAAGGTATCAGGTGTAAATATTCCATTTAAGGAGTCAGCCCCTCTCACGTCCTCTGCTGAAGAGACTCATAGAGCATTGGTTTCCTGGGATTCAGTTCACCACACTGAGCCATCTAGAGGCTCAGAGACTGCCATAGCTATGGCTCCAAGGACCTCAGTCCTTGGAGCTCACATTGGCAGACACTGGTGTAGTCCAAGTGATGGTCATTCTATTAGCATGCAAAATGAAAGAAATTTGATATCATGGAGCTTCTACCCACATTTCCTGTGAAGCCACCAGTGCCAAAATCTGTGAAAATAAAGCCAAAAATGCAGTTTAGTCTCCAAGAAGTTGGAGATGCCAGGAAAGCAGAACACTTACTAGTGAAAAATCCTATCCTCTGCATCTGCCAGCCTAAGAAGGAGACACTGTAGGATATAATCAGCAGATCTACAGGGGCAGAGACTTCTGGAACTCATATCTTAATCATCACATGCCTTGCACACCAGGCATAAAATTACAGGACTTAACATTTGCCTTGCTGGATTTCAGTCTTACTTGAATTCTGTCCTTTTACCCCTCCATTCTTCCTTTTTAGGGTGGGGATGTTTACCATGTGCCCCAAGAATGTACCTTGAGTCTCAGAGGAAAGGTTGACTTGGACATTTAAGCTATATTGGAACTGCTGAGATTTTCAGAATAGATTTTTCCTTTTGGTTTCAGATACTAATATCATGTTAGGTGGAACTATGAACTTGTTATTGCCTTTATTAGGAGATTAAGTATGGTTGAAATAGATTTGCTTGTGTGTCCCATTGAAATGGGTGGGATGTAATCATTAATTGTTATTGTCACATTTTCTAGATTAAGAAATGCCTAGTACCTTAATAAAGCACACTTCTGGATGTGTCTAGCTAGAAGGTGAGAGTGTGATTTTCGGGTCTATGTCTGTTTCCTGGACCTTTCTCCCTGACACAGTTTGCAGTCTACTGTGCTTCCTGGGCCACAGTGAAGTGATCAATTTTGCTGCACCAGGCCCTTCTGGTGCTATGTTTCAACCTTAGAGCCCCTAGCTGGTCATGAAACTGAGCCTGCAGAAACTTTGAGGAAATGAAATCACTTCTTTCAAGTTTTGTATATAAGGCATTTGGTCCCTGTGATGAGAAAATTGGCTAATGCAGTGATGTTTAAAAATAGGAGCCACCTAAAAATATGAAATTCAGTTGCAGATATGCTGAGAGGGAAATCTCAAGAGCACACAACTGCACGCTTTGATTTGCATGTGGCTGCTGTGCCTACTCCCATACAAAACTTTATGATCAGTCCTCAGTCTTAGTGCAAAAGGGAGTAGTATATTTAATTATGGCTAATTACTCTCCCCCAAATGCACTGAAAACTGGATAGTCATTTTTAATTTTCATCTCAAGTATGAACTTGTGATTTGGGCAAGATCCAAGAAAGTTTTGATTACTCTTGCCATTTGTTCAATGTGTACATTTTGGGTTGAACTGATGTGGGTACGTGATGTGCATTGCAGGCACCCAATTTATTTTAGAAATTGTACATAACTTTTATTAAATAATTTCCAAGGGTAAAATACTAACCAGGAAGTTAATGTTGTACAGATTCCAATGAATTTTTAAGTGTCTTTTAAGTCTTAAGCATCTGATGGCACTGTCTGAAAGACAGGAAGGATTAGAAATCTGAACTGAAAGGCTAACATTTTCCCAAAATGACCTGTGGGGTAATCACAAAAATATATTTAGTTAAGAAAGAACATGACCACATAATTTCTTTGAAATTGTATTATAGATAGGATGCTAGATTCTGCTGGAATTTTTTTATACAGTCAAAGCCAATATATTTGATAAATTTTTAACAGTTTCTTTCTTTCTTTCTTCCTTTTTTCTTCTTTCTTTTCTTCTTTCTTTGTCTGTCTGTCTATCTTAGTTACTTTTCTGCTGCTAAGACAAAATACTCAACACCCAATGTTAAAGAAGGAAAGGTTTATTTATCTCACAGTTATGAAGGGTTCAGTACATAATCAACAGGCTCTGAGGTAGGGTAGTATGGAAGAGGGGCAATGATTAATGGGGGCAAAAAAGAGCAAAAGAAACAAAATAAAAAGGGAGGAGTAAACCTCCTTTCCTCCATTGTATTGTATGCAGACCACAAGCCCTTCAATGGGTACAGCACCCACATCCCCAATCCCAGCACAAGACAATGAACCACTCACAAATTCTAGATTTAGTCACCTCTAAAAATCTCAGCCCTCACAAGGGAATGAAGCTTTGAGGGGATATCCAGATACAAACCACAATAACACTTTTGTGCTTGTTTAGGCAGTACTGGAAATCGAACTCTGCTTTACATATGCCAAGCAAACACTCTACCATTAAGCTACATCCACAGCCATTCTTAAGTAGCAATCAAATCAAAGTTTAAGTACGATATGTAATAAAACTCCTACATTTTCTTCATTTAAATTTTTTACATGTAAAAAATATGAACACTCTATATCAGTAAAATAATTATTACAAGTCACTTCAAATGCATTGTGCCAAAAGTTACTAAGATAAATTTCAAACCATACCACAGATTCTGGAAATAGTCACACTATTTTTAAACACTCAAACTGCCAACATTATAAGCATAGACATATTTGCAAGTATCTAAGATAAATTGTAGATTGCATATTTATATATATGTGTAATCTAATTTTTTTACTATTATATTTAAACTAAGAAGGATGATATCATTTTTATACTGTAAAATGTCCTTCTTAAATCTATGGCCATTGCTGAACTCTTTTCAGAAATAAGGAAAATTTCTGGGACTAGGAATATATAGCTATAGGACAGCAACAAACCTTAGATCATTAGTTGTAAATTTCTTATAATTGTATCATTATAAATTAGACTATAAGTGAATAAATTAATGTTCATACCAATTATTTTTAAATATTTTAACAAATAGTAGGAAACTGTAATTATAACTGACAACTTGGTTATATGAATGTTGTTTTCTATCAATAAAGCCATAGAAATAACTCAATAATTATTTGGGGGCTATATTTTTCTTCTCCCCAGAGTCTGGTAATTTTCTCACATAAAATTATTATGTATTCCCCTCCCCCCAATTTTTTCTATCGGTTTAAACATTTCAGAAAAAACATAAATGCATTTACCACAGTGATGCACCCTGTCTTAGTCATCTACGGTGGAAATGAAAATCTCGAGGGGTGGGAAAAATAGCCAATAAAAAGCTATTTTAGGCATAAGTGTAAAAGGAACTATTTTTCAACCAACATGGACAGTTTTTTTTTTTTTTAATTGGCATGCCAAGAGCCTATGTAGATGCATCTTCCTTTGCGCTCCCTCTGCTCCTGTAGCAACCAACTGAAGGTGGCATGTGAGCCTTTCCAGATTGGACTCCCTGTTCTTCACTTCCAAATCTTCAGTAAATTATTCTCACAGTGGTGGCTTGTTCCTCGGGAAGTTATCCAAGAAAGACCTGGTTTCACAGTATGGCTGGAACAAGAAAAAGAAAGATAAGTGAGACACTTAGGCATTCACCCCTCAAAGAAACTGTAGCTAATATCAGGAAGTACAACCTCAAAGGAAAGCCTGAGGCAGAAATCAAGATGCAGAACAAATTTTCAGACATGGAAATTCATCTTAAATTGTCTACAACACCTATTTATTGTAAATGTTGTTTCTTAAATATCAATAAATGGCTAATTCATTTTATAGTTCTGATCATATGGTTATTTAATGTGTTTCTTTTAAAGCACTAAAATGCTATGAAGAATTATGTAAAATAGACATTCATACAGATTTCAATATATAAAGTACTTCTAACTATTAGTGAATGATCAGAGCATTTTGTATTTATTTGATATAATTAAAAGAATGTTATTTCATTGCAAAGAGATGCTGATCTTTTAAACCACCTTTCAATGGTTTCATTTGACAAGAAATATGAGTATTTGGCCACAAAGGAATCTCTATTTAGAGGAAGTTTGCCTCTAGAGTTACCTGCACATATAAAGTCTTGAAAAAACATCTGTGGAAGGCAAGACTCATTTGGTTCCTAATAAAAGTTACCCTTGGGAAGGTCATTCAGTTCACATGATCTTTCACTGCCACTGCTGACTTCAGAAGTAAGAAAACAAGAACATCAAAGTCTTACTATTTTATATATAACTTTGTCAGTTACCAATTTAAGACCTTTTCAAAAATGCACAGTCAGCTATATACTTGTAAGAGGTAAAAAGACTTTTAAACAATCCCCCACTGTGCACTGTGCAGTCTCTCCCTGTGCTGCCTACAGACTGCAAGCTACTCGAAGAAAAATACTAGAAAAAAAGCAGAGAAAGGGTTTCAAAGATGTATGCACCTTATAAGTGGTTTTTATCTCTTCTTGTTAATTGCAGTCACTGAGGCAGATAGGAGTTGTAATGTCTCCTGAATAGTTTATCCCGCAATTGATAACACTGGGAATAAATTTACAAAGTACATACAAGTCCACTGATCCATAAACAGTGCACTTAAAGCAATCAGATTTGCGCTTAAGCTTGGTAAAAATTCTAGTATTTCTTGTGGGTTTTGTTTTTATGGTGTTTTATTTTGTTGTTCTTTTTTGTTATGTTTTGTTTTGTTTTGTTTGGATCGTGACTGTTAAAGCTTTATTGATTGGCTTGGGAACTGTCGAGAGGACTGGTGGAGCTTGCTTCTGAATGTGTCTGATGGGTCATGGAAGCCTGACCCTGGGTAAAATATCTGGTCCCTCCTCCCGTCTTCCGGCCTGCTGCCCCCCACCCCTCCCCTCTGCTCAGCTTCCTAGACTTTATCAGCTAAGCAGCTTTGCTCTACCATACTCCTTGGTATGATATTCCTAACTTGCAGGCTGCTAGCCCTGAGTTGGAAAATCTCAAAAACTGTGAATCAAATTAACTTCTATTTCCTTAAATTATGGGGGTCAAGTGTTGTTTCCCAGTGAAAAAAATCTAATACCAAAAACTGATATCAGAAATGTTGACTTGAGGGGCTGGGGATTTAGCTCAGCGGCAAAGCGCCTGCCTGGCAAGCGCAAGGTCGTGAGTTCGGTTCCCGGTACCGGAAAAAAAAAAAAAAAAAAAAAAAAAAAAAAAAAAAAAAAAAAAAAAAAAATGTTGACTTGTTGAGGTGACTAAACCTGACCATGTGGTTTAAAAACTTTGGAACTGGTTTGCAGGAGGAGTTTGGGAAGATTTGGAGAATAGCAGTGGAGGTAGCCTAGAAGGCTATCAGTCATGTCTGTAGGTGATTCTGGTTAGAACTTAGAACATCATTATGCTCATAGAAATACAGACGGTAAAGGGAAGGCTCATGAGATTGCTGCTGGGAACAAGGAATGGGTTGAGAAATCGATGGGAAGGTGTGCATGCTAGGTTCTGGAAATACGTTTTCCCATGTTTTGAGAGTTTAAGGAAAGCTGAAATTAGGAATTCTTACCCACTGCTATCCAAATGCTCCTGGCAGCTGCTTTTATTGACAGCTGACTTCACAATAGCAACATAATGTTGATTTTCTCATTATGTGGAATGCAAAAGTTGTGGGTAGAGTCAGCCTTCCAGATTTCAAAAGCAGATGTAGGCAGCCAGCTAAGGACCCACTGAGAAAAGTGTGTGAAACTGTGGGGATGAAGTTGAAGGAACAGTGGACACAGCAGGAAGTCAGAGATGCCAGGAAAGTGGAATGTCCACTGAGGGCAACTTCAGCCACTTGCTTTGCCAGCCCAAGACAGAGCAAAGTACTGGGGCCATCCACATCTTCTGACACACATATTATACCACCATATGCCCCAAATTCTGAACTTGAACCTGATGAACTTCATATTTCACCTGTTAGTTTTCAGACTTGCTTCATCTGATTTTTATCCCTCTATTTTGAAATAGGTATTCTTACCCTGTGCCACTGTGCCTTGGAATTATGTAACTTGTTTTGATTTTCACACATGTTCACAGATAAGTTTTCCTTGAGTTCCAGAGAAGATTTTGATTTGGACTTTTGAAAAATTATGGAACTGTTGAGCTTGGATAAAGGATTGTTGTGTTTCCAATTGTATGCAAAATAACTAATATGTTAAGCAGAACTGTGAACTTCCTATTTTCTTTATTTGGAAAGTAAGTATGGTTTAAGAAGATGTGTGTGGACATCAAGTTGACAAGGTCTGGAGTGTTACAATTAAGCTCTGTTATGCTAACTTGATTGTCTTAGGAACTTCCTTGGAGATTACTGGATGTCACTTCTAGGTGCTTGTCATAGTTTGTGCCTAGATGACCCCCAAAGCATCATGGATTCATAGGGGGAGCTTTTCCAGAAGTGGCTGACTCTAGAGTATGTGATTTTCAAATTAAAGATTTGCAATTTCAAATTTAATCTACTGATTGGTTTGGTATAGTTCTAGGTGGGAGTGCTACCACCCTAAGGGGGGAAGTAGCCAAGATAGAATATAAAGGGACAGAAAGAAGCTGCTATTATTCCTTGTAGCTTGCTGCTTGCTGCCTTCTGCCTGCAATGAAGTGTTTTTCTGCTGCAACACCTCTCTGCCATGCCACACTGCCTTGAGGCCAGCCAACTATGAGAAATCTCTACAAACTGAGATAAATAAACCTTTCCTCCTTTAAATTTGGATGTTGAGTATTTTGTCTTAGCAATGAGAAAAGTAACTGAGACAATGCATCTTGGTGGGACACAGTGGCATAACCTTGGATACTACATTGGATCTCTTGTACTTTCCTCTTGGGTTCCACTCTCTTGTTTTGCTTCCCTGGTCACCAACAATTAAACATCTTTGCTCCACCATGTCCTCCTTCTGTCACTGAAGTTCCTGCTGATCCTGGACTGAAAAACCTCTAAAAGTGAATGAAATGAAACTCCTCTTCCTTTAAGTTGCGGATATCAGGTATTGTGCCCAAGAGATGTTAAACTGATTAATACATGTGTAACAGAAGATGTCCACCCCCAGCCAGTATACTTCAGTTTGTTAGTTGCCCAGGTAATAGTTCCAGTTACAGTACCTGTTAGTTTTATTTCTTAGTAACAACTAATCACTGTAATGCATAGCTGGTCACTATGATGCACATTGTAAGAACCAATCCCCAATTTATAAGCCATTCTGCCTCTGTACTTCCTGCTTCCAGTCATGGCTGTCATAGACACAGAAAGGACCTCTCAAGGTCCCCATGCAAAAGCACCCTCAATATTTCGTAAGTTCCCTCCAAGGTCTGGAGGATTCCTGGCTCCTTCTTGAGTGGCTCACATTGGACCCCAAAAGGAGGAGGATACAGCCTATTTATCTGTTTGTATGTCTCTTGCCTGATTCTGTTAAGACTACTGAGGGCACCCCACTTAGTCTGTCAATCCTGCTCACCTCTAGCAGAAGGGGACTATGATCAACTTTCATTAGGACCACCCTCAAGGGAAGGGGGTTAGAATATTTATCCTCTGAATGCCTGCTGAATGATTGTGTAAGTGAGTGGAACAGAGAGCACAAGCAATAAGCTGCTCCATCTGTGCATCAAAATTGGGAAGCACTGTTCATGGTGGCTGGTTGGGCCCTCACCTGTGGTTCTGTGGTGATTGACATATGGCATAACAGAGGCCTCAAACTCTCCTTAGCTAAGTCATGCCTAAGTCCCAGCTAGAGGTGCAGCCAGGGGGGCATTTGAATGGTCTCTTTCTCTGAGGGGTGCCCACCCTTTGTCTATTGCACCATCATTTAAGGGTACACAGAATAAATATATGAAGTCAGAGATAGGCACTAATTAGTCAAAACCTACAGTCCCTGACTGCAGGAAAAAGGAATTTTATGGTGTTGAAAAAGAAACCAAACTGCTCCCTGCATCTTGAAGAAAAAAAAAGGAAAAGAGACCCACTCTTCCTGACAATTTCCCCTTCGCACTCTTGTTGGCTGCTACAGTTGCTGCCAACACCTGTAGCTTCACTCCCCACTACAAACCTGTCTGCTTCAAGCCAGCTGAACTGGTTCCAGCTAGCTATTGCCTGCATTCAGCTACATAGGCTCTCCCTCCAGAGCTTTCTACTTCCTATCCTGGTCACATGGCCTCACCTAGTGCTGACCTGAGATGACTGTCAACAATTCCTTCTGAGTTCCACTTTTTGACTGAGAAAAAATTGGACTGTCAGCCCTAATGAATGAGTTGCTATGGCCTTTCCCAAAGGTCACACAATCTAGCAAGTGTTTCTCAAAATGTCAAAAGTTACTACTGTTACCCAGAAGCCTGATATAAAGGCAATGGACACTAAAAAATTAATGCCCATTCAGATTACAACACTTTCTTAGTCTGATGGGCTCAGATAAGGCCAGACCTGGCTCTCTTCTTTAGCTGGCACACTGGGATCCCATAGTATCATCATCAGGGTAACTGGAACTCTTGACCCTTGCTCTTTCTTCCAGGCACAAAATTGCAGCCTGGGAAGACATCTCACCAAAGTGAATTCCTGTATAACCAGTCTCCATACCACTTCTGGGAAGAAAACTTCTCCTCAAGTTACAAGTGACCATCTCCTTTGCAGAAAGCCAGTCAGTCTTCCTCTCATTTAACCTTGCACTTTCAATGCTGACTATTCTCCAAGAGGAAGATGATGCTTGTGTCACTCTGAGAGAGATAACCATGATTCTGAAGGTCCAAAAACTCTCCTTCAAGAGGTATGAACTAAAGTCTCACCTCCAGGCCTGGTCATCAACTATGCCACCTCACCATGACCCTTGTTGCTGTCAGATGTCACAAGAAGCACAAACAGGCATCAAGCCACACAGCAACCTGATAGGCTGTTAATCACCTTGAGCAAGATCTCTGCCATCACCAGTACAGCCATCACCTTGCATTCTGTGTTTCCCAGTCCTTACACTTTTTTTCAACTGTTACTCAATGGCCACAAGTGTTTGCCAACTCTCCCATTATTTTCAAGGAGGACCCAGTAACACATTTGGCCCTGGGACAGCCTGTTTGTCTGTCCCTTCTAGCTTTGTTACAGTTCCCCAAGAAAGGAAAAAATGAAACTTTAAAATGTCTATGGAGTGTCGAACTGCTAAAATACATCTCTCCTGACTGTAAAGCCAGTTCATGATCTCTGAGCTGCCAATGCCACTGTGATTGTCCTCCATAAACATGGCCTCAGTCTTCTATCACCCACAGACTGCTGGTACACCTACCTGGACCTAAAGAATGTCTTCATCTCCCTGGAGTTGGCACTTGTCAACCAGCTCTTCTTTGCCTTTAAATGAAAAGACCCTAGTTCTGGACTCAAAAGTCAACTGACCTGTACTCAAACTCCCAGAGTTTCAAAACTTGTTCACCTTCTTTGGAGAAGCCCTCATAGCTGATGTCAATAGTTTTCCAGCACAAAATATCACTGCATTTCTGATTAATGACACCCAAGCTTCCTGCTGTAAAGGAACAAAAGCTCTGAGGCAATATCTGGCAGAAACTGGTTACAAGAAAAAAACCTGCAAATTTCTTGGAACTACTGGCTTCTATAGAAGCCAGATCCTTGAGTTCACAAAAACAATGATGCTTATTTAAACTATCAGCTCCTGGGAGTTCCCAGTGGCCTAGCTGTGCAAATAAATGGATCTAGTCTCTAAGGCCTGCCTCCCCCTTTTGCCTTCATGTTCTAATAGCCACTGTCCTCTGGTCAAGAAAACTACAACCCCAGCCAAAAAATGTTTACACAGTACTCACAGAGGATCAGAGCCATACCTGCCCCCACCATTTGTTCTGCAAACTCAAGCCACAGCACTGGCACCTGTACCCTTGCAGCCAGCTCAACGTTTAGCATCGGTGTCACTGGCCCTGACCTCATACAATATAATGAACCCTCCCTATTTAAAGATATACATGTAGATTAAACAAAAATAAAAATTTACAGGGGTTACCAATACCTGTTAGTGCTTGCCTGTGCCTACTCAGGCTGGCCCAAGAGTGAATGGACAATGGGAGATTTTAGAGTTCTGCCACCAGCTGTACCTATAGACACTACGGAACACACATATAACCCAGGTACATATTGATTACCTTTACAAGTTTCAGAAATCCAGCCTTAGATCCACTGGAGAATTTATCTGGACCAAACATCTCATTCAAAAGACATGATGTCCTCAAAGCCATGCTATGTTCACTTCTGATGCTGAACAGTTCATACACAGCTGAAGCCTGAGGACATCATTCACTGGGTTGCTCCAGACATATTCCTCTTGACTTTTGTATCTTTTTGGCTACTTACCCCAGTTCTCCTTGCTTCCCTGCCCCTTGATGGCTGTGTTTTTCACCTTAAACTCTATGGACAGTTGCCCCAAGAGAACAGAACAATCAATCAAACACTTAACCAAGATTTGATGAGTGTCTAAGATGCATCAGACACTCTCCTAGATCAGATTAACTCCCTCTTTACCTTGCCAGAGTAGTGTTACAGAATAGACAGGCTTAAATTATGTCTCTTCCAAAAAGCAATTTAAGAAAATACTCTATAATAAGACAGTCTTGGAAGGCCCATCCTAGCATCCCTGCCAGTCCTAATGTTACTGCTTCTAGCTGGGCCTTGTCTCAAAAGATCACATGTAATATGGCCAGCAAAGATTTGCCAGGGAAACTAATAGAGAGGGGAAATGTAGCAGAAGATGCCCACCCCTAGCCAGTATACTTCAGTTTGTTAATTGCCCAGGGAAATAGCTACAGTTCCTGTTACCATTGTTTCTTAGTAACAGCTGGTTACTGTGATATATAGCTGGTCACTATGATGTATATTGTAAGAACCAATCCCCAACTGACTATTGAAACAAGGCGGAGATACTGTGCTACAAACAGCTTTCTGCACTCAGATAGTAATTAGTGAGATATCTTGACCTGTGAATATTTAACAGAAGTATAGACATGAAAAAGGTTTAATTCCCTAATGCAGACAGTTTTATGTCATTGTGATAGAATAATAAGGCATTGGTAAGCCATTCTGCCTCTGTACTTCCTGCTTGCTTATCCCATATAAGACAAAGACCATCAGAGATCAGGGCCTGATAATTTGCAAATGATCCTGATCAGTTCCTGTTGACATAAATAAATCTGCCTCCAAATTCTGGGTGGCATTTTGGTGTCTTTGCTTGCCATTGCACATGCATGAAGAAATTAATATACATTTTCTAAAATAAGACCATCTCCACAAACAGAATAAACCAATGTCTGTGAAAGAAACAGTATCATAATTACATCCTTTGTAGAAAAATCTGTCACTCATTTCTAGAGTTTCTTTTCAGAAAGACCTGCAGAAATTAGTGAGGAAAATATAAATGCTTTCTCTAGTCACAAAAGTTCACTGACTGACCCAGCATTCAGTGTTGTGACAGTGTCAACTAGAATAGGCCAGTGCCCAGAATTCACATCTGCTTCTTTACACTTGAAAAAATTTCTGTGAATATTGAGGATGCTAATTGCTAATCTGATTCATTTACATTGTCATACTTAATACTGAATAAGTTACAAATAACAAGAAAAGTGTAACAAAAGTCAAAGTTTAGAATAACAAATGGCCTATTTACTCTCAATAGAAGAAAAAC
The DNA here is from genome assembly GCF_000276665.1 of Chinchilla lanigera. Taxonomy (NCBI): domain Eukaryota; kingdom Metazoa; phylum Chordata; class Mammalia; order Rodentia; family Chinchillidae; genus Chinchilla; species Chinchilla lanigera. Next base: position 11,677,266 of record NW_004955428.1, read on the forward strand.
TATTAGAGTTTCATAGCAAAGTATAAACACATTGTAGAATTTTCCATTGAGAAACTCTATTAAAGTACTTTGTAAAATAGAGCAGTTATGTTACATTTTATTGGCATATTTTTGTGATATATAATATTTTATATTTACCTTGGGGATGTGTTACATATACATACAGCATCTTAAACATTTTTACTATTTTTGCTACTTTCAAATTTGTTCTTCCTACTTTCTAAGAACTATCACTCTTTTTTACTGCATCATTTTTTATTCTCTAGGAATTTTAAACACAGGACCCAAAGAGCGAGTCTAGTCTTTTGAAGTTTCTCAATTCAGTTGAACAAATATTTATTAAACATCTGCTGTGTGGCAGATAACTGTCAGAAAATGTTGTATCAGAATGAATAGGAAGTGATTTCAGCTCTCTACTCCATTAGCTTAATTCTAAAAAAAAGTTTGGAGCAGAGATAAAGACTCAGAAGAGTATGTTCACACAAAGTTTGGGAGTCCCTGGGAACTGAACCAATATACTTATAACTGATATTGAGTTCACAGGGGCAAACTTAATTTGATATACAATAAATGTCCAAGAAGTGTTTATTGAATGAATGAAATACATGGGTTTGGGGCAGAATAATAAAGATACATTTGATATCACTACAGAAACAATATTTTCAATTAAGCCTGAAGAGTTTCTGGAAAATAGTCTCTCTCTCTCTCTCTCTGTCTCTACACACACACACACACACACACACACACACACACACACATGCACACAGATACTTAGCTCTCTCTTCAACTTTGACAGAATACTTTATATTTTCATGATTCCCGCATAATTTAAAGTTGGTTTGGTGTCTAAATGCTTACTATTTTCAATAGATGTCTTCATAAATTGCACAACACAAGTTATTGTGACTATGTGTTATGGCCCTGTGACAGTTTGTTCACAGATTTATCCCTTATCACCTTCTTTCTTGCCCTTTAATGTGGGACAGATATTCTAGAGACTAGATTTCCACCTTCTGAGGTCAGTTAGCTTCAGCTGTATTCAGTCAAGAAGAGGCACCACTGGGGAACTCAGTGGTGAAGAAGGGAAAAACAAAGGTTCATCTCTCTTTCCCTGTGCCTTTTTGTGGGTTGGCCTTTTCCGGACAATGTGCTCTTCTCAATTTTAGTAGCTCTGCACATCCTCCTTGGGTCTTTCCAGCAAAGCAGAGGTAAAGTTTTTTCTGTGACTTCTGAACGCAGAATTCCCTCAATGTCTTTCTTTCTGTTTAGCTTTTCAATTATCACATGACCATGTAGATAATCCCTTACAAAGAAATCACTGAATTTCGAGTTCTTAGAGAAGTTTCACCTTCCTAGGTTAGATCCTATATAGCATGCTTCTCAGATACTGTTTCACACTTGTTGCATTTTAGTATATGTGCTGCCGAAGCGAGCACCACTTGTTGCATTTTAACAAATATCTGGCAAAGGACCATGTGTGGAAAGTTTCTGGTGCTTCTATTAGTTCATTGAAAGGAACAATTAGAGCTTATGTTGTTTCATCAGTCTTTCATGCCTACATCTGGTAATCTGAGCAACTACTTTGCACATAACAATATGCACTATAACAACAATTGTTAATTTCCTATAATTTTATTTTGAAATTCTGTATCATTTTAATTGTTTTTTAATTCTCTTTAAAATAAAATCAATAATGAAGCTGAAAAAAAGTGTTAAGTCACTTAAAAAAAAAAGCTTTGTGGTGCTATTGGAATATGGAGGAACCTGGGGGTGTGGTGAAACTTTGAGAAGGTGGAATTTGTGGGAGGTCCTTTGGTCCCCAGAGATATGTCTTTGTATGGGGATTATATGACCTGGTCCCTTTCGTCTTTGCTTCCTGGCTAAGTATAAGAGTGTTTGCTACTTCATACACTCTTCACCTTTGCCATGCAGCACTCCCACCAGAGGCCCAAAGAAATGGTTTCACTCATTCATGGACTGGAATCTCTAAAACCATGGATTAAATAAGCCTCTTCTCTTCAAAGTTAATTACTTCGGGTGTTTCCTGATGCAAAGGAGTGCAATGCTAGACTAGAGTGAAGGGAGTTGTACTGAATTATTTTCAACTACATTGAAATGACACATCATTTGTGCTCTTTTCATAATGATAATGATATTTAGTAGATAATAATTGTGCTTTTATTAATGTCCCTATATTATACATATGCTCTTTTATAAAAATCTTCCAGAAACTCTATTAGATTGACACAATCTTCTTCCTAGTTTCACAATTTAAGAAACTAAGAGCAAGAGAGCCCTCGACTTATCCAAGACAAATTTCTTAACAAGTAGTAGACTCAGAATTTATACCTGGCTATTAACTTCACTGGCACTACTTGTGTAAGTATTGCTTGCTGTAAGGAAGCCTTCAGAGTTATGTATCATTAGGGCCATTGCCATTTTCCTGTCCTTTCAGCTGTAGTCTACATTTGGTATTTATTACTTTAAATATGTGTTCCAGGACAGCATACTACTCAATCCTATAATGCGTGCAAATACATTCCAGATAAGAGGGTAAAGTGAACTACAAATATAGTATCCAAAATTCAGCTTGTGAACATCATGAAAATTATTTTTGTTTATGAGATCTTTGAGTTGCTTACTTTCTGATTCTCTGCAGTTTTGTGAACTATAAAGGGTTTTCTTATCTGAACCCTTAGTGTCGAAATCACTTATATCACCTTGGAGGCAAAAAATTATAATTTATCAGTCTCTGCACTCACAATATGTAGACCAAGGCCTCAGTCATACAAAACACCCAATAAGTGTTACTTATAGTAGCAGTTGACTGAAAGTATATCTAAGTGTATGTGTAGCAAGAAATATGTATGATTATCCGAAACAAGTAGCTGTGCTGAATTAACTCTAAAATAAATAACTCCAGATTTTCTAGAATAAGCCTACTGCTACTTTAAGGATTACTTCTTATTACTCATAAAATCCTACAGTACACAATTACAACGTGATTTATTTATTCTTTGAATAAAAAAATAAGTCAGAAGTGTTAATAAAATGTGTACAATGTACTTGGAAATTGCTATTGTGCTGGCCTTTTGTTAATCTAGACTTATGGCCTAACATGGAAAGCTGAATGTAGTGGATCCTTTGGAATATGCTGAAGGGCCATTAATTATATGGAAATTAAATGGTTAAAGCACTAGAGCAAAACCACAATGGAAAAGAGAACATGATACAGCATTATAGTGGACAAGAGCTCTCAATTACATTTTGCAAGCTGAAAAGCTAATGGACGATTAAACTAGGTACATGAGAAAAACTGAAACCAAAGTCTGCAATGAGAGAAGACGACAAGCCAGCAAATGCACCCCACAGAGTCATAGGCAGGTAGGATTTGGAGAAATCAGGCAGTTCACGAGACATATGTCGAGACTGAATATAGGAGAGATTCATTTCTCCTCAGTGCAAGCACATAGGCAATTTCACCCTTTACACTTTGGTGAAAAACTGGAGTTTGCTCCCAGGAAATACTGATGCATGCAATTTCTGATCTAGGAGATGCTCTGTACTATTGAGAATGGAAATAAATATTTTCCTCCAGGAGATATTAAAATGTGTGTGTTGAATTATAGTTCATTCCCTTACACTGATGCCCTTACTCTAACCCCAGTGCTAATAGGGAAGCCTGTATTCCTGGAAAGAATTTGCCGACCTTCCTCCCCGACAATCCTCTCAAGAGAAAAACCAGTGAAAAATTGACAACTAGAATTTTCATCACAACAAAGCAAGATTCCCCTATGGTTATCCTTGCAGGAGATTCACACATCAACAAGCACACAGTCACACAAATTTTCCCCCAAGCACTTTAAAGTCTTCATAGTAAATTTTAATAAACTGTAAAAAGTGCCTCAATTTAAAGAACATTAAGAAAAAAACAAATACCAGACACAGAAACTTTAAAAGACAATGGAAATAGCAAGAAAAAACTTCAAAATGTATAGATTTTATGTCTTTAAATATTAAGAGAAGACAGTAAAACAAAATTAGGAGGGTATAAAAGGAATATCAAACTAGATACAGAGGAAAATTTTCAAAAAAAGAGACTACCTGTGTTGGAATTGAATGAAAACCTCCACAAATAAAAGAGCAAAAAATATAAAAACATAAAAGAAAAAGGTAACATTAGACGACCAATTCATTTCCTGAGTAATAGGAGTTTCAAGAAAGGAAAACCATAAACATGAAAGAGGCAGAATTTTCAAGGAAATAAGACAAGTGTTTCAAAATTTAATAATTTAAGGATATAAGTTGAAAAAGTCAACTAAATTCTACCAGAATAAATGGAAAGACTCATTTCAAGGCTTATAATCATGAAATGTCAGAGTACTGGGGATGCACAGACATTCTGAAAGCATGAGAGAACAGAAGCAGGTTATTTATAATTGATCAGGAGTCAGCACAGTATCCAAATTCTAAAACATATTAAAAGCTTGAATATTGCTCTCTGAGTGAAAATGTATGTTGTTTTGAACTGCGTGGAGAGAGAATATGGAATTTACTGTGTCAAATTAGCAATTATTATACATTCTCATGATTTCCTTTCTGTGTTGCTTCTTCCCAAATACTATCCTTAAAAACTTACTGTAGAATAGTGTGTAATAAAGAATTTAGCCTTGCCCAGAAAGATTGTCTAGCCTTTGCCCTCCACTTTTGGGAAGTAATATCAGTACCCTTGGAATTTTATGACTGATAGACATGTTTTTGTTTACCTGGGGACCTTGAGTCACCCAGAAAAGTCTAATGATATGGTTTAGGGTGCGACTGGACATACCAGAAAGATAAACAATGCAATTGAGGCTGAGGGTTTAAGGTCACACAATATCAATAAACCTAGAGACTGAGATCAAAGATGCATAGAGTCAATCCATCAATCATGCCTACATAATGGGACCCCAATAAAAACTGAACACTAAGGCTCTGCGAGCGTCTCAGGGTAGCACTTTTCCAGATGTGCTATCATACATCAATACCAACAAAGACAAAGCAAAAACAAGAAATTCTGTGTTTGATATTTTCCTGCAAGTCCCTTTCTTTGGTTGCTTTTTAATCTATATCCTTTCCCTGTAATAAACCATAATAAATAAATAGATTTTGGTGAGCCTTATGAGTTCCTCCAGCAAATTATCAAATCTGAAGGTTATTTTGGAGAGCTTTCAAACTTGAACTTGGTGTCAGAAGTGAAAACAAAATGAGGTAGCACGTGTGCCCTCCAAACACTGTAGTTGATTCTCCAGCCATTATAAGTATACCCCACTAAATGAGGAAATTAAGTGGAAAAAATAGGGAGCTCTGAGATCCTAGAGATGAGGCATACAGCACAGGTAAGACAAGAGTTACATTCTCATGAAGAGGCAGAGACCTTACTATGGAAGGGTTTTACTGAAGAGCTGGATTAAAACTTTAGGGCAGAGACCTCCAAACAAATTCATCAAAGAGAAGAAAGAAGGGAAGAATTGTACAAGAGGTGGCGCTTTCATAGGACCCCAACAATTAGTGCTGTGTGGGAACATGGGCTACTGATGCTCAATTTCCAGCAATATATCTTTCATATGAGAACTCATTTTTATATGAAAAAGTCCAATTTTTAAATGCTGAAAGCATATAGAATTTCAAACACTTTCTTTTGGTGCAAATGTAACAAATCTGTGAGCTAAAATTTCACCAACATGCTACCAGCTTGTAGCTTTTCTCTATAGCATTCATTACCTGCTCCAGCAGTGTTTTGAAATGTCTGGAAGATGCTCTTTGTTTATTACTAAGGGCCTATCCAGCCCATATCCTTAAACGCTCTGAATTTTAAGAACAATTTCTTTTCACAAATGGTTTGGAATTATGAATCTGTTACACACAGTCAATGCTAACATTTATTTACTAGCTCAACCCACTGACATGATTGAGTTCATGCTTCCCAGAAGCTTCTCCAGTGATACATCAGCTTTTGTGTTTGTTTTCAAGAGTCCTCCCATAAATTTGTAAAAATAAGAGTTTGGCATTCTCACAACATTAAGAAAAGACAAAAAGCCCTCTAATCTTGCTACTCTCCATGTTGAAGATATTTTCCCAGAAACCATTGGTTTTAGGGACTTCCTACAGATGGTACCACCAAGTTCAAAGTACAACCAGAGTCTTTAAGAAGCCCACATTTCCTTCCAACAATGTCTAGGATGCAGTCATTTTCATTATTTCTGCTACATTCCAACTTCCTGAAATCCAACGTGTATCTGTCACCCAGGTCATCGCAATAGAACACCAAACCTTCTGCTTCTACTCTTGTCTTCTTCTACCTGTTCTCATCTCAACATAAAAAATAATAAAAGAAAAATAGTACCGTCTTTTAAAATCCTAGTCAAATGATGCCAGGCAGCTGTCCGAGTCACCCAGTGGCTCCACCTCACTAAGTAAAAACCAGGGCAATTAGGAATCTACATACACTATTCCCCTCCCCATCTTTGTTGTTCTCTCATTCATCCTACTTCTAGTCAAATTGGCCTCTGTGGGAAGCTGAAAATTGCCATCCCAGAGGTTCCCACCTCACATTCCTGGGACATGTGAGACTAAACACAGCATCTGTTTAGCCTAGATTATGTGATATAATATTATTGGATACAAAAGCAATTTTATGCTTCCTTATAAGAGAAAAGAGTTTTGAGAAATACCCATAGGAAACAAGCATTCAATGGTAAGCAGGCGAGACTGAGTGTCAAAGGACGGCTGCAGCCCCAGAATCTGAATGAGGCAGAGAGTGGAATTTCCACTATGGTCTCCACGGGGAGTTTGATCAGCACCTTGATCTTCAGGTCTCCAGAACTGTGAGAGAATGAATTTCTGCTGTTCTAAGCCACGCTGTTTGGAACAGTTTGTTACAGCAGCCGCTGGAACCTCATACAACCACTTTGCAGCTTTAGTCAAGTAGACATCCACACTTTTCTGGGAGCAGTTTAGACACGTTCTGGCTTAGGGAAATTATATTTTAAGTATGGCCCATTTGGAAAGAGGTTCTGTAACGATCCTGTTCAAAACTGCAATCTCCCAGCATTCCTCATGTCTGCTTTATTTTCCCTCACTGTACATTCCTAATATACTGTGCCTTACTCAAAGGAAATGCTTGCTATTTGTCTCCTTCACTGAGGACACATTTCAGCGAGGGTAGGAGACTGGCATTGCTTTTTCACCTCGGTGCCTATTTCAGTGCCTAGAGCCTGAAAGGCCCAGGAAAGGCATTCATGAGTGAATGAAGGAAGAATAAGGGGGAAAGCTGTCTCATTTTGTTCCTGAATTAGATCAGTGTGTCAAGACTTACACTTGGTATTTCTACTTTATTAAACTTTTGAAAATTTTTTTTCTTAACAGTCTATTTCTTTTTGTGCTCTTATTCAAATAAAATTTTAATGCTTTTCTTATGAGTTGCCATATTTTTGTGATTCCTAGGCTTCTTTTGTATTTTCTTTGTACTTTGTACATTTTATTTTTAATCTAGTTTTTTATTAATGGGTATAACTTTCTACTGTAAGACATTTTCTTTCACCTTTCTTCTATTTATTACTATTACCCAAAGCAACAGTGGCATAGTGGGTAAGGATATGGGCTCTGTGCTCATTGCATCTAAGTTTGAAATCCTTCTTCAGTATCACAGGCTATAAGGTTCTGGGACGTTTACCTGATTTTCCTTGTCGATATAACCATAACAAAAGCACTCTCTCACACATAGGGCTCTCAATAAAAATAAAGATTGAATATATATTAAGCTTAGGCAGCTTAGAGCAATCTTATATATAAAAAGGAGCTTTAAATTTCAGAAGTTTATAAGCTGATTTTTCCCTATTTATTTTATTATGACAAGCAGATAGCATGGGCATAAATTAAACATTACAGCCATCAAATTTTAAAAGGCTTGTACATTTGGAAGATATTTAAATATGAGCTACTCATCAACAACATATTTCCCATATCCACCTTCATTCCTACAATATGGTCTATAATCTCCAATGTGTGTATTTACAAGTACCAGCATATGGATGGGGAGATATCATTAACATTAGGCTTTCAAAACAGGAACATCTGTATTGTGTATTCTGTAATAAGGAAGGGAGGGGGAAAGCTTTTAAAATCATGAAGTAAACGACCCCAAAGGCTAAAATTGGTGCCAATTTAATAAGCCCACTATGGTATATGAAATATTTGTGCTATGTCTGACAGCCTACAGGAAAAAACTTGTGGTAGCTTTTCAATTGGATAAAAGGAAAAGCTGAATATATTGGAATGAGGCCACATTTATCTAAATCAACAGAGACATTTTCTGCTGCAGTGACCTTCACTGTGTTTTGAGGACGAGAGTAGCACTGGGAAACTTTTTTTCCTTAAATGTCTAAAATACTTTGAACAGATCTCTCTTTATCTAGACTTTTTTCTTAGAATCAAGTATTAGAGACTTTATTATAAGGATTGCATATGTTTGATGTTATTATACTTTTCTCTCCATCAGCACAAGCTAATCTTACATTTTACAGAAATGCTAAGATTCTCCTAGAAATGTCATATTCCTTCCCTTGACGATCATTACTCAAAACAACAGCTTTTTAAAAACCCATTGTGCTGACATCTATGGAGAGGAATTTTCTTAAGATGACTAGAATTAATCAACATAATGGAAAATGTAATGTTTAACATCTGTACAAATGTTCAGAGAAGGGACAAAGGAAAGAGTTTGTACAAACTAATTTTTTTTTCTGGAAAGAGACATTGGTCTGAATTTTAAGTTCTTCATTTATTATAGATTATATGATAACAGAGAAGATTCTTGAGAAAGTTTTATATGCATCCAGTCTAGTTGTTCAAGATATAACATTCTACAGATCCTAACAATTTTAATACAAATAATAATTGTCTCACATTATCAAACCTACCTCTCTTTTTTGTGCTTGTTTTTTTCTTTTGTTCTTTTGAAAGCAAATCTTGCTATGTTATGCAGCTTGATCTCTAACTCCTGTACCTAAGCCACCCTCTCACTCAGCTTCCTACATAGCTAGAACTGTAGGTATACACTACCATATCAGGTCCACATATAAAATGTACTGATTTATAGCATGAGTGATTATAGTAAATATATGAAATATTTTTTAATTTGAAGGAGAAATATAGAGTAACTTTTGTCTTTTCTTTATCTTTCCATTAAATTTCTTAATCTTACTCTCAAATTATCAATAGATAATTAAAATAAACAGAATATATATTCTTCCAGTTACTATAATTTTATATCTGTATATATATGTGCATATGTACATACATATCACAAATGAAATGTAGAAGTCTCACACACACATCCCTGGCATTCATATATTATGAAAATCCTCACTAGGTTATGTAAAATGGCTTGGTAAAAGTGATCCAAAATACCAAGTGTATGCTTATAATTTGAGAAAAGAGAAACTTTCAAAATCCAAGATATTTGTCTATCCATACTTTCTTTTGTTTATCACTTACCAATGAGTTACAATCAGAGTCATGACTTTGGCTCTTCAAAATGTGCTCATCTGGCTCTGTATTGCTGTCTAAAATTGCTTAGAAAAGTTTCCTTTTAAGACAGACACTTAAGAAAGGCATGAAAATTAAACATGATGTCTTGTACCCTATGAAAGATTGATTTCATCAGTTCATGAAATTATTCTTCAATTGAAAATGGCCTAAAAGAAAAGGAAGTAAGAACTTCTAAGACTGACTCTGGTGGGTGGATATGAAAAAGAAGCTCTGGAGAAACTGTCTTGAGAATGTTGAACCATTCCTGGGATGTCACACACTGGTTTAGCCTGTGCTAGCACGGGACATGCTGGAAATAGGAGATGTGCAGAACATGGTGAAAACTATACACATCCATGTCATAATCTAGTACAGTCTCATGATTATTACTGGTTTATGGGTACAATTTTAACTCACTCATTTATTGATTTGTAAACCACCTATTATTTGCTAATTTCTATTCTAAGAATCAGGCTCCCTTAATGGCAATATAAGACCTTTACTGAAGAAAATAAAACTTCTACCTACATGAAGCTTGCTCTCTTCGTCAAGCAAAACAGATAGTAAAATTAATAATTAAAATGTATGGAATAACACATACTATTGAGATATGTGCTATTGAAAAATAGAAAGAAAAACAAACTTGTATGAGGAGAATCAAGTATACAGGGTCTGGAGGCTCTGCTTAAAAGGAAAGTGGAGTAGGACTCATTTTGAAAGTGACATCTGCATAGAAACATAGGAGAGGTGAAGAGTTAACAAGGCAGTTACTGCTTAGCACAGAAGTTATCACAGAGGAAGTACAAGTAAAAGAAAAAGCCAGGGAGATTGACAATGAACACTATGGGTGCAGACTTCTTTGGGCTTTGTGAATAAAGCTTGGGATGGTGGTGTTAAGTTTTAGGGAACTGAGGAGTCACTTCAGAGCTTTGCTATAAGAAGTAATACAATATGACATATTTCCACAGAATCCCATTGGCTAATGTTTTGAGACTAGACATAGTGAAGCATCAGCATGAACAGAGAGAAGATAGGACTACAATTCTAGGAGTCTGGGTGGAAGTCGGTATGGCCAAGATCAGGGTGATGGCTACACAAGTGAAACAAATGACCAAACTCACCCTCTGAGTCTATTCCAGTACTGCATCTTGATGGATTGGGCATTTGAAGAAGTTGCCTGTGAGGAGCAATGCTGAACTGGACAGAGCTGCTCTGCGCAGTGTCGGGGTAACCTTTTAAGGAGGCAGGCCCAAGCGAAAGTAGCAATCAAATCTTTACTGAGCGCAAAGAACAGAAGAAGTGAAGCAGGGGAAAGTGTGGCTGACCCCTTCTTCTATAGGAAGGCTCCAAGGAAGGGTCATAACAATCAGTGCACTTTTGAAAATCATCTCCCTGCTGAGAAAGCGTGTGCCAAAAAGAGTCTATCATTTTATGGACTCAAGGGCCCGGGGAAGAACGAAGCGTAACAGTAAGAAAGGAAAATTGAATATGGAGTTAGATTGGAGAAAAACATACTCAGAGTTTCCCCCCCCACACACAAAATAATGAAGACTCAGCACAGGCCACACACAACTAGGAGCGCTGGTGAGGAGGCTTCAGGAGAAAGGCAGCTCACCAGCTTGCAGATGCCTGTAACAACACTGGTGCCCGAGAGGCTGAAGCCTTGTCACGGCTCCTTTCAGAGACACAGCACCATGACTGTGCCCCAGCACAGTGTAGGGAGGGCTGCTTTGCTTGTGCACACAGAGAGGCAAAGTTTTTGCACTTGCCTGTAGTTGAACCTGAAAGTTCCCCCATAAGTCTCTGGCCAGGAGACAGGTCTCATATAGACAGAAACTAACATAAAGCAGAGAAGAAAGTCATCAAGATTTTTCAGAGAAGACAGAAAAGAATCCATTTGAAATATTTTCCATCACCTTGAGTGAAAATATGGTGTCATAACAAAGGATCCAAAAATCTCAGTAGCTTACAAAGAATCTTTCCCTAATATTACAAAGCCATTCACTGGCTGAATTTATTACTTGCCTTTTGTTACTTAGTCTACTATTAATCTCCTCATACTAAAAGTATTTATATACCAAAATATAGTTTTCATATCATTTTGGAGTGATGTATGTCTTCTCCACTGAGCAAAAGTATATAAATAGCTGAATTAAACCAAACCCTAACAATCACCAAGATGCCCTGCTGAGACACTCCCTGTGGCCAACCTTCCCCTCTGCACTCCAGGCTGAGGTGATCAAAGGGCACAGCATTTTATAGAGGCAAAACTAGAAAATTTAAGCTAAGAGTCAAGATTCTAGTTCCCTGCTGATCTCCAACATATAATTAAACTGTGAGACATCTTAGCACCTGCCTTCATTGTATAAAAATTTTTAATTTTTTTAGATGGTGGGTACAGTGCTAGAGGTTCAACCTAGGTCCTCTGCAATGAGCTACACACTCAGCCCTTTTTTTATTTTTTATTTTGAGACAGGCTCTCACTATGTTACTAACTAGCCTAGGCTGGGTTTAAACTTTTGACCCACTTGCCTCAGTGGCTGCAGAGGTGAAAATTAGCAGCAGCAGCAGCAGCAGCAGCAGTAACTTTATATGGCTTTTCTCTCAAACTAGTTCTCCCCATCATATTTGCAAAACTAGCACAGAAACTTCAGACCTCACATCTTCATCTTCTCAAACCCAGGAGAGACTGCTTTCCCCCTCCATCATCAGTAAGGCAGTAATCCTGTTGCTGCTCTTCTCTGTCACATCATGTGCTCCTGGCTGGCTGAATCACCCTGGCCACACAGATCTCTTAAGCCATTTGATTATCTTTATTTTCTGGAACTGGGAAGTTTAGCCACCCAAACCACGATTTTCTAGCAGGGGGTTATAGTTTAGATCTAAAATATCTAAAATGTCTCCCAAAAGCCTCATGTGCATGGATGGTGGCTGGATCATGGGGGTAGTTCAAGGGACTGTTGGGGACTGGGTGACTGGGGGCGTGACTTAAGGGTATATTCTTGTCCCATGTTGGTCCTTTCTCTCTATGCTTCCTGGCTGCCATGGGGTGGGCTTTTGCCTGGCCTTTTCACTATGTCATTTCTGCCTTGAAGCCAGCCAACTTTAGGCTGAACCAACCTGGGAGCCTAATAAGCCTCTTTTCCTTCAAGTTGTGGGTGTTGGGTGCTTTGTCTCAGCAACAGGGAAGTGAGTAATATAGAGGGCAGATTCCCAAAAGGAATTGTGTAATTTTCCTTTAATGGAAAAAAAAAGTGAATACAGACTTTGTGGACCTAAAAGGATGTTATTTGACAAAATTCACCAGTGTTCTATATCTTCAAGGTAAGGAGTGTATACTAGATGATTCAAGTCCTCAAGCGACAGCACGGGCAAGTCTGCACCTTCTTTACACCTAAGACTCACGGGCCTCTGAGGAGCCACTGAAACAGAACATTACACGCACATGAGGTCATGGCATCATAATGTAGTTAAAGTCATCTCCTTAAGATTTTCGTCGGTTCTTCGTTTTTGTATTTAGAAGCTAAACCAAAACTCTTTCTTTATTTGTTTTGACTTGGGGAATGATTTCTTTTCTTTCCTTTTCTTTTCTTATGTTGAGCTTTGTCAATTCATTTTTCTTATTAGTACATGTTTGTAGTACACAATGACTATACTGATTATATATATATATATACTGATTGATACATTAGATTTGATTTTTAAGGATATATAATTATATATGTAATTATATATGATTAATGAATTCATAATAATGAAGTAATTGCTTTTTATTCTTTTTCTACCTAGGAATTTTACAGTATGAATGTATTAATAAATGTATATTAAGTACAGTGTTAAATTTATGGGACAAATATATAATGTTGCTTCATAATAAAATTACACTTAATTCATGTTTTGTATTTTAATTTTCCTAGTCATAATTATGACGAAGTGGATAATTAATGCTTACATTTCTTGAATGGACATTTTAATGTGCTGCCATGTATTTTCTTATTTGTACATAATGTTATCTATTATTACTGTTTCAAGCAAAAGCAATCAAACTTATTTTCTAAGGACAAGAACTAACTTTCTGTTCATTCTCCTTTGGCAATAGATAACAGAGGAAAATAATTATCACTTTTAAAATCAGGGTACCAATTCTTGCCCTATGTACTATGACTATGACTGGAAGTGTTTGTGCCTAATGAACTTTAAGACTACAGAATGTTTAAATTTTCATGTGATTGTGGCTTAGTATCAGAATATTTAAAACTTACAATAGCAATTAAAATTATGAATAGCAGACAATTGTATACCACTGAGACAAAATGAACTTGTTGGCATGAGGATATTATGGGCTTATTGTGAATTTAATTTTTTTCAATTTATAATCACTGCTCATAAATCATATTAACTAATTCATAAATTTGACCTCTGACCCATAATTCAGCTATTTCAAATTTTCTTGTTCTAAGATTGACTATGTAGTTTTTGTTTTTTTCTGGTTTAAGTCTGTTTGCTTTTAGGAAACCAATTGATTTGTTCTTATTAGAGTGATATAATTGATTCCTGCTTATGATTTATTTCTTTTGCCTTCAGATACTGTCTAAATACCTTATGAAGAAAAGAGTATCTGACCACTCAAATTTATTTTGTTCCTGTCTAGGTATTGCATACTTTGTGACCCTGCGAACTATTCACTTTTCCCTGTAATAAAATATTGCATGTTACCTCAGTATTACCTAGGCTACAATGTTCAAAGTGGGAGCAATCCAACATCTAATACACACAGTGAAGGGATTGCAACCAGTCAGTGTGATAAGATACTATGTTAGAAAACAACTTTTAGGATTACGGAGCTTATAGATCCTCACTCCTCTGAAAGCAGAGGGGACACATATGGATTCATTAAATTTCAATAATAGGCATAGTTTCCCATGAAGTGGTTTGAAAAATATGTATTTTTCATTATATAAACACTGAGACAGCTAATATCTGCAAGAAATAAAGCTTTTAATGATATAGAGTAATCCACTGATTTAATAACTACAGAGGTTACATATTTCACTTATATATTATAAACACACGAAGCATTTCCATTTGAAAAAAATATACATTTTTGAGTCAAGGCATATTTCTCAGGAAAATATTCCAGCTATCTAACCTATATTTTAAGTTTTAATCATAAATATAATCAGTGAACATGATTATCAAGGTAATTATAGTCTTGAAAGCAACTGAAGAGATAATATAGGGTTTTTTTTGTCCAATATATGACTATTGAGCAATCAAATGTGAGTTTGAAGTAAAGATGCATTGTAACTATAAAATATGTGCAGGATTTAGATGTACAAAAACTGTAAATTCTCTCATTACTCACTTTCATATGTATCATGTTGTGAAAAGATAATATTTTAGGTATTTTGGGTTAAGCAAATTATATCACTGTACTCAATTCTACCTGTTCACCTATTCTTTTGGTTATGGCTGCTATAAAATTTTGCATTTCACATAGGACTTATATGCTATATCTATTTTGTTCTAAGCAATGCAGCAAATCATTAGCATATTAAAATTATTTTTTCCTCTATAATTCCTGCATGGCCCATATAAATCATGTTCTTGGTATCAAAAATGCTCTCACATGGCTAAAACCATTGGAATATCTGCTATAGTAAAGTAAAATAGAAATAAATCTTCCTCTCTGATACAATTGACTAACTACTACTCACATCTTCCCCATAACTGTTCCATGCATTAGGAATGCCTTGTGAAAAGCCTGAATCTGCACAGTTGTACATTTTCTTATGATTCGTTTTGACACTTGCAATTACATTTTAGACACCTTAGCTACAGTGGTCCCAGCAATCTTTTCAATAAGCTGAATGAATTTTGTTAAACTCAACCAAGGTATTGAACATGATTTATTTATTTAGCTGTTAACACTAGTTTCTTTAGCATGCCCAAAAGTTCAACTTGCACCAAAATCTATTTGCTATCTTATTATTGAATAGTTCAGAGCTGTTAGGCCTCTACTTCTGGAAACACTGGTTCTGGTGCTTCCTTCCTATAGCAAAAAGAGTGTGTGAAACTATTAATCTTTCTTTGGGAAGTACTTTTGTGAAAATTGATTTTTTTGTGAACAATAGTGAAATGAAAAAGATAACCTTTGTCCATTTCCATTATCAAGCCCAGATATTTTTTGAATACTTAAACCTGGCCAAACCTCAAAGCAAAATCAACTCTTATTCTAACCTCACATGACAATATTTTTTAAAAGCAAAACTTTTTTCTCATATCATTTTTATTGAAATGAAGAATGATCAAATGTCAAACAATCTGGTTGTACTATAGAAAGACTCTATCTAGATGGTGTTTGCAGTACTTAAATATAGAATACATTTTTAGAATGTCAACTAAGGTAGCTAGGAGACTTAAAAATCTACTACATGAAATACTGTATATCATAAACAATTGTTAATCCATAGCCACAATGAAAATAAAGATCAAAATGAAAGCTACTCTTGATTAAAGAAATGTGTTTTGAGCAAGAGTAAAGACACTATCATTCAACCACATGAGATAAATTTTTATGCTTTTGCCTTAAGCCAGTGTAACACTAGTTCAGTTACTTTATAAATTCCCATGAAGGTGAAATTGATAGTTATAAGACAATATCTAGATGAGGCTAAATGAATTTATCCATAAATTCTCATACTTAAAACCCCAATTTTTGTGTAATATTGATACTCTGAAGTCTATGCAAGAAAGTCTACATAGGTTGTACAGTGCTCCCAAACACACATGTGCTTAGTCTGAGTCCTTTTAACTGAATGACATAGGAATGGTCCTCAGAAGTGGTCTCTTTCTGACCTCTTACAGTGGTTGGTTGATTGATTGATTGCAGTGCCGGGTTTTGAATTCAGGACCTTCCAAATGAATTATATCTCCAGCCCTTTTTTATTTTTTATTTTGTTTATTTATTTTTTTATTTTTTTGTACCAGGTACCCAACTCACGACCTTGCGCTTGCCAGGTAGGCACTGTGCCGCTGAGCTATATCCCCGACTTATTTTTTATTTTGATACAGGATTTCCTAAGTTTCTGAGTTTACCCAAGCTTGGCTCCAACTTGTGGTCCTCCTACCTCAGCCTTCCAGGATGCTAGAGTTACAGGTGTTTACCATCATACCCAGCCTTACTCTATTTTCTTCTTCTCTCCACTCTCTGGGCAGGTGATAATATATATATTAGAATTTCTTTTCTCTAAGGTAGGTCTGAGAAATAGGGCTGCTCTACCTAGTCTCAGAGTAGATCTGAAGACCTTTTTTTTTTTTTTTTTTTTTTTTTTTTTTTTTGTTTTTCTCTGGTACCGGGAACCGAACTCACGACCTTGTGCTTGCCGGGCAGGCGCTTTTGCCGCTGAGCTAAATCCCCAGCCCCAAAGACCCTTATTTTTGAAGGGTTCATGCCCCACACCTGGCAGCACAGAATGCTATGAAAATAGGCCAAGAATAATCGGAACAGACCTTTGCTGGATTTCCTCTGTGTCTATTACCATGAGGTCAAACTTTTTTGTCATTCTTCATTGAATCTAAGGATCAAAAAGATAGTTGTCTTTTGAGTTTGGGGTCTTTATTTCTGAAGCCTCCCAATATTATGTAAAACTTTTTTTTTGTTTTGTTTTGTTTTGTTTTTCTCCGGTACCGGGAACCGAACTCACGACCTTGTGCATGCCAGGCAGGCGCTTTTGCCGCTGAGCTAAATCCCCAGCCCCTATGTAAAACTTTGATAAATTATGATTTTATTTTATTTTGCTGTTAACATCTCTTACTATACAAGTATCAGTCAAGACTTTTATGATGGGACAATAAAGGTATAATACTTTCTTGCCCCTATAACAAGACTTACAAGCTAGACCTGCAGACGACCAGTGGGTAAAGAAATACAGGATAAAGTTTGGCATCTCTGCCTTCATTTTCTGTCTCTATCCTTCATTATATTAAAGCTTTCAGTAAGATCTCTGCTCAGCTTTGCTCCATATACATGTTAATCACTTAAGGAGCGTCTGTCTGAAAGCTAGTGATGCAAAGTTTTATAACCCTAAATTTACTGAACGTATTTATCCCCTTGAAGCATGAGGACAGCAAGATAAATGTAATTAAGGTATTTCTAAAATTTGCAGGAACATTCAGTTGACAACGTTTAGAACACTTCTTTCAAAACTCATTCAATCATCTTGGGCAGGGATCCAGGAAAATCCACTGACCCAGCTCCTCTGGGGAAGGAGGGAAGGTTCCTCAGATACTTGCTACGTGACTTGCTTCCCCATTTGATCCCCATTTAATCAATATTATCTAAGCAATAGTACTCACAATCTTATTGGTTGACCATAGTTTTGTCCCACCTTATGCACACCTTCTGATTTCCCATTGGGTCAGTGTTACCTAAGTGATTATACTTGTAATCTTATTAATTTATCATAGATTTTTCCCATCTAAGATCTGCCTCACTTTGTGGTTTTACTCTATAAAATTCCCTTGAAAAGCACGGTCCTCACAATGCACGAAGGACCTCTCTTGTCTGTCTTAGACAGAAGCTTTCTTTTCTCCAATAAATATAGCTTTCTTTCCGCAATAAATAGATTCTGCTTTTAACCTCCACTATTCCTAGAATTCATTCTTCAATTTTAGAGAACACAAACTTGTGCCAGATATCCTGCAGGTTGGGAGCTCATTTCCCCTATATCAGAATCTTGCACACCGAGCACCCCACAAAGAGATCACCCTTAAGCAACTGAGGGGGCTCCTTCCCTGCCCCCACGCCCAGAAACAACCCTCTCAAGGGAACCAGACTGACTTCTCAAGCCATAAGTATTTGTCAAAAACCACCTGGAAAAACCAGTCCTGAGCAAACAATTAAGCAAGCCCAATGCTCCACCACAATTACTTATCAAGCTAGCATAGCAATCCCCTAGTTAAGCAAGCCCACAGCTCTTGCCTTCCTTTCACTTTTCGGTAAACCTCAGTTACTGTCAGCCCCTGGAGACAGATCTTGAACCTCTGTTCTTTGCTTCCCTCAAGGCCATGCTGATTAATATCTTCTCCTGTTTCACTGCTGCCTGTCTCCTTCCTTGGCACATTGGGACAGCTGACTCCTTGTCAGGAGCCCTCAAAGCAGGGTTTTCACACCCACACTCCAGTAACACCCTTTTGTGCCTCAAATGAGGAACTAGAGTTTTTTAAAGACTGCTATTCAAAAGAATTAATAATGTGAAGACTACATTTTCAATGCCCAAGAAATTCTCTGGAGCATTTTTCTGCAGTTAACATAATGCCCAGTCAATTTAAAAATTAGCAAGTTTACAAGTGGTAACTACATGGTCATCCAGTCTTTAGTATATTGTTACTGAAATGTCTTCAATTGTGGTAATGTATAGCTTTGTATAAATACTTGTAAAAGCACCTAGAGAGATGATTTGCTTTTAATTTTCTTAACAAGAAAGAGAACACACCCCACTTGCTTTTATTAATTCAGATTGGCCACTCTCACAGCACATAAGCCAGTAAACCTTCTCTAAGGTTAGAGGGAGGAGGTGGTGATCCACCTGGCTATATTCCCTTTTCAGCAATTCTATACAATTACAGGAGTCAGTTCAGCTCCAGGCAGTTAGGAAGTTAGCTTTCACTGAAGAGTTGCTGCATACTGAGCAGAGCTTTCACTCCCTCCAGGAAGAACAGGACCACCTGCAGAGGAGACACAGAAGCACACAGGGCAAGTGAAGAAGTAAACAGAAACCAATTAGTTTAATAAAGCAAGGTTTTCTGGAGGACACTGCAGTTTGAGCCCCACTGTTTAGATTTTTCCTTTTTTATTTTAGCCTCTAAGTTATCATAGTTTTCTCCAAGAGATGCTTGCTTACTTTCACTTTTAAAAATCTGTTACTTTAATTTCCCTTTTCAAATATTTTGTCGCACAATTTACGTTATGTGTCATTGAAGTATATTTCTCTAGGTTTTCTCAAATAACTGCATATGTGGAGCAAAATAATGAAATTTTATTTCATTATTTTACATAGGTTCTTATTTATATGTATTATTAATTTTATATAATCTTCACTTTTTCTCTTTTCCCTATGATTAATTTTGTCATCCATTCTTTTTAATGGATGTTGTTATCGATTTCCTAGTACAATTTCAGTGAATACAAATGTAATACTTTTCATAAGAGCACATAGGAAATACAAATAGAAAATATTTAACACTGGGTCCATGCTGAGGGAGCAGACTGCTACAGAAGCATAGAGAGGAAATGATCAAATATTTGGTGTGTACTTACCTAGAAACACTTTGTAAAGAAACAGTTTTTCCATAGCTCATAAACAATAATATTACAGACACACAACAAATTAGGTCAAGAAGAGAGACTACTAAAATGAAAATCAAGGTAAACAAAATTTAAATCATGTCTATTAGAAACTGTGGCACTGTCTTTTCTTTCAAAGGATATAAAAAGGAGTGCTTCCATCTTAAACTCTGGTTCAACCTAGGCAGCCCCTCCTGAACACACTGAAATTACAGGAAATGCCTATTCAGTTTAAATTCTGGAAACATAGCTACAGACCAAGGTAGCTTATCAATAGCCAAGGACTTTGTGTCCTGCCCGTCACTCTTCCTTCCCCTCAGCAACCCTCTGGATGGTCCCTTCCTGAGGCTCAAACTATCCGACCTGGATAGGCCCCACACCTTTGAATTCAGCCAATGAATAGCTGCTTCCCATAAGTGAGGTTTTAAAAAAGGCACTCCTCTAGTCCTAGGCATGCTTGCTACCTTGTCTGCATGTACCCTATCCCTTCTGCAGAAGTAAACTTTCAACTTTTCCTTGTTGAGTTCCTTTCCTTGTTATCTGAGTGTATTCTTTCCAACACTGACAATTTGAATCTTAGGGCTCATTTCTAAAATATTTGTGATAGATATAGGATAAACTGTAGAAAATCCAAATGGAAAGATGCTAAAAAGTAAGAATATAAGGAAAATATGAAACTAATAAAACATTAAATATACATTAATTATTGGGGTAAATTATTTCCTTCACCAATTTAGCTGGAATAGGTAGAGGTAGGCGCTACTAATTAACTAGCAACAGATTAATAGGAGACAAACTTTAATTCACATGCATGTGGGACTACTCAGTGTATATCAGCTTGAAGTATGTGAGGTTGCGAAGAGTGCATTTAAAATTTCAAGAGACAGAAGGGAAGGTCCTATTGTGCTTTTTCATTGCTGTGCTAAGGGTCAGTTTTCTCCAAAACAGGAAAATCTCTCAGAGGGAGGTTTATGGGAGCTGCATTTTCTGGAGGCTCTGCTTTAGTCAGATAAGAGAAATTCAGATAAGATTCTTTCTGCATGTTGTCAGTGAAATGTATTTGGTTTAAAATAATCCTCATCTTGGTGAATAGTTAGTCCCTTTTAACTGTATTTAGTAAATATCAAAACAGATACTCCACATATTAAAAAAATAAAAGCATAAAATAAAAAATATAAAATAATAAAAGCTTACAAAACTGGTCTGAATCTGAAAACCAAGACTGTGTCACATGTCCTATAAACTAAAAGTGCCTCCCCACTTCATATACTGCAAGTTAAATCACCTTGGTAACAAGATTAGAAGGCTGGGGATTGAGGTAATTAAGTCCCAAGGGCAGAGTACTTGTGAGTGGGATCAGTGCCCTTATAAAGCGAGCCCCACAAAGCTCCATCACCTCTCCTACCATATCAGGACTCAATGAGGAGGAAAGAATAAAACCAAGAATTGGACCTCCGGTTCCTGTTGTTTATAAGCCACATAGCCTGTGGCCTAGATACACTGAGATAAGGGAAAAATAGATAATTAGGCCTATTCCAGATCCATGCAAATAAAAATTTGACTTTGAAATCAAACATTCCAAGTATCCTGTTCACAGGAACAACACACATTACCAACATACTAACACAGTTTATGTTTTTAGACTTTTCAATAATAGCAAATGCCAAAAAGCAATAGTGCTGCCTTTGAAGAGCAGTGACAAATAAGATACTCTGGGCTCAATTAATCATATTCCTTACACCAATGAAATTGGCTTTGCCCAGATTATTAAAAAGTAATGTTATGCCTTGACTGCCCTGGGACAATATTTTTCTTAATTTGCTCATTTTATTTATTTCTCACACTTTGGTGATACTAAGGTAGGAGATAGGGCATGGAAAACTGGCTGGGGAATTGGGTGGGATCTGTTAATTGCAAATCTCCAGGACAAATGCTCAGAACAGTTCCAAAAGCGCTGCTCATGGACCCAATTAGAGAGCTCTGTCTTCAGTGCTTCTCAGGAACATTCTAGAGCGACATTTTGATTACTCTGTTCTCCCTTTCACAGTAGTCCTCTTTCAGGCTATAAAATATTCTTTTTCCTACTTTTGCTTGGCCCAAATTTCTTCTGCAAATTGTGTTTCTCTTCCTACCTTTAATAAGCGTAAAACCCAGCTACTTATTTGGTTTATTTTGTTTGATTCTTTGTTCAAGACAAGAAGAACCTAGAAACCAGCTCAGAAGGGGACCTCAGAACTCCCAAACTGGTAATAATATATGTCTATCATAGATTCAAAAACCAATTGTGATCCTATCAAGTCCCTGGATAAAATAGTGATTTTGCATTTTTTTGAGGATAAGATTTTCAGCAGTGCTTACCCCCACTTACCTGCTTCACCAGTTCTGTGCCCTGTACACAGTGTGCATGAGTTCCAGACTGATTTTTCTAAGTTTCCATTATACTCACTTAGTTAATTCTTCCTCCTTTTTGAGAGAATGTCTGTTTTTTCTTTGTTTGCCTATTCTGTACTGTTTTAATTTCTATTGGTTTATACTATAGTCCAGTATCTATATTTATGTTCAAGTGAAATTAAGAAACGTTTTAGGCAAATCAACAAAAAATTGTAAAAATTTTAGTTTTTTTTTATGAGCATAGTGATTCAAATAATAACTTAGAAGACATGATTTTAAAAATAAATACTGAATCTTCTTTTACAAAAGGAAATATATTTCCTTATGTTCTTTCCAATTTAATATAAAGCATATAATTACTGGTCTTTCTTTACTAGGAAAAGTTGCTGATTTTTATATAATAGCTATATTTCCTCATTGTATCATTTTTAAAAAGTTTTTTTGCATTACTCAACTTCATTTAAAAACAAAGGTGACTTCCAAGCATGGTGGTGCATGCCTGTAATCCCAGTACTGGGAAGGAGGAGGAAGAAAGATGATTGCGAGTTCAAGACCAGCCTGGGCTACAAAGTGAGCTCAGGGCCAGCATGAACTGCATGGTGAGACACTGTCTCAGAAAGACAAAAGAAAAAAAAGGTAACAAATTTTAACTTCTCTCTTCAGCATTGGCACCTATCAAATATATCATGTGTTTGTTACTTGAGTCAATAACGTTCTTGATTTATACTTATAGATTTTTTTTTTTTGGTTTTTCTCCGGTACCGGGAACCGAACTCACGACCTTGTGCTTGCCAGGCAGGCGCTTTGCCGCTGAGCTA
>NW_004955428.1:11700659-11701730 GCF_000276665.1 Chinchilla lanigera
TGAAACCTTTTGCTTACGGATTTCAAATAATTTATCTAGCAAGTTATCTAGGTCTGTTATTTCTTTGGCAGGCAGCTTTGGTAAACTTTACATCTTCTTAAATTTGCTAGTTCTTCTGGGATAATTTAGTAATGTTAAAAATATTACAATTTAGTGTTTTATCTGATATTTTTAATGTAACATTCACTGTTATCCAAAAATCTCAATATTGTTAAATATTCACCCACCCCAGGCTCAAAGAGTACTTCAGCAGCAGCAGCATGATGTGATCATAATAGTGATAAGGGTGACTTATGTTAGATATGCAAGAAACTATGCATAAAGCAATAACTACCAAAAAAAAAAAAAAGATGAAAAATCAAAGGAAAAAGGAGCATTTCTCAATTGGAAGGTGAAATATGCCTTCCACTTGCCCCGAGAGTCTTACTCTTCTTGGGAACCTAACCCAGGGATCAAATGTAGAACACACTACATGGCTGTGTACAATGTATTGAGAAGCTGGTGAGTTCCACCCACTGGAACTGAAGTTAAACAATAGGCTGCCTCAGTCCAGACTGAAAGGTAATGTTTTTAGCTATGGAGCCCACAGTGGCAAGTGTCCAAAACTGCAGTGGATTGGAGTCTCACAGTTTACAGTTTATCCAATCCTATCTTAGACCTCATAACAGTCCAGGAAGACTACATATGGAAAATGTGATCAAAGGCCAGCAGTTTCTTCTGTCCAGTAGGGATGTTAAGAAGAATTTATCAGCTCCCTACACGCACCCTGCACCGAGCAAGCAAGTGCTCCAAGAACTCCTGGTCACGCGACTCGAGTCCATGCTTTACTCACACCACCACAGTTCCCAGATGAAACTCCCAGAGAGCCAGGTATTTCCCATCTATTTCCTGAGGACAGAGTGGATGACCCAGGACCCCGCTGCCATTACAGACTGAGTCTTTGCCCTCTCTGCACCCCTCGGCAGACAGGAGCTCCTCACTCAGAGGCCCCAGGGACTTCTCTGGCTAGGGGCAGTTTATGTGACCTCTCATTGTACATGCCCTGTGCCAAGTGGGTAGTGCTCCAAGAGC
>NW_004955428.1:11707445-11729202 GCF_000276665.1 Chinchilla lanigera
TTTTCATGAGAAATCACTTTGCAAATATCAGTATGTAATACAAGCATTGTTAATTTCCTACCACTTTGTAACTCTGTATTGTCTGTACTGTTCTTTTGCTATTTTGTAAAAGATTGTCTGTCTATTAATGTTTTCCTCCTTTTATTTTTAAAATAAAAAGTAAAAATTTAAAAATTTAACAAAAAAAATGTACTTATCAGGAAACGGGTGTGTTCAGCGTGATTAGTGCATCTGAAGACTGTACCAAGTCTTGAATTCACTCATTTGTATTTCAACAGCACTCCTACAGCCTCTAAATCTGATGTATTTGCACTGATGGTTAATGCTACAGTAATTCAGGTTTCCTAGCTGCCCTGGCTTTTAATAGAAAGTCACGGTACACCAAGTCAGCTTGGGCTGCCTATTTATTCAGCAAAAATACTCCACCTGTCATACGTCAAAATTGTTATGAATTGTGAGGCCAAGCCGAATAAGAGCATGTGCATCAGAACCTAAGAACAAGGAGGTCACGGATGATGTGATCTCAGGTAAATCAGTGGAGTTCACAATGTGTGCTATGCTTAGATGAAAACATCAAGGGGTTTCCTCCTCAGAGACACTGTTCCCTTCAGCATGTGCCTCTGATCCTCAGTAGGGAAGCATCAAGACCAGTGCTATGCACAGTCAGAGATGTCTGAAGCATCCCCTTCCAGCAAACAACCATTTACAATTACCTTCAAGAAGTAATCAAAATAGAAGATGAATATTTAAATTTTAAAAATTTATTACAGTAGGAGTTGGCCATTAACCTCCTTCAAAATTCTCCCCCTCTTTTGAACACACTTATCCCACCATTCTTACCACTTTCCAAAGGAGCTATGGTCGTTTGCCTTAAGTGTTTTTTGTTGCACTTTCCCAGCTGCCTTGCTGTTTCGCTTCCACGGTTATACAGACTTTGGACAGAAGCTAGAAGTCTTACAGTGCCAGGTCTGGTGAATAAGCTGGATGAGAACACACTGTACTTATTTTAATGATCCTAGTTTTCTGTTGTATGGCACTCAACAGCAACACTCATTGTGTGTTTATTGCACCTCACAAAGACACTCACAAAGGAGAAGGTCCAGAAATGCTACTTAAAGAACCAAAAACGATGAGATACCTGTTTTGTATGTGAGGGGATTAATGGTAACATATATTATACTGCATAAACAGTTTTCTTAAATTTAAATATTTATAAAATTCTCAATTCTACCTTCATATAGTTTGGGGTTCAACAAATCAACAACTTCGGCTAGTTCTGTTGGATGCAGGTATTCAGATTCCTAATCCTTAAAGTTTCACTGCTTCTCAAGAGGTGATAGTACCGTTAAGAGTAAAGGGATTACTACCTGCTTCACTATTAAAATTAATACACTTTTGCTTAAAGGTGCTTCTGTCTTAGTTGCTTCCTACCTCCTATCTCCATGATCATTTTGCCCATTACTGAAATGGGCCTCCTCAGTCAGCTCAGTCTGCAAGCTCCGCATGGAACAAATGGAAGGCTTCTCTGATGTTGGTGGATACTGCCCTGTAGCAACAAGTTAACCTTTCACCAGTGCAAGTGGTTTTAAGCATGCCACTTATTTTCTTCATGAACAGCCCTGTCGAACAAATCTGGATCTCCTCCCAATGTCCAGGAAATGCAACCTATCACCTCTAGACATCATAGTACTCTCCTATCAACATAGGAGTGGTACTCTAGAAAATAATCAGATCCCTGGTTGTTGACCACATAGGATCTCACTTTACATCTTACTCCATTGTTGTGTCTGCTCCTAACCTGACAATCTCTCATTCTTGCAAGTTTAGCCTCACACTCCTGGGTGAATCAGTATAGTTTTGGAAGTTACATCCTACTGCTAATATGGTATGTCTCCAACATAGTACACACATTCCTCATGGAGACATGCAACAAGGTTCAACTTGGGGAAAACAGGAACTCTGCGGTTTGATACTTGGGTTGCTCGGTCCGATTAACAGGACCACAAACATCAACCCTGAGTGTAGCATACCTGCTTACTATGTGACTTCTTTTGAAGCTAAAATGACACATTTGACTTATGTATAAACTAGTCTACCTTTTCTATCAATGGTTGCATCTCCACTGCCTTTGGGAATCCTGGGGGTTTTATAAACTAAGTTCCACCATGTAAATTTTCCATTACCTTACAATAATGCCATCAAATTATGAATCTATCAGTGGATTAATCAACACATAAACTTAGAAACCCCCTGATCTAGTAACTTTCCAAAAGGGCCACTCTGTAACTGCTGTCAACACAAAGACCCAGTGTCAACACAGGAGCTTTAGAAGGGCATTGTGTATGTTTTAAAATTGCCATACCTTACTCTGGAAATATTTAGCTATTATGAGGCAATTAAAAAGTTTTAAAAATCAACTGTGTATATCTCATCCTATAGTAGAAACAATAAGGAAAATCTTAGAGGCAAAGCTTAGAGGAAGTTTATTGGTGTAATCACACTGCCATCCTTGACAGAGCTTTTCCAGAGGCTA
Source organism: Chinchilla lanigera (assembly GCF_000276665.1). Lineage (NCBI taxonomy): Eukaryota > Metazoa > Chordata > Mammalia > Rodentia > Chinchillidae > Chinchilla > Chinchilla lanigera. The sequence continues at coordinate 11,709,979 of NW_004955428.1, forward strand.
TTAAATTATAGAGCACATGTCCCTAGGGAAGTTGCATCTACAAGGGAACTGTGGAGCATGAAATTTCCCACTGAAACAAAGCTATATCATGATAAAGAAGTATATAAATGGGTCAAGTGTGTAATAGGGCTAATGTCTAGTTTTGAAATAACTCAGTTTATTTATGAGGATTCCATATATGAATGCACCATAGTGGAAGCTATAGTTGGTAAATGACTGAATTAAGAGACTAAAAACAGAAGAAAAACATTTGAGTGGACTTCTATTTTATAACATAACATTTCTTGGTTATGTTTTTTCTTTGTCAAACTGAAGTTTTAGGCTCAATTCGTTCTTCTCAACATTGGCATTGTTCGCATTTTGAACAGGATAATTCATCGTTGTGAGGGAGAAGTGAGAGGGGTTGTGCTGTGCATTGTAGGATGTTTTATAGATTCTTCGGTATTTACTCATGACCTAGATGCACCTAGCACCTTCCCAAGCCCATCCTTAGTTGTGACAATCAGAAAATCTTGAGAGTTACCGAATGTCTCTTTGCAGCAAATCATCCCCAACTCTATCCTGCTGGTCTAGGGAAACATAGTGTATTCTTATCCTGACCCCTAGTCCTTGTATTTTGTAATTACTGAAACCTTGTCCACTCATCATTGTGTTTTTGTTTGAACAGGTAAGGGAACTTTCATATATTGCCAAAATTTTTGCTCTAGACTGCACTCTTAATTTATGATTTTCTTCACTTTAATGTCAAAGATACAATTTCTGCTCTTTGCATTTATTTCTATTTATTTTAAAGCAGTAAAAATAAGTTTGTATATGTGTAATTTCACACCATATTTTCCCAGAAGTCTTTTTTTGCTTGTGTTTTCAGAGTGAGCTGCTTGTTAAAAGATTAGTGCTCAATAAAATTCCAGATTTAGTCCAGTTTATGGAGTAAGAAAGTATATTTTAAACAGAAACAAAAAAGAAGAGTTTAAGTAATGTTTTTGATGAAATCCACATTTTGTACTAAAACATTACTGTTTCTGAGTAAAAGTAGAAACTGAAGAATTAAAATGCTGTCCTTCAGTCCTTAAGGATGCTATCAATCATCAGCTTCTTTTTCGTTTGCTTTCATTCCCTTAGAAAAAATTGTACATTTAGAATGCATTTTACACAAACTACATTTCCCTCTAATAATTACCAGGAAATACGCACTTGGAATAGTGATGCTACATGAAAAAATAAAGCAGAAGACCTTCTGTGTGCTGATGCTTTTTTGCTCTGCCTTGCTATGAACTGTGTCATCTTGCTATGAATTGTATGGAGCTTTGTGGAGTTGGAAAAGTGATTGACTTGTTTCCTATTCTTTTTTGTTTGTTTGTTTTTTGTCTTGTACTGGGAATCAAACTCACGACCTTGAGCTTGCCAGGCAGGCCCTGTGCCTCTGAGCTAAATCCCCAGCCCTGTTTCCTATTCTTGATGACTGGAAGAATTAAAATGGAGGAGAACATAAAAGGATTTGGAGATCTGAAGAAGGTTGGTCTATTTAAATATTTCTCCACAGTAAAACAAATATAGAACTGGATATGCTATTATCTTCATCCATATTGGCTCTCAACTTTGTTTTTCTTTTGCCTGTTCTCTCCAGAGTTGCCTAGATTCTCAAATGCCAAGAACTATACATTTACTGAGTTTAATTTTACAAATCCTTTTAAAAAATTTTTGTTGTTTTTGTAGTACTGGGAATTGAACACAAAGCCTCACATGTTTTAAGCAAGTGTTGCAATATTAAAGATGTATCCTCCAACCCTTACACTTAATTTTCTCAGTTTTAAAATTTACTTTTAAATTCCATTACAGTATTCCAATATTATTTGGTATTGTGAAATACTGTAAACATAGCCTTTGTAGATAAACCAAGTCCACAGAAAACTGTGTAAATATATTCTCAGTGTGAAGTCTCTGATGACAATTATTGATGATACTAAGACCGGCAAAGAAATTTTTTCTTTAAAAATGTGTGCTTTGTTTGTAAAAGAGAGACTAGAATAAAACTGAACTTAATTTACATGGATGTGTTATGCAAGAGATAATCAGACACCAGGAGTGATGAGCAAGGACCTAAACAAAGCAGTGTGAAGTATTCGAAAACATGCTCTGATAGGACCTTGGAAAATCCTGTTATGTTCCTACAGTCAAATTAATTTTAGAGGAGAGCCAAAATAATACTTCCAAAAAGCTACCAATGAAAGAAGTTGTCTTTTACTTCATTCATTGTAATAGGTATGTTTTTAGAGAAAATCTTTTAACATATACTGTAATTCCATGTCTTGCATTGGATGCCCTAGAGGGAGATGCCCTAGGAATTCAGAACAACATGTGATTAAGAGAAAGGATGCTTATATTTTGAGCAGAGGGCAGGGGAACTTGTGAGGAAAAGAGGGACAGCAACGATTTGTTCCCGGCTATATCCCACTCTTGACTTGACCCTCAGGGGTAGATTCTGGGGCTTAAATTATACGGGAGTGTTGTCCTCTGTGAAGCAAAGGGACAGGTCTAAACCTGCGGTCCATCCATCACTGAAGGTGAAGTATCAATTGTAGGATGAAGAACAAGGGAAAGTGGTACCATTTCTGGAAGAGGGAAGAGGCAAGGAACATTTACATTAAATTCAAAGGGAGAGATTTGTCCTGTCTTTAGAGACAGAAAGACATGCCCAAGAGATTCTGCTGCCGGACTCTCCCAAGAGCAGATGCCAAAGAAAGTCAACTTCAGATGCCTCCAACTGACCCTGTTACCTCCATGTTCCAGTAGTCTCCAAGCCATGCTGATGGACATTGTGCAGAGCAGAAACAATCTATGGTCTCCAGGAAGTGTGCAACTGTAGACTTGTAAGTAAAATAATCGCGAGCATGTGTTGTTTTGAGTCCCCGAAGTTTGGAGGTTGCTTTGTGATTCAAACTCAGAAATTAGAATACATAGATTCCAAAGTTATTTGAAATTTCAATTCACATACGAAAGTTGTATAATAACCTTGAGCAAGTTATGGAAATTCCCTTTGAGTTTAAGTCACTTTTGACCTCATTTCACCTTCTTAGGAAAAATAAGCTGTGCATGTATGGTTACCTAAGAATGCCATAAATGTTTCAGATATTATACAGAGCAAGATTCTAATATTTGAAGCTGTTTCAGTAGAACTGCTTTAGTCTACTTTTTAGGTCCTCTTTGTTAGTAAATGCATTCTTACACATACTTTATTGGTTTGTCATAAGACATCCTTTTGATATTGTGACCTAGAAAGAAATATATGGACCTTTATCCCTGATTCCTGGCACAAAGCATCTAAAACTCTTGGTATTTCCCCAGTGGTACATGTGAGAAGAGTATCTTTGTTATTTATAAAAGCCCTTTTCAAGCGTATCTGAGTTTTGCTGATGGAGAAACTCTTGGTGGGGACCTAGGCAGCTTCAAATTACCAGAAAAACCAAAGATTAGAGGGCTGAACATCTCAGCTGCTTCCTTGTCTCCTGGGGAGGAGAGAAGGCGCTATTGATCACTCCAATCACCAATGGTACTGATTTAATCAACTGTGTCTGTCAGATGCAACTCCCATAAGCACATTAACATTGGAGATCAGAGACTGGCTAGCTCTGGACTCTTCCAGATCTCACCTGTGTTCTTTTGTATCTAGCTGTTCATTTGTATCCTTTATAGGATCATTCACAGTAAACTGGTAAAAATATATAAAGACTTTCTCTAGTTTCTGGGAACTATTGGATCAAATTATAAAGCTTGAGGAGAGGGCCATGAGAACATCGAATCTGTAATCAAGTCAGACTAAGTATGGGTAACCTAGGAGCCAATACTTACAATTTATTTCTGAAATCTGGGCGATCTGGGAGGACTAAGCCCTTAACCTGTAGGCTCTGTGCTGACTCTGGGTATAGTGTTAGAACTGAGTTAAATTGTCGGGCATACAGTTTGCATCTACTGAGAAGTGGAGAATTGCTTGGTTTGAAAATCCCACGTTTGATGTTAGAAGAGTGAGCATAGAGACTTTTCTTTAAACTTAAATACAATTTCCTTTAATTAAATATAACCTTTTAAAACCATGAATATAACTTCTATGTGGTTCATGTATGATCTCAGAAGATATCTAATCTTTTTGAAAAAGTAAAATAGAATTCATCTGGAGGAGAATAGATATTTTTCATAAAATTTAATACATAAGTATATTAATAGAAATTTATACAATTGTTTTAGAGGAACAGAGATAGCTCACTGCTAACTTTTGTTAATATATTTTGAGAGAGTCTCTCTAAAAATTTGCTGAATATATTACTTACTACACCTATTCAAAAGATTATTACCTTTGATTATTAATTTCTGAACTTGAGTAATGACACTATTTATTTATGAAATACAGTGCCATAGAAAATGCCACACACAATAAATAGTTTTGAATAAAAAAAATTTAAAAAAATAAAAAAAAAAATTTGCACTTGTTAGGTCATTTGACCTCAAGAAATTCCCATGATGAATATTGACAAATCCCACTTCACGGTTAAAAGAACAGTGTTTGCTGTTAAATAGCTTAAACAAAGTGTGATAATGTATAATGGATCATCAATTTGAAGCAGAATCTGTTTACTACTCCAACATGGTCATTACAAGGTTTAGTGACTTCCCATTGAGTTGTCAAAAGACAACTCCACTCTAGATATATGGTCACCCCTCACCATATGACAGTTCACTTATTGTGGATTCACTGTATTGCTGATTTTTTAAAATAATATATCTAGTTCTGTTTTGTGGAGTTATCACTATATGGTGGGATTTTGTCATATATAGACATTTATATAACATTTAAAATTTTTAATTATTTTGCCAAAAAAATTTAAAACAATATAAAAAAATAAAAAATGTTAAACATATTAAAATAATATTAAATTGAAATAAAATATAGTATGTATTTCATCAGCATACGAATACCAGACTGTATATAATGCAAATTCAGTATGCCACTTCCGCTTGGCAAGTTTGCCAATGTGAGATTGTACGTGGCACACTATTGGCTGATGGAATGGAAGTCAAACAACCACAGCACTGTGTTCTGTATACTGGGAGCTGACTGGCTCAGTGACCGTAGCATCAGTCTATTTGCTCTCCCACACTATGCCCATAAGTGCGATATCTCTCCTTGCTCTTCTTGGCTGTGCAGTGCATTCATCTCATCATCATCACCTTCAGTACTGCACAGCTACATAATTCATGATCTTCATCATTCAACTTGTACTACACTTCACTGGTGAGTATCCATACAGAATTTTGTATGTTGTCAAAATTACATAGGTTTAAGAGTGTAGAAAGTGTTTAAGGGCATATAAAGAGTTTATAAGAGTGTAGAAAAGGTTAATAAAAGCATGGGAAAGGTTTATAGGAATGTGAGAAAGGTTTATAAAGCCTTAAAATATATATACATAATAAAATAAATATAACACCACTACTTCGCAGATGTTCATCTATTGCGGGGGTCTCTGGAATGTAACGCCTGTGATAGGTGATGGATCACTATACTTTATGTCAGGTATTTCTTAAATTACTTCAAATTTCAATTATTCTCCTTTTGTCTTTAATGGAATAAACTGTAGATACCAAACTTGAAAGTTACTGGCTTACAAATGGGAATGGGACAACAACAATTGCTTTGCTTGTTTTCTATGATAAGATTAATGGTTCAATTTCAACTAACATGAAGGAGAGTTTCCCAGCAATCACTGGGACACAGTATTAGAAAAGAACAATTCCTGTTAATTGGCACATAGTAATTATATATATCCAAGAAACATAGTGCAACAATTCAATACATGTGTGCAATAAGCAAAGGACTGTTATTAAAGAAGCAACTTTAAAAAATGTATTTGGTCAAAGTCTCATGAGATTCTGTTCTAAAATCTATTTACAATATTTCCTTTCTGTTGTTACAGAATATTTACCTTCTCATCAATTTTACATTAGCAGATTTATGTCAGAAAATTATTAAAAAGTATTACTGGTCCTTTGAATCATTTTAATGCTATTTAATTTGTGTCTAAAATTAACATTAAGTGTAATATAGATACATACGAATCTACCAGGATGCTAATGTACTTTAAATGATTATTAAAAATAGCTGATACATTTGTTCTGAAGTGTGTATTTATTACTCTAGCAGAAAATGCCCCCCAGCCAGTCTGTTAGTTATCTAGGTAACACATCCCTGTACTTCTATCTCCTAGAAACGGTTGGCCACTGTGATGCATAGCTCTTCACTATTATGCATCTCTTCACTATATTGTAAGAACTAATCAAAGATAGCCAAGTACTCTGCCTCTGTACTTCACCTTTGCAACAAAACCCATAGAAAAAAATTGATTCCTAGTCAGGGCCAATCCAATAAATCTGCCTCCAAATCCTGAGTGTGGTTTTGGTGATTCTGCTTGCTGTTGCATTACTAGTTTGTAATAAATTAGGAGATCTTATATCTATAAAATTGCTAAAATCTCAGAATTTCAACAATAAGATATATCCATACCCTCTTTTTTTATTTTTTTTTAAAGAAATCCTCTAAGACCTACTAACTCTGTGCATTAGACCCTTTTGCTACTAAAGTGGCCTTGTTGATATTTTCAGGGGCAGCCTAAAAATGTCATTTCTAGACTGACACCTGTAATAACTTTCCCAGTTTTAGTGCAGAAGAGAGTTTATCAGCTTGGCTTGTCATCCTTGAAAATACATTGTGAAAGTGACAAACCTGAAGGAGCTTGAAAGCTTCACTCCCTCAACTGCTTTTATACTATTATTAATCCTATGTTAATTCAAGGTCAATTTGAATCTCTCTTGTGCATGACTTCATCAAATTACAATAGTTTCTAGATTACCAAGACAGCCACAGTTCAGTAGCCAGACTCAGGCAGTTGAGTTCATTTTGCGTCAAGATAAAATCTAGAGAATATCTGACTGATAGATAATCCATGAGACACATACCTTAGAAGTGTAGTAGTTATCTGCTACTTTATGGACATCTTCACAGCACTGCTAGACATAATAAATTCAGATAAAAGGCAGCAAAAGATAACATTACTAAAGTAATCTCACAGGACTCCTACAATCTATAGCCTACCAGTTGACCATAGAGTAGACTATTAGGCATGATTTCTACAATTTTGAGTTAAACATCTCTAAGTCAAACTTAAGAAAACCTTAGATGAATGAATGGAAGGTTGAGTACTTGGATTTTATAATATATTTCAGTATTAAAAGATTATTGATGAAATTTTCATCTTTAAAAAAATCTTCAATTTTTAAAAACTATACAATATTAAAATGTCTTATCAGAATAGTACAATGGAGAGCAAGATATTCTTTCTCTAACATCTGTAAGGGTGTTTTAAAGTCATATATAATTCCATTCATTGGGTTGACTGACAACAATTTCAATTATGTACCTTTGAAATCTTCACAATTGTTTACTAGCAAAGAAATTATTTAGAAACTTCAGTTCTAGTTATGTATACAATAGTGTTTCCAAAATCAGTAAAATTCACTTAATCTTTATAGTCCTTATATATATATATATATACACATATATAGTGAACATGATCATGACAGACTTTACTGTACTTTCTACTTGTATTAACAAAGGATATCTGTGCTAATAAACACACACGCACACAAATATACTTCCATATGTCCTGCTTATAAATAAAATATTTCAAAAGAATATTAAAGAGATTAAATATATATTTAGATTTTAAAATAATAAAAGGTACACTGAAACATAATGATGAAACAATAACGATCTGAACAGTTGGTCAAAACCAATAAAAGAAAATTTGATCGATTCATTTGAAACTTTCTTTTAAACAACAAAAAGAAAGAAACTGAAGTATTAGAACTATGTATCTTATAGATTTTTATTGTTACATAAAAATTAGTGATTAACATATATGTACTAATATAATATGTATGTACTAATAAAAATAAAGTTAAAAACTTTGCAAATGATCTAGAAATACATATTTCAAGGAAAATAAATTCTCATAGATCTTACTGCCCTATTTTTATTTTATATTATAGTTCTTTACATTTGAAATCAAAAAACGGTACTAAAGGCTAGTTATACTTTCAACATGGTGCTACCATTTTGAATGGCAATGGATTAAAAATGCAGGATCTCAGTAGATTGGTCTCTCATCAACATAATATAAATTAAAATGCTTTTTGCTTTGATTATCATGACACAAAAGTTAAAATTATGTACATAAAATACTTTGTCTAGTCTGTCAGATTAATGTTAACTTTAAACAATTAGTAACATATATAGTGGGGCATATATATAAAAACAATAAAAAATAGAATACATTAGATGCTTTCTAAAAGTCTCAGTACAGGGGCTGGGGATTTAGCTCAGTGGCACAGCACCCGCCTGGCAAGCGCGAGATCGGGAGCTCGATTCCTGGTACTGGAAACAAAACAAAACAAACAAAAAAAGTCTCAGTATAACACTCTCAAACATAATTTCTCCAAAATAATAAAAAATATTTATGCACATGTAACTGTGACAGGTCTAGATTTTCAGATTTTGGATATAAAAGAAATAAATGAAGAGGATAACAGACATATTATGTGTGTGTTCTTCTACCTAGATCCAGATATTTCTTAGGGTAAGCAAACAAAAAGCAACCAAACAAGCAAAGTAACCCCAAATTTACATGTTAATAAAAAGACAACTATCTTAATAATCTTAACACATATGTCCAATTCATGAATAGAACTCATCCACCTTGCCTTCCAGGTCATGGAGAAAGAATTACTTAATCATGGTTCAGTTCCAACCACAGAATAAAGTTTACATCTGTTTTTCTACAGTAAGTGTATTTGTACACATGAAATTGTGAAATAAAAACTATGAACTCTTACTTCTAAAGAGACTGCTAGGGCCAGGGATATAGCTCAGTGGCATAGAGCCTACCTGGAGGGTGTGAGGTCCTAAGTTCGATTCCTAGGTCCAAAAATAAAAAATAAATAAAGAGACTACTCATACATATGTTAAGAATGTGCCTGGCACCCCACACAATTATGCTAGCTTCATAGGAGGCAAATGCCTTATTTTAGGATATTTTATGAGTCTAAAACCAAAGGATAAATAACAGACCAGTTGAGTTTTAGTCTTGACTTCTGGTTTTACATAAAGTAATCAAGTATATTTTAAGTTGTAAGACCATAATGTTATATACCAGGTGTTTTGGCATGTAAATCATTTGTTTTCGTTACAACACCTTGAGAGAATTATAATTCCATCATTTAGAATTGGTTATGAAATATTTCATAACATTAATCATTCACGAACATTTCAATTGCCACCACTGTCTTGAAGGACAGACGGGGGAAAGAGAAGAAATGAAGAACTAAAATTGTGTTAGTTGCTTAAGACAACTGTCAGAGTTTCCAGGTGAGCAAGCCATTTCCTTCACAGACTATTCTGTAAAGCCAACTATCAGTTTCCTGTAGTACATCCTTTGTGGGTTGTAACCTGTGCTAATCAGAGTTATGATGGATGAAGACTATCTCTGTAACTCGTGGTTTTCCCTCTGTAAAATGAGGTGGTTGATTAACTTCACCACTTCCAAGATCAAATCCAGCTATGGTATTCTCCTCTGGAACTGAGACATAATTGAGAAATTTAATAGACTTTCTACTCTTGTGAGAAAATATAACCTTCATGTCTGTGAAAACATAGTGATGTCAAGAAAAACATCCTGAAATTCTATTTCAGTTTAAGAAAGGAAATAAATAAAAATAATCAACCATGTAATACTTCCCAAAATCTTGAACTTAATTCTCAAAAGTAAGTACTTCAGCTCTATAGTCCTTTCCCAACAGAATTATTTAACTGGATGGATATTTCTTGTTACACTTTTTTCATAGAACTTAACAGACATCTAGCTCCTAAGCCATGATTTTAATATCTACATGAAGAATATTATATTTTCCTTGGCAAACATTTTACAGGAGATACATTCAAATTGCCAACTATCATGAAAGAACAAAACAAGAAAATCAAAACAGAAAACCTGAGTTTAAATAAATTTGTTTCAAATATAAACTAATGATCCTTTAAAGAAATAAACTTCCAGAAAAATATGTCCTATTAGAAAAAGGTATACTTAGAAAAGCTAATACATCTGTTATTTACATTAACAGGCTTTATCCAAGAAAAATTATTTTGATATTATAATTAATGTATGAATGCATAGCATACATTAGTATATAATTCATGAGTATTAAAATATTTTTGTAGTATAGTAGTATATAATTCATGTAGTATATAATTCTAGTATTGTATATATAATTCATGTAGTATATAATTCATGAGTATTAAAATATTTAAATGTTAATTGTTTTGAGTATCCCTTTATTTTATTTCATTTTCAGTAATATCATCAATTGTTACTATGATTTTCTTTTCAAAGTTTCATGTATAAATCAGATTTTCACAATCCATTTTATCTGCAGAATTTTCAGGTTCTTTAACACATAATCTTTATAAATGTGAAGCACATTTTCACATTTGCTTGGACATTTTTAATTTAAACAAATGGGATTTTGATTTATCAGCTTCTGAATTTAATCTGGACTCATTTCTTCTTTTCTAAAGGTGTCACTTTCACTGAGAGGCAAACCCAGAGTTTGGAGTAGCAGACTATAAGGAAGAAATTTTAATAGGCCTGAAGGAACTCAGCTCATTGAAAGACAATCAAAAAACCTAAGGCCAGTTACAGTTAAAACTACTTTCATCTCAATATTTTATATACAATATGTTTTATTTGAATATTATGCTCTCACCAGATACCCGTTACTAAATTAAATGACTTGTTTGTGTTTTAGAGATGCATATCTCAAAATGCTGTTTTTAATAGGAATACATATTATATTTTATCATAATTACAGAGAAATAAGATTTAATAAACAGATATTCAAAAACTACATATCAAATTTCTTATAGAGCAGATCAGTGTCTTACATAAAATTTAACACGTCTATTGCTTTATAGAAGCATTTTATTTTATTGTAGATGGATTGGCTAATTCATTTCTATTTTGTCCTGAATCATTAAGGTCTTTATGCTTGTCCCAAAAATTTTAAGTGCATATTGGCAAACATTCATCCATTCATCTGGCTTCTGAAATGTCTCTGGAAGGCTTAACCTTGTGAAGCAACTAGTTTTATCTTTTAAAAGAAACATGAAGCACTATCAATAGATTTTCACTTTAGATATCACTATAGAATAGAAATCATTTTCAATCAAAACAAATGTGGACCATTTTCAATATTTTCATCTTACCTGTGGCATTACACAGTGGTTTGTTTGTTTCATGTTTTTCTGCTATCAGGCATATTTATAAATGACATCACAGAATCTCCAGAGTCAACTTTAAGTCACACTATTATAGTGATAAATACATTTTTAATCTATTAAAAACATGAGACATGTTATCTCCTGGTAGCACTGAATTTCTTCTCTGCCATTTTCTAAATATTGAAACTTTTCATAGAACTCTCATTTCTTTAAGAAATTTTCACCACTGAAAATATCTGATGTACTTAGCTAATGATATTTAAAAGTGCTGCTTATCTAGGAAAGTTGGCACATGATTGGGAGCTAGCTCATTAATGACATATCATTAGAATTGTGATGGGTTGACAGGAAATATTTTTCTTTGTGAAAAATTTCATTAATGTATGTGGTTAACATATTGACCAGATTCAGGCATAAAAAAACAAGCAGAAATATTTGTGAATTAAATATGTTTGAAATTTTTAAAAATCCATGATGTTTTCTTGTTCTAACATTAAGCTCTTTGTTTTTGTTCAATATTTGGGGTAAAACTATAGGTATGAATTGCCAGTTTCTTTTTAAACACACACACAGATACACCATTTCAGGAAAAGCTAATATATCTATCACTGCATATATATGTATTTGTGAATCTTTGGTCCTAGTTCCTTTTAGTGCATGAGCATGATGCGTGAAGAATGATTTGTCTATTGGCACTAACACCTTGGTCCGAATAATTCTTTTTTCAGTTTCCAAGTATCCCATCTGACCTTTGTGGCAACTCATTTTTAAAAATGATGAGCATTATGCTGTGTTTCTTATTAGAAATATGGATGCAAAAGGCATATTACAAAGGATGAGAAATGTAACTACATGTTGCAATCTATTTCTTATGTAGGTCATTCTCTTTGATCCTCACTTGAAAGCATTACCATTTCCAGGAGATGTCACACACAAAAAAAGCAATTACCATCACATCTCAGTTAGAGGAGCTTATGGTATTAAGGGTTCATCATATTTTTCTCTCTTCCTCTTTTCCCATCTAAAAAGCAGTGTTACATGGTTTCAGGCCAAGGAGGTGAGATTTTTACTTTTCCATTATGATTTTTTTCCTTAGTTTTTTTTTTTTAAACAACGCTGTGAGTAGGACTTTTAAAAAGAGCACTAAAAAATAAAGGAAGGATGCTGATTCTTTCACTGAACAAGGAACTGTAGTTAGGCAATATTAAGTCTTTGATACCATCACTGAACATTAAGAATGACATTACTACAGCAATGAATAACATTGTCCACCATAGTCTTTCAATTAGAAAAGCTCACAAAACTTGAAATTCAGCAAATTTAAACTATGTTATCATTTTGAATTTGAATTTCTCTCATCTTAACATTCAAAATAATTTTTCATTGTACTTTATTAATTTATTCTTTACATGAAGTAGAATATTATTATTCATATTTTATCAATAGGGAGGTAGGGGCAGGCAATAGTGATGAGAATTTCCAAGCCCATCAAGTTGGAGTTAATGGGAGTATTAAAATTAAATGTTTGTCTCTTGAAACATAAACCACTAGATAGGGTATTTAATGCTTGGAAAAACTAATTAATTGCTTGAAATATCCAAAATAAGAAGCATAATTTTGTTAGCCTCTGAATTATAGTGGATCTGTATCTGAAAACGCCCCTTGAAATTTCTAGAGCCTGGTTTCAAGTTTCTTTTGCAAATCTTGTAACATCTTGAAATCCCAAGGTCTCAATTCCCTTACAATAAATCACGAAAAGGAAAAATGAAAATAGTTATGAGATTTATGTCTTCTCTCAAAACCCTTTATTGTTTAATATCCAGCTATTTGATTCAGTAGTTTAATAAGAAGTAATTAAATTTTTGTACATATAATATTAGTCATAACAATGCAAATTTTACGCTGAGCTATGTTATGTTTTTAAGCATACAATTTGAAATATTACACTTTGAGGAATTCCAGCTATAATCTTGACTTCTGTATCCCATTTTGAAAGGTCTCTAACTTCTATGATTTTCAGTTACCTCACCAAAAACTGGGTAAAAAAAGAACTTTCCAACCTTCACTAAGAATTAAATTGATTGAGATATTATATATGAGGATACATAGTTCATTAAAATATTCAATAATATGACCTTCTCTATTCACAATGAGGGATTACCAAGCTGTTGCAAATGGTACATCTGACAGTGCTGCACTATTACATTAAAAGATCTTAATTTCAGGGGCTGGGGATTTAGCTCAGCGGCAAAAGCGCCTGCCTGGCAAGCACAAGGTCGTGAGTTCAGTTCCTGGTACCAGAGAAAAACCAAAAAAAAAAATAAATAAATAAAAGATCTTAATTTCAAATAGTCTTCAATGTTAATGTCATTTCTGTAAACAGTGTTAGGCCAGTGTCTACAGCTTTTTCTGGTACATACTGAGTGCTCAGTGAGTGATATAAACTAAAAAATGTTATTGACCATTTGCTTTCCTATTGTTCCCAAAGTTGGCATTAAATAAAGTATTATATCAAAGTATGATACTATGTGTTATTAAGGTACACCAAAATAGAAAAGCTAATAATTCAACACTGCCTGTGTTTTTGTCCTCAGATAATGTCATGTAGTGGGCTTAGCAGGTTAAAAAGCATAGTAAGATATACAGAATGATTTTCCATTATCAGACTATCTGATCTTCATTTCTATAACTCAGTAATAAGTTTATTTCTTCTCCATAATAACATGTAGTACTATATACATATACTGTGCCACCATTTTAATCATTATTACATATCTGTGGTGACTTAGGTCCTGTCAAGCACTTTATTTCTACCAAGTTACATGAACCACAGAACAATTCATACATACTGACTTTTATCCCCATTTACAAATAATAAAATGAATATTCACAAAGTGTAAGTTTTTGTCCTAAAGTTTCATAAGTAGTTCTTGGTGAAGATTGGATTTTGAAAAGATTTGTTTGATATCAAAGGCTAAGGAATTAATCATTGTGTGGTATTATTTTCCAAACAACCTTCTAACAGTAGTTGAGAACAGCTTTTCCAACAAACCAGAGACCAGTTCTTCCTTTTATAGAATGAGATGGACTGGTCATCCTTCTGAGTGCATCAGTTTCTCAGAAAGTTGGGAAAGGAAGCCAAAACTCATTTTAGAACTTCCTTGGAGATAGTGACACACATCTGTAATTGGATCCCACTGGGAATTTGAGGCAAGAGGGTGGGAAGTTTGATACTAGCCTTGACCATTTAGTGACTTAGTGATAAACTATCTCAAAATAAAATTTAGAAAGCCAGCCAGGAATGTAGTTCAAGGTGAAAGAGTTCAATCCCCAGTATGACAAAAAAGTCTTGAAAAGCAAGAGAGACGCTTTTCATTCATTACTTAACCTTTGTATGTCCATTGCCCTCTACATCAATAAAGATATTTACTAAAGTAATATCCTAAGTTATTTAGACATCAAACAAGATTTTATGGAAAAAATCATGGAAGCTTTTGAGAGAATCCCCTTATATTCCCAGATGAGCCCAGCGTTGCTCCTCTGAGTTACTGCTGAGGAAGAGGAATTGCATCAGAAAGTGTATGCCTATTTATACATTCTCAGTCCAAAACGAGAATTAATATCCAAGTTCATTATACATGGGTATATGAAACTTGGTATGATAAATATGTTAAAAAGAAATTACCCACTCTTATATCCTTAGGGGAGATTAATTAAAATTGATTTAATATTTTATAATAGTTCAAGTTAAAATGACTTATGCTCAGTAGAACAGACTATCTTTAACTCAAAATTAAGTTTTGCTGAAATTAACTTTAAGTGGGAATAAAACAAAAAAAGCAGTAATTTTTGTAGCTTTTTAACAAAAGAAAAAAATTTTTTAATTTCTGAAACAAGAAGAGGGAAGTACAAATTTTGGAATATCTCTTGGTTTCTTTCAAAGTTGTTTATGGATACATTTTCTTTTTTTACCAAAATAGGGATTAATAATATTACTATTAAGAAGTAATTACCATAATATACAATGTGATCAAAGTTGAAGGGAAACTCAAACATTTTCATTCCTAAATGTCCTGTCCTTTATAATCACATAGGAAATTTCATATTTCATACATCTGATGCTATCATTATTTCTAATGTATCTTTCATAGTTTCATTTACCACAAGGTAAAAATCCCTAATCTTTAAACAGGTAGTATCTTATTTATGAAAGACAGATGGGAAGATTCCACCAATCGGAATATATATTATAAACACAAATGGCACCAAAATATTTGGTGCATACATATTTATAATTGTTTTACACTTAGCCAAGTTTACTGTTGTGGACAGGGTTTAAAAAGGGAAAAGATTCAATATAAGACATGTAATTTATGGGATTATTTTCATAATATTGACCCAAAGAACCAAAAACAAAAAAGTGTGGGAGATTTGCCCACACAGTATAAACTTAAAGAATCCAGCTGCAGGCCTGGATCCCACTGCAATGTTTCGAACATGTCTATCTGAAGATCTGGAGCCCATGGCACTCTCTCCATGGGTCCATCTGGAAGCTAGAGCCTATGACAATGTCTGATACAAGTCTGTATCAAGGATTTGCTCTGGGATGGTCCAAAGGTCTGTAATGGAGGCTAGAAAGTCTGTGCCAGCAGGATGAAGCATCTGGGCTAGCAGGTTGAGGAATCTGCATTGGAGCCAGGAAGCAATGCTCAAAGTAAGGACCAAATCTCCTCCCAAAAGAGCCTCAGCCATCCTAAGAGACAGCAAAGTCCTAAGCTCCTCCAACAAGGAGAATAGCCAAGTTCATATCAAGAAAGTCAGCACAACAAAATGAAGGGGACATTAGAACATGGGAAGGGGAAAGACATTCCTTATTCCTGAATAGGCTGAGCCAACATTGTCAAAATGGCCAGCCATGTGCCCCAAACTGGTATATAGACTGAATGCAATCCTAATCAAAATATGAACAGCATTCTTCACAGAGCTAGGCAAAAAATAACTCTAAAGTTTACATGGAATCAGAAGAGGTCCAGAATAGCTAAAGCAATCCCCGGCAAAAAATAGCAACGAAGGAGCCATTATATTTTCAGATTTCTAGTCTCACTCTAAATCTATAATAATAAAAATGGCAGGATAATGGCACAAAATTAGATATACTGATCAATGGAATAGAACTGAGGATGCACAAATAGCAATCTGCACCTTCGGCCATCTGATTTTTGACTAAGGGGCCAAAAGCATGCTTTAGGGAAAAAAGAAATTGCCTCTTTAACAAATGGTGCCAGGAAAACTAGCTATCCATATGCAGAACTATGATCTAGACCTATGTATCCTACCCTGAAATCAAATAAATCAAAATGAATCAAAGACCTAGAGACTGAAACAGAAACGTTGAATCTGCTGAAATAAAAATTAGTAAAACTTGAAAACAGAGGTAGTCAAGGACTTCCCAAATAGTATCTCAACCACACAAGAAACAATACTTAAAATCAACAAGTGGGATTCTACCAGATTAAAGAGCTTCTACATAGCAAAGAAAAGAATCAACAACCTGAAGAAATAAGGACAAAAATTGTTTCTCTTAAATTTCTTCTAAATTACTCTCTAAGACTGTAGCTAAGTTGTAGCTTTAATTTTGTTCCGTACAAGAATTAGAATGAACGTGCAATCAGTGAGATTCCCCATTTGAAAATGCATTGAAAACATGGGCACATGAGAGAGCTGAGGATTCTGTCTCCCTGGGTATTTGGATAAAAGAGATTGTGTAAATTGGAGTAAGGGATTATCAAAAACCAGGTTAAATAACCCTACGTTATTGCAGGCTGATCAGACCCTCAATTTCCCAAGTCAGTGGATGTCAAAGACTTAAATAAACGAAGACAATAGCAATGATTTTAGGGCACCAGGAGGAACTAACTCTCTTACAGCTTCAGTATTCTCTCAGTTAGCCAAAGACTGCTCCGGGGCCCCCATATTTGCTTTTCAAACAAAGGGAGAGGATACTCAAGAAAATGCGGGAATCTCACAGGACCTTGGGAGAATTTTCTGAAGTAGCAAATTATGTCAATCAGGAGAACTACCTTATCTTTAGGTTGGTATTTATTGTAGGAGTGTCAGTCTATAGCTGCAGTCTCCTCATAGTTAATTGGGGTTGGAGTCAAACGTCCTCATCTGTGGCCTTATCTTGTCAGACAAGGTGCCTAAGCTTCAGACAACTCACAAGTAAACACAGAAAGTCAACTGGTTAATATTAAATCCTGCTCAGAGCCACTTTGTAGTGGTCCCAAACAAGGGATGTTTTGGAAAAAAAGTGAATGAAGTATGAAGCATGAGGAGGTCAGTTTTCTCTGTGATCTGATACTTTGTGTGATGAAAATGAGCTTCACTTAGGTATGCACAACTTTTCTAAAGGAGAAAAGCGGGGATGTGGATACAGCTGAGCAGCACAGCACCTGCCTGGCAAGTGCAAGGTTGTGAGTTTGATTCCCAGTACAAAGAAGGAGGAAAATGGTCAAACACATCACTAGTTTGCTCTCAGATCACCCAGCCAGCTCGGGGGTCCTTGCAGCCTGACATCTACACCTTTACCAATTAAATGATCAGCAACTTTTCATTGGTCAAGGATGTTTATTGTAAAAACTTTACCTCTGGTCTGACATGTCACTTTCCGCAATCCCTTAACTCACATACTCAGATCTTCTCAGGATGTTGCTGTCTGCATTCTCATTTTTTTTCTGTCAAGAAAGGATAACAGAGACATTTAAGGGCAAGTGTTCTGACACCCTAGTGGCAGGGTTCAGCTTTCCATCTCGATAATTAATGTTGTGTGACTGGTCAAGTTTCTTAATCTCTTTATGCCTCATTTTCTCCCCTGAGAAGTAGAGAAAATAATTTTTTTAAATTTTAGGGTATAATTGTGAAATTTAAGTACATTGATGTACATGAAGAGCATAGAAAAAAGCCTGGGATATAGTAAGTGCTCTATAGGTGTATCCATTATAATTTACATCAGTCCGACATCAGTCTTTACTCTCCAAACTATTTTAAGACAGTTCAAATATCTCATAGAGCACTTATCACACCATTCATCCGCAAATCAAACCTTTAGCATTGTATGAACTCAGCTAGTATTCATTGAAGAATTATTAATGTTCTCTATCACTGTTTCTCTTTTCATTCATTTATATTATACCTTCCTTACATTCTGAGTCCTTGTGAACAAAATATTATCCATATGGATGTTTTTTCACCATAGAACAGTACATTGAGATAATAGACTCATTGTTATGTTCCTTTGACTTTTGTTGCTAAAGTGCCTTTTCATTTCTCATATGAAATTTTATATTAAGATATATATAACAAAATGTAACACAGAAGATTGTGCTTATTATAAATCAGTTGTATTTGTTAGATTTCTGTTTCATTCAAAAGTACTTGAAACACCTACACTGCTCCTGCCTGAACTTTAACAAAAGCAGTTAAAGGAGAGATTGCAAGCACTTTTGCCTTTCACGCTGTAGACCCTTTAGCAGTGTAGTGAATACTATAAAAAGTTAAAAATAAATTTGTTATACTGTAAATATTCAATGTTATTTATTAACTCCCTAATAACATCTAGCAGTGGTTCACAGATTATAGCCTGAAAGTAGCAATGAAAGCCAGCTGTGGTGGCCCATGCCTGTAGTTCTAGCACTCATGAGGCTGAGGAAGGAGGATCACTGTGAGTTCAAGTTCAGCCTGGGCTACAAAGTGAGTTCAAGGCAAGCCTGTACAGCATAGGAAGATTTTGTCTCAAAAAAGTCAAAAAGAAAGAAGATAGAGAAAGACACAGAGACAGGAAGAAA
>NW_004955428.1:11729397-11760158 GCF_000276665.1 Chinchilla lanigera
AAGAAAGAAAGAAAGAAAAAGACAAGAAAGAAGTAATGAATGTAAATTTTAGTTGGAAGTATCTGTAACAATAATAGACTATGAAAAATAATGTAATTTATATTGATGTGTAAGTCTTAAATTTTACTGGATATAGCTGAGATTTGTTGCCTATACTCACAATTAGGGGAGCTGAATTTCTTTTAGAGATTAGTGAATAGAAAGTGGCATTTTTTTCTCTGACCCAAATGTTATAACCCTAAATTGTGTTCAAGGACTGTGTATGTCTGTAGGACCTAGGTGAGAATGCTAAAGAAAGAGAAAATATGTCACAACAAAGTAATATAATATATTCACTCTTCTTGTAATATATATTTTGGTACAACAAAAATCCTAATCCAAAGTAATATATAACTGATTACAAAATTTCATATCTTGTTTTTGAAAGACACATTTTACAGTTCTCTGCCATGAATCAAAAGGCACAGCAGAAACAGCAGAATTTTTCTTTAATTCTATAATGGGTGTAATTACTTGCTAATCTTTTCCTCAGAACAATTTTTGCTAATGTTAAGGATACTTTTATGGACTAAACTACGTACAGGGCCCTTTCCTCTTATAGCTACTGTAATTTTATTTAGTGTACTTTTAAAACCTCACTGTAAGTGCAACATTTCAATAATGAGCAGAATGAATTAAGATGCCCCTTTAAACACTAAATGTACTACCAGAGTGAGAAATTAATGAAAGAATACTACACAGGATTCTCCTTAATCTGTGCTTTGTAGTATTACAGATTATCCATTCACAAAATCATTTGTCAATACGTTATTATAATAAAGAGCCCTGGCAATTTATCAGACGTTCAGTTATGCTGGTGTTCTAAAGCAAAACAAAACTTTGTTTTCCACCAACATTTATCATATCTTTCTGTTTCGGAATGTTTTCTTTATGAATAATGGCTGAATTTAAAAGAACCTGTATAATTACACAGGCTTGGATTGTACTCGCATATGATAATTGATAACAACAGCATAATGTCTTTGGGAAGCATATAAGAATTGTTTATTCATTCATGAGCCATGTTAAGCATTGCTAGGAGCTCTATTTCTAACACATCTGTGCATCTAATCAACAGCCTTGAGGCTAACGCAGCCAGTACACAGTGTCTTCCCAACTGAAAAGTGGCAAAATCTCTTGTGTTAAT
This sequence comes from Chinchilla lanigera, assembly GCF_000276665.1. Lineage (NCBI taxonomy): Eukaryota > Metazoa > Chordata > Mammalia > Rodentia > Chinchillidae > Chinchilla > Chinchilla lanigera. The sequence goes on from NW_004955428.1 coordinate 11,730,584, forward strand.
GATAAAAAATGCTTCCTCGCTTCTGTTGTGCAGGAATAATCTCGATCCCCGGAAAGCTATTAGTCACTTCATTTGGAAAGCATGCTGAAATGAGCATGTAGACACTGCCTTTTTGTTGTTATTTAACTTGGTGAATAAATACCTTTTAGGGAATACTAATCCCAAACAATAACAACAAAAAAATATGGCCCATTCCTTTCTGATTTAACGCATCATGTAAGTAAATAAAATGGAACTAAAAAGATTACATACTGAAAAAAATGCGAAGGAAAGAAAATATTTTTCAAATACTAATTGCTTCAAGCTTTTAGCTCAGTTGGAAAGAATAGAGTGTTAATGAGCTTTTGATTCCACTTAAGGGTAAATTAAATTTACACAGAGAACTCTCTGATCCCTAGCTACAGATTACACCCTCTAATCTCAGCTGGTGACCCAGTCAGTTCATTCAGTTGATCACTATGGGGTTCGATGTGGGAACTTAGGTGCCTATTATACATTTACTGCTAATGTAAAAATAACTTGAAAAAAATCCCTACCCATAGGGGTAATCATATCATTTTCATATGCAAAAGAACAAATTGAAAAAATGTTGGTAAACTACAGCAGTCAAGGTAAATGCAACTTTGCTTGCGAAGAACCACAATGAAAATCACTTGTGACTTCAGATTAATAGTCCATTCAAAGACACTATGAAATACAGTTATTTTCAATTTGAAAACACATCAAATTACATCTAGAAGAAAGATATCAGAATTAAGCAGATAATATAGGATGAACTAATGGGCACTTTGTTAAAGATTGTCACTGAACCTTAAAATCAGGGGATACTTTAGGTATTCGATTGATAATGTATTAAATGCCATTTTAAATTATGTGTTCTTTTTAAATATAACAATCTATATCCCTTTAAAAGCATGTAGTGGTTTTTCTCTCAACTGAACAGCTTTTATTTACTCCATAAGAATATATTCATACATTAAATTAGGAGGGTTTAATGACTTTTAACTTTTAATCAAGATGTACTAAGTCAAGGTCCTGGTTAAGCAAACTGGAGCTGTAATTTAGTTCTTTGATTTTTAGAAGAGAAAACATTCAAAAAATTAGGTAGCATGACCCTACATATACAGCTCATAGGTGGAGGTGAAATTCAATTAACAAGTGGCCAAAGTGAAAACCACTTTTCTTTCAAAACTTCCTTTCTCCTCACAGCTCCTACAAGGCCTTCTCTCTCTCTCTATCATTGTGGCAGCAGTCACCAAAGAGGGTTCTTTCTGAAGCATAAAGATCTAAACAGAATCCCAGTTTTATTACTCTCCAGCTATTTGACTTTCTTGAAAAGGGTACTTTTTCCTTCAGTTTTCTTATCACTGAAGTACATATGATAATGTGTAATTGATACACACTAATGAAACAATAGTGCCCTCCTCACAAAGTTATCAAAAGATCTGAAATGATATACTGCCTATAAACTGTTTAACACAACAGCAATCACAAATGAGGTGCATTGTAATGCTGGCTGTAGCTGTAATCACTGTGACAGTTTGCACAAATCATTTTGCCTCTCTCTAACCCTTCACGTTCTCATTAATGTACTAAATTAGTGTAATGTTCCCTTTCATAGGTACTAATGTCAGTATAATAAGGTAAAATAATATTTTCCTAATTCATTATGAAACTATATTCTGTACAGTTTTATATCTTCAACTAAGAAATAGATTCTTATATCTCACAAATGTACTTGGCTTTTGAGAAGAACATTGGAAAAAAAAACAGCTTAACTGTTTTTTAAGTATTGGTAATATTTTCCACAAGAGAAATAATTAAACCCTAATTTGCAGTTATTTTATTAAAAATCAATGTGTAATGAAGACAGTTGGTATGTACTAGATAGAAGAACCTCTATTCCTAAACAAGGGATTCATAAAGTATTTGGAAAAATAGCATAAGACGTGAAGTATTATAACAATACTACTCTACAAATTGACAGTGTGATGAATTGGAAAAAAAAATCTGCTGAATTCTAATCATTCTACTCTAGCCACCTTTCAAAGGTGCTTTTCTGGCATATGTTAGAGAAGCTCCTACTTTAAGGCTTTTTAGGTAGAACTCTGCTTGATCACCTCTTGTTCTCATTTCCTTCAAGCCTTTGCTGACACTAAAGCTCTGATAGTCTTTCTTTGATCGCCATATTTAAAATGTAACGCTGGGCGTGGTGGCCCACGCAGGAGGATTGTTGGGAATTCCAGACCAGCCTGGGCTACAAAGTGAGGTAAGGCCAGCCTGAACTGAATAGGGAGACCCTGTCTCAAAAAGATAAATAAATAAATATAAAACGTATACCCCTTGCCTTCAATGACGCACTTTTTTCCTTTCACTATCAATACGTTCACCATTTTAAAATTTCCTCTTTTTTTAAATCTACAGTAATTGTCACTGTTTAGCATAACATACATGTGAATTATTTATTGTGCTATAGCTTCTCCACTTCAAATATAACTTCTTCAAAAATTATATTTCTCCTTTTATTTCTATGCAACAAAGAACCAACTACCATATGACAGTAAATATGTTGAAGAAGTAAATAGAATATGTATGAAATTTTGTAAAAGATAAATTATCCTAAGTAATTATCCCAAGCAGCTTTGCTCAATATCTGACACACAGAGGAGAAATACATGTTTTGCTCTGAGTACTTGGTTCTATATTTTGATTGAATCCGTTGAATCATTTACATTCATGTTTAAGTATAAATGTTTTAGAGAGAGTAGATGCCTCATCAAAACTATAGACATTGTTTATACAGCAGAGAAAAGAATTTGCTGACCACATATTAATTTCCTATCTGTCTTCTTCAAGTTAATATACAAGTAATTTTATTATTTTCCTCATATTTTATGATTTCTGCATTTTTGTGACTGGCTGTTACTCAAATGGTAAATATAAAAAGGTAAGGTTTACTTTAGCTCTTTGGGTTCTTAAAAAATCACTTTTTGGTACAATTTTATTTACATGTTTTGGTGGATATTTTTGATACAAACATGTTCAGTTTTATTCCCCTAGCGAGTTGGAAAAATGAGCTTTTGTTCACACCTATATTTTTTCTCAAGATAAGTTCTCCCTTATACCAAGAAAACATCTCTTTCAATTATATCCAGGCCACAAGACACAAAATATATCAAGTGTATGTCAGATGTTTCAAAAGTAGTACACTGGGAATGCAAAGATTTTCTTGAGTTTCTCTGAAATGGCACAGTACAGTTGCTATGACCATATGTAGGTGTTTAAATTCAAAGTAAGTAAAATCAAATAAATTTAATTCTTGGTTGTACTTACCCATGTTCTAAGAGCTTGACAGCCACATGTGGCTAATGACCACTATATTGGGAAGCAAAGAAATGTGCTATTTCCACCAGACACTATATGCAAAACATTAGAAAGCTTTTCAAGAATTCCTACCTTCACTATCTCTCTCTCTCTCCCTCTCAAATTCATATTTTATGACAACAACTCTGTCACATTAAATAAAATATATAGTAAGCCATAGGGCACAAGAACATGAACAAACTATAACTTTTCTGACCATATCAAATTCTTTCACTTCCTCATGTAAGTGCCCTCCTAGGAAGCCCCTTGGCTAACCCTTTCTAAGATATTTCTCTGCCATTTCTGTCAAAGCATCTCCCGATGTTATAGGCTCAGTGAGTCCATGTAGAATTTTTTCAGATCAGTCTGTACCCTGACTTCCTGAGTTTGTATTCAAACACTAAATTTGTCATTGGATAAAACGCTTATCTTTACTATTAGCAAACTAGCTTTGCAAATGTGGGGGGCAATGACAATTTCTGTTAACCATTGTATCTGCAACATTTGGTAGAAAGTGTATGTGCAATAACCTAAAAAAATGAATAAATGCAACTCATGCTCCGTCGCGACCGGCAGCTCTTTCTGTGCTCCTAATCTACTAGAACTCACTTAGGCTGTGGTAATAGTTTAATTAAGTGCCTGGGAAAGAGACCACTTTTGGATCCTTGCCTTAAACATGTTTCCCATTCTCACAGCAGAGTTTGACCTCCTCCTATTTAGAGAGTAGCAGCGCATTTCCAACACGGTGCAGTGCAAAGTATAAGAACGTAGGAGTCAGAACGCTTCTGTTCTCCCTTATGTTATTTACCTGCTGTATGACCCCTGGAACTAAGCTTCCGCTTCCTAGTCTGAGAAATGGGAATGGAACCACCTGTCTTACTTCACTTACACTCACACGGGGCCTCAGGGGTCATAAGATATAACTGTGTAAAATTAGTTTTCAATTCCAAATTATTATTCAAAAGCTCAGAAAAACACTTACATTTCTAAAGGGTATGGCTCTTACGTTTTCCTCCGTGTCTGCTAAATTTAATTTTTTTGCCCTTCAGTGACTTTCTTTTCTTCTGCTTTCAAACACGGAGAGTTCTCTTTTCCTTGCTTGATGCTATTTGATTCTCCATCTGTCTGCCATTCCTTTGTTTCCTGTCTTTCACTACCAAAGTCCCTGCTTCTTTCCCATCAGGTAATTTATCTGTAAAATCAAGTAGATTGCCTCTATCAAATATGTTCTCAAGTGACTGCCACAGCTTGTGATCACTTACAGTGAATGTTCGACATAAAACTGAGTTCACTTTTTCCATTTTATTCCAGTTACCTGAACATACAAAAATAACATGTGTATAGTTATTCTATAGTTATCTCTGTAGTGTTTGGGGATGTTTCTAAATTCTTATTGAATGTCCACAGCAAGATAGTTAGAAAATCACCTTCTATATAAAATGAAGTACATGATGATTGACAAAAATTATAAGTAAACAATTAATTCATTTTGAGATAACTCTTGAGTCATCAGACTGATTTAGGTGAATTATTTCCCTTTCTGTTTTTGATATGAGGAAAAAACTTCACTAAGACCACAAACAAATGCTAAACGAGACCTAATTTTTAAAATCAGGATAAAAACAATATCATCTCTTTCTTCCTAGAGCAAATTTGCCTCTCCAGTAGATGTGGAGCCAAGTATAATGTGATATACATTCAGATGGTATTTTCTGCAAAGAATACAGGCAAAATGTTATGATAGAAGGAATCATGAGTGAGGGACGTACTTATAGTCACAGAAATGAAAACTGTCAGGATTGTCTGAATTAATCAAACATGAAATGGTGATTGCTGAGATAGAATAATTGCAAAAGCTGGGAGACTTGTTTGAGATACAGGTAGAAAATTGAAACAACGGGACTTACAAAAGGAAAAAATTAAGAGTAGAGGAAATATTGCGATTAAGGACAGAAGAGGCACTTCCAAAAAAATGATGTTCAAAGGGCAACAGGTATGTGAAAAATTGCTCAACTATTATGGAAATGCAAATTTAAACCTCAATGAGATATCACCTCATATCAGTTATAATGACTCATTTTAAAAAGGCAAGAGATAAGCACTATCAAAGATATTGCAAAAAGGTAAGTCTTGTACACAGAGGCAAAGAACGTATACTATATAGCCATTGTGAAAAACAGCATAGAGAATACTTAAAAATTAAAAATAAAACTAACATAGGACCCATCAATCCTACTGTTGTATTCATGGTTTGTAAGGGAAAAGATTTAACAGAGGATTAATTTATAGGATTATTTTATAATATTTACCCAAAGAGTCAGATACAAAAGAGTATGAGAGATGGGTCCACATACTGGAGACCCATGGAATCCAGCTGGGGTCTGAATCCCACAGCAGTGTCCCCCACGAGTCCAGCTGAAGACCTAGAGCCAATGGCAATTCCCCCAGAAGTCAACCTGGAGGCTCAGAGCCCACAACAATGTCTCATGCAAGCCTGTTTCAGACACCTGTGCTGGGAAGGCACAAAAGTCAGCGATGGAAGCTAGAAAGTCTGTGCCAGTGGGATAAAGGATCTGTGCTAGCAGTCTGAGGGATCTGCACTGTAGCCAGGAAGTATCTCTCAAAATAAGGACGAGCACTCCCTCAAAGTGAATCATAGCCATCCTCAGCAACAGTAAGGTCCCAAGCTCCTCTGATGATAACAGCCGAGTTCATATCAGGAAAACCAGCATTACAAGCTTCTCCAGGAAATTCAACAGCACACCCTCTTCCTTTCCAGTTCTATTTTTATGATGTTGGCAACAATCCTCAGGTGGGTCTTCCACACTCAGCAACCACAGTGACTCAGTTCAGCTGGGTTTTGCAAATTGACCACCAGTTGTCAATCCACCACACCTACTATGGGACTTCTTTTTTAAATGAGATCATTGTATCAAAAAGACACTGGGGGCTGGGGATATAGCTCAGCGTCACAGTGCCTACCTGGCAAGCGCATGGTCATGAGTTTGACTCCCAGTACCAGAAAAAAAAACAAAAACAAAAAAAAACAAAAAGATACTTGTACTCCCATTTGTTTGCATCCTTATTCATAGCAGAAAAAATGGAAAAGCAGCCTGTGTTCTTAAACTGACGCATGAATAAATAAAACTATATATATATGTGTGTATATATATATGTAATTCTTCCTATAAAAAAGGAAATTCTGTCATTTGCAAGAAAATAAATAAACATGGAGAGCATTATGCTAGTGAAATAAACCAGGCCCAGAAATACTGCATAATCTCACTAAAATAAAGAATCTAAAAAAGTCAAACCTACAATAGTAGGGTATTGGACAGACATGTTTTACTAGGGACTTAGCTCAGTAATAGAGTTCTTGCCTAACACTAACACACAGGGTTTGTAGTGGGAGAAAATGGGACATGTTGGTCAAGGTTAAAAACTTTCAGTTAGACAAGAAGAATTGGTTCTGGAGATTTACTGAACAGCATGATAACTAAGGTTAAAGATATCTTGTATGCTTGAAAATTGCTTTGAAAAATGCAAAATTTGAAACCTGCCAACCCCTCCAAAAAGTTAGGTGATAGATGTCCATTTAAATGTGTGTGTGTGTATATATATATATATATATCACATTATATGCCAAAAATATATACAATAAAAATGAAAGTTTATTCTTGTCTTCTTGTTTGAGAAACTGGGTAAACAGCAGTCCCGTATCTTAAAATAGCTTAGAGTAGAGAAAGGAAATATATCTAGTATGAAATAGAACAATATTTTACTATGATTAAATATTGAAATGTAAAAGTCAAATATTAGTGTTTAGTAGAGTGAGGTTAGCAACCATTTTCTTCAAAGAGTGAGATGGTAACTATTTTGGGCCTTGCGTGCCATTGTCTCCAGTACAAATGTTTACTACTGCTCTTGGTGCAAGAAAGGAAGCATCAACAACATACAAACAAATGGACATGCCTGGATGCCAATGCAACTTTATTATAGACATGGAACTTGACCATTATATAATTTTTACATGTCATGAAAGATTCCTCTTTGACTTTTTCCCCAATTATTTAAATATTTAAAAACCGTTTTATGCCCTGTGGAGAAGCACTGCTGCATTGGCCTACAGGCCACAGCTTTGCCAGCCTACATTTTAGAACAGAGGAGAGCAAGCCTGGCCAGAAATCAGAGGGTGATTACTGTCATACAAGTTAATGAAATTTTATAGGAAAAAACATGTAGAAAATGGTAAGAAAATAATTGACAATAATTGACAGAAAAATAATTGACAAGTAAGGTTTGAAAGCAGTGAGTGTTAAACATCCAGTACAGGAGCAGGTAAAGAAATTTTAATAAATAAGTACCTAAAACCTAAGGAAAAGACATCCATGACAGAGTTAGCCAAGAGCTGGCTTGGTTCAAGAGCTAGGCTGTTGTGCTTTGCCATGGAATCTGAACAATTCCACAACGCACGAATATAAAATAAGGTTTTGATGCAGCTGCGATGAAATGAGACAAAAGCAAGGAGATTCTGTCATCCACAGACTTTAAAACAAGAACACTATGAGAGGTGAAAATGCCACCAAACTTCTGCACTGTCTACAAACATGAATGGCTGCTGCGTCTTCATCAGTTGTAGCTTGGAGTCATTTGCTTTCTTCTACAATATTAAGTACAAATTGAGATAGACAGCTTTCTGAAAATGTAAATCCTGATCTGTTTGCACAAAGTGTCCCCACCTGGTCTACCACAAGCACAGAGCTATTTTAGCACCCTCTTAAGATTCCCTGCAGAACAAGTCTCCTCGATGGTCCCATGTACCCAAAACTCCAACTCTGTTCTGTTCCAGGTATATTATTGACATTCTTTTCTAGTGGATATCAACAAAGGAAACTACTATCACCTACATCAAATGCTGACAAGAAGTCAAGTAAGATGGGAACTGAAAAGTGATCAGTGGACTTGTGTACATGAAAATACTTTCTAGATTAAACACCACCAGCCAAAACCCCAGTCTATTTGCATAGTGATAGCCAATGCCAGGCTGCAGTGGGATCTTCGGTAAATAGTGACTTTAAAAATGAAAACAGCAGGCATGGACAAGTTTGCAAGTATGTGAGAAGTTTGTGAAACAGAGCGAAGTATTTATACATATCACTAGTGATTATTCTTACATAGTCTAAGTATAGCCTGGCCTTTAATTTCTGTTCCTAAAATACTTTCTAGATGTTGCTTAGCATGGCACTGGAGTAAAGAAGATCTTTCAAACAATCTATTTTGAAGCTGATACAATTTCACTGTCTACCTCAAGGGTAGGATGAAGTAGCAGGGATAATTTTAGGTGAGAAATATTTGAGCAGTTATGTATTTCTTTGGCAAATATTTCTGAATTATTAGAGGATTTTCACTGGGAGAAAAGAAGTGTAGCTAATTATTTCCCAATTAGCCTGAAGTATTTTCTCAGGAAAAACAATGTTTCCTTTTTCTAGAAGTTCCAGATATCAGTCACAAAAGTGAGACATTTTGTCCTTTGTTTACATAACCAAACTGTCATCACAGTTGTTCTTCATGTGAAACATAAAACTCTAGGCTGTAAGAATCAATCCATGGAAAGGAATTTTGCTTTTTTTTTTTTTTTTTCTCATTTAGTTTTCAGTATTAGAGAACATTTCTCTTTTTTTCTCCACACAATCCCTTTCCCAGTAGTGAAGATAGAATACCAAGGCTTCTTTATAGTAGACCAAGAAAGAAGAAAATAAAAGTGTAGAAATTGTTTTAAAATTTAAACATAGCTCATCAATCTATCTAGTATATATTTTAATTTTTTTTCCTCTGTCATTCATCCTGTTACTTTTCTTCCTAACAAATAATAGCTAAAATACTATTGCTGGTCATCAAACATGTGGTTAAAGGCAAGGGCAGGATTGCCTTCACTGTATTTCATATTTTCAAAGCAGGGCTTCTGTCTCTTTTGAGATGTGTATTAATTAGACTAAATTGTGGCACTATAAAAAGATGAAAGAATCTTTCTCCTCAAAATTAGATTTCTTCATCATCTCTTTCATGATCCTTCCACTGCATTCTGAGGAAATAAAACTTACAGCTTTTTGTACCATAGTTGTTGTATTCCAAGTTAGAGTAGACTTCTAGAATGCCAAATCCCTATTTGTGCTATTTAGCCCACCAAACCTCAACAGCTTTGGCACAGACGAAGCCTGGAAAGCTTTCTCAATCAAATCTGTCTGTGGATGTCCTGTTCCTGTAGTAAATGAAATATGTTCCTTAGTACATTCATAGAGTCTCACACAGCTTTCCCCTGGTGATTATCACATTTTCCTATTTGTTTCCTTTTTCATGACTTAATATTATCATTTCCCAGATTCCTCTATATTCTCTTTTACTCTGATATATAGACAATATTATGTTCAGTTAAATCAGAATCTTTAACAGTGAGATACAGTCAACAGGATTTTTAACGTTCCTGGAGTAATTCCATTTTGAGACTCTCCGGTTAAGGTCATTGTTGATTACAATAATGCCTTCAAATTCTATTTATTAAAACCTTACACTTTACCAGGTTCCCAAGCTTAGAATGTACGGCATTGTCAACCATATTTCACTGAAGGGCAAATGCTATTTAGAAGTTAAGTGCAAAGACCACCAAATACTGGTTGAACAAAGCCAGGACTTAATGCCAGCTCTGGCTCCTATGCCTCTGCTGTTTGAATCCTGCAGCTGGCAGGAAGGCTGAATTGTTCCTACATGCTGTCATCATAAAGCCTCAAATTTTCTCATATCCAAATGTCTTGGTAACTGTACTGTGTGGTTTGGTTCTTGATGTCCTCCCCTCCCAAATCCTCATGCAATCATGGGGCAGGCTTCTAGAGTTTACTATTGATTCATGGGTGTGAGTGGTACACCTGCCCTGGGGCAGACAGTTTGCATAAGTAAGGGAGAGAAAGAGGCTGCTTGCTGCCACTCCTCCCTTTTGCTCTTGCTGCTTTTGCCATCTTCTGCCACCATGAATGGCTGCCCTCTGCCATGTTCCACTCTGCCTTGGAGTTGGCTGATTATGGACTGAAACCTCCACAAACTGTGAGCTAAATAAACCTTTCCTTCCTTAACTTTGGGTGTCAGGTGCTTTGTCTCAGCAACGAGAGAAAAGTAACCAAGACACCTTATAACCCTATGACTCAACACAGCCTTACCATTATTTATTTTCAGAATTCAACTTTATATTATCATCTCTGTCCTTTCACTCCTTAGACTGAGTTGGAGACCTTTGTATAACAACTTATACTAAATCCAGATTTACCATTTTAAGTCATGAAACTGTTGGTTGACTTCTCTATCTACTCCAGCTAATTCTGAGTTCTCCATGGGTGCAGAGACTACATTCATCTCTGTTTCTTCCAGTAGTAGCAATTAGTCCATACCTGCCAAATGTACACTAAGGTAGCAAAACCACTGTTTTAAACACAGAGGCAAGACTTTCCAAATCTTTGATTTCTTAAACATTATTCATGTACTTTTAAATTAACTATAATGAAGGTTTTTTAAATGTGTGAACATTTGTTTGTTTAGCATTTTATAACTTTCTAAAGCATGTTATAGGCCCCAGATTTGACTAAATCCTGGAGCGCAAACACATAGTCCCTATTCTATTAGCTAGATTCTTGCTGTGGAGGAGTACAGAATTGGGCAACCTAGGGATGTTTACAACCTATTTCCATGTAGGCAGCAAATTCATAGTCTCTCCAGTGTAACCCACATTCTGCCAGTACAAGTATCTGTTTATCACACTTACTAATTCCATAGAGCTTTGCTTGTGGATATTTTGCTAAGTACATTTCCCTAAAGGTTTGTCCTTAATGGATCCAACAATTTTGTGCAAACACACACTGTGAAAGCTTTGCCGACATATGTCAATATATATTCTTTCTCCTGTCCCCCCTCATCCTCACCCTTTATGAAGCAGTGATACTATTCAAACAGTGTCAGATTGCATAATGGCTCTGTGATGCGTAATGAAAATTTATGCCACATCAACACACTTATTTTCTCCTCTACTCTGATGTTCTACCATTGGAACCCAAGTCTCCATAGATGAGGCATATTACATTATCCCTTCTGTATTCATTAGGGTGATACCCAATTGGTAAGATTTAAAAGTATGCTTGCCAGTGTAGTTTCTAAAATGCCTCCCACATTCACTCTCCAGGTAAGCCCATGAGCTTTCTATCCTTAAGAAGTAAAATTCTGAACCTTAATATGCAGCTTGCAGGCCACTCAAAGAAAGTTGTTATATAGTAGGTTTTACTCAAGTGAAATTGCTTCCAAACTCAAACTGCTAGTTAGCAGATATAGCACTCAGCATCCCGTGAGAATATGCTTCAATCAAAACAATGTTTAAAAGGAGCAAAGTTAATGAAGATATATTTTATCATAGGGCAGTTTCAAAACTAATGAAGTCACTGCTCACCGTGAAATTCATAAGACTGATGCCTTAACTATTGATTTCCTAATCACTGCCATTGTAAGAAGGCATTCTGTTTTTTTTTCTATGTCATAAATTCAACCTTAAACAGAGTGAAAAGCTTTTAGCAAGAAAATTTTACATCTGTTTATGTCTGAAATTAAAATCACCAGAATTGAAAGGAAGAAAAAATAACCAAAGGGGTTTTCAAAAATTTAAAACTCCATCATGCATAAATGGAGCTCATCAAAGAAAGTAATTTCCCTGCAGAAAACACTCTATCTTTTGTTTTATGTAAGTTATCAGCATGAATATTTTATTCTCAATGAAACTGCCTTTTCCCCTTTGTGTTTCATGGTTTTCACATGGTGTCTCAAATAAATAGGCTTCACTCCTTACATCCCACTCTATTATTCAGGTCAGTTGCAATAAAATATTTTCTTTGCCTGGTGTAAGTAGTAATTATAGTTTGAGCTTTACTAATTCAATGTTTTTCATTCTTATCCTCATAGTGCTTTGAAGTCTGAAAATACTAACCACTTGAATTTTTACCCAGTAAACACAAAATCATTTTTTCCCAAGGCATTTTATGTTATCTAGGGCTAGGAAGTGTATCTTAGCTTAGTTTTATTCTTGATCACAATAATGGCATGCAATATCCAGGATCTGATGATGGTACTTGCACAATTTACTAGAGCCAATGCAGTCAGTGTAACTAGACATGGCATATTGGACACCTACCTTAATCCCAAAGATTATAATATCTGGATTTAATTACCTAACACTGTCCTTTGGTGAATGATTCCTCTGCCTCCTCACCTAATGGGTTCACATTTGAATAGTTTGTTATATCTTCTTGGTCTGACTGCTCCTTAGAAATTTCATTTTATTGTATGGAATATCAAATAAGTATATTTTAGGTATATCTGTGGCATGGTTATGTTTTATTATTGCTGATTACATCAAAGCTTGCAGAGCTAAAATTTACTGGTAAATATTTGTCTTAAAACAAAGTTCAATAAAGCTACTAGTCCTATATTCCTATATTCCTATTATTCTTATCTTCTAGGAGGATGTCAGCTTTCCATTACTGTGACAAAATACTTGAGATAATTAATTCATAAAGAGGATTTAGTTTGACTCATGGCTCCAGAGTTTCAGTCCCTGGCGACCCTGTCATTTTGGGCCTGTGGCAAGGTAGATCATCATGGCAGGGGAGCATGTGCTGGAGCAGTTTTGTTTACCTCATGGTTTCCACACAGGAGAAAGGCAGAAAGAGAGAAAGAGAGATCCTAAAGGTTCCCAAGGGAACTCTCAGATGGGTCCAAGCACTCAGTGCATTATCTTTCAGCCTCAAGTAGTATCCAGCCACAGCAATGTAAGATATGGAACTAACAAATTAATTTTAATCTAAACTGCAAATGTTTTTGTACTCTTAAGTTTTTGAATAATAATGTACCAGTTCATATACTCCTAGATATGTGGTAAAGTGAGATGTTTTTATTTCCTATGTTTTAACTTAGCAATAATCTCACCTCTAAAAGTTTCAGATTCCTTAATCCTTATAATTTGTAACAGGGGATATTATGCACACTGGTGATAATTAACTTATATAGCAGACCATAGCATTTAAATACTCATACAAACATTTAGCATCTCACTTGCGTTGCTGAAGAGGACATCCATAATTCATTTGATATTTTTAAAATTACTCTGATTATAGTGGATGCTAATGGGACCCAAGCTGCATATTCAGAAAATAATTCTTTTTAAAGAAGTATAATGAAAATGGGAACATTATGCATTCTTCAGCCTCCATATAACTTCATATATCTTGTATCTTATAGCCATCTTAAAACCAAAAAATGAAATATTGAAAAACAATAAATAGGCAAACATCAATCACATCTGATTGTGCTAGATTAGCTTACTTTTAAATACAGCCCTATAAATAGAGCAAGTAGTCAGTGATCATAAACTATGTCAATGCTGAGTTTTTGACAAATACGATTTTTTGCTTCCTTCAGTCTCTGGTTTCAGTACAGCATTGCCTTTTAAAGATGCAACAATAAATCAGTACCATTCCCTGAACAGTAATGTAAAAAATGACAAAATCTACAGCATAACTCACATAAATAGAATGTTATGCTAATACTCAAATCTCTCACTCAAGGCAATAGAATTTAATTTTAAAGGAAGACAGTTATTCATCCTTTCCATTAAGTACATTTCAAAATAAGTAAATAAAGTGATTAAACCACATTGTCCCTATTTTATTCTAATGATCTGCCATTATAGATATTTCCCACCACTTCTTAGCTATCTCGTTCGAAATTATGTAACTATATCATTCAAAGTAAATATAACACCAGCTACTGTGAAAGAATAATTTTAAAAGTAACTAGATTTTTTCCTAATGTTATCGACAGGCTTGTTCAATAAATTATAACTATAAAATCCCATCTTTATCTAGCCTTTGTACATTGTAAACTGGAGATGTTTCTACTTAATTTCTCTTAGTAACATCGTATGCTGTGTGGCTTTATTTGAGAATAAAAACAGTGACATTAAAATATCTAAAACAGAATGAAAATTGTCATTTAAAAGCTTTATAAAATTTATATTGAGTCACCACCAAAGGCACTTGCAATTAATTAGAAGGTGTACCATTTCTAACATGTTACACTATAAGAAACTGATTTTTAATGCAAAGATTTTATTACCAAAAAATGTTTGAAACATCTTAAATTTATGAGAGCTATAGTACAGTCATAGTCTTCTTGCTTATACAAGGGTGGTTGGCTCGAGCATACACAACATCCCCACAGATACAAAAATCGAGACATTTGAGTTCTGTATGCAAATGGGTAGCCTAGTGTAGAACCTGTGTATCCTTCTATATACTTTAATCACTTCCACATTTATTTTCATACCTAATGCAATGTAAATGTATGTAAATATTTACTATATTATGTTGTTTATTTTACTGTATTGTCATTAATAATGATGACAAAAATCTTACATAGCAATTAGAGATATAATGCCATTTTCTTTTTTAAATACCAAATATTTTGCATTCACAGTTGATTGAATCTGCAAATACTGAATCTTGGGATACAGACAGTTGTGTTATGAAAATCTGTTTCATATAGATATTTTCAGCAAATACATCTTCAGTGATATCACTTGATCAGAGTAATAGGTTACAAATGCTATATATAAAAGTAGTTTGACACTTTGTCAAATAAGTCCTCACTCAATTTAGGCTATTAGCAAATTACTCAAGCATAAAGCATCAATCAAAATAAATGTAGGTGAGGCATTTTTATTTAAAAATCTTCATAGTTGTCTGTATACACTAATTGGGTTTCCAACAATTTCTAAACATTTTCCATGAAAAATAAATTAAGAAAAATAGCTTAAAATTACTTGCTTTATTCCATGATTGACTTTTTCTAAACAGATTTTAATTTGGAAAGTTCAAAACTAAATTCAGATGCATTCATTAACTTATTATTGTTATTTTTACACTGGTACTACTCCACCCTCTGGTAGTTATATAGTTTTAAGTTTATCATCCTTACATATGGAGTTTGCTGTGGTAAAATATTGACAGTACTCACAACTCATATTTTTTTTATGCCATATTTCACAAAATACAAACATCTTTTCTTATGGTAGCTTCAATACACTCTGAAAATAAATGTCAGATTAGTATGAAATTTGAATTATATTTCCTTCCACACAAAAAATGCAACAAATGGCAAAGGAAAACAATTGTTAAAAATAACTCAATTCAAAACACACACACACACACACACACACACACACACTTTTATTTAAATAATCAGATAAGTGTAGCAGAAGATTGAATTTTTTGAAACATTGGCTTAGTTTTTTGTGTGTGTGGATTTTTATGTGGGGGATACATAGTGCTGAGAAATAACTATACAAAATAAAATAAATAAACATAACCTAAAATATAATCAATAAAAATCAAATTACTCACCATTTAATAATAATATATAATGTACAATAAGATAAATTAAATTACTTGTGATAAATACTCTTGTTCAAGGTTTACATTATATAAGAAAATTTTACATATCACAAAAACTGATTGGAGTTTATTTATAAAGTCTTTGCCTAGTCTTCAAGAGTTTTACCTATTCTATCTTCCAGAAGGTTTTGTGTATATCTTTTAATAATTAGATCTTTGATCCTTTTCAATTTTAGTATACTGTATGAGAGATATGGGTCTAGTTTTAATCTTCAGCATGTGGAAAGCCAGTTTTCTGAGCACCATTTGCTAAAGAGACTATCTTTCTTCCAGCGAATGTGTTTGATTCCTTTGTCAAAGGTAAGGTAGCTGAGTGTGTTTGGAATTGTTTCTGTATCTTCTAAACTGTTCCATTGATTCTTGGGTTTGCGTTTATTTGTTTTGTTTTTTTCTGCCAGTACTATGCTGTTTTTATCACAGTAGCTTTGTAATATAGTATCAAGTCAAGAATTATGATACCCCCTACCTTGCCTTTGTTACCAGTATTGCTTTTGTTATTCTAGGTCTCTTCTGTTTCCAAATGAATTTTAGGATTACTTTCTCTAGTTCTGTGAGGTGTGGTATTGGTATATTGATTGGGATTGCACTGAATCTGTATAGCAATTTTAGAAGTATAGACATTTTTACTTTATTGGTTCTTCTTACCAAAGAACAAGGAATATCTTTCTATTTTCTCATATCCTACTCAATCTGTTTTTTTCAGAGTACTGTAGTTTTCAGTGTAAAGTTCTTCTGCAAGTGATATCAGTAATAAAATGATGAAAGGTCAAGAGCCAAAATTAACATTTTATATTTATATTAATGTACCAAATATAGTGTGATTATTTGTTTCTCTTATTTTTGTACCAGGAATAGATTTTGGGATCTTGAGCTTCCCAGGCAGATGCTTGTGCTGCTGAGGTATATCCCAGCCCAGTATGGTTACTAATTAAGTAAATGTGAACATTTAATACATTGTAGCATAACTCATTTCCATGTCTTAACATTTATTGCTACTTCCTACACAAATTACTAACATATTGCTCTTATAGGTGTATCTAAATCTTTTATCTTTCAGGCTAAAGTATTGCATTGTTTTAAGAAGGGCTCTTTTTGTTAAAGATAAAAGAATCATTGGCAAGAACTAGGAATTCTGAGAAATATGATCTAAAACTCATTTTAAGTAGAAACAGAATAAATTAGTTTTTTCAGTGCTAGACTAAGCTCCCATTAATATCCCCCCAGATAAAAGACAGTGATGAATCATTAGAGTTTTGTATTCAACCTTGCCAACTCTAATAAACCTGATATTAAGGAAAACAAGAAGTAAATGAATTAGCCATCTATCTATCATCTATCTATCACCTATCTATCTTTAGTTTGGGCAAAATGTTCAGAAAGTTTCCTTGTTTGTACTATTACCAATCACTAATCCTTTATTTTCAAATAGAATTTAATTAATAAGATTGCTTGCAGAATTTTTTGCCAGATGCAGTAAATCAGAGCCCACTGCACCATTGATAGAGTCAGCAAAAATTGAAAAGCTAAAAGCTAATGCAATGTAGCTTCTAGGGGGGAGGTAAATAACTTGTTATCTCCTAGCCTTCTGATAGGATACTAGATTCATCATTGTTAGCTTGCAAACAGAGCAAAACTGAGAAAGAATGAGATTCAAAGCAGATCTGTGAAAATGAAGTAAATTCTTCCCAGAAGAAGCCAGTACAGAGATCTGACACATGAGGAATAGGATATAACCTCTTTAATTCTAACAAAGATGTTAGGTGTAAGAAAATTAATTACTCTTTAAGTGGTGATAGCAGAGATTAATATTTTTTGCACTCTGGTTAAAATAAATGTCTCTGAAACTTCTGCCATCACATTCCATAGGCACTGTTAATACATGGATTAATTTTCACATGCATATAACCAACCTCTGAAGAGATACAGCTAGCATTTTTTTTAATGTCTCCCAAAGGCTGAAATAGTAAGGTTTGTTTCCCAGGTTGACACTATTAGGAGGTGATAAAACTTTTAAGGGGTGGAGCTCCATCAAAAGAAGTTAGGTCACTGGGGATATGCCCTCAATGGGGCTTGGAATCCTGTCCTATGCCTGCCACACTTTTTGTTTCCCAACCATAAAGAATTGTACATGCACCCAAAGCAACAGATCCAAGCAACCATGGACTGAATCTTACAAAGCTGTGAACTAAAATAAATCTTTCTTTAAGTGGATTATTTTAGAGATAAATTGAATGTCACAGTGAAGAAAAACTGAATAACACAGACGTACACTCTAAGAAAATAGGCATTTACTGTATCAACAAAAGGAAGTCGTTACAATATTTGATAATAAAATTCTTATTTTAATTATCAAATTAGTTTATCTACCAAAAATATCCTCTAAAGTGCTCTATGATTAATCTATTCTAAGAGAAACTCATAGATATTTATCCTTCCTGAATTTCTTTTGGGATAATAATAAGGTCACTTAAACTTCAATCCTTGAAGCTACACTGTGGGGAGAAAAAGAAAGAAAGGGAATTAGGGGGGCTGGGGATTTAGCTCAGTGGCAAAAATGCCTGCCTGGCAAGCACAAGGTCGTGAGTTCGGTTCCCGGTACCAGAGAAAAACCAAAACCAAAAAAAAAAAAAAAAAAAAAAGAAAAAAAGAAAGGGAATTAGAACATGAGAATGAAAGATTTAGTCACAGTAAGGATGTACAACAATAGTAATGGGAATTCTGAAAAATAGCAGTGATGGGACAGGTGAAGGCCAGTTCCAGGATCTGCAGCATGTGTAGTCACACAAGACCTGATCCTTAGTAGGTTTAATGACCTATGAACACCAAGGTTGAAATTACCAATGGTTTTGAACAAGAGGTTTACATTTTAATTTTAAACTCAGACCTGGTTCTTGAACAGAATAAAGCAAAATGCAACATTTTTAGCAAAGGGAACAGATATGTTGGAAAAGTCTGAGGAAGAGCTGAGAAAGAGCCCCAGAAACCATTTCAGGAAGCCTACTGCAAAGAAACAAAACTTACATTGATACAAAAAATAAAAGAAGAGATGAAGTATTTGTTTTCAGTGGTTGCAAAAAGTAGTTGTACTGGTTATTAAAGTTTTAGACAATGGGAAGAGATAGGAAAAGGAACCATGTATATGAAATAGAAGTGTCAGGAGATGGTTACATTAAGAGTTTGGAAAGATCCATAAAAAGGCATGTATAAAACGGATGATATTTTCCTACTCTTTCAAAAGATTTTTAAATAATAGAATCATACCATTCCAGTCAAGAAATAAAGCTTTAATCAAAATGTTGATATTTAAAACCCTTCATGGAGCTACTTCCAAGTAAAATCAATGGAGTCATGAAGTATGATCTTTACGGCATTTTTATTTGCATAAATCAAACATGCCTATATAATTTCAACCAATTCCCTGCTATACAATTTTTACTTAAACTCTATATGCATACATGCTATTTTATTTTTGATAAGCCTATATAAAATCCTGTAGAGGACCATTCCATAAGATTATAGTATTTACAGTATCTCCCAGTGCTATGTAAATCTCTCTACTTTGGTATTACCTTACTGATTTGGGTTTATGAGAAACAAAAAGTCTAATAACACATGGCAAAATTATTTTAAGAATGATTATATTTCTTACAATTATTCACTGCTGCAGTTCAAAAGAATTTTGTTATATATCAGAACATGTTGATAATAAAGATAATTGTAATTTTATTATAAATGAAGAATTAACTGATCTTATACTAAGGCAAAGTAAGACATAAAAATTTATCATGTTTTTATTATAAAAGAAATTCCATTTGCAGACTCATAATGGCCAAACTAATCCTCCTATCCAAGGTACTTAAGAGAAAAATAAAGAATAATAAATGACCCCATATGCCAGACTTAATAATCCATCTTTATGTGTAAATGCATACGTTGTTAACTGTTAAATATAAAAATCCTCAGGAGATTCTACACCTCCTACTGGGCTTAATCTCTACCTAAAATGTGTGGCTCGGTCTCCTGATGGGTAGAAAGAAGCCAAGAAGCCATGTAATTATTCATTCATGCCCTATGTAAATATGATTAAGAATGGTACTAATTTTTCCCCTAAAAATTTTGTTTTCTGGCCTGGAGGATAGGGGTGGATGAGTGAATCAAGAGACAGATAGATGAATGGCTGGATGGATAGCTGGACAGACAGACTGATGGATGGGTGGAAGCCAAAGGCCTCAGGGTTTAGAGCCAAACTAACTAAACTCACATCTTGAAAACATTCTCATTTTATAGCATGACTGACAATTTACTTATCATCTCTAAGTCTCAGCGTTCATATCCATAAAAAGTTTGTAACCTCTTTCTAAAGAACATACTGCAGGAAATAAATTACATGGTACATAATAAATGCTGAGTAAAAATAAATCGACACTGGTTTACAGTAGAATAAATATGTGAAGTGGAATTTTTTTAGGAAGAATATCAATAAGTGCATTAAAAAGCTAGAATTAATTCCAATTTGCTTTTTTATTTCTTTTTTTGTTTTTTTTTTTTCCAGTACTGGGAATCAAACTCACAGCTTTGCGTTTGCCAGGCAGGCACTGTGCCACTGAGCTATATCCCAAACCCCATTAATTCCAATTTGATATGCAGAGAAATAGAGTACTAAGACCTATAACATTACCAAA
Organism: Chinchilla lanigera; assembly: GCF_000276665.1. Classification (NCBI taxonomy): domain Eukaryota; kingdom Metazoa; phylum Chordata; class Mammalia; order Rodentia; family Chinchillidae; genus Chinchilla; species Chinchilla lanigera. The sequence continues at coordinate 11,751,165 of NW_004955428.1, forward strand.
AGTAGTCTGACTCCATCTACATATTTGAACTGCTCTGAGATAAGAAAAAATTTGGAAATTTTAAACATACATAAATTGTATATGATGCTACTTAGATAAACTATCAGAGAAAAAATTTGAGGGCTTCATTCTTTGTCCACTTTCTCATGAAAAATAAAGCACTAATTGTTTTTGTCTCTTTCATAGGAAGACTCCGATATGGCAAAACAAACACTCTTGAAAGAAGTTGGCGCTATTTGAAATGATTGATCCACAAGTTCACCTGTCTAGGCCCCTCTTCCTCCTGCAGGAGCATGATATTACTTTGATGGGTCTTCAAGTGCTTTTCCAGGACAAGCTCTCTTGACCACTTCACCATCACTCTAATAACTGCATCACTGGAAATCACTTTCCATGTCTGGTTCTCCAGCAGCAGTGATTGAATAGCTCACATAATTCAGAACCGTGAATTTCCATACTTTATTTTAGACTTTAACCATGTGCAGAAACTTAAATAAGTGGCACCAAAATATCTTTATTTATAATAAACTGCTTTACCCAGGAAGTTCAAATGACTCTTTGGGGGTCATTATTTTGAATACATGTAAAGAATTGAATAAATCATGGACAATCTTTTTTCTTTCCTCTACTTACATAATTAAGGTCACATTTCATTTATGGAAATCATATATTCGAAGTTTTATGAACCTATCTGACTCTGTCAAATTCAAATTTTTGATAAGGTCAAAAGACCCTTAAAAACAAGTGTGGAAGCCTAGAATATTAATGGCAAATTCAACAAGTACTGATCAAATTCCTGGAAGACATGATTTAAAGTGGCACAAGCCCTCTTGATGTTAAAATTGAAGAACATGTGCACTTTTCTTGATTTAGACCATGTTATTATATCCAAAATATTGCTTTTCAGGTATTTAAAGCTCTTACCCATTTTACTATGCTGTATCTAATAATACCAATTTCTCAAGTATAGAAAAAATAACTCAGATGGTCATACACACCACTAATCTTTCTCAACTTATGGCCTTGATAATCAGATCACTGTCACAATAGAATTGCCTAGCAATCATTTTTTGCACTGTTTTACTACAAAAAGATCATGTTCAGAGAAATCCCCTGATATTATTTGCCATCATCTTGACATACTGTGACTTCTACAGGTAGAAATATTTGCATTGTTGACATATATCTTCATAGATTTGCTAGTTTATTTTATTTGACATTGTAACATCATGTCTATGGATTTATGTTTAAAGAATCTCATGAGAATGTCAATGACACAAAATCCCATTAGAGTGAAATGGAATTAGTGACATTAGGAAAACATCATGAAAAATGCCTGGAGTACCTCATCTCTGAAAGTTTGCCATATTAAAATAAGGTAACTTCTCTATGTAATGATTTAAATAGACTTCAGTATGACTTTCTTTATGAAAATATTACTACCTTAAAAGGCAAGCTTGAAATAATTGAAGTTGTACAAAATATTGGGTAAGTTTTGTTTTGCAAGCATAATTTGTTCCACTATTTTAATGGCAATTCTGCTGTAGCTTGAAACATGAGGGAGGAAGGTTTGACTTGTCACTTACTGCTCCACTATGCATGACATATGTATAGAAAAATCTGGGAAGAATTAAGTCAGTGTGTTGAAAACTTAAGCCAAATCCTATTTCTGTTACTAGTAACTTAGAATTTTCCACTTGTCTAGGGATAAAACTTTACCTCAAATTTCACAGTAGATAAAAGGGTCATTTCCTTTTACTTATGTTTTTATCTTATTTCATTTTAATTTCATTTTGAAGTATGATGTCCTGTCCCAGGCCTTTGTTAGAACACCCTTGGATAAATTATTTAGTGACAGATACAGAAATAGCCTCCACTGCAATTACTCTCATTCACAGATGCAGAAGAATGTGTTGGATGCTCTTCAGTTCACAGGGAGGATTCAGGAATCTCTGAGATGTCTCCAGTTGTGTATGCTGCTGGCCAAATCACTTTTATTCCCTTTGTTGATATGGGTATTAATATATTTGGTCCCCTACAGTCTCTTGCTTTATGCAAAGGAACACTGGTGGTTTGTGGAAAAGGGACCCTATATGAACTTTCGTTCTGAATTTATGGGGTTTAGGAGTACCACACAATCATTTATGGCTCAGCTGGCTGGAGCACAGTGCGTGTTACTGCTTGACTACTCGCTGATTTTAAATCATTACTGAACACTTGCCTATATCACCAAAGGCCCACAACGTGTATTCTGTGGTTCCTTCTTTATGTTGGCATTTTCTCCACTTTCAGAAGCAGGTTGACAGAATAGCCCCTTCCAGGAACATTTCTGTGATGTGGAGAAAAAGATGCTGATCAGACAGATACTCAACTAAAGACGACAGTTGTTCTTACTACTTACGGGACAGAACATCATACTCATAAGACAAAGATAGATGTGATCAGAAATACAACTCTGATATACACCAAGAACTGGACCATCTGGAAAATAGCAGTAGTTGCCATTCAACTGTAAACTAAGCCTTGACTGGCACCTAGGGCATCTTAGATCCATACTCACTCTGCAGCCAGCACAGAGCTTGGAGCTTCAAAGCTGTCCAGAAAATAGTCAGTGATTGAAAAAGAGCATTGCTAAAAACAAAGCTGAATGCCTTGTCTTTTATAACTATACCCCCTTAGCAAACTTAAACTACCTGTTGAGGGAAGGCTGGAATTTATACTGCACAGAATCAAATGAAACTACCTTGCATTGCATGGAAATTAGTAATCAATAATCTCAAATTCCTAATTTTTAAAATGTAAATGCAAACCTGTCCTTTGATAGAATGTCAAAGTACTTTTTAAATTGCAATATACTTATAATAGTAAATAGATCTTATTTCTGACATCCAGGATATGAAGGCACACAAAAAGCCCAGCTGGGATAGGTTTATATTCCGAATAAAGAATCAAAATTGCAATTATGAGCACATATGGAAGTATGCAGCTCTGGATAGTGTCACTCTGTGTAAATCCAGGAATAATTATAAAGCAAAGAATATTGATTGGGGAACATATATCCATTAAACTGAACAAGCTGGAATCCTTGCCTTATTCCCTAAATTTTTCCCATGACTTTGCTGCCATGTTATGTATCATCTTTTAGTCAGTTCAACGACACTCTTCAGCTCAGTTACATAAATGAATCGGTTAAAAAATGGAAAATATATGGAGGTGTCAGGTCTCTTAAGAAATAAACCTAAATTGACTAGAATTACAGAAAGAAGAAAACAGGATATTCAATAATACGAAAAAGAAATGTGTATATGATTAAATATGAGGTCATTCCCAGGGTACTATGGGAGAAGGAAAGGGAAGATTTTTACAATGGATTCATTTGGACTGAGAGATCCAGGTCTATGATTAAAGCGCAAACACATAGCAGAGCTTTAAAAAATCAAAGTGATTTAACCAAACCATTAGATTCTTCTAAGTTTATGACCAACTCAATTTCCAAAATAAAAATGATTAGAATTCAGTATGCAAAGGTTTTCAGCTTCTGCCACACTACTGCTACGCTGAAGACTAGCAATATTCCTTGGATAATTGGATTACATTGCCTGCTGCTTTTGTATCTGATCTCACTTGCACATATATTTGATATTCAGAAAAAATTCACAGGAACTAATGAAGGCTGCAAGCACAAATGAATATTATTTCTATGCAGATTTTTTGGCAACTGCATTAAACATTTGGAGAGAGGAACCCAACACTAGCGTCATGGATAGAGGATGGAGTTCTGCATTCTAATCATATGTCTGCCTCTAGCTCCATGTTCATTTGACTGGGTTCTTCCCTCTGTCTTGTGGTTGCACCATCTGGCTAGCTCAACTGAAACTCCTCATGCTATGTGTTATCTGGCAATAAAATAGTGACGACTTAAAATTCAAATAAAGAACTGTTGAAGAATTGAGTCATAAATCAAATTCTCTGTTTCTGTCTTATAAACATACTAAACTTCTAAGTGGCTACACGGCAGCCCATCTACATTCAGGTCATTTTAAAATGCAGCAAGACACAGCTAAAATAGATACAGAATGTGAATCCAAAAAGTAATAGGACTTGTTCTGGGACTTACCAGGAAGATTGGACTGAATCTCTTCATGTCTCTTAAAAAAGTAGTTAACATCAAATTTTGAAAACATATATAATAAAGCTTTCTGTACTATAATTTACTGAAAGTTTTTATATACCTTTTAGCATTACACAGGTATAAGAAATGTTCTAAAACATTACTACCAGTTTTCTAAAAAATAATTTTAGGAAATGGCAGAAATGTCCAAATGTAGTAATACTTTCGCTGTTTCCAAAAATCAGTGAACATCTCATATTTATCCAAAGTCTGGATACACGAGCATTGCATAGCAAATACTTTGACAAATATACTTATGGTTGGGTTCACTGAGGAAGACAAATCTTGGTGTTGAAATTATTGAAAATCCTATTGGGATGTTCTTGTAACATTTAATGGTAACATTTTACAGAAAATGTGAATGATCTGTGAAAAATATGAGAGAAATTCTACAACCCTGTCTCTCTGATATATATTCTATCTACTATTTGTGCTGTCTTTTTAATATGCTTATTGAAATAAATTTTTTGTGTTTTGTATTCATTTCAAAGATAATTTGTGTTATGTTAACTCCAAAATAGCACAAATAACAACATAAAAAATTTCTCAATGATAGAAGCACTCAAAGTCATAATGTAGCTTTTATGTAAGTCATTTCAAAAGAAACTGCAAAGAGAAAACATCTATTGAGTGCTTAGCATTTTCCACACTGCAAAGTGTTGTTTTGTTACTGTGCATGTCCATGTGTGTCAATGAACGTGTGTGCATGCACCATTTCATTAGATGCAGAAGAAATTCTACAAGAACATCTTCATAAGATTCATGAAATTTGGCAAACCAGAGACTTGTTCAAGGACACTTGATGCAGATTTGTCTCTGGGACCTTAATCAATCTAGTAAGAAACTCTCTGCATCACGTGTATACTTTATCACCAACAGAACATTGGCACATAGCACTGATTAAAGAAAATAAAACAAAATAATTTTCCAAGGATGTGCCTCATATAAAACATAACAGAGCACCAAACAGAAGATGCAGAAGGTACGAGTTCATTTTTTTGTAATGGACTTTGCACAGAGGACAAAAGAACTCAATTCACATTCAAAGCGAAGCGCATACTTTAGGAACAGTTAAAAGCGGATTACCCTTCTGCAATTCTGTTTCAAGTAGATACTACCATTAAGCATCACACCAAATAAGGTGTTAGCATTTAAGTTTGTAGATTCGATATTCATCTGAGCTTCTCCACCAGAGAAACACGAAAAGATCGGAATTAGAAGTCCAGTGGTTTCAGAACACTTCCCTGGTCTCCCATCTCTCTGTGGAGGTGGAGACATCTCCAGGTAAACTGTGTTTACTTCAAATTCGTATGTGTTGGCCTATGACAGTGCTGCACATGCAGAAATTCAGCTGAAGAGCACAAGCGATGAGAACAGCAATGGAGCCATGGCATTTGATCTTATTTGTGCTCTGGCACTCCTGAACTCGAAATCTAATGCCCTACAGAGCAACACTGCAAAGGAACAGGAGGAGCATAGCCAACACCTCCTGTGACAGATCGTATATTGAAATTTGGGAGCTGAAGTGATTTGTGAAAGATCACAAAGATTTTGGTGGAATGTTAAAATAAAAACCAGAACTTGAAACAAACTCACATTATGGATATTAATTAGGTCTTCTGTGAAATTAAAAGTTTGAACAAGATTATTATTTAAATGCATCTAACACAAAAAGCTGTAGTTGTTAAAGTTTCAAGTGAAAGTGGATGTGTTCAGGAAGGAATGAAGCAAGAGACTTTGGCATTAGAATAAACTGATCCAATCTAAAAGGACTTCAAATGTCTCATGCTTTTGTGTGTGTGAGTGTGTGTGAGTGTGTGAGTGTATGTGCATGTGTGTGGGGGCAAGGGCTTTTTTCCTAATTTGTGCAAATATTTGGAAGTGCAAAGTATATAAAGCTTGCAGAGGCTTTAATTGCCTCATCAGAATCTGAAGAGCTCTCTGGTTACATAAATTTAAGACATACCATTTGTTAGGCGACAGAGCTACATTTAGATAAATATAGAACTTCACAAAGACAAGAAGTTAATATTAGTCCCTATTTACTTATGTAAATAAAGTCTACTTTTTTCTTCTTTTAAAATATGTAATCATCTGAATTTAAGACTACAATAGATTTAAAGGAAAATAAGTCTTCATTTGCTTAAAGTTAAATGAGTGCCCGGTAGTCATAAGTATAATCACAAATTCTGTGTTACAATGTAAGATTGTAATTTTAGCCTCCTATTAATTAGTTATTTTGCATATTAAACAAGTAATGAGATCTTTGAAATAATCATTTTCTTCATCTATAAAATTGGAATAATAAAATCTGTTAGGGCCTACTATGAGACTAATCATAAAGTGTATACAATATATATATAAAATGTTTAAGATAAAGCTTTTCACATGATAAAATGGGAGTGAATTCTAAATTATTATTACATTTTCATCATACTGAAGTATGATCAGTTTATCTTACTATAATTTGAGTAAAAAATATAAACCTTGGATAAATTATTTTCTCTTTTGTAATTGAAATACATAATTAGAATATAGATATAAAAAGGTAGCAATAATGGACAAATTCTTTTTATTTCAAAGAGAATAATAAGGACAGAAATGCACAATAGGTACCCTTTTAGGAGACACATGATGTACTTTTGCAAGGATAGTGAAAAGCAAAATACAAAAGCGAAGAAAGAGATGCGAGGATGCTGTTATAAATTAGCTATCATCTATTCCTCCAGCAATAAATAAGGTTTTGCTCTAAACTCTTTTTTGTGGTGCTGGGGGTCAAATTTAGGGCCTTGCACATGAAAGGCAAGAGCTGTCCCACACCCCCAGCCCATGAGGTCTTGCTCTAGACAGGTTACATAGTTCATCAAAGTTCTCTTCCTGAATAAATCAGACAGGCATGTGTAAACACCATATTGTCTCTCTAGTGTAAGAACCTGAAAGAATAAATAAGATCTAAAAGGTATAATAGATATTGTGAAAGGGAAAGAAACTGCTTAAAAGGAAAGAACTGAGATGAAGGAAAAGAGAAAAGAAAGAAAGAAGGGAAAATATGAATATAGGTATATATAGGATAGCTAAAATTGTTGTACTACTGGTTTCCATTACTTTATTGAAAGGACCAGTTAATGTTTAAGTGTTTGATCAATCTTACATGCCTATCTTTGTTTATATGAGTATCCAATTTGAACATGTCCATATGTAATACAGCCACCATTGTTAGCTTCCCATCACTTTGTCTGAAAATATGTATCGCTTGCATTGTTTTTGTGTTATTTTATAAATGTCTCCATGTCTGTTAATATGTTTTCATTGTTTTCTCTTTAAAACATTAAATAAATTATCTTCCTATATTTTCCAAATTAAAATCATCAATGTGTATGTTAGACTTTCTCCCCAAAGTTTGTATTTTCATTATTATTACTAATGACAATACTATGTTCTAAAGTTGCAGAGACAGGAAAAATTTTTTAAATGCTATAAGCTCTATAAGGATGATTCTGTACATGTGTAGTCAAATTTAAGACAATAAAAATAGCTATCTTAGTATAACAGTTAAGAATATAAAAATAAAAATAATCTTGTCCCAAAATTGAAGAGAGAGATTTTCTGAAGGGTTCATAATTTAGTATTTGAAAGATGTTAACTATCAGATTCATTTCACAGAAACCCAACTTCAATACCGCTTTTTTCAATTCCATTTGGATAGAAATAAATAAATGAAAACTCTTGTTTGTTAAGAATGTCCATTACTTCAATATATGTGTAAATTGAATGTTGGAAGAAAAAAAGCCTGCTGTAGGATTTCAAAAAGAATGTAATTTGCATTCTTATGTTCCAGGGAAAGTTGGGTTAAGCAAAATATTAATGTGACAAGTAAGTCTGAGCTTGGAGGTAAAAGAGCATATTAATGCACTGATCTTATTTCAGAAAGGAATGTGACAATTCCGGACAGCTCAAGAGATTGGCTGCACTATGTAGAAGGAAAGAAAGGCAGTCACTGAAGCCAGTGAGTTGCTCTATGATGCTCCAGTCATAGCAGACATTAATAAGTCACTAGCTATTTTCACATGCTTGTCATAACCTTTGTGTCACAATTTCAGTGAAGAGAGAATAGAGCACAAAGAACTTCAGGGAGAGAAAGTTAAAGCAAGCCTGTCAAGGGTTGGCAGGTCCGGATTTGATCTGCCTCTGTTTTCCTCGCTGTTTCCTGAGCAGTTTGTATCAATCTCACTTGGCCAAAGTTGTCAAACACGGCACCTAATTTAAAATGTGTCGCAATGCAATCAAGTTGTCACCACCTATTGTGCGGGCAGTCAGGCATCCTGGTAATGATACTAATTTGGAACCCCACGTTTATATTGTGCTTTCATTAACGTGTATGAAATCAGAATCTAAATTTTACCTTTTAAAGAGCTACACATACAACATCTTCTTGAAATGGTACCTCAAAACTAAGACCCTTAATGGAATGTCTATTCTTAGATCAGGCATATGCACATTTCACTGTAATACTTGGGGAATGACTAATGGAGGCTTAGCTATGGAGTGTTAAATCACATATTAATAATGGAGAACACGATTAAAAGGAGTGATCCCAGGACATGGTGCCACATTTGAGAATTCAAGATATTTCAGTTGAAAAGTTATACTAACCCACCATTGATATTAACACTACTGGAAATTTAATATGTAACAAAGACATTTTAGAAGTATTTGTATACCTCTGGTTTTTTTTTTGTTTTTTTTTTTTTGTTTTTTTTTTTTGGTTTTTCTCCGGTACCGGGAACCGAACTCACGACCTTGCGCTTGCCAGACAGGCGCTT
>NW_004955428.1:11760258-11769853 GCF_000276665.1 Chinchilla lanigera
CTTTGCCGCTGAGCTAAATCCCCAGCCCCCTGGAAATTTAATATGTAACAAAGACATTTTAGAAGTATTAGTATACCTCTGGTTTTTTTTTGTTTTTTTTTGGTTTTTTTTTTGGTTTTTCTCCGGTACCGGGAACCGAACTCACGACCTTGCGCTTGCCAGACAGGCGCTTCTGCCGCTGAGCTAAATCCCCAGGCCCAAAGACATTTTAGAAGTGTAAAGAAAAAGATAAAAAAGTTTTACATATATTCTTCTTGTTGATATTGCTTATTTGCTTCTTTGGAGACCTGGAATTTTATCTAAAATTCAAATTAATTTTAGCAGATCATTTTATTTTATTTTTATTTTTTTGAGACAAGGTTTCACTCTGCAGCTCAGGCTGGCCTCGAACTCACAGTGGTGCTCTTCCTCAGCCTCCTGATTGCTGGTATTACAGGCATTCACCAGCATGCCCAGCCTAACAAGCCCTTCTCAAGCACATGTACCATCTTATGCTTCTTGTTCATGCCTTTTCTTTTTCCTCTTCTCTTCTTCCCTTTTTGTTTTCCCTCATCCTCCTCATCCCCTTCTTCTTCCTTTTTCTCACCATACCTCCTCTTCTTCTCCTCCTCTGTGTCCACCTCCCCCTCCTCCCCTCTTCTTTTTTCCTAATTCATCCTCTTTTTCTCCTCCTTTTGCTTCTTCTCCTTCCTCTCCTTTCTCCTTCTTCTTCCTCTTCCTCTTCCTGTGTTTCCTCCTTCTCCTTCTCCTCCTCCTCTTCCTCCCTCTCATCCTTCTCCTTCTCCTTGTAATGGAGATTGAAACAAACACCATCGTATTAAGCTACATCCCAGCTATTTTTATTGTTTTTGCTTTGAGACAGTATCTTGCTAAGTTACTGACTTACAGAGGCTGAGTGTGAACTGGGATCCTCTTACCTCAACCTGCTAGAGTGGTGAGATGACCCCACACCTGACTCTTTTCATGCTTTTGAGTAAAGTTTCATTTGGAATCTAGGAGACTAAAGGTAGACTCATGAACTCCGCCATTCAGAAAGATGTCTTTTCCATTTTACCTTGTTGAAGACTGTACACCACTATGCACAGAGAGAAAAGTTACCCAACTTGTAAAGAAAGCAATTTTTAAATGTTTGTATGTTTTCTACAATGAAGGAGTGCACATTCAAATGATTAACACTGAAAAGGAGAAGGAAATATGTAATTGTTTTCAAAACATCATCTATACTTCTTGATAATCTGTAATTATAGGATTGTTTTACAACTGCAAGAATTTCTGCTGCCCCTAATTTGATACAAAATATGTTATTTAACTGTGTCAGCAGATTTTTAAAATGTCTATATGCATATATTTATGTAGGTATGCATACATAAATATCCATATGTATTTATATTTTAAATATCTTATTTAGTTAAGCAAAATGTTACTGTGAAAACATGCAAAAAAAGCAGTGTGCTCTTCAAACTGCAGTTCTCATGTTTCAGTCTTAGTTTATGTGACCCATATGTGGTCAAAGGGACAAAGTTTCTTTGAGTTTTTTTCTCTGCCACTTGATTATCCCTTTCTACCTGTTTGAGGCTGGTTTGTTTCATCAACCTCAAGACAATGAGGTCATACTTTTTTTGCTGTGTTTTGTAAGGAGGACAATGGAGGATTTCTATGTTTTTTTGTTGGTTTTTATTGTTTTTTCTTCCTGTACCGGGAATCGAACTCACGACCTCGCACTTGCCAGGCAGGTGCTGTGCTACTGCGCTAAATCCCCAGGTGCCTAGTCAACCTCAAGAAAGAGGCTGGGGATTTAGCACAGTGGCACAGTGTCTGCCTAACAAGCCATGAGTTTGATTCCAAGTGCCAACAGGGAAAGAAAGAACGAACACAAATAATACAAAATAGCATCTCCTTCAGTATTGGAATGGGACATGTTCATATGATGGCCACTTAGTTCCTTATTCCGGGGAAAACAGACATGAAATTTGGGAAATGTAGTCTCTGGCTGGAGTCCCATCAACCATACTAAAGTAAGTTTAGAAGGAAATATTGGGTTAAGGAAAGCAAATTTGACTAAAGCAGTGCATCTTCTTTTACATTTTCCAAAGTATTTTTTAAATTGAAATTCGTGTGCATTTACTGTATATAACATACTATTTTATGTAAGTATTTTGGAATAGTTTAATTGAGCTAATTAACATATATATTACCTTACATAATTTTCATTCTTTTGTGGTGAGATCATTTAAAACAATGCTTACCAATTTTCAAGAATATATACTTTGTTTTTGACTATAGTCACCATATAGTCAGTGTACATGTTGGTGTCATTCCTCATTTAAGTGAAATCCTGTGCCCTTTGAGCAGTATCTCCCCAACTTTCCACCTCCCCTAGTCCGTGATAACTACTTTTCTCCTTTCTATTTCAGAACGTAACTTTTACATTTTCCTCATGTAACTGTGGTATGTGTCTTTCTGTGTCTGACTTACTTCCTTTCACATAATATCCCCCAGATTCACTCACATCATTAATGACACACCATCCTTCTTGCTTTATGGTTGAATGTAATCCTATATCCTATACTATCCTACTACATACTATCCTATATGCTGCTTTTTCTGTATTCCTCCATGCATTAAAGGACATTTAGGACACAACAGCTTCACTATTATGAAGAATACTGACATAAACATGTGTGTGCAAATATATCCATAAATTAATTGTTTTTGTTTCTTTGGAATATACATATTCAATATATATTAAAATCACATCACTTTGGCAAAACATGATAGAACCAACTGAGAAAAGAGAAGGTTTGACTAATAGTTTCAGCTGGGTGTGGTGGCAGACACCTGTAATCCTAGCACTTGAGAGGCTGAGGCAGGAGGATCATGGTGAGTTCAAGACCAGCCTGGGCTACAAAGTGAGCTCAAGGCCAGCCTGAATTGCATAGTGAGACCCTGTCTCAAAAAAAAAAAAAAAAAAAAAAAAAAAAAGACTAATAGTTTCAAAAGGTTCATTGCACGGTCCCTCAGTTCTGTTGTCTCTGGGTTGTGACAAGATGGTGTACCACACCAGGATTACATTCTGAAGGAAACTCTCATCTCATGGCAGCCACTGAGCAAAACAGAGAGGAAAGGTTTGGGTTTCCAATGTTCACTTCAAGGATGCACTGCCAGTGACCTCACTTCCAGCAGGCCTCACCTTCCAAAAGTTCCACCACCTCTGTACAGCACTGCAGGCTAGGGACAAAATTTTCAATACGTGGGTCTTTGGGGGACACTTAGGGCCCAAACTAGAGCAAACTCACAGTGAAATTGCTGAATCATTTACTATTTCTATTTTTAATTTTTAAAGGAACTTACATACTCTTCCCTATGATTGTACTAATTTACATTCTCATCAACAGTGGGGAGGGTTTCTTTCCCCACATCTTCTCTAATCATTTCTCATTTGAGAAGGAAATGCAAGAGTACTTTGAAGTTGAGAGGTCCCTGTCATTCTTTCAAAATAGTACCATTAAACCTTAATCTGGTGAGAATCCTCCTTGCCTGTGATCTCTTGCTTTAGCAGAGATAACACAGTTATGAGCTCAAATTCATTGCATGTACTCTGCAGACTGTGATGGAAGCCACAATCAGAAGCAAGGTTTTACACATTTCAGGAGGAAACTGTAAATGCCACTCATCTTTTTGAACATTATGTGGCAACCAAAGAGCTCCAGATGATTTCTAATTAGCAGCGGATTGTATCCTGCTAGTAGAGTGGAAATTAAAACATAGGATATATTGGAACAAATTGTAGAAATTTCAAATTGTAGTCCCATGAAAAGCAAATGGACACTTTTAATTCACACCATATTAACGTCCCTATAGAGTATAACTAAAACTTTTACATACAGTCTTTCTTTGTTCTGGATACATGATTCCTAAATAGATTTGGTATCATAAAAAGGTATAATAAATATGAGTTGTGATAGAGCTTTGTGATTTGCTTTTTGAAATCTTCAGATTTTAGATTTGTACAGCTTGCTTAATTATTACAAATTTTAATATTATTTGACAACTCTTTTCTAAGGGTTTAAAGTTAAGTATTATGGAAATGAGATTTTCTTACTTCAGAAATGTTTTAGTTCTTGAAAATTCATAGCTCCTTAAATAAATACCAGGATAAAAGGGCTGATATTAATTTCCCTAAGGTAAAAGACTTGGTTATAAATGTGTTCATGCATATTTGTCCAAAAAGAAGATGACATAGTGTTCTAAGAAGGGATAGCACGTCAGACATATTTTCATGAATCAAAATGGTATTTGTTCATTTTGTAAGTCTTATGCTCACTGCTGGCATTCTTTGCTCTGCTTCATATAATAAATACAAAGAATTCAGCAGAAGGATGAAATTCTGTGTGCTCTAGTGGAATTGAAATTCTAGGAATAAAGAAGAAAGAAAGCTAGATTATAAACACATAATTAAAATTTGATGAATGTCATGAAATGAGATGCACATAGATCACTCACTGAAACACCAAATCTACTCTAGAAAATGAGATCTTAGTAAATACATTAAGTGTAAAGTGAGTGTTATGATTTGTGCCTGAGTGCCCCCCCCCAAGCTTCACACAGTCATGAGGCGGGTTTCTAGAATTTGTGATTGATTCATAGTCCAGTGCTGGGATTATGGGTGTGAGTGCTTCACCCGCCCTGAGGTGGGTAGCCTGCATACAATGTAAGGGAGGGAAGGGGCTACTTGCTGCCACTCCTCCATTTTGCCCTTGTAACTTTTGCTATCTTCCATCACCATGAACTGTTGCCCTGTACCAGGTGGGACCCTGCCTTGAAGCCAGTCGCTGAGTATGGAGTTAAACCTCCACAACCTGTGAGCTAAATAAACCTTTCCTTCCTTCATTTTGGGCATCAGGTATTTTGTTGCAGCAATGAGAGAAAAGTAACTAAGAAAGTAAGCATATAAATGTCAAGACTCAGTGGTTGGGTATGAGCATCCAGGGGGAAATAATTTCTGATTTTAACACCTGCAAATGAAGAGTAAATACGTACGGAACAAGTGAAAGAAAGTCCTACTGATCTCTGACACTGACAGATGGTGTAGAGAGGAGTGGCACATAGACCTGAAGAGGTAGGCAGAGACAGAGGTTTCTAGGGACTTGCTATCCAGATTAAGCACTTGGAACTTTCTTTAAAAAAAAAAAATGGCAGTAGGAAACCATTTGGGTAGAGTGAAGGAATGACCAGACATGCTCATCTCTCTATAAAGCAAGGCAAAGTGTGGATTAGAGAGTTTGGAAGTGAACTGCAAAGAATGCCACAGGGCTCTCTCTCTAGCCCAAGCAGTGAAGAGCAGTTGCTCTCTGCTTACAGCAGGGACAGTGGAGCTAAAGAGAAGTTGAAAGAATAGAGAGTGTTTGAATCAATACATTTGGTGGATAAATAAGGAAACATTTTTCAGTAAAGAGTAGGAATATTTAGTGGAGAAGAAATGAGGAGAGAGGAATAAAAGATGACGCTAAAACTTCTGAGTTTGGGCCAGGGATATAGCTCAGTGCACAAGTGCCTGTCTGACAAGCTCAAGGTCCTGAGTTCAGTTTCTGATTCCAACAAAACAAAACAAAACAAAACAAAACAGAACAGAACAGAACAGAACAGAACAGAACAGAACAGAACAGAACAGAACAGAACAGAAAAACTGCTGAGTTCAAGCAGCTCCATGGTAGAGTACTTGTCTGCCATGCTCAGAGCCCTGGGTGCTACTCCCAGTAATGAAACTAAAAATGCTGAATTTGGTAACTCAGTGTATGTTATAATCATGTAATGATCCCATGTAATGAATATAATTAGGAGTGACTACTTTGGGAGTGTGAGAAGGATTCAGAAACCGTTAGTTTAAGTTGTCTATAACACATCAAGGTAGAGTGATCTTGGAACATATTAGATATATAATTTGCAGCTCAAGACAAGTTGTAGACTGGAGATAGAAATTCAAGAGTTCTCAGTCTATCACTGGTTAATGAATGTATGAGAGGATTTAGGTTTAATCAAGACCAAATTCAACTGAATGATATTCCTTCAATTTACTAATACTAAACAAAAGGATTCACACAATTCTCCATTTTGGGCATATACCGAGAATCAAAAAAGATATTTAGAAGTAGGTTTTGATTCAGGAAGAAAACCAGTTAGTTTAACACAATCTAAGGAATTATAAAATATAACAAACAATTTTAAATTACATAGTAACATTAGCAAATTACTTCCAATAGAAATACCTTACATAAGACACTTAATATTTTAAGATTACAAAGATATATTTAGTACTAAATTCTTTAGTTAATAATACAAATGTCTTGTTATAAACTAAAGATTAGTTGACTAGAATACAATTTCTATTTTGCACATAATTGTCTCAAAAATGTAAGATGAAAATATAAGGCAAAGTTACAAGTTTTGCTCAAATGTTTATTGGATGTAATATTTCTTATAATAAGAATATAGCAAGGCATATGTGCATAGTTTTGTAGGAATTTGCTCTTTTAAAGACTCCTCTTCTCTTTGTTAATACACAGTGATATCTTAGGAGGCACTGAGATTATAACCCTCAGAAAAGTTGGTAACTGTGTGTTCAGGATAACATGAAGTGACTTTTTAAGAAAAAGAAAAGCCCATGACAGTGACAAGACCCACCTTTATATCCTGATTTTAATGTTTATTTAAATTCTACTGATCTTAGTTTCAATCTTGAAAATAGATGTTAATATACATCAAATGATTCACAAACCAATTTACAAAATGTAAAGGAAGATAAAGTAGTGATAGATTTCATTACAATGTCCATGGCAGCTTTACTGCTGCTTGAAATAAGGGCATATGTACATAGTTTTGTAAAATTTTTCTCTTTTTAAGACTCATTTTAAAACTTATTTATCACACCACTTAAGGGAAAAAAATAAAAAGAAAGACACCTATGATATAGTAAACTTATTTCAGAGCAATTAAGAGTAAAGGAAAAGTTTAACATCTATGAAAATGCTCATGAATTTCTTGAAAAGAAATATTCACCTTCATTTCTAACTTCCCATTAAGGAAGAACATTTAAAGACAGTCATAAAAATGGAACATGGGAGATATACATAACTCACAGTAAATATCAAAAGCTAAATGAATGTCTCTGAAATGTTGCAATTCTTTGAAAACCCACTGTTAAGCCAGTAGCAGCTTGGAAATACTACATAGTGTATAAAAGGGGAAAGTCAGTTAAATTTTTGAAAGTTAAAGTTGTAAGCTTCATTGGCGTTTGTTTCTCATAAATTCATAAAATTAAAAAAAGAAAAGATGATATGATGTAATCAAAAGTATTCAAGTAATTTCTCCCACTTGCCTATTTATTCCTCTCATTAGTATTTTTAACTGCAGTAGAGCTTTGACTTCCTCACGCTGATAGTCACAGAATTTAAACATTGAAGGACCTAGTTTTCCTGAAACTTTTGCATGGGTTCATATCAATATCTAGTTACAATACTGACAAGTCCTGTTACAAGACTTAAAAGCAGTATGTGGCACGTGTCCACAGTATATGCAAACACAAGTGAAATTAGCTTTCTTTTCTTACAGAAGTCATTAAATAGTAGATGTGAACAATATAAATTACTTCTTGTCATCTTTTTACATTTGATCAGTTCAAAAATCCCTTTATGAAATATGGGTAAAAGGAAAAGTACTGAAAATATGACACCCTTTATGTTCAATTTGAAGGTTTCTTCAATTTCACATTCACACTACTCCACTTTCTGATGGTCTTTATTTTCAGAATGAGATTCCTTTGATAGTCAGACATCTTATATCTTACTCCTCCAGGCTAAGATCTCTATTTTCACTGCTTCCTTTAGAAAATTAGAATTTCTAGCTTCTACAGTATTAAGTAGAGACTTTTTTTAAAGTGCTTATGACTTGACAAAAAATACATTAACTGTGAAAACTGACAAGAATTCATGCATGTGGTGACTGCAAGGAGTAGCAAAGCCTCTATTACTAACAAATTGCATTTTATTATAAAATATGATTCCCATTAGTTTTGAGCTACAGCCAAGTCTCCTCTCATAGTTTAAAAAGGAGTTACCTTGACAAGACTCAGCTTAAATTACATCTTGATCTATATTATGAACACAAAAGAACGTTTTCTGCGTTAAAGTGACAATAAGAGCCTGATTTATTATCTTAAAGGAAAGAAATTCACAGTTAAATAAATCAAAAGACTTAACATTTGTTCCCAATATTTCCTCTCAAGGGTGTGAAATAGGATAAAAAAAAAGAATAAGTGCTATACCAAGTATTCAGCCTGATAAATCAAGGTATTACTTGGATATATTGGCATGTAACTTCAGTTTGGAGAATTTCCCACAGTCAGAAAGAAGACAACTATCCCCTCAGAACTACAA
Organism: Chinchilla lanigera; assembly: GCF_000276665.1. NCBI lineage: Eukaryota > Metazoa > Chordata > Mammalia > Rodentia > Chinchillidae > Chinchilla > Chinchilla lanigera. The sequence goes on from NW_004955428.1 coordinate 11,768,691, forward strand.
TGTCATTTATAGTGATCCCAGACCCATAAAAATTGTCATGTGCTATTTTCTCTATTCTTTTCTGTAGTGTTTTTTTCTTCATTATTTACCTAGGAATATTTTATAGGTTTATGACTAATTCATAAATTTCATACTCTTAGGTATCAGCAAAGTTTATTCTGGTGAGCTTTGTGAGTTTAACTACCTATTATTTTTCTAAGCCTTCCAACATAAAAATTCTGTGTAAAAGAAAGCACCTCTACAGAGAACAGAAAAAAGACAAACATTTATATTAAAAGTTAGTATTAAATTAGTGTCAAGAATTGTTCAACTACTAGCAATTAGATTAGATTCACACTTTCATGGAAATTGAAGTAAGGGTGACGCTAACTTAAATGTGACAATTACTAAATAATTATCTCCTGAACCAGATGCTAGATTAGAAAAGGAAATATAAAGATGGAGCCAGAAAAGGAAAGATATAGATGGAGCCAGAATCTTGGGGGGAAAGTTTTTTAAAAAAATATTGAACTATTTTTTAAAGGTGAATATAGGGATAGAATGTGTTCGAGGTACAAAGAATATCATGAACGAAACTCAGTCCTGAAGAATCACATTCTTCAAGGGATCAAAAGATCAGTTAAATGGAGATAGAGGACAGACATTAGAAAGCATTAAACAATGCATTTGGGAGGTCTAGAGAAAGCCTTACTCAGATGTAGTATTGGAAATACAATTCTAGACTTAGGATGAGATTTCTCTACAAACATATAAATGGAATAAGCAGCGGTAAAGTGGACAGCGAAGACAGTTCCATTCCCCCTCAGTTGGATATCCCATAGGCTAGAGCAGAAATGAGGCTGCAGCCATTTTTCCTTTTTGAATTCAGATGCTTCCCAATCTCTTGAATAAAATCTGTGAATTATTCTTTATAGAGATTCCTAAGTAGAAATAAATAGAAATAATCCAACAAACTAAATTCAATATTCTCCATACTTAATACATTTACATACAAGTGAATTCTACATATTAAAAGCTCAGTAAATATTTTGGTACAATGCTTTTCACGTAAAATATGTCAGGTATGAAGAGCTTTTATTTTTCTTCACAATATGTTAAGTGATGAGTTCTTGATGTGTGTTTTACTAGAAATACCATGCTTAAAGAATTTCATAAGCACCACC
>NW_004955428.1:11776296-11893084 GCF_000276665.1 Chinchilla lanigera
AAAATTAACAAAATAAATGTTACTTATTATTTGATTTAACCTGTTAACATTACATTACAGTTGTACGACAATCCTTTTGAGTAGTATGTGAAATCTATAATGCTTATTCTAAATTACCAAGACGTATAGAGCATACTCATACCAAATTAACTTGCATTAAATTGGAATATTATGCTTATATTTTGCTAATTTACTGAAATTCTCATTTCCAGGAATAAGAGTAACTTTTTCTTTACTCATTTAAGAACAACTGAGATGAGGGAAAAGAGAAAAGAAAGAAAGAAGGGAAAAATATGTACATATGTATACACAGTATAGCTAAGATAGTTGCACCACTGATTTCTATTCCTTTACTGAAAAGAACAGTTAATGTTTAATTGTTTGATCAATCCTACATGCCTATATTTGTTTATTTGAGTAACCAATTTAAAGATATCAATATGTAATACAACAACCATTGTTAATTTCCTATCACCTTGTCTGAAGTTCTGTATTGCATGTATTGGTTTTGTGTTTTTTTGTAAATGTCTCTGTATCTGTCAGTATGTTTTTGTTCGTTTATCTGTACAATAAAAAATATAAAAAATAAACAACATACAAGGATCCATTTCTACCTTCCCATCATATTGGTAATTTTCACCCTAAGAAATGTAAAATGAAAGAATAATTAACATAAATAATTTTTAATGATAAAACTCCAGAGTATTAAACAAGAATGTGATGTAGATTGAGAAGTTTATATTCTCATAATTTGTTAGAACTAGCTCTCACTTGTAACTCAGGGTTCTGTCCACCATGTCACACTGAGTGACATACCTTGGGGCTTCATGGTTAGGTCACTTGTGCTCTGATGGTGCCTAAAAAAATATAGTTTTAACTGAGGACAGCTCTGAATAGTAAATCATCTCTCTGCCATTAAATTTTTAACACAACCTCATGAAAGATTCTGCCTTACTTCATACTACATAATTTAGGTACTGTGAAGACAAAATCTGAACAACAAAAGTAAAATGAAATTATTCCCCTCAAATGTGCACCAATAATTATAATTATAATAAATTATTTCATAGAGGAAATCTCCAATACTTTTAAGCAGATGGAAGAGCCTCTACTGGATTCAAGAATATTTTCCTTTCAGTTTACCACTCATAAAATTGAGTCTATAAATTAAAGTCATTAGTTTAATTAATAGTCAATTATACATCAAATAGTACAACTAATATAGCTATTTGACCAACAGAACAACCATTTAATTGAGGGCAAATTAAGGTTGTCAAAAAGATACAATTAAGGTTGGTGGTATAGCTCAGCGGCAGAGCACTTGTGTAGTGTGGATTAGATACTAGGTTTCATCTCAGAATTGCATTTAGTAATTATTATGGAAAGAAATAAATACCATCATTTATTTTTGACAGTTATTAAGTAACAGCTATATTGCTGGACTTGGAAAGAGAATATAAGGTTGACTCCTGTTCTACGAATTCCCAACTACCCATCCTCTGTTATTTTTTAGAGTAGGAATGAAGTTACATGATTTCTACTTCTTGGAAAATTTAAGGGATTAGTAAATAAGGGAGAGTATTCTAACTGTCTTGTAAACTGAAACATAGTATCTTTGCTACAAAAGTTGTGTGTATTGTTTAAAAACAGAAATAATCTTAATCACTGCAAAAATTTCACCATTAAACTTGCCATACATAGATCAAGTTAGATATTTCCCTATGTCATTCTGCTTCTTCAGTCTTCCAAGTCCTACCTTTACCCACGGCAAATGCATCAACAATATTCCTGGCAGTCTAGCAACCAGTTGTACCAGGTTAAAAGAAAACACTTCTGAAGTTTGAAGAGAGGGAAAATATCATGGTATGCATGTCCTTGGCTTTTTTTTTCTTTCTTGATTCCTATAACTTTTTCTTCCCAGGTTTAAAGTTAATAACAGTTCACATGCATCTGTAGGATTCCTCTGCCTTTGCAAAGTTTTGCTATATCTTCATATATGCTTTCACTAAGCTCTTTTCAAATTCACAATATGACAGTGTAATCCATTTACTGCTGGCAAACTGACTGATACGAAGCCTTAGCATTTGCTAATAACCTCAGAACTGTAAGATATGATATCAAAGTTATTTTTCTCTACTAATAACTAATGATCTGTCTAATTCCATCTTAAGGGTCTTACACAATCCATATAATTAATATATATTTTCAAGTATGGAGTTTCTATTCGGCTATACCATGGATCAAGCACAGTTATACCCCTGAATCAATCGTTATGACTTGCAAATAGAAAGTGAATGATATAGTTCAATATAGCCATTTACAATACTTCTTGCCAAGCTGTCATTACCAGTTTTCCATCAATCTTTTGTGTTAATTCTGTGAGCGATAAGGAAGTCAATATAAAGATAGTGGAAAAATCACCACAAAAACCTTACATTACAGAGAAATCAAATGGCAGTCAGGAGCTGTGTTCTGTGAAACTGAAACTACCTAAAATTTCTGTTTCCCTGCTGATTTCGGTGGAGTATTTGGTTGCAGAAGTCAGTGTTTTGGGAAGATAAATAGCATTCTGAGTTCCACAGTGCTGAGCCCAAAATCTTTTGTACATCTATGAGAAATACTGTAATTCATTTTGTTTTGTTAAGCTTGAACTTATTTCCTTTTCACTTTGACTTGCTTGAGTACGATGTAGCAAATAGGGGATCACATTAGCTAATGGTTTCCAACAGGTAATGTTACCAGTATCTACATTATCCCTTGATCTTTTAAAATTACATTTGTATCTTCATATTTCTGGAATACAATGAGCCAAGTTTCTTAAAAAACAGAATACGTGCTTTGAAGTGTTTTGTCTACAAGAGTTTGGCACTAATGTGAATGACTCAAATCAAAGCTCAATGTTTGATGATTTTCACAGTTTAAAATTATCCAAATTTTCAAATTAAAATGCAACATATGCCTTTCCTACAAAAGAGACCAAAATTTTATTCTGATCTTTATTTATCAAAATTTTATTCCTCTATGCCTTGCAAGCCAAATGTAACAGGGGAAAGAAAATTTTGTTTTTCAATTTTGCTTTTGAACTGACTTAAAATAGTTTCTCCAAGTATCTAATTTGATTATAAGCAGTACTTTCTGAAGTAAATCAGGGTAAGTCAGTTAAAATAACAGCTTTCATTTGATTTTCTATTTTAAAATATGTGACTCTAGAGAGAGAAGAAACAGCATCATCACTGTAGAGTAGGCAACTTTTGAAAAGGAGGGTAAACTGTAGAAAAATCCTCTTTTTTAAGTTTAAACTGTTGCAGAGGCTCTGAAAATTCTTAAGAATGTAAATACGCTTTTATACATAGGACTTGAATATTATAATGACATAAATTGCTCAAGTTTCTATCCATCTAAACAAATCATTTCACAACTCATTAAGTGACAGCTATTGAAAAACCCACTAAGGAAATTTTAAACATTTTATGGTATATACATAAATTAAGAAAGTGACTAAACATTGGATTTGAGGCCACAAATATAGCTGATGAACTAAAAATAGAAAGAATGATTTGATATAAATTGTTTCAGTGCAAGATATTTTTATGTAAGAACCAAGAAAAGTCATTAAAATTTATATAGTATTGCTAAATAGTTTCTCTTTTGGTACATCTTTTAAAAATCACTTTGGGGGCAAGGGACATGGCTCAGCAGCACAAGCACCTGCCTGGCAAGTACACGGCCCTGAGTTCAATTCCCAATGACAAAAAAAAAAAAAAAAAAATCACTTCATATTAAATTTTAGGAAGAAACCATACAACTTAACTGAAAATTTTAATTGACAGGTGGTAATTAATCTTTGTACCTGAACAATAACATTTTGGTAGAAAATGAACATATTATCCTTTATTGATGAGTAAGTGAAATAATTTTGTAAATAAGAATGCTTTTGCTGGTGATTAATTTTTAATATAGTTCCTATATTTGTTTATATAAGTATAAATTTTTTCATCTTATTTTAAATTCTTGGCTAAGAGATTTTGATTTTAAAATATCTATATGATGCTGAAGAATAATTTGTCATATCCACATAGCTATTATAGGATTCTCTTTTCCTGACTTGATTTAATGAAAGCTTTGGAGTAAATCTGTCAGAAGTACCTTCTAATTAAAGACCAAAACATAGTAATTGGTTGTTGTTGAGTGACGTTTGCTAAAGTACCTAAGACTTTATTTCCTAAAGAGTTATCTAAAGACATATAATTTAATATGTATAGTTCTAGAGCAAAGCAGAAAAGAATACAGAATACAAAAATATGTTTTCCTTACTACCATGTGCTGTATTTGTGGGCCTTTTTAGAATGTCTGTGCCTTCTCTCAATTTTGATTCCATACTGTCTTTTCATTAGTGAATACATTTTTATTGCCAAAATATCACAAAATGTCATTAAATTCAACATGCTGTCACAGTGCTTTGTTAGGTGAGGTGTGAAAAGGGAAGGAATAGAACAGGGCCTGGAATAAAGTGAAGTCACCTTACCTTTTGGTTTATATCAATTACCTGAATTAATTACTCAACTGGGAAAGAACATATTTTTAAATGATCTGGTTATTCCAAAGTAATTTAGAAATTTTTTATAAAATGACATATTTTTCCAATTTTTATCCAATACCCATGAAAAATTTCAGGTGCCTTCTATTCACCCGTTTATTTATTCATTGAACAAATAGTGAGTATCTATTTCAAAGTAAGCATTTTTCAACATATCTGTGATATGAGGAACAGAATGAGCTTCTCTATCTTTGGTCTGGTTGCTTCAGTAGATGACGGTTCACCTACGCAGAGAATTGTCTAAAGTGATTGAGATTTAAAAGGAAGCCATTATTGGTTCTCTTTTTTAAATTTTACATGACTACTTGCTGTATATCTTAAAAAGTGCAAAAAATTCCACTTCTAAAATTCCTTTGGATTGTATGTAAATATCTTTACTTGAGTTTAATTTATAAAGTACAAGATGAAGATTTGTTTTGTTTTGTTTTGTTTTGTTTTGTTTTGTTTTGTTTTCCGGTACTGGGAATCGAACTGACGACCTCGCGCTTGCCAGGCAGGAGCTGTGCTGCTGAGCTAAATCCCCAGCCCCCACAAGATGAAGATTAATGTGGATTTATTTTCTTTATATTACTTTAAAAAAAAATTTTTTTTTTATTTTTTCCGGTACCGGGAATCAAACTGACAACCTCGCGCTTGCCAGGCAGAAGCTGTGCCGCTGAGCTAAATCCCCAACCCCTAAAATTCTATTTTTTGAATGAGTTTGAAACTCCAAAATGAAAATCCAAATCTATGTGAATAGTTAGCCTTATATCACTATGAAAATACTAAAGAATCAGCCAAAAGAGATACTTTCCCCCAAAAGATTTTTTGAGTTGACTATCTTATCCTATTTTCTTTCGTTGGGCAACTTCATACTTTCATCTCAGAAAAAACAATCAAATCTATTTAAGATTAGAAATTCTTTACTTAAACCTTAAAAAGACATGTCCGATTTTGTGAAATGGTTTGAATTTACTAGGTAATGATTGTAAGGAAGAGAAGATTCATGCTAAACTGAGTTAATATCCTTTCATTGAGTGTGGTTATTGGAACATAAGGCTCAAAAAACCAGGCTTAACCAAAGTATAGAACCTGTTTCAACAGGGTACATATAGAACGTTAATTTCTCTCCCTCTAAGAAAGTGATACACCTCAAAAACTGGGAGGTATGTAAAAGTGTTTTTATGTGACTAATTGTAGGTATTTAACACAAGGAATTTGTAAATACACAAATTTTATTACCACACAGAACAAAATTGAAGGATATTTCTGTTACTCCATAAAGTCTTCTTGGTTGACTTCCTAGTCTATATGTCCTCCAAAATAACCACTATTTTAAATTCTATAATTTATTACATTCTCCCTTTCTTGAATTTCATAAAACTGAAAATATGCAGTAGGTTACATTTTGCTTTTGACTTTTTGTGCACTCCATATACCATTTTACAGACTTATTAATGCTTGCATTAGCATCAGTGCAATTTTTTATTAGTATACATTCTAATCACATTTATTGTATCGATAGTAATTTATTTACCATCCTGTTGAAACAAATTGAATTATTTTTAGTTTACAGCTACTATGAAGAAAATTAGTATTAACACTTTTGCATTTTATTTCCTGGGCCAATAATTACGAGTAGAAGTGTTGAGTCAAAAATAAATCTGCACTTAGATTTAGCAAATATCACCAAAGTTTTAAAGTATTTTTACCAATTTACACTTCTGTCAGAATGAGAAAATGTTTTGTTTTCTCCACAGTCTTGGAAAATTTGGTATTACCTGTCTTTTTAATTGAAGCAATTCTGTAAGTATAATACTATGTCATTGTAGTCTTATTTTATAAGCCTCTCATGGTTAATATTATTGGGCTCTTTTTCATTCACATATATTTCTGTGGAGATGGTGAGACATACCCTCGCTCATGAATTCAACTATTTGTGTAGGTACTTGATAGACTATTTTGTCTTTATAAATATATATATTTGCATTATGGGATTGGGCATTGAATTTAGGGCTTTGCATATGCTAGCACACTTTCTACCCCTGAGACAATGGTAATGGTTTGACAAGCATTTGTAGATATTTCTCTGTTGTGTAGTTTAAAATTTCTTAACATTATTGTGCCATTTGGTAAGTAGTTGTTGTTTTCAATTACATTTATTTTTAAATTGATACATAATTTATGGGCTACAATATTATAATTTGATACATGTATATACTGCCCAGTGATGATATATGGGTAATTAGCATTTTAATCTCATCAAATATCAATTCTAGGTGTTGAGTGCCTTCACATTCTTATCCTCTCGTTATCCAGAAATGTATAGTTAATTATTATATATCTGACTTATTCTTTTCCTCATTGACAGGACACAGTACCTGACACCCACAACTTAAAGGGGAAGAGATTTGTTCTGTCTCATAGTTACAGTGTCTGGTTGTCGCAGTTCACGGTCATGGCATAGTGTGAAGAATGAGACATCACTTGGAGTTAATGTCCAGTTTAACCTCCTACAAGGCCCCGAGGGGCTACTTACTCCCCAACACATCTAAGTGTGAGAGAGTCTCAGGGAAATACAGCCTGAGCTGAATCTTCTATGACCTTTTATTGATAGAATCAGGGGCCAGGGATCAAGAACAATAAAGGACCCCTGGCAGGAGCTCATGTAGAGCAGAGGGAGAGGACAGGGCAATGACAAGGTGCTCTGCTACATGACTGATCTTAGTGGCCATCAGTGTATAGGAGGACAAGGGCCAGGGATTCTTAAAGCAGTGTGTTTTTATTCTATTTGGATTTGTGCCTCTGTAAGCTCTCTTTTACTCTCCAACCTTACATTCTAGGAGGTTTTGGGATTGTGCCTTCCAAAAGTCCCTTATCTCTGTGTATGCATCACTTGCACACCTCGGGCCAATGTCCCCACACCTCGTCAGCTCATTCCAAGGCAGAAAAGATATGGCGGAAGGACCTGCACTAGAGGAGAGTTGCTCATTTTATGATGATCAAGAACAAGAGACAGAAGAGAGCAGCCCTCTGGGAGGGAGATGGCTCCCTCAAGGTCAGAGCCCGGAGACCTACCCCTTCTGAGCAGACTTCATCTCCTAACAAAAGATCTCCTACAGAGCCCCTATATTCCAATAACCTCTTGAACACATGAGGCTTTGGGGCTTATTTTAGATCTCAGCCTTAACAAGACCACAGTCGTCCTACTGTACTATATAGCATTAGGACACTTTGTCCCCTTAACTGTGTTTTGGCATCCATTAACTTTCCTGCTGTAACCCCTTCTTAACCTGTACTGACTTTTATTCCACTCTCTACCTATATATGATGAACACTTTAGCTTCCACGAATGAGTGAGAACACAAAATATTTGTCTTTTGGATCTTGACTAATGTCACTTAAAATGATGGTCTCCAGGTCCATTTATGATGCTGCAAATAACAATTTCATACTTTTTATGACCTAATAGTATTTCTCTATGCATACATACCACAGATTATGTGATGCCTCCAGGTTTGATTTCATTGTTGCTGTAGGTTTCCTCAGGATTGCTTGGGCTATTCTGGGTCTTTTATTTGTTCATATGAATTTTTAAATTTTTTTTTCTGTGAAAAATCTCATTGATGAGGATTCCATTATACCTGTACATACCTGTGGGTAATATGAAAAGCTAAACAATGGTTTTTCTCCGGTACCAGGAACCGAACTCACGACCTTGCGCTTGCCAGGCAGGCGCTTTTGCCGCTGAGCTAAATCCCCAGCCCCTGAAAAGCTAAACAATGTTTGTTCTTCCAGTTAATGAGCAGGTAACCTCTTTCCTTTATGTGTGACCTCTATTTCTTCTGTCAATGATTTATCATTTTATTACAGAGGTTATTCACTTTCTGGATTAAGTTTATTGCTGGATATTTTATTTTTATGCATAGATATCTTGAATTAATCTGCTTTTCAAATTAATTTTTCATCATCTTATCGGTATATAAGAATTTTTTTTGTATATTGGTATTATACTCTGTAACTTTATGAAATTACCTTATCAAACCAACTTTGGTTTTAGAGTTTCCAAGGGTGGAAGTTTTTATTAGGAAATCATATGATGAGTAATTTGACTTCATTTTGAAGACAGATAGTTTCCTGTCTTGCTAGAGTACATACAGCAACACTATCCTTCAGAAATGGAGCAAAAAGTAAAGACCAAAAAAACCAGGCTATAACTATAGGAATTCATTATCACTTGACTTGATTTATAAGAAATGCTTAATAGAATCGAAAGTCAAGAAGTGAACAGACAATAACCATCATCATGAAAATACATAAAGGAATAAAACTCATTGGTAAAGCAAAAATAATAAAAGTCACTGGAAAAGCAATACACAAATCAAAAGCTAAAAGAATTGAATCCTCTCACTTCAGAAAGCCACCAAAGCTAGTCAAGAGAAATTTAATGTTATAATCAAGAGAAATTTAGTGTTATACAATCCAACGGATGAAATGCTTGGGGGTTCTGAGAGTGCACAACCCCGAGTAGGCCCCACCTCGGAACTCACCAGTGGATTCACTCAGCAGTACAGCACTCCCTGATCCAGGTACCTTCAAGAGCACAAATTCTGAACACGTGAAGCTTTTAGGGGAGATCCTGGATCTAAATGATAACACCCACCTATATAAATGTTGCTGCCTTTTTCAGAGCAAGTCCTTGTGAATCTCAGTCTCTTTGAAGAAATCCCTAGGATAGTTGCCATTTAGACTCACCCGAGAAGTACATATTTGTGCTTTAATTTATTCTAAGCTACTCAGCTTAATTCCTTTAAGTCGAGATTTCTTTGAATTTTGTCTGAAAAAGAATCACACATGCAGGCTTCTTATTTCTGTTGAAATCTTGAGTTAACTAAGGGGTAACACAAAGCATGAATATGCATGTGAATTCACATACTTTCCTAAGAGCAAATATAATTGTCAGGGATGGAACTCAGACATCTCACATTAAAGGAAATATTTGCTTTTATTTTTTAATAAGTACAATTATTTTGGATTTATGTATATATTTGGATGCATATATATTTGGATACATATATAAATATATATAATATATATTTGGTGATATATAATATACATGTATATATTTGATTATATATACTTGAAGTACATACAACTGTGTGTCACTGTATTGGTCACTTTCCCGACACTAGGACAAAATGATATTTGAAACTTCAAAGAAGAGACGTTTATTTTGGCTGAAAGTTCATACCAAAGGAACATGTAATTATTGTACTCAAGCAAATTATTTTACCACTAAGCTCATATAGTTATTCTTTTATGTGAAAAGGACCTTAAAATCTATTCACTTGCCAAATTATTAGCATTTGATACAGTATCATTAACTACAATACTTACACTATATACTAGTTATCTAGATTTATTTAGTTCCATGCCTGCAATCTTTTGATCTACATCTTTCCATTCTGCTGGTTTATGATCATCATAGTAGAGCATCAATATCTACTACACTTCTGCATATTTTAATATATATAATATAATATAAATTTTTGCATGTAAGTGAGATCATACACTATTTTACTTTCTGTTCTAAATTATTTCATTTAACATAATATCCTCTAATTTCATCCATGTTGAGGAAAATGGCAGCTTTCCTTTTTTCTTAAAGCAGAAAAATTTTCTGTGCTTTGTCCACTCATATATTCATGACAGTTTGTCCATTCATACATTGTTTTCCCTTGTTGGCTATTAGAAATAATTTTCCAATGAGCATGAGAATATACAGACGTTTGTGAGGTGCTTATTTAGTTTCTTTTGCATATAAACCCAAAAGAGGTATTTTTTGTTCGTATGGAAATTCTATTTTTAATTTCTTTGGGAAACTTTCTGTTGTTTTCCACAGTGACTTCTCCAACATACACTCCTACCAAACTGACATAAAGATTCCTTTTTCCTCCCACATTCACCATTACATGTTATTTGTTAATATTTTAAGAAAGGTGGTAAATTAAATTATTTTCTAAATACATTGTACCCTGTCCAATTTTCATTGCCTGCAGTTGATTTAGAACATTATCTTTGATAGCAGCAATTAATATTAGCAGCAAAATCTCATTACTGTTCTTTCTGATTTTACAAGAATATATATATATATGTTTTTCTATGTGCTTATGTATATAAAACCAAACTTTCACATAAGTTTCACTCAGTGAGAGGATCCTAGCTACATAAATATTTTTAAACTTTTTTTAAAAATTTGGCATCATTTTATTTTCTGAAATAAGGCTCCATGTTTTAAGTTTGGGTTATGGAAACGAGATGGTGTGAATGACTAATCTTTTTCCACTCCAGTAGCCTACAAGAATTATGATGGAATTTTCTCTCAGTAGTTTTGCAAGGCATGCATCTTGGAAAGCTACTGATTTGTGAATTTTGGTACTAGTTTAAGTAGATGTTCTAGTTGAGTAATGCAAAGTTTGTTTTAAAATGGAGAAAATTTATGTCTTATTTTTAAATGTCTCATAATATCTGGTGTACTATTTTGGATTTGTAGGACGTTAATGACTAGTCATCTATTTTTAAAAGTTATTTTATTTATTTATTTACTTACTTTTTAAAAATTCTATGAGACAGGGTCTCACTCTGCAGTTCAGACTGGACTTGAATTCATTATGTAGCCCAAGCTGGTCTCAAACTCACAGTGATTCTACTACCTCAGCCTCCAGAGTGCTGGGGTTACAGGCATGTGTCACCACACTTGGCAATGACTACTCATCTAATAAAGAAGGATCCAAAGGATCCATTGCTGGAATATTCCTTTCTCAGGTAACAACGTAATTATTGGTAAATATAATAATACACAGAGAGAGAGAGAGAGAGAGAGAGAGAGAGAGAGAGAGAGACAGAGACAGAGAGAGAGAGAGAGAATGAGAGAGAGAGAGAGAGAGCATGAGAATACAGAATATTGTAGGGAGTGATACCTTTGAAGTCAGCTCTTAAATTCTTGCAAAAATTTAGACTATTATCTAGTTAACTCTAACTTAAAAAAAGAAAAAGAAAATGACAACAAGCCTAGAATGAAATGGGAGGAACAGACTGGAAAGATATGGGTGATGGTTTGTATCTGTAATCCGAACGCTCTGGGGGGCTAAAGCGAGAAGATTGCAAATTGAAGCCCAGCTTCAGCAATTTAGTGAGACCCCATCTCAAAATAAAATAAAATTAAAATAAACAAAATAGGGTTGTGTATGTAGCTCATTGCAAAGGCCCATGATACAATCAGAGAGAGAGAGAAAGAGACAGAGAGAGAGACAGAGAGGGAGAGAAAGAGAGAATGAAACGACTGTGAGAGGACGGAGGGAAGGAAGAAAGGAAGAAGAGAAGAAAGGCGACCGACTAAAGATCAAACTGAGTATAGCCATTCACTGAGTGGATACGGGCTTGAAATGAGACTATAAGCAATACTGAAGTTTAAAAACTGAGTTCCTTATCGGGTGGGGGTAGCTATAATCACAACAGAGCAGAAGATGAAGTTAGGTGATGGAAGGGGAGGGAGTTCATCAAATTTGGGGCATGTTGAGATTAAACCATCATCTGAAATTTCTATAGGAGTCTGGCAGATGCTCATTTGAATTTTGTTTATACGAAGTAATAGTTACAGCGCAGAGTTGGTTTTACTTTTTTCATCATTCTCTCATTAGCTATCTTATTCTAAAGAAAATTTGTTTCCTGAACTCTCAGCTTCCTTGCTAACACAGAGAGAAAGTGGGTGACTTCTAAGTACTTTATATTCCCAAGATTTTTCCAAATGACCTTCAACACAAACTGAGGGTACACAAATAATTTAAATATAAAATTTCTGAACAGTGAGGTTTAAAGTCTCACCTTGGTTTCAATAACACAAGTTCTACTTCTTTATCTAAAACCTTTGGGGCTAGATGTATTTTATAATTCAAAATGTAGCAAATTTTGTGAAGTTTATTTGATGCAAATATGATGTATAATTCTCAGGGCGGGTTCACCATCTCACATAGTAATCAAATCTGAATGTATATATACAGTGAAATCCACACACAGCCACTCTAAGAAGATAAGCACTAAACAACAATTCAGGGCAGGTTTTGCTACAAACAGCTTTGTAATTTTTATAGATCAGGATTTGAGAATTATGGATGATGGATTGTGTATCTGTAGTTTTGTAGACTCCTCATGTATGAGCTAATGAAGAAGCATTATTATAGATCTTAGTTCTGGGTAAATCTAGCTCATTTTCTCAAAATTTACAGCAAAAATGTGTCACAGCTGGGTACCAATAAGAAAGAATATTTTCTATTCTCTTAAATAAGTGTACACTATCAAAAATAGAATGGAAGATATGAAATTATCTAACAAGCCACATAGTATGATCTTTCAAGGTAATAAAGAAATTATGCAAATATTTGGTATGTAATTCATATCTGATTGGGATATGCATATCAATAATATTGTGATATTTATGCACATGCGTATATTTTAAAAAAATGCTTATTTCAGAGACACATTTAAACCTCTGAGTAAGTCAGAATTAGTATATTATGAAGCCAAGAAGCTTTTATTTTCAATAATACAACCTGACATAGTCCTTTATTTAAAATATTCCAATAGTTCTAGCATGATTATTAAGTACTTTGAAGATCAATAATGTTTGATTTCATTTTGAATATTACTTGATCTAAATTAGTATTTAATGTCAACATTCCAAAAGTAATAAATTTCATATTTGATTCACCATAGAATTTTCTCAAAAAATGTACAGAATATCTTCAGTATGCTGATCCTCAAATAAGGAATGTAAAAGATTTGATGGAAGTTATCTCTTTAACTTTAGAAATTTTTGTAAAATAATGTCTTTCCTGAAATCAGGTTGATCATATATTGCTACTTTGATGTCTTACCACCATTCTATGCTATCAGTACCATCCAAAGAAAATTGTCTTTTGAATGACATTCAATCTAACTTTCAACATTTAGGGGACTGGGGATTTAGCACATCAGCAACAGCGCCTGCCTGGCAAGCACAAGGGCATGAGTTCGATTCCTGGTACTGGAAAAAAAATAAATTAAGTTAAATTAAATTAAATTTAAAAATTAAATAAAATAAAATAACCTTCAACATCTAATCACTTAGGAGGCCCATTTATTGAAAAGTTTAGATATTCAGAATATCCAGATTATAGATGCTGTGCCTTCATCTCTCACTTCTTGAAAACAGAACTTTAAGAATAACCACCATCCCCAATTAAAAGATGATGAACGTATCCACGGACTCTGTTTCATGTCTCTGTATAGAGTTTTCTAACAAGTGCATGACAGCAATGATAAAGTTTAGGAAAGAACTTTGAACGTTTAAATGTTATTATAAATCTAATGTAGTAAAAAAAGTCAGCAGTTTCTTCAAGATGAAAATTTTCTTTTGTAAGGAAATATTATATTTTTATGTTTCAATTGGTCTTTAAGAAAATCTTGTAAAATTGGAAACTTATAACTTTCCATCAATACACTTGATATAAAACTAATTATTAAAGCATCACTTGGCAGAAGAGGTTATCTCACTTGTGATGTTGGCTGATAGAGAAATGTGAAACTGTTGAGTAAAGAACAAATTTCAAGAGTATTTGAGGGAAAAATACTGTAAAATATATAGATATCAATTGTTTTATCTATGTCCAAAAGAAATCCAATAGTCACTGGCTCCACATTTCCTTGGAAAGAATTTCTAAAAGGAAGTGTGCAGAAATCATTTTTAAGGATAAATAGCAAATAGAATGATATAATAATGCCTGGTATTTTATTAGTTTCACAGTTCTTTTAAGTACTGTTTTAGTCAAATGTTGACAAAGATATTTTAATTGATTATTCATCTCATAAATAACTTCAAGGCTTTTTTAATGGAAATTCATGTAAAGGGATTGCGATCTTACTTTATATATTACCCTTTATTTGAGAGCATACATCCCTCTATTTTGCTTGATTGCTTTATTTGCAAGAAAGTGGCATGGCAGGAGGAACACTATCTTTAATGAAGAACAAACTATATGAAGATAAATTGGAACAACCTTCAGCGGAAAATGATAAAGAACATAGGAGTCTGATATTTTTGCCTAGTGCAATAGTTAAACTGGTTTTCAGCTGGTAGGAAGAATATTCAAATCCAAAAAGACAGTCCATTGTATACACATTTTCAAGATAAACACCAGTGAGTCTTCAAATAAGAGGACTTGAACAATGAATGCCATTTGTTACACATAAAACCCCAACTTTACCTAGTAGTTGGAATGGCTACTTGTGTTAACTAAACAGCTTTAGTAAACATCACCACCATCAAAATTTATTTTCTTATAACAGAAAGTAATTTTGAAACTTGGAATAAAGTAATTACCAGGAAAGTTAGGTTCCTATTTTCCCACAGAAACTGATGATAGTGTGCTACTTCCCTTGATGTTTGTATTTCAGAGAATTGACCTCCAAGTTCTTGAGAAAAGACGTTCTTGAGACCTAAAACCAACTGGCTAACCTCCAGTTGACACGAGTCTATCTGTGCAAGATGATTTATACACATTTCAAAGAGATGAGAAAATTATAATTACAAGTTTTCTAAGCTAAAGTGCTCTTTAAAAAAAGGAAGAGAAAGAAATTTTTGATTTTCAGCCTATGAATTTCCTTTTGAGTTAAATGTGTTTCTTGTATACAACATAGTGTTGGATCTTGTTGCTTGATCTATTCTGCCAGTCTACTTCTTTGTTTGTTTGTTTGTTTTGCTTTGTTTTGTTTTTTCCGGTACCGGGAACTGAACTCACAACCTTGCACTTGCCAGGCAGGCGCTGTGCCACTGAGCTAAATCCCCAGCCCTTACTTCTTTTGTTTGGTGAATTGAGGTCATTTATTTTGATGGTTATAACTGATAAATATTGGCTTATATTTGTCATATTTTCCTGCTATTGATTTCCTGTTTCTACCCCCTGTTTAACTGCTTCCTGTCCCTGGTGGTTTCTTTCTGTTGCTGTTCTTGCAATTGCAGCCATTTTAATCTCTATCTACAATATCTTTCAGTACTCTTTGTAGGGTTGGTTTGGTGCTCATGAACTTCTTCAGTTGTTCTTTGTCATGAAAGTATTTTATTTCTCCATTAATTTTTAAATATAGTTTTTCAAGATATATCAATCTGGCTTGGAAGTTGTTTACTTTTAAAACTTGAAATATATCACTCCAACCTCTTCTTGATTTGAGGGTTTGTTTTGACAAGTCTTCCACCATTCTAATGGGATTTCCTTTATCATTGATCTGTTTCTCTTTTCTAACTGCTTTTAATATTCTGCTCTTGGACTTAACTTCCAGAATCTTGACTTTTATACGTGCTGGTGTGGTTTTACTTTGGTCATGGTGCTTTGGAGCTCGATATGCTTCATTATTTGTGTGTCAAATTCTTCATTCATGCTTTGGAAGTTTTCTGCCATTATTTTTGTGAAGAGATCTTTTTATGGCATTTGTGCTGTCTCTAGCTTTCTCATTGACTGCAATCAATCTTATGTTATTCTTCTTTGCATCATCTTGTAGCTATTGGATTGATTTTTCATGGTCTCTTGCTATTTTTAAAATATCTTTCTTTACATAATCACTAGCCCTAATTCTGTCTTCAAAGTCAGATATTCTATCCTCTCCTTCATTCAGTCTGTTGCATATTCTTTCAATGGACAATTTAATGTCTTGGGTTTCTGTTTGGATCTGCTTCACGGATTCATTTCTTTCCTATATTGAACATTTTTTGTTTCCATCATTGTACTAAGTTCATCTATTTTTTTTAACTCTGTCTTCTCTAATGTCTTACCTGAGAGATTATTTTTTTTATAACCTTTTCCACTTCTTTTTTCACTTCTGGTGCTATCATTGTAGAAAGTTTCATTGTTTGACTTTCAATTTCATCTATCTCATAGAATTTTTAGATTAAGTCTCAAGAATCCCAGAATGAATAAAATCCCCACATTTATCCTATTTCCTTGTGCCTTCCTGAATGAAGTGAGCAAAGACTTTCAATTGGTAACTAAAACTGTAGAACTAGTGTATAGCCATGAGTTATTTCCATTTACCTTCCAGGTGAAAGAGTCAAATTGTTTCACTGATCTTCCATAGGTGAGACTGTGACTAGTCCTCACATTTCTGAACTAACTAATCAATATTTCTCCATTTTATTTTGATGCTCCTTCATAGAATCTCATTCCTGATAATGTCTCTGTCATTATCCCTCACACTATAGAAAGAAATCACAAATTTAGGGTTCAATAATATTAAATAACACTATGCAGCCAAATATTTCTATATTGTGTTAGAATTGGTCAAGAATTTTAACATATTTCTCATTATAAAAATTTCCACTAATTTTAACTGGCAAAATTCAAATGTCAGAGTTCTTCTTCAGAATATGTTATTTTTTAATAACTTTTTTTAACATAAAATGAGTTCAGAAACTATAACCACTTTAAAGTATGTGCAGACCACCTACCATGCTTTCAGTTCTGAGGCACATTTAATATAGATAAATAGACAGATAGATAGATGATTGATAGGGAGAGAGAAGAGAGAAGGAGATAGACAGACAGAGAATTTTCATAAACTATCACTTAAAAAGTTTTTTGGATAAGGATAATATCAAAAATATGAAAGAAGAGGTAAATATGTTTCAAAATGTTTTTCAATGCGTCATTCTTCCTCTGAATATTGTATAAAGTATTCCAGCAGATCAGAGCTGACTGCATTGTCTAAGTAAAGATACCGTATGGATTTGCTAAAAGTGCTTTAGTTTGAAATGGAGGTCTTGCAATCCCTGGTTATTGATGGTATAGTTTGTAACATTATTTTTATTCAACCCTGACCAATGGAAAATTAAAACAACTTTGATCACTTTGGAAATTCTAGGCTCGGCTTTTCATTTGTAACTATCAATTATTCAAAGAATAGTTTAAAAGGGCTCTTGGAACTCTTTTTGGGGGGGAAATTACAGTGATTTAGGTAGTAAATGTGAATGATCTCAAGTTTTTCACTTTATATGGAATAAAAATGCCTTATAAAATAGTCACATTGCCATCTACTGACAGCTTTTTAGAAAAGAACCAACATTCCAACATTTTCTCATTAGCCTAGCCGTCCGACCATGCACTTAAATGATCTATTACTTGACAGATAGCAGATGAAAAAAGGGAGAACATAGTGTATCTGCTGCCCAGTGCATCTACTTGGAATAATCTCACCATTCACAGAAGCCATTTCAAGCTACTGAATACTTCATTTTTATATACTGCAATTAGATACATTTATTAATGGCATTATTGTATAGTATTTCATAGCTGGTAAAACTGTTTTCAGAAAAGTGACTACAGAGTGTATGTTAATAAATCTGCCCTGCATGTAGAGTACACAGGGACTTACTAATAGGATTTTCATAATAACAGCATTTATCTCACAGTACATTTTATAATACCAATCACTATATAACAGCAGTTGTTATTACATTATGTGAAAAATGGGATTTGTGTTAACGACAGGCATTATAACCTGAAACACAAAGGTACAATGGTTGCTGAAGCACCCATGCATAAACCATTTTTATTCCCATCCTTTTCCTGGGGAACTTTTTTAGCTTTGCCACAGTGACACAATAAAAACATCTAGAACGACTGTAAGTAGATCAAAAATTCCCCTCAGCACTTGCATTAACTACTACCTCCAATGTGTAGGAGGCCTGATCAGCAGGAAACGATTCTATAGAAAGTCAGAATCAAGTCTCACTAGAGTTTGTAACAAACATCTCATGCATCAAATACAACTCACTTCCAATTTATTTTCACAGAATCATATTTTTGGTACTTATGCAATGTTCCAAGATACATAGTTTCTCTTCAAAATACTATCGAACTATTGTGTATTATCTTTTCATGAGCACTGACATAATTTTCAGATAACCACATGCAATGCACCTTTTAAAACTTAAATATGTAGTAATCCTCTGGAGGATTCCCAAGGCAACCAAGCTGACAACTAAACTTAGCCACCACAGGACTATTATTTCATTTCTTAGAGACCTGAAAATGATATAGTTGGAAGGAGAGATGGTTTTCACTTTATCTTGTTTATTTCATTCTGATATACTTATGTGTCTTGAGTTAAAATATTTCAATTTTATATGACTTAACAATAAAAGTGAAATTGCAGAGCAAATCAAACAACTAGAAGTAGGTCAGTAAATCTTGTAGAGCAAGGTGCAGTAGCACACAATTGTAATCCCAGCACTTGAGAGGCCCAGGCAGGGGGATCTCCCTGAGTTTCAGGTCAGCCTGGGCTGCATAAGGTAGTTCAAGTCCAGCCTGCAGTACATAGTGAGACCCTGTCTCAAAACAAAAATAAACAGAAGCCACCTGTGGTGAGAGAAACTGAAAGTAACATACACAAGTACTGGCTTTGTTTGAGTAGGAGCCACACTGAGGACAAAAAACTAAAAGACATCTACAGAGTTCTTTTCTGGGTTTCTCCTTGAAACTGTCTTGGGACAGAGTGCCTATTCCACATCTACGACTATTGAGAACTCTAATATAGTGTCTTCAAGAAAAATCAGAATAGCACACAGAGAATAAATTTGAACAGTTACTTCCCACACCTTCTCCAAATTCCCTGCATTGGATGATTAAGGATTTACTGTATGGAGTATCTGTGGTAATGCTGATTCTCCCTGGGAGTCAAAAGATGAGATACTTACCTAATGATTTGTTTAATATACTCAGACATTATTAAGGTTTATTGGTAATTGTCATTTTTTTCTTTGAGAGTCACCTAACCCACTCCCTTAAAAGTCCTTTACTACATTGGAGTTGACACTTGGCTTCTAGATTTTCCCCATGAACACTGACAAAGTTTTGTATATTCCTAACAGTGAATGACTCATGGGTACAGATAAGACCCTTGGGAAACAGAACTACTGATTCTATCAGAAGCAGATATATTTGAAAGTATTTTTTTTTTTTTTTTTGGTTTTTGGTTTTTTTTCTTTTTCATTTTTTTCCTGTACTGGAAATCAAACTCACGACCTTGCACTGGCCAGGCAGGCGCTGTGCAGCTGAGCTGAATCCCCAGGCCCTGAATGTATCTATGATTTGAAATTAGCCAAATAAAAAATTAAAAGAGAAATGAAAAGATATTACATAGATGAAACAGTAAGAAGGTAGAGAATATGCAATGTGTTATACCTATGTATGTGTGTTATGTGGATTAAAAAACAAATGGAAGTAAGTTATATGGATACAGATAAGGAATATATTAGCAAACTGGAAGATCTGATCAAGGGAGTTTCTAGAGAATGATATAACAAAATGATATAATATTAAATGAAATAATATGAAAAAGAAGCCAGCCATGGTGGTGCACACCTCTAATCCCAGCACTCGGGAGGCTGAAGCAGGAGGATCCTTGCAAGTTCGAGGCCAGCCTGGGCTACAAAGCGAGCTCAAGGCCGTCCTGAACTGCATACACAGACCCTGTCTTAAAAATACAAAAAAAAAAAAAAAATTAAAAAGAAAGGCTGGATGAATTATTGCTTGTTCTTAAAATAAAAGAAAAAAGAAGGTAAATAAACAAAGTAATAATGAATAAATATTTCCCAGACTTTTTAAATAAAAGATGTCTTAATTAGAAATGGTTCTCCGGAAAAACGAATACCAGACAGGGCTTAAATGGAAACATGTGATAACAAATCCTCAGGATGCGAATGACATCAGAGCCACAAGTGAAGTATGGGTATTAAGGTTGATAACTGTGTAAAGAAAATTATCACAAACATGCAAATAAGGTCAAGAGAGTCAGAAACACTGTTTGCAAAGCTCACTCAAGGATTATTTCACCATCTAGGGGATATACTTTTGTTTGACTTTTAGTATTAATTAAAGGCTTGGACTTTGGAAGTTATACATTCTCCTCACATTGTCTAGTGAGGATATAAATACATGCTCTGGAGAACATAACATCCAATAAATGGTTCTACTGCTGCACAAGACATTAACCACTTCTATATTTAACCTTTTAAATATCTTCAGATACCTATTTCCTGAAAATGTTATTTGCAAGAGCTTCACTATCTTCTTAGTTCAATTATTAATGAGTCAATAAATCCTTGAGAAACATTCATTCTACATTATATAACAGGAATTTCAACATATGAAGATTACCTTTTAATACCTCAAAGGTGGAAATAATATTATGTAGGACAATATATTTAGACACTTTATGACTGTACTATGCCTCTTACTACTTTTCTGGGAAATAATGGTGCTTAAGATCTCTGATCTCAGAATGAGAAAAATACACGCTTTGATTTATCTGCATGACATAGGTGGAGCAAATTAAGAAAAGGTGCCTAATCCCAGTTTTGTGAACCAAAAGATGGGAATGATAGTTTACTGCCCACAGGATGTTTGGAGATTAAATACAAAGAACCCACATATCACAATATATGGGTGACTAAGCATATGATAAATATTAGCAATTATAATTTTATAACTATGAAAAGAAAAATATAACAATGTATAAACACTTGTATAACATGTGGTTTTAGAAAAATGCACATCTTTGGAGCCAGAGAAAAAACAAGTGCATAGTTCTGGAAATCTCTGTGGTATATTAATGCTTTTTATTGCACTATGTACCTTTGATATATAGTGAAAATGATATGGAATGTGAATTATTTAGTTTTACTGTAGTATTTTAAATTTAGTTAGCTCTATGTCAGAAATCAACAGGAATTTAATAACTGGTACCTTTGCTATTTTTTATTGGCACTTGAATAAATTAATGTTTTCCAACTATTCTAGAAGACTATTTCATTTCTTTGGCTTTCAATTAGAAAATTAAGAATTTTAAAGATTTATTATTTACAAAAAAGTAGAAAATCAAGTCTTCCTCCCATACAAATAAATCAGAACTGTAGCTTAAAAAGAAAGTTATACTTAGTTTAAGAAATGACATGCAGATAATATGAAATAAATACATTATCAGATGAGAGTCAGGGAAAAAAGTTCACTTCATATGTTTTTAATTGTAAATCTTTCACTTCTCAGGTAACATAATAGTCCTGTGTTGATTTAAATGGATTCTTGGTGGTTATGCTCAACAATTTTAGCCATTTCTGTTCGTAGTTAAAGAGATGTTAAATAATCATACTACTGACACTTCTAAAAACCGACACTTAGAAAACAATACAAATGGTATCCATATATAGTGACTAATTTGGTTTTATTTCAGCATGAATGTGTATAAATTTTAGTAAATAAAAATTGAAACATTGATATAGGCAAAACAACTCAAAGAGAAGTTAAGGATAAAAACTTAGCTCAGTGGTACAGCATTTGTGTAGCAAGCACTAGGGCATGGGTTTGATACCCAGCACCAGAACAATAAAAATAGGAAAGGTGATAAACTGAACATAAACTTATTTACAGATGAGTACTTATATATGATTATGCTTATACATGGATATCTATGAATACTAGATGCCATATATACATACCTACATAGATGTAGATGCACATAGGTAATGTGTATTAAAGCATGCTATTTGCTCACAGATAGATACAAGATGGCAGAAGGCTGCCAGCTTGGGCTGCTAGCTTTTGAATAATTTCTTCTATGCCTTTACCTTCATGATGCAAAAGTCTGCTTTGATTTAGATGAAATATTAGATAAAAGTCAGAGACGTCATTTTCCCTTTACTGCATTGAGAATTTTGGCAAGCTCTAGGAAATGTTGCTCAGAAAAATTGTGCCAGTTTTGAGAATCAACCACAAGGAAACAAGACAAAGTGTTTCTGCAGTGCCACAGACCTGATATCACCTGTATATGTTGACTAGATTTAGCTCATTAATGAAGTAAACCTTTCATGGCAACTGCTAATGTGACAGAGCAGGTAAATTGTTTCAATTTTTGTGAAGGTCATAAGTATGCTTCACATTCTATTTCAATAACTTATATTTATATTGTTATTATATTTGAATTATAATTCATTTGCATGTCCTCCATTGTCAAAATGAATTTCAGATTTTAGATAGGAAAGAAGAAATTGCTTGCTGCGAAGAAACAACAAGTCTTTAACATTTAATTGGATATATAATGATAATATCTGTAAAACTAATACCAAATTCAAATATGCTTTTATTGAAAAGTTCTTCAGCACTCTCTCATAGCATCTCTCATTTTCTCTGATGTACCGGACCTAAATTGCCACTTAGAATGTGTGATGAACATACAGAAACTTACATGTTGCCTTTTGTTTTATCTAGAAGCAAGTAGATTGTACAAATAGGCTTGATTGCTCAGTGATAGAAAATGTGACCATCTGTAACAATTCATATTGTGAACTTATTACATAGATAATTATTATGATTAGTGTTACAATTCAGCAATCAGAAATCTGTACAGGATCCAAAGGAACACAGCAGGATAATACTCCATCTAAATGGGCTCAGGAAAAATGCAATTTATTTGACACACTCCACAAGAGAGGCAAAATCAATTGGACATATAGCGTAATCATTTTTCTTCCCCTCAGCAGCTTGGCACAGGAGTTCGCTTCATGCATGGAAGGGAGCTGGCCATACATAAGCATGGTTATTACATCTGCATAAGAACAGATCAACCCTTGGCCACATTCTAGGTATTACTGGGATTCCTTTTATCTGGAAAGGGCAGGTCTTCTTGAAGGTAGGTTCTTTTCATTAGCTGAGGGCACATATTTCACCTTCAAGTGCTATTTTTATGTTACTTAGGAAACAAAGCCTCCCCACCTTTCTAACTCTACTTGGTTTCTAATGCATCAATTATATTTAGATAGAAGTATGTAGTTTGCAACAAAAACCTACCCATGCCTCCACTTGAAAAACACTTTGTGACTGTTCTATGAACTATTCTTTGAAAAACCAGTGAGTCTTAATATAAGAATTATAAACTTAAGCCTTTTCTGATACCTAATGCTGTTCGGAGCTTGAAAGACATGCTAACATTTTATTACCATGCTGATAATACCTGTAATTGTTCACTTTCTCAGAAGCTGTTGTATGTCTCTAGTTAATCCATGTCTGTTATATTCAGTAAGATATGACAGAAGGGAACTTGGCAGGGGTGGAGGGGTGACACAAAGAAGTCCTGAAGATTTGCAGTTGGAAAGTTGTTATCATAAACATCTGGACTGATTATCCTGGGATAGGTACACGTTCTGTTTACAAAATCCCGTGGTGGAATGCATTAGCATTAAAATTAGAAATATTTATTGGATAAAATGCCCAAATATTAAAATGTTAATTTTTGCAATAATCAATTATATAATCATTATAGTATCATTTTATTTTATTGAACAGGAAAATGCATGCAGCATTCATTAAAAGCTTTTCAAGATACTAATTTCAAGATTTATTTTTGATTCCTATATATTACTTTATATCAATAATTGTATAATACTTATGTGGAAATATAGAACATAATTACATATTTTCTTCAAAGTATTCTATACATATTTACTACATATTTTATGCCAGATACTCAAGAATTTGTGTCATTAAAACTATTCAGATGTTTGTGGAAGGATAATTATGTAGCAATCATGGTAGTCCTTGGTTTTCTTTTTCTTTATACACTACTTTTTTTTGTCTTTTTGAGACAAGGTCTCACTATGCAGTTCAGGCTGGACTTGAGTTCACTTTGTAGTCCAGGCTGGCCTCGAACTCACAATGATCCTCCTGCCTCAGCCTCCCAAGTGCTGGGATTACAAGCATGTGCCACCATGCTGTGTTTATACAGTATTTTTCAAATGTAAATGGCACTCATTCATACAAAAAAAACTGATAAATGAAAAATAAGACTGCTTCTTTAGTCATGTGCTGCCTCTGGAGGGTAGCAAATATGCTTGTTTTTGTTTTCATAAATATTCTACCTACTGGTTGATTTTTGCACTAGATATGTTTCAAAATTACATTGCGATTCTTGAAAAAGATCAATAGGTCCATGAATCTTGTAACAACAAGTTACATTTTCTTGTTCTATTCTTCCGAAGCCCAGACTGTCATTCTCTGGAGTCATCACATTCAGCCTTTTTAACTGGTTCTTCTGTTTTTATTTCTTCATTTTCAAAATTGCATGTGTATTCTGTTCTTCCATGATTATTCAATCATAGCAACGTCCATGAACCTCCCCAGTGAAAAGTAGAAAAGAGAGACTAGACTGTTTTATCCTGCCCAGCCCTTCCAAATTAAATCCCTCACACACACTTTATTCCATTTGAATTACATAATTGTGCAGCAATAGCCAATATCTATAGTGTTATGATGCTAAACTTATAAGTCATAGCTCCGTCATAGAGAATATTTTATGTAGTGTACTATCATTGCACTTCGTGTTTACTCAATATTTTGTTCCTCTATAGCTAAACTTTCCACTGGTCTCTTCTCACTGTGGTCACCATTAGCTCACTCTCAAACAAGATTTACATATCTTCTTAATGAATCAAAACATATACCCATGATTCACTTTTTATATGTGATAGGTTACCCAAAATTGAGTACCTAAGCTAGAGTTTACAACTACACTTCCTTAAAAATCTTGAAATTAATTGAAATGAATGTGTTTAAACAACTTGATCCACCTACTGTCAACTGGAAATTTTTAAGATAATTATATGATTCAATGTTCAAACTAATACAAAAGGAAAAGAAGATGCTCGTATTAATATAAGAGCCCTTTTGCTCAACCAGGTTACCAGCTAACGATCTACTTCAAAGCCTTAACCTCAAGGATGCTTTTAGTACTTTTAATGATTATAATTACAATAGTCCTTTCAGGATATATTTTCACATTAAAGACAATACTCTGCCTTGTGTTTTGTTTTTCCAAACTAAAACTTCTGAGGTTTAGATTAATTTTGAGAAGGAAGATGAAGGTAGATTACACAGTAATCCTGCAAAAAACAATATTTAGAATGGCATGGGTTTTGATTGCAGAAAATAGTCTTTTTCAAAAAATCTACCTTACTAGTAGTAACAAAAATCAGAGGTTAACAAAGTAGAAATGCTGATTCTGAATACAGAGTCTAGTCATCCTGAAAGATTTCACCATGGTGCAAATTATTATCAACAAGTTTGGAGACTTACATGTCTACCTACTTAAGAGAAAAAAATGAAATGTGAGAGAAAGGATATCAAGTATACATTTGTATCTTAATATACACTCTATTGGTAGTGGACTGACTTGTTCAAACCCAAGAAATTTTCACCATTTTTCTATTTAGTGCCTATAAAACAGCAATTTCATCTTATTCAACTTGTTGTTTGGGGGCCGTTATTTTTATAAAAACAAATGTCTTAGAAAAAGAAAGAACATTAATCAAATTAGGAGCTTAATTTATGTTCATCAAATTTTTAAAAAAATAATTTTTCTATAAACAAAGGCTCATTGAATTCTGCATGTTACATTTATGTACTTCTCACTGAGGGAAGCGCTATATAAGACTCATAGCCCCATGTAACAAAGAGCCTGTTTAGGTACTTTTGTCTGCATAGATGAAAAGGTCACTATGAGGAAGTCAGCTCAATATATTTGTTGCTGATTGTCTAGCAAAATTTAAAATATAATTTGAATAATTACAATTAAGACATTTATTTTATACTCTACATCAGCATATCCACCAACAGCATCTTTTTAAAATGAAACAGCTCATGGTGAAAGAATTCATTCTGAATAATCAAAATAAATTCAGGAAACAACCACCATTTGATTAAAATTGAAATATTAATTCTTTATTTTTGAAGAGAATACCTTTTGTCAATGAGTTTCTTTTTCTCAGTACTTGTGCTTGTACATTTAATGTACACTTTATAGTGTTCTTATAGTAAGGTTTATATTACAGTACGATCACACTCTTGAATAATTTGTGGTAAATGGAAGTTAGAAAGAGAAAAAGCCTAGATAATTGAGAAATATTTTAACAGTATGCTTGATACTCTGAAAATCATAAACTCGTACTCTTTTACTTTACCATAATGACTTCTCTTTTTACAATATTTCACATTTTATTAGAACTTTGATTTATATTTTCTCATTTATCTTGCTTTTTTAATCCTTCACATTTAACTTAACTGAGAACTATAAAAAAATCATTTTAAGAAAACATTCTATAAAATCTCACATAGAAAAAAGTAACTAGTGAAACATTTTCTTTTGCTGTAAATTTAAACATAAAGTGAAATTAAAAATTAAACATAATTTTGTGTTTATCCATGCAATAACATTAAATATTCCAAGTTTCAAATATTTTAATAACTTCTATGTTGAGTCATTCACACAGCATAAAATTGACTCTGTAAAAGCTCCCTTAGATTCATTGGTTTCCAGTATTTTCAAAGTTGTGTAACTATTGCTTCTATCTAATTTCAGAACATTTATTTCATCCCTTTATTTGTACCCTTGGCAGTGAATATTCACAATATTTTTAAAAGAAAAAAAAAACTATACATACTTTGCCCTGAAAACAGAACCAAAATGAAAACTTAGATGATTTTCTTTCCTTAATAGAAAGCAATTAGTGAAAGCAGCAGTTCTGCTTTGGGTATGCTTCTGTACCAACCACACTCAGCAGTTTGACTTCATGCTTCGGAGAAGACCTCCAAAAGATAATATTGCAACAATATTTTCTTCTGAAATGTTTATACTGTTTGGACTTGCAGTCCTCTTAAATGTCTTCTTCCTATGTATACAATGAATGTGGTCATTTAATGCATTAATAGTCCCTATTCCTCACTCTTTTTATATCCAGGGATTGTGCCATGTAATTTTACAGTGTCCCGCAGTTCAGGCCTTGAGTGGCCATCGGGTGTGCTGTTGGCCATCGGGTGTGCCGTTGGTTTTAGCAGACGTAATGCAAGAACAGGCACAAAATGACCTTAACGTTTTGGACTTATTTGCTCTTGCCATCAGCTATTGTCATTAAAAAGGTGAGCCTAAGCTAACCTGCTGTTTCTGGAGGAAAAAATGAGGCACATGAATCAGAGCCAATGTATAGATATATTACTAGGGGCCAGCTGAACTGCAGATGTGTGTTAGCCCAGCAAGGTCAGCCTAGATTAGCCAATATCCAGCTGATGCCACCTGTGAAAAAGCCTAGCCCAGGGCAGCAGCCTCCTAACCCAAACACCTCTGCAATGTGAGCAATGAATGATCATCTACTCACAGGCTACTGCAGTTCTGTGGTTGTTTGTTATGGATTATTTATTGTGTTGGAGGGATGAAACTGAAGCTGTGAATAACTAATGAGAAATTTTAAAATATCATCATCAAACATTCGATAATTTCACAAGCTATGGACACCTGCATTCAGAAAACATTTCCTTAAATCACCATAATCAAAATCCTCTCTTTCTGTATCCACAGCGGTAATGGACTCTGCTCTTTCTGTGGCTGAAATAAACTGGATAAGTAAGCAGATTAAGAAATTCTCTTTGCAGTCAGTTTAGGAAAGTAACACTCTTTCTCCTTCACTAAAAGATAAGACCTAATTAAAATATCTTCTTGTGCTGAGAGACATCATACACAGAATGTAATCACCCCAGAATCAAAGGAAAATGGAAAAAAATGAATATTGACTTGGGTGTTATTTAAAAAGGATAGCTAATTATATAAATACCCAAATAAGCAATCAGACAGTTTCAGAAAGTTTCAGTGCACTAGCTATTCACCTGTGAGCTCCAATTCAGTCTCTTGGGAGGAAACGAGTACTCATAGAGTAGGAAACTCTCCTCAGGGTTTGGATTTTGTGGGACCACAGCATGCCACCCACAACAGTATAACCAAGAAGGCATAAAGGATTGAGTCTCAAATTGAAGACACAAGAATAACCAAAAAGTCAAAACAAAAGAAAACACAACTGGTACAAGAATGAAAAATTAGGGGGTATTAAGACAATGTCTATACACTGGGGAGACCTGGAACCCAGGAACAGCAATGCCTGGAGAGAAACAGGCACCTGGGGTTATGGTACAAGGAGACAAAAAAAAAAATGACATGGTTTTCTTTCACAGGGTTCCAGTTACTTGGTATGGTTGGTTTAAAATTGCAAAATGAAGCCAAAGTATTTCTTCAAATGACATCAGAAACTTCTACCTATGCATCTGAATAGGAGCATTTAGAACCCCTTAACCTCTACACTTCTGGAAGAGACAAATACATGTTTTAGAACTATCCCAACCACAGTTCAGATGTGGATATATGTATGCAGAGAGTTTGGGATCCTAGATAAAACATTCTCTACAGAAACAGCAACAAGAAATGGAAAATTAACACCATAATTCAACTATAATACATGTTAAATAAGTTTCTTTTGGGAAACACATCAGTATTGTAACACTGTGTCCACAAGTGTAAAAATCCACTTAGAAATTAAGTTTCTGTAACAGATGTTATTTATAAATTGTGCTGTGGGTATGTAGTCCCTCATTCCCAGGTACTTTACTTCGTTTGATAGATGGAGCTAGAGCCAAGATGCACGTTCTGTGCTCTGAGAAGGACCTATAGTAGTTATTTAGACTGTCTAAGCTCTATGAATGAGTTATCTATTTACTCAATTATGAATTATTTGTGCTGTACACATTGTCTGAACACCTATCATGTGCTATGATCATAACTAATGTGTTGGTCCTATTCTATTCTAGAACTAAGAATACATTCCTTCTGAAAGTTGTTTTGTACTGGAAAGATCAGTAAGAATAAAATAATGAAAAATAAGAAATGATAAGTATTATAGTGAAAAATCCAATCAAGATAAACAGGTAAGTAGTTGGGAAAATATAATTTGAAACACGTTGCTCTTGGAAAAAGTCTCTGAAGTATAAATATGTTGACATAAAATTGAACAAAGTGTGTGAATAGGGATGTGTAGCCAATAGAACTAGCATTCCAGGAGAAGAGCCGTAGGCACAAAGACTACGAGGAAAGGCATATGTGGTGTGTTTGGCAGGTAAATATAAAGGAGGTCAGGCAGGCACAAATTTTCCTAAAATATATTAAACTCCTAATGCTCTCAGAACATAACTTCCTAATTTTGAAAGAATGACTAGACAAAAGGGAGAATCAAATATTAAAGTATATAGTCAATTTAAAATACTCATAAAGGGGGCTGGGGATTTAGCTCAGTGGCAAAGCGCCTGCCTGGCAAGCGCAAGGTCGTGAGTTCGGTTCCCGGTACCGGAGAAAAACAAACAAACAAACAAAAAACAACAACAACAAAAAAAAAAGTTAATCCACATATCTTAAAATACTCATAAAAACATTTTTATTTTGTGCTTTAAGAATGCAACTCTCCTATGGAGTATCCCAAAGTTCCATTTCTCACTGCACTGATTATGTTGTCAATGTTATGTAAGATATTTGCCCACTCTGACATTTGAAGCAGAGTGAACTTCAATGATATGCCTACAAAAGAAAGACATACTCCATAAAAATAAATGTCTTTTAAGTAATGATTAACCCCTTGACTAACATAGCATTTTCCTGTGTGTTTTGATGTGTGAACACTAACATATAGCTTTATAAAAATGATTTCCATTTTCCTCATATAATCAATGCAACATCCTCCTAGATTTATGAAGATCGCTTTAAAGAAAAATGCCATCAAACTATCAGCTATTATGAAAGCAATCTATTTCCAAACTCAAGAACGGAAAACTCTCTTAACTCTTAACAACTACAGGTTTGAAAGAAATGATATATTTTACCTCCAAAAATACAACTCTTACTAAATGTAGATGAAAACAGCAGAAGACATTTACACTGCAGACAGCAAGACGTGCAACTGATGTGAACAATCTGAAGGGGAGAGATGTGAGAACAACCTTGAAACCTTTCTTTGAACATGAAATGTCAAAAGATTAAAACAAATCAACAGTAAAGTGTGAAAGTAAAGGACAAACTAAAACGAAGCTAGAAAATAATTTGTGTTCTTTGTAACATGAAATGATCCACTTGATCAACAAACCAATAAACAAATCAAATACTTCCAGTAAGCCCCCTTCCCTTAAAGAAAAGAAAAAAAGATTTTCTAGGTTAAAATAGCTCACATTGGATCAGTAGAATTAATTCTATTATTTGTTAAATATCTTGGATTAAGCACTTGTTTCTGCTTCTCTTCACAAAGACAGAGACATAGAATAATAAATAACTGGAAAACAAAATCAACAAAAGGGGGAATCAAGCCATTTTAGAAGCTGGGAAAGGAGAAACTGTCTCAGTTTTTCAGGGTGTTAAGAAAATACATAAGTTATAAGAACAGAAATTTCTTGCTCATAGTTTTGAAGGCTGGAAAGTCCACGATTAAAATGCTAGATTTGATGACTGTGTAGGACCTGTTCCTCAGAGACTGTGCTGTCTGTGCACCCTCACACAGCAGCAGTGACAAAGGGGCGACTTCTGGGCTCTTTTATAAGGATTTAGATTCCACCTGTGAGGCAGAACTGTCACTATCCAAACACCTCCCAAAGATCCCATCGCTGGACAGCACCATATTGGAAACTGAGCTTTAACATGAGATTTGGGGGATGCAAACATTCAGACTATGGCAACAATCTTCAGACATTATGGGGTACATGGAAAGCAGGAAGCAGAATGGATAGTTGGAGAAAACGCTGAGGTACCAAGGCACTATTGTAATGATTCATTAAAACATGTTTCACACTTCAAAGAATCAACAACTGGGATCTCATCCTACTGAAGAGTTTCTGCACATCTAAAGAAATCACCAGCAGAGTAAAAAGAAAAC
Source organism: Chinchilla lanigera (assembly GCF_000276665.1). Taxonomy (NCBI): domain Eukaryota; kingdom Metazoa; phylum Chordata; class Mammalia; order Rodentia; family Chinchillidae; genus Chinchilla; species Chinchilla lanigera. Next base: position 11,807,736 of record NW_004955428.1, read on the forward strand.
CCACAAACTGGGAAAAAATTTTAGTTGACTGTCCCTCAGACAAAGGACTCCTATCTAGAACATATAAAGAATTTAAAAATATCAGATCCTTCCAATTCAAAGACCCAATCGAAATATGAGCAGCTGAGATGAATACACACTTCTCAGATAAAGAAATACAAATGGCAAATAAATACATGAGAAAATGTTCAACATCATTAGTCATTTGAGAGATGCAAATTAAATCAACACTGAGATTCCACCTTCCCCCAGTAAGAATAATACCCCAGCTAGCATTAAGAAATCAACCAATAACAAATGCTGGTGAGGCTGTGGAGAAATAGGAACCCTTCTCTACTGCTGGTGGGAATGCAGACTGGTGAAACCACTGTGGAAATCAGTTTGGAAATTCCTCAGAAAACTAGGACTAGAGGTCCCATTCAACCCAGCTGTTCCCCTTCTGGGCATTTTCCCAGAAGATCTAAAAACATCATATCATAGCAGTATATGTGCACCTATGTTCATAACAGCACAATTTGTAATTGCTAAATTGTGGAAGCAACCCAAACGTCCATCCACTGAGGATTGGATAAGAAAATTGTGGTACTTTTATACAACAAAATATTACTCAGCTATAAAGAAAGATAAACTCAAGGCTTTTCTAGGTAAATGGTCACAACTAGAGACCATACTCATAAGTGAAATAAATCAGACCTGCATGTGCAAGCACCACAGTGTTTCACTAGTTTAAAACCTGAAAGAGTTAATATAAACTCAGAGGTATGAGACACTGTGAAATGATAGGAAAACGCTCAAGGGTAAAGGGCAACTGAGATGTGGGAAAAGGGAAGGGAAAGGAGAAATTTTGTATGTATGTATATACAGGATAGTTAACATAGTTGATCTACTGTCTTTTATTTCTTTGCTGAAGGAATCTGTCAATGAGTCCTTGATTGATCAATATTGCATGTCTCTATTTGTTTTTGTGAGAAACCACTTTGAAGATATCAATATGTAATGCAACAAGCATTGCTAATTTCCTACCACTTTGTTTGTAACTCTGTATTGTCTGTACTGTTCTTTTGCTATTTTGTAAAAGGTTGTCTGTCTGCTAATGTTTTCCTCCTTTTATTTTTAAAATAAAAAAGTTTTAAAAAAACATGTTTCAAAGACAAAAAGAAATCTAAGAAGAGCAGCATAGCAGAGACTCTATACAGTCTCGAGTTCCCAATGGGCCTTTTGTTGTCCAAATTATTTGTTTTAATAGAGAAACTTCTTACCATGGATAGAAAAATATAGCCTGAATATCATAGCTTGAAAATTTGTCTTTAGTAGCTCTGAGAGGAGTTCCAGATACATGTGTCTATTTCAGTTCCTCAGATGAATTTGAAGGACATCTTTTGTTATAAATTATTGCTTTCCAAAGTGGTTGTAGTTGCTTATTGCGAGGCTCCTGTCTTAAAGTAAATTAATTAATGATTTCCTGAGAAGTCGGCAAGTTTTGGTGAGATCATATGTCAAATATTTTTATTTAACAAATTGCATTTCTTTATAATTCAGGAAAATGTTGGTACAGTTTATAATTTTATGATGAAGGTTTTGTATAAAAATACTCATTATATTTTAATGGTTGTCTGGACATATTCCCCTTTTAATTCTTATGTATATAAGTAAACATATACAAAGAAAAAATTTATATATGACTATATGTGTAATATCAAAAATGTTATAAGTAATATTACATAGTGTATGTAAAATACTCCATACAAACACAGGTATCGCCTCATTGTGGAGGAAATATTTCACACCCCTCAATAAAACATGCTACAAATACTCTAGTAACAAACCATAGGTATACTATGATTTTTCCCCCATGCACATATATATAATAAAGCCTAATTTATAATTAGTCACAGTGGAGATTAGCAATGATAATTGACAATAAAATAGACTATAACAATTTACTATAACAAAAGTTATGTGAGTATGATCTTTCACTCTCAGTATACACTGTAGATCTTAGCACTGTCAGTGTGCAATATTTTTCCCTCTATTAAATTGAGAAATTTCACATTTCACTGGAAGGAAGAGGTGATGTATTCCCTTTGATATATCCTAATTACAAGTATCACTATTTTTCAGTGTTGGGGTCATTATTAAGTAATATAAATTTTACTTGAACACAACCACTGCTACACAATGATAGTCCATCTGATAACCAAGGGATGATTCACATCAGGACTGAGGCAAAGTGGTACAGCAGACTTTATCCTTCACTATAGAAGGACAAATGATGTATAACTTATGAGTTGTTCACTTTGGGACTTTTCCACCCGATATGGGCCACAGCTAACACGGTAACTGAAACTATGAAGGAAGGTCATGAATGATGAGGGGCTACTGTATAACTCTTTTAGAAATCACTATACCTTAAATTTTTGAGAATTAATTTGGAAATTATAAATTTTTCAATAATCTTGCCATTGAATAAAAGTAAATTATACAGACAATCATTTATATGCCTAAGATAACATAAGATGGTTTGTTTTGACATTTATTAAAAGAAATTAAAGGAAGCTTGGCATGGTAGCATACCCCTATAACCCCAGTATGTGGGAGGTTGAGAGGGGAGGATGGTTGCAAGTTCAAGGCCAGCCTGGGCTACAAAGTGAGCTCAAGGCCAGCCTGAACTGCATAGCGAGACCCTGTCTCAAAAAGACAAAAAAAAAAAAAAAAAAATTAAAAGAATAACTCAATTTAAAAAATATTTTAGAAAGTTTTAAAATATTTTCCCATATTGATGGGTGTTATCTGATATACAGTGTCATGACATGATTGATGGGCTTTCATAGAAGACAAAGTTGATATCCAGTTTATTTTCTCTCACACAGTAATAAGGTTTAAACACTTCTTTTCCATCCTTCTTCCCGCAAATTTGCACATACACAAAATACACCTAAAAGAAGAAATAAAAATTTATTCAAAGTGGATCATTCATTTCTAATAATAAAGGACATTGGAACATTAAGTTGAATAAGTAGTTATAGATAAGATATAAATGTTCCAGGTATTTTCCATTAATTTTCAGTACAAAATAAAGAGCTCCCAAAATTAGTACATCTTCAAGTTGGATTTTAACATTAGGAAGTTCTTATTTTCTTTTAAATGTCATTAACAAGATTCACACAAAGATAATTTTGAAGTAGAGTTATTAACATATATTTTATAGTTGGACAGGAAATTCTAAAAAAGCAGTACCTCGTTTTGTGGTTCAGATGCCATGGCTACAAACAAAAACTTCAAAGAACTAATTATTAAATGATATCTAATTGTTTCTTGGCCTTTTGGCTAAGATCAAATGTAATGATTTCTAAACTGGTTTCTCAAATTCTAGACAATCTCCCTTTTACAAAAAAAGTTGGCTTTTTTGGAAAGTTATACAATTCAAGATTTTATTTAGTTGATTGGCCCTGAAAATAAAAACTGATTACTTCTGCTTTGGAAATATAATGATGATGATAATGGAAAGACCCTTCAATACAAAAATCTGAAATATGTGCAAATGCCACCTCTAATAGAAGGTCCCCCTCAATCATGACTTTTTAGGACGGTGTTTCTGAGTTCTGAATGTGGATCTGAATCACCTTGAGGGTGAGTTAAGACTCATACTACTGGTCCAGTGCTGAGATTTTCCAAATTAGGAGACATAGGATGGAGCATATAATATTATATTTCTAACAAGTTTTAAGACAAAACTGAGAACACTGACTTAGGTTATGCATCTATTAATTCATAGCTGAAATTACATTTGTATATAGCTAATGAAAAACAACAAACAGCTTGTGATGATTTAATTATATTTGTGTTCCCAGAGTAAATTTTAGCAAATGTTTATAAATATATATATAATTATGTTATAATTATATATAATTACATATAATATATATTATATTCTATATACTATTACATAAAGAATAACAAATTTTATTTCTAGGAGCAACTTTATGCTGTTAATGTCTCTTACACACAATGAAATAAATCTTTGAATATTATCTATGGTATTTTATACAAAAGTAGGGGAATGTTTTTGATTAGTAAATTTCCAGCTTTTAACTTTACATATTTTTTTTTTGCTTCAAATAAAGTCTTTCCCAAAATAGTCTCCTCAGGCTGTCCACTGACATCTTTTAAAGTGACTCATAGGCTGAAGGCCTGCAGAGTTTCATCATTTTAATTAATTTGTAATTACCTGTACTTATATTCCAAAGGAAATGACCAATATTACAATTTGAAGAGATGTGGCTGAGATTCCACAGGCCTTCTGCAGCATATGCAGTTGAGTTCTGACAATTTAGTTTACGAGCCTCAGTGGAAGAACTAAAATTCTCTTATTCAGTCACAAGTCACTAAGAAAAACATTGTAATGGAAAAAGTATACCTTTTCTACATTTAACCTTGTCTCCTTTTATTCTTTTTTTATTTTTGAACAGAATGTTTTGAATTACTCATTTCAGTGATTATTCTTAAATTTATTACTGTATACACTGGAAATGAACTTAACCATATGTGTTGAATTTTAAGGAAATCACACATTTCACTTGCAGATTAGTTTTCTAGCAAAATTGATGTACTTAATGCAGACCTGGAAAGGTTTTGAAATCTGAAATTAATTTACCTTTAAACAATTTTTAATTCGCTTCTTTGGGCAGTGTAGAGTGTCAAGTCGCCCAAGACCTTTCCTCCCCCACTCAGGAGAGAAAAATCTCCCTTGACTGTGCTATGTCTTCACTTCCCTTACCACCAAAATGGCTCAACCGCAGGAGGTCACCCCGCCCCATACCCTTCCCGGCAGGGTCCAGGTGGTCCTCCAGGGCCACCTGCCCTAACCACAGAACCTCTACTCTGGCTGTTCTGCTGTTCTGGCCCCTAAACATCCTCCCCAAAAAACCCCTAAAAGGCCCATGCTTTGCACAGCTCGGGGCTGTCTTGGTCCACTAGGCAGCCCACCGTGTCGCTCTCGCGCCTAATAAAGACTCTTCTCCTGTCAGACGGTCTGGTTCAGTTCTGTGTGGGTTCGGCGGTCCAGTCATAGAGCATCTGTTTTCAGATGTAGTTAGACCAAGCATTATCTCGGAGACTGAAGGAAACAACAGCTAACAACAGTATACCATTTTCCCCGGAAAAAAGGTGATGTTTTAAGTAAGAACAATTAAAGCAACTTAGGATAATATTTTATATCTCCAATTGTTCAACCTTTATAATGAGATCGCATGAATAAACTCTTCTCAACCATTTTATGATTTTAGTGTGAGAGTGATTTAGAGTTTTAATGCAGAACATATACATATACAAAACATATATGATATATCCAACAAATAGCAGTTTATAGTGTTTTCTGGCATCACATAGCTCTCTAGATAAAATTTTTGGAGAATTAAATTATTTCTGTAAAAGTGACAAGATATCGTGGTAAAATACTGAACTCAAAATCAATTACGCCTTCTGTAATGAGGCGATGAGCTAACCGTGAGGATTCTTTTGCACACTGCTGTAGGAAACAACACTAACTTTCTGTCTGACGGAGCTTCTGAAGCTCCTCACCGTTTGCTAATGCTAATGATGCTGTTATCTTATCTGAAACTTCCAAGGAGATGGCTGGCATTTTTGTCTTCTCTTGATTCTGCACAGTGCCGTGATCCTGAGCATATGCTGCCTGCTTACAACTAAGTTTGCTTCTGAAGAGCTCCTCCTTCTTTCTGAGAGGCTTACCTGTTATCTGAAAGCTGGCCAGAACTCTTGGATCCTGATGAATATATTCTTAAACATGAAAAACTGCAAGCATACTTCATTTTAGATGAAAGCCACCCTAGACACCAACTATTCTACATAATGCCAGTAGCATTGCCAGAATTGCCATCTGGATAGATAAAGTCTTGTCTATTAATGTTTTATAACACTTAGAAAATAAAAGATAAAGAAACAACTTGTTTTTCACTCTCAGCAGTGTTTGAGCTACAGCTTGGGTCCCCGCTACAACAATCACGTAAGTGTCAAACATCCTTATCCAAGTTCTTCTTTTGACTTCTTTTCAGTCACTGATCAAAAGGCTGCAGAAAAGATGGTTGCTTTGTGTGAGATGTTCGTAGCAGATAGCCTGTAAAATGACTAATGTCTTCTGTAATTTATAACAGGCCCTCATGGATAGAATGCATTCATGTTCGTGTTGCTACCGAGACCCTTCTCCACCTGGGGACAAACTTGTCTCCCCAGGACTGTATGACTTCAGCAAGCCCCAAGGAACCACTCATTTTTTTTTCAAGACAATTCAATCACCTAAGTATGTTAATTATACTAGATAACCATTGCATTATTTATTAACACAGAGCAATTCACCTAAAACTTACTTTAGAACCAGACACATCCAGGCACAGCATGCAGCTCAGCAGGAGAGTGGTCCTCTAGCATGCACAATGCCCTGAGTTTTATCCCTAGCACAGGGAGACAAACAATAACAAAAGAAACACACACAAGAAATATTTATTATCTCATGCAGTTTTTGTAGGTCAGAAATTTGGAAGAAGCTTAGCTATAGGTCTCTGGGAGAGAGGACCCATCTTAATAAATTGTCTCCAGAGTGTGCAATTATCAAAAGCTCATCTAAGATGGGGGTATCTGCTTCCAAAGTCGCTCTGTTGGTTGCTGGCAGCAGGACCCATTTTTCACTGGATTTTGGACAGTGGTGTCAGCTCCTTTGCACATAGCTCTCTTTACGTGGCTCCTTATGATATAGGCAAGAAAATACCACGACAAAGATGGAAACTGCAGTGTTTTTACAGTGGAATCATGGAAGCAATAAATTATCAATTCTACTGCATTATTTTTATCATCTAGATACAGCTTAGTAAATGTGAAAACAAATTACCCAGGATACGAGTCTCAAGAGGTGGAGTTCATAGGGACCACCTTAGAATCTGCCTCACATATCATTGTAACTTGTCTCTGACATTAATATGTGTAGTGGTTAAGTACAATTCTTCAGGTAATACAGGAGAAAAGTAGAAATCTCAAAGATATAATAAACAGCAAGAAAATGGAAATCACTTTACTTAGTATGATATGGGAAAACAGGAAACAAGAATTCGGGAATTATGGGTATTTTCAGTCCACTGATGAAACTCTGACGACATGAAAACATCAAGAAAGTTTAAAGCAGAGGGAAATTAATGAATTTTGTTTGGACAATGTTAAGTTTCAGGTAACAATAAGGTGCTGCAGAAAAGTACTTTCAGGGAGATTTAATACCAACCATTAAGGGGGAACTTATAGACAAGAATGAAGGTTTAGGAACTATTATAGTTATAAACTGTACAAAGAATATACAATATAGAAACTGACATGGAAACTGCATAGATAAAGAACAGAGGGAAGCACTATAAGCAAACAGAAAAAAATCAAAGACGTTTCAGGGATGAAAATGATAAAGATATACAACTAGAGACCATACTCATAAGTGAAATAAATTGGACCCACATGTGTAAACATCATATTGTCTCCTTGATGTAGGAACCTGAAAGAATAAGTAAAACGCAAAACGTACAATAGATGATAGGAAAGGGAAAGAAATTGCTCAAAGGGAGGAATGACTGGGATGAGGGAAAGAAGAAAAAATAAAGAAGGAAGGCAAAAGATAAATGTATATATATGAATAGCTGCGATGATTGTATTGCTGTTGTCTGATAGTGTATGGAAATGAACAGCAAATGCTCACAATTTTTTATGTTCTGATAGACTTTGCATGCTTGTGTCTGGTGGTGTGAGAAACTGATTTAAAGGTAATGATATGCAATGGAATTATGATGGTGAACTACCATCTTGTCTAGTGAAACTCTGTGTTATCTCTAATGTTTTATTGAAGAATTATTTTCTTATTCTCTTTAATGGTTTGAGCAATCTTTCGTTCTTACATCTGATAATCTGAGCAGTGTAGCTGAGTACAGCGATATGCAATGTAACAACCACTGTTGATTTGTATTAATCTGTCTTGAGGCCCTGTAACACTTTGAATGTTCTTGCTTTGATTTGTCTATGTTCGTGATACTTGTGTGCTGCTACTGTTCTATTTCTTGTTTGTTTCTCATGTACTACTCTTTTTAAAAAAAAAATGACAAAGATAAATTATATTTTGGCTCATGAAATCATGAGAAAAAATGTTTCAAGAAGAAGTCCACACTGATAAGGACACGTGCACGCACACACACACACATACACACACACACACATCTGCACAAATGAGAGAACCAGCTTATTCTCAAGCTAAGATGTACATATTAATCACCTCCAGCATCCTGGGTCTCCACCACACTATTAAGTGAGATTAATTTTTATGAGATTTTCACTATTAGTTATAAAGGAAAATAATTTATCCCCAAGTTTAAGGCAGTAAATAGCAAGCTTGATCAGAATCTGGACTGTGCAGTGCTCACTTTCTGTCAGCACTCCATCTGCAGAGCTGATTGACGCTATTCCACATGGAAAGCGGTATGGAAGACAGAATATAAAGGCAAAGCATTTGACTGCGAATTCAAAATACATCAGAGGAGAAAATATCTGACTGAATATACTTCTGCTTAACAAGCTAAGATACTAACAACATTTTTATTTAAATGTCAGTGTCTTTTTATGCCATGTTATAAGGGTGTGCTGTGTTTTATTAGTTTCTCACACAATGTCACCTTGCAGAGGCATGCAGTGAAATCCTTGCTTTTGTCCATAACCCACTTATGGGTAGGGTGGCTCAGTACCCCTTCCTTTCATTCCCTGACCCTCAGGGGGATTACACACCAGGATTGGGGGTGAGAGTAATTCTACTCAAACAAGCTGCACATTTCCTCCTTTGTTGCTCAAGAATGTTCAGGAATCCAAAGTCACAAACCACACAATGTCAGATGTCCCAAGTGTCTCACACTCTACTAGGTGATGTGGATGTAAGTGGAGAGGAACCAGGAGAGAAAATGAGAGAGACGGTGTGGTGAGGGTGCCAGACCATTGCAGTAGCTGCCCTGGTGAGGGAGTTGGGACAATATGTGACCCTGTGGCCAGGGAGGGACCCGAGAGCCCTGGGGAGAATGACAACTGTGAAACTCCCAAAGGTTCTCAATTTTCTTTCATCCCTCAAAGCAGCCTTTTCCCATAACCAGGATTTGAAGGGCTCTCACTCCAACCCTCCATTTTCTATTGTTTCCTCTCATTGATTTGGCCATAGTAAAAGGGTATTTAATAGTCAGGGACAGCAACGGTAAACTGTTGGTGAGGAATCCGACATCCAGAACTGCAAATCCCAACTCAGCCTCTTAGTGGTGGCTTGGATAGGCCCTTGCTTCTAAGCCTCAGTCTGCTCAAACATAATACATAAAGTTGATCACATATATGACTATCTTATGGAATTGTGGTAAAGTTTTAGTTAAAATGATTCCTGAGTGGTTAATAAGCATTTTCTTAATTTAGTCTGGGTAACATTTCCTCAGTGAATTGTTTACAGAAGAGCAGGCTTACAGAGAAGGTGGCTAAACTGATTTATAAAAATAGAAAATTAAAGAGTTTCTCTCAAGCCCATGTATACTAGTTTCTGAAATGTATACTCTGTCTAGAAAAAAGGCAAACATCTAAATTTTTGTGATTATCATTATTAAGATGAAAAACTGAAAGGTGAAAAACTATGAAATTATTGATAAAAGTAGTATCATCAGTGTTCTAATAACAATGATTCTGGTGTATAATAAGGCCCTTTGCATAGATCTGACTCAATTGCCAGTGGTCTTTACTTGGCTTGGGTCACTATTATCACCTACTGAAGGACAAGCCTAACAGGAATAGAGTGTTGAAATAGTCACATAACTTGTAAATATAGGAGCCAAAATTCAAAATTGTGCCTGTGTGACTGCAGAACATGCGTATTAGAGGACTGATGGAACACAGCATACACTCCCTGCCACTGCTTGAAAGCAAAGGCTCTCTTTCTGAGCTATACTCTTACCTTTTTTGTTGTTGCTTCTGTATGTTTTTAAACAGTTGTATTCATTTTAAAACATTCAAAGGTTGTATTCATAACGTACTTAACATTTTCATGCTGCTTTTCTCTTCTAGCACTCTCATAAATTTTCCTACATTTTGTTCAACTCTCACAATTACATTTCATTCTTATTCATGCATAGTGTTCTACATTGCAATGTTCTGGTATTGAGAGAGGTATTGTAAGATAGGACACTACATTGAGCTTGTATTTGGTTTTTGCCTAATATAACCAACTCTACAATAAATCTTATACATAAAAGTGTTCCTGGGTTATTGAGTTATTTCCAAGTTACATTTTCAACAGGGAAATTAAGTTAAATTACATGAAAATTGTATGACTTAATACACATAACAACAAATGCTTCAATAAACTGTCAACACAACATCCATCTGTACACACATGAAGAGAAATACCAACAAAACAAAAATGAAGAGAATGAATTGTGGTTTTGTTCACACCAAATGCACATACTTGTCCAGCTGTTGTGACAGTGGACACAAGAGTGGGTATGGTTTGAGAGTATGCATCCAGCAGAAGCGATGGATTATGAAGCTCCTCCAATCATGATGAATCCTGAGCCCCAGCAGCGCATGTAAACGGCTTGCCAAAACTTCCTTGCAATCAGAAGCTAAACAGTACACCTAACTGACCTTGAAGTCCATTTGGAACACTCAGCCTTGGTCTCATTAGCGTCATGCTATAAGCAATAGAGCTAATGTTCCAAAATTGCATCACAGCAGGTATTAATAAGTTCTTGTTTACCATCTAAGGTCTTTTGCTCAATGCCTCATGCCCATAATCTTTCCTGTTCCTGAGTTCCTAATAATCTTAGATTACAAATCTTGCAAGCATATTTTCCTTTCTCTGAAGAGTTTCACAAAAATTCCCACTCTTTTAAAGATCTTTTCATTTGAAGAGTGAAAAATTGGATTTTAATTAACATTCACGGAAGCATTATTTCTCTGGTTCTATTATATCTTTTGTACCTTTCTAACTTTTAAAATCATTATTAAATGAAATTTGTGTATATTTAAGGTGTAGAGTATGATATTTTAATATACATAGTGAAATGATTACTACAGTCCAGCAAATTGACATATCCACTTCCTCTATAGTTACCATACTCCTTCTCCCACCTCTTCCTCTCTCTTATCATGACAGCAACTGAAATCTCCCATGAAATTTCATTATGAAATACAGTATTATTAACTACAGTCTTCAGGCTGCAGGTCTCTAGCATTACCCTGTATAATTGCAATTTTGTACCCTTACATCTCTCAATTTTCCTCACCTCTCCATCCCTGTTAACCAGTTTTATTTTCTTTTACATATTTGGCACTTGTGGATTTTGCATAGAGTGAGATCCTGCAGGTTTATTTCTTCCTGTAGTCTCGTTTATTTAACTGAATGGAGTATCTTTCAAGGTCATCCTTCTTGTCCCAAATGACAGGTCGTCCTGACCTCTCTTGAATTTCTGAATTTGGAAATGATTCTGAACAGTACAGTCTTGGACACCATCTTAATTAGTGAACATACACAATAAATGTGTCCTTGAACAGCTTTGTTTTCTGTGTCAGTCTTATAATTGCTCTTTATATTTTGTTTTTGTCTTTTGTTTTTTTGTTTTTTTGTTTTTTCCTGGTACCAGGAATCGAACTCACGACCTCACACTTGCCAGGCAGGTGCTCTGCCACTGAGCTAAATCCCCAGTCCCTGTTCTTTATATTTTGATACTGGTATTTTTTTAGTTAGTTGAGTCTTCACAATTTTGGGAACACAAAGAATTTACCTTTTGGACTGGATATTATAGCCTATATGAGATTTCACTAATGTAGCCATTTTATTTGAATTCTGAACATATTATGTAAAGACAAGAAGTCTTCTTATATGAAGACAGGTGTATTACTTAGAGCTTTATGTTTTGGGCTTAAAATAGATGATGAATGGCTAATTTCAGTTTATGAATTCTGTCATCTTAATGAAACATGATTGTAGTTTTAAGGAAAGCTAAACATTAAATTAGGCTTCATGTCTTGAATATGATAGTGTCCCTCAGTTATTTTTATGTTCTGAAGTTAAATATAGGTAAGTTGTTTTTAAGTGGAGGAAAACAACAGAGCAAATGTTATTTAATTAGCTGACCATTTTATAAGTCATAACAAAATTAACTATGAGACAAAGTTATATCTTCTCCATGATTGCAGAAATTCAAAAACACTCTACTCTCAAAGCCTGTCTCCTCTCTGCTGTCTCTACCTTCCCATCTTCCTGCCCCCTCTCCCCCTTCCTTCCCTGCCTTGTCGCCCTCTTTAAATTTCCTTTCTAAATGCATTGAACATTAACAAGCTCTTGTCAAACAGGTTCTGGTTTGTTTCAGGAGCTAGTGAAACAAAGATAAATAAGACAATGTCCTTTCTCTAGAAGTTGGAGGTACAGTAAAGAAAACAAAACAACAGTATTATCACCTCTGTCCACTTGAGTCAGTGTGAACATGCAGATATGCACAAAGGCTTTATGAATATTCCACTCTATTCCATTTGCTCAAAACAGTACAGATGAATGAAGCAGTACAGATTCTTGTTTTACAACTTCTTGCCAAAGTTCACTTGCTCTTCAGGCTAAGCCAATGAGAGGTCAATATTAAAATTTTACTTTTTACAGTGATGATGATGAGATAATATTCATTATATTGCTTTAAGCCACAGCAAAAAAATAAAGAATTATTTTTAAAAAGACATTCCTTGTTTTGACCAAGCACTCTGGCACTTTGATCTGCCCTTACTTTGAAGATGTTACTAAAAGTAAGTTTCAGATATGGTCAGGTAAAAATATTTACATAAATGTCTCAGAACTCCCAAATGTAAGATATATCACTATGGTATTTAAAATAGAATCCAGTGTGAATAAAGAATTCCTTTTCTGTGATTGCCTAACAATTCTTAAGCTTCCAAACATTTTTAAAAATATAACTCAAAGCAAGGATTATGTGTATTTGCACATTTGACAGCTATGCATATGATAACTTAGTTTTGAAACATTATGTGTGTATTAAGATTTCACATTGTTAACTCAGACTATCCCTCTTCTGTTCTATTGAAAAGGCGCTTGACTGAGTACTTTTAGTTACTGTAGGAAAAGTCAGAATATTTATTTTTCCTCCTATATGCTGCAGCTATAAAATTTATGTTTAAAATGTGATAAATCTGCCCTTATACATCAAGGAAATTTTTCATCTCCATCTCAAATTATAGTTAGAGTAGAATCTTCCCATATACCAGTCCCTAAAATGAAAGGCCACACACAGAATAAAGATCCTGCATCTTTTTAGACATCACATATATTTATTAGTAGCCCTGATCCAGAAGTGTCAATTAACTTTTAGTTTACATGGCTGTTGAAGTGTCTCCACACCTCTTGTCATAAATCAGGTTTATGACATTTGTGAATGTATACATGGTCATCATCAAATACTATAATAAATACAGATACTAAAATAGCAATTTTATTCCTGCCTTATTAATTGTATTTGTTTGAAATGCACTAATTAATCAATTTAAATATAGCTGAAGGTCATGTTTTCAAAACAGGATGAAAGTCTCAGTGTACTCATACTACCATTAAATTACAAACTAAACCAACAATCATAAAAAAAATACCACAGGGAAACTTTTCAGGATTTCTCTTATTAGATGTGTTATCCTCATTGGACCTTGAATTACAAATTTGCTCGGTCTATTTTCTACAAATATTTAGATACCATTTATACAAGTGAAGAAGTAAAATTCTATAGCAGGAATTGATGGAAATTACACTGGTTTATACTGGTGATAAAGAAAGGTCAAAGAGTTCAACACACTTAGAATTGATTTTTATGAAGCAACAGATGGAAGATCACATAAAAAATTTACTTTTTAAAATATTTTAAAAGATAAAGAACAAAAACACATTAACAAACAAACAGATATAAACAAAACAACACCCAAACAATAGATGCAGTACAGAGTTTCAGAAAAAGTAATAGGAAATTAACAATAGTTATTGTATTACATATTGTGATCTTAAAATTTGTTACTCAGTTAAACAAATATAGGTATTTAAGATTAATCAAACAATTAAACACTAACTGTTCCTTTCAATAAAGCAATAGAAGTCAGTAATATGACTCTCTCAGTTATCCTGTTTGTGTGTATATATATATATATATATATATATATTTTCCCCCCTTCTTTCTTTTCCTCTTTTCGCTCATCCTAGTTGTTCCCTCCCTTTGAGCAGTTTCTTTCCCTTTCACAATATCTATTATACCTTTCAGATTTTATTTACTCTTTCAGGTTCCTAAACTAATGAGACAATATGGTATTTACATACACAGGTCTGATTTATATCACTTATCAGTATGGACTCTAGGTGCATCCATTTAGCTATGAAAGCCTCAAGTTTACCTTTCTCTACAACTGAATAATATTCCATTAGGTAAAAATACCACATCTTTTTTTATCGATTTCTCAGTTCATGAGCATTTGGGTTGCTTCCACAATTTAGCTCTTACAAATTGAGCAGCTATAAACATGGGTGCACATATATCGCTGTGGTATGATGTTTGTAGTTTTTCTGGAAAAATACCCAAAAGGGAAATACCTGGGTTGAAAAGAACCTCCAGTTCCAGTTTACTGAGGAATCGCCAAACTGATTTTCACAGTGGTAGAACCAGTCTACACTTCCATCAGCAGTGGAGAAGGGCTCCTTTTTCCCCACAGCTTGCCAGCATTTGTTATTGGTTGATTTCTTGATGACAGCCATTCTCACCAGGGTGAGATGGAATTTCAGTGTTGTTTTAATTTGCATTTCTTGAATGACTAATGATGTTGAACATCTTTTCATGTATTTATCTGCAATTTGCATTTCTTTATTTGAGAAGTGTGTATTCATCTCAGATGCCCATTTTTGGATTGTGTCTTTAAATTTGAAGGGGGTTAATTTTTTTTAGTTGTTTATATATTCTAGATAGAACTCCTTTGTCTGAGGGACAGTGGGCTAAAATTTTTTCCCAATTCATGGGTTTTCTTTTTACTGTGTTGGTGATTTCTTTAGATCTGCAAATACTTTTCAGTAAGATGAGATCTCAGGTGTTGATCCTTTGAAGCATTTCCTGAGCCATTTGGTTTTTATTCACAAACTCTCTGCTTACCCCTATGTCTTCAAGGTTTTTACGTATTTTCTCTTTTAGTAGATTTAGTGTTTCTGTTTTAATATTTAAATCTTTGATCCATTTTGTTTTGACTATGGTTCATGGTGATAGACACAGGTCTGGGTTCAGTTTTTGGCATGTGATGAGCCAGTTTTTCCAGCACCATTTATCAAAGAAGCTGTCTTCCAGTGAACTTATTTGGCCCCTTTGTAAAAAATAAATTGGCTGAGTGTGTTTGTGGTTGTGGCTTCACCTTCCAATCTGTTCCACTGATCCTCAGGTCTGTTTTTTGCCAATACTGATTTTATCACAGTGGCCTTGCAGTATAATTTCAGGCCGGGGATTGTGATTCCACCTGACTTGTCTTTGTTGCCCAGGATTGCATTTGCTGTTCCGCGGTCTCATCTGGTTCCAGACGAATTTTAGGAATGTTTTCTGTAAAGCTGTGAGGTGTACTAATGGTATTTAAATTGGGATTGTGTTGCATCTGTACAACAATTTGGGAAGTATGGCCATTTTCACAATGGTTGGTTCTTCCAATCCATGAGCAAGGAATATCTTTCCATTTTCTGTAATCATCTTCAATATCTTTTCTCAGAGTACAGCAGTTTTCACTGTAAAGATCTTTCAGTTCTTTAGTTGCATTGATTCTTAAGTATTTCAAATTTTTGAATGTAATTTTAAGGTATGGTGTTTTTTTTTGTTGTTGTTGTTTTTTGTGTTTTTTTTTTGTTTTTTTTTGTTTTTGTTTTTCTCTGGTACCAGGAACCGAACTCACGACCTTGCGCTTGCCAGGCAGGCGCTTTTGCCGCTGAGCTAAATCCCCAGCCCCAAGGTATGGTGTTTTAAATCTCTTTCTCAGTGTGTTTATTGTTTGTGTATAGGAAAGCTATGGAGTTTTGAGTATTGTCTTTGAACCCAGCTAGCCTACTGAATTTGTTGATTAATTCTAGGAGTCTTTTAGTGGAGTTTTTGGGGTCTTCCTTGTAGCGCATCATGTCATCTGCAAATAATAATTTCAATTCTTCCTTTCCTAGCCTTACTCCATTTATATCTCTCTCTTGTCTAATTGCTCTGACTAATGTTTCCAGAACTATGTTTAATAGGAGTGGTGACAGTGGGCACCCTTGTCTTGTCCCTGATTTTAAAGTTGAAGCTTTTAGTTTTTATCCATTTAATATGATGTTGGATGTTGGTTTATTATAAATGGTTTTGAAGAGGTTGAGGTAGATACAATGTATACCTATTTTTTGTAGGGCTTTTATCAAGAATGAATGCTAGACTTTGTCAAAAGCTTTTTCTGCATCTATTGAGATAATCATGTGCTTTTTGTCTTTGGCTTTGTTAATATGGTGTATTACATTAATTGATTTATGTACATTGAATCATCCCTGCATTCCTGGGATGAATCCCACTTGATCATGGTGTATAATCTTCTTGATGATTCGCTAAATTCTATTTGCTAACATTTTATTGAGTAGCTTTGCATCTATGCTTATTGGGGAGATTGGCCTGTATGTATTTTTCTTGGTTGAGTCTTTCCCTTGTTTTGGTATCAGTATAATACTTGCCTCAAGAAATGACTTAGGGAGAATTGCTTCTTTGTCAATTTTATTGAAGAGTTTGAGAAGAATTAGCATTAAATTTTCTCTAAATTTCTTGTAGAATTCAGCTGTGAATCCATCAGAGCCAGGTTTTTCTTTGTTGGTAGATTTTTTATCACATTTTCAACTTCAATAATTGATATTCCATTATTCAGGATTTTTATTTCTTTTTGATTCAACTTTGGTTAATTCATATTTATCTAGGAATATGTCCATTTCTTCTGTATATTCCATCCTGTGGGAGTAAAGATTTTCAAAGTAGGTATTGATGATTTTCTGAATTTCTATTCGATCTGTAGTGATTTCACCCTTTTTGTTCCTTATTACACGAATTTGAGTTTTACCTTTCCTTTTTTTGATAAGGTTAGCTAGGGGTTCATCAATTTGATTTATTCTTTCAAAGAACCAACTCTTTGATTCATTTATTTTTTGGAGGGTTTTCTTTGTCTCAATTGCATAAATTTCTGCCCTAATCTTTATAATTTCCTCCCTTCTTTGGACTTTGGGATTCACTTTTTCTTCTTTTTCTAAAAGTTTAAAGTGCAACACTAGGCTATTTATTTGTTCTCATTTTGTTTTCCTCCTGTATGAGTTCACCACCATAAACTTCCCTCTGAGGACTGCTTTCAGTGTATCCACAGATTCCAGTAAGTTGTATTTACATTTTCATTTATTTGTGTAGATACTGTTTAACTTCTTTAATTTCATCTGTGACTCATTGTTTGTTCAGGAGGCTGTTATTTAACTTCCATGTGTTTATGAAGTTTTTGTGATTCCTTTCATTATTAACTTCTACTTTCATTGCACTATGGTCAGAAAGCATGGATGCGATTATTTCAATTCCTTTGCAATTAGTTAAGCATGCTCTATGGGCTAGTATGTGGTCTATTTTAGAGAACATCCCAAATGCAGCAGAGAAGAATGTGTATTCTGATGTTGTACAAAAGAACATTCTGTAAGTCTACTACATCCATTTGTTCATAAGTTTTGTTCAGTTCTGTTATTTCTCTGCTAATTTTCTGTCCAGTTCACCTATTCCTTTGTGTCAATGGGGTGTTAAGGTCACACATTACAGTAGTGTTATTAGTTATTTAGTTTTTCATGTCTAGTAAGGTTGGTCTTATATATTTCGGTGCCCCTATTTTGGGTGCATACATATTTATGATTATCTCTTCCTCTTGAGGTTTTCCCCAACCAGTATGTAGTGATCTTTTTTATCTCTTTTGATCATTCTTGGTTTGAAATTCACATTGTCTGAAATCAGAATATCCCTGCTTTTTTCTGGGTTCCTGTTGCATGGAGGATTGTTTTCCAACCTTTGACTTTCAGTCTATGAATTTCCATTTGAGTTAAATATATTTCTTGTACACAGTATATTGTTGGATTTTATTTCTTGATCCACTGTGCCAGTCTGGTTCTTTTGATTGGTGAATTGAGGCCATTAACATTAATGGTTATAATTGTTATGTGTTGGCTTATCTTTGTCATGTTATTTACTTGCTGTTGGTTTCCTACTTTTACTCTCTGTTTAACTGCTTCTTCTGCTAGGTTGTTCCTTTCTATTTTTTTTCTTGACATTGTGGTCATTTTTAGCTCTTTCTAGAATATCTTTTAGTACTCTTTGTAAGGTTGGTTTGGTGCTCATGAAATTCTTCAGTTGTTCTTGTTGTGGGAGTATTTTATTCTCCATTAAATTTGAAGAATAGTTTTGCAGGATACAACAGTCTGGTTTGGAAATTATTTTGTTCTAGGACCTGGAATACTTCACTCCAAGCTTTTCCTAATTTGATGGTTTGTGTTGAGAAATCTCAACATGATTCTGATTAATTTGATGGTTTGTGTTGAGAAATCTCAACATGATTCTGATTGACTTTCCTTTCTTTTCTCTGACAGCTTTTAATATTCTATCCTTCTACTGTATTTCTGGGATCTTGATAATTACATGTCTGGGTATAGTTTTATTTTGGTTTTGGCTTGTTGGAGTTCTACATGGCTAACTTAACTGTATGGCAGATTCTTTTTCCATACTTGGGAAATTTTCCATTGTTCTGCAAATAGTCTTATTGTGTCATTTGTGTTGACTCCTGCTGTTTTATTGATGTCTAATCAGTCTTACACTGTTTCTCTTTTTATTGTCTTGCAGCTGTTGAATTGTTATTTCCTGGTTCCTTCTAATTTTTAAGAGTTCTTTCCTTTCATGATTGTTAGCTGCAATGCTGCCCTCAAGATCTTAAAGTCTATCTTTGGCTTCATTCAAACAGTTTTGCCAGCTTTTGAAGGAGGTTTTGATTTCCTGGATATCTATATGAATCTGTTTCACACATTCTGGTTTTTTCCTATATTGTTCAGTTAATGTTTCCATTATTTTTCTATGCTTGTCTATTTTTTTTTTATACATCCTCTTTAGATGTGCTGTGCAATTCTTTCATTATGGTTGTCATTTCATTTTTATCTGAGAGATTATTTCTGATCTGAGTTCTCCTATGGCCTTATGGAGTTGTTTCTTTACTTCAGTTGCTATCATTTCAGAGAATTCAGCTGTGTGACTTATGAGTTCTTATATGTTGATGTCTCTTGGACTTGTTCTGGTTGGGGTGGAGTTCTGAGATTACATTTTTGTCCTTCATCTTGTCATTGTGGATGTTTGGAGGTGAAGTGCTGGGCCTCACCCTCCCCAGGCAGCTCACTGGAACGTTTCTAAGGCCCCTAGATTCCCTGGTTGTCAGGCTTGCCCCACGTTGGCAGCAGGAGGTGCTCCATCAGGTCCAAGATCCCCAGGCAGTTTATGGAATGTCGAGCTCAGATGAGTTCCCCAATGGCAACTGAGGCCCAGCCTTTAGGACCAGGACCCCCAGGTGGTTAGCTCAGGACACCTGGGCCTCAGGCTGACCCACAATGTTGGCAGAACATGCAGTGTCAGAACAGGTTCCTCAGGCAGCTTATGGGTTGTACCTGTCTCTTCAGGGCCTTGGGCACAACTGACAATGCCAGTGAGACTTAGAACACCTGTTGTGTTCCCAGGCAGATGACTAAGAGCTTCTGGGGCTTCTTGGGCTTCGGGCATAGTTCACAATGACCATGGAGCATGTAGCACCAGTCCGAGTTCCCCCAGAAGCTGGGTAATGGCACACTGAAGTCAGGCGCACCTCACAATGTCTGCAGAGCATGGTGCATTGGTCCAAGTTCCTGGGCAGCTGGCTGAAGGTGACCCAGACTAATGCATGCACCATAATAACTACAGGGTGTGGGGTGCCAGTTCAAGTTCCCCCAGGGGCTGGGTAATGGTGACCCAGACTAACATGCAACCTGCAATAACCATGGGGTATGGGGCATCAGTTCGTGTTCCCTCAGTAGCTCAGTAATGACACCCTGAACTCAGGCACAGCTTGCAATATCCATGTTTGTCCAAGTTCCCCAGGCAGCTGGCTGATGGTGACCCAGACTAATGCACATCCCACTATCAAAAAATTTAGAGTAAATATTGTACTGTAGAGAAATATTTAATGCTGCTATGCTAATTACAAAAGAAGGATATACAATTTTATGATCATTATTCACATATTGAATAAATATTTTTAACCTACTATGTACAGAGCATTTGTTGCAAGAGATACAATGGTTGACAATACAGAAAGAATCCTTTCTTTGACAGAATTGAAAACCTAATCAGGCTGGGGTAGTGATGAAAGGCTGAATGCAGAACATTAGACAGATACTTACGGAGAAATGATTTAAATTCTTGAACAAGAAATTGTATGATGACTCTGAAACCACTGTGTAGAAATAAGTGTAAATACAAGAACCAAGACAAGCTTCTGGGGGGAGATCATAAATGAATTTCAATTTCATTTAGAAAATAAATAAGATCTCAACCTACTAACTGTGATTATACTGGGAACTAAAATGATACATAGTAGCTTTTTTCTTTTTATTTATTTTGTATGATTCAAATCATAAGTACTAGTGAATCTAGCTTTTTTGATGGGAAAAATAAATTATAGTTTCATTTAACCAAATACCAAAAAGAATATAAGTGAATGTAGGTACAAAGACAATGCTTAAGGATAGTTAAGAGACAATAAAATATTGGAATTTATATAGAAGAATTTCCAATAGAGTTAAACCTTGTAAGGAGCCAAATGTACAAACATGTATGTCAATTTTATGCAGCAGGACAAGGCACAACAAGATATTTAGCTGAAAGACAGGGTACAAGAAGATTCTTAGCCAGAATAGAGCACAGAAATAGCTCCTAGATGCCAACATCACCTCTACTGTTTTTCTTCATATCTGATCTAAATCAGATTCTCATATTGTCTTTTTTGCACTCTTCAACATATATCTCACCTATGCACATAATTATTTTGTGTTTTCCTCTACAGAAAACATTTTGGATTGTTTCATTTATTTGTTTATTCATTTATGTATGTTTAAACTTTAAAATATATGAATAAAACTATCAGGTATATTGTGATAGTTAGTGTAAAAATTGGGCATTATATGATGAGAGTTTGTAAGAAACTTACAAACTGCCTTCCATAGTGTACTGTAATATTATGGAATATTGAAATGTTCCCCAAATGCTCAATGTATTTAAATATGTAAAAGACAGATCTCTAATACAAATAGCAAAATACAGACAACTTTCCAAGTGAGAATCCTACCATTATAAAATATTATAATAGATACAGAGATAGAGATAATATAGATATGTAATGTTCCTGTGATGTTTTGTACCTAGTACTTTTAATGTTAGACTTAATGATAGATGGAAAAATAAAATTCAACATTTATTTACATATTAATTACTAATTCTAGCAGATAAATATTAACTGTTTTAACTTCAGAATAGCTACAGGTCTTATTCATTCATTCAACAAAATTAGTCATAGTAAAATGATTACAGACAGCCTCACTGTACATAATTAAGTGAGAGAATTCTGGTCTTGTTATGTTCTCCCTGGATTTCCTTGAGCATTGAAAGGATATTTAGGTAAAGAAATTGTTAAAACACAACTTTATTTTCGTTGAAATCATGAAAGCATACCAAAATAACTGAATTAATTGCCTCCTCAGAAATGTTACTTTATGTACATATGAAGTAAGGAAATCATTTGTGAAACTAGTAGATAAAGTTGATTCCATGAAATCTACTTGAACTCTGGTCCTACTGTCTGTATAGCACAGATATTTCAGCCTTTAAATTGATCCTCTCTGAACACCTGAAAGATGGCTTTGCACACTAAACTTTTTCTTTATTAGAAACCAGTAGTGAGAAGTGAGTGGTTACAATGAATCCTTAAATCAGGACACAATCTAAAAACAGAGTCAGGACTAAAATACTCCCACAATTGGTGATGGGAAGAATTGCAAAACAGGAAACCACAGTTATTCATCATTTGCTGGTGAATCCTTATGTTGTTATCATAGAGAAGGTAAGAAAAACTTCAGCAAAACTAGAGCCATCCTCGTAGTAAAAATGAGTTGGATTTATACGTTCTCAGGCCAGTCAAATAAATGCCCACATTTTACTAACTTTTGGAGCTCTATAATTAACCCTAATTCTTCTCTGAGGTGACAATTTTGGTATCTACGAATAAAGCTTATGTAAATGGATTCATACGCATATGTAGATGTGAATATAAGTTTAAAACTGATTGAGTAAATAGCTAGAAATGAGATTGCTGCATTATATGATGAGAGTTTGTAAGAAACTTACAAACTGCCTTCCAAAACAGCAGTATTTTCATTCCTTCCAGCTCTGTGCAGCTTTCTCTCATCATTTCCCTACTGGTATTGCTTTTATATGTGTTTACATATTTTGTAATTGTCCCATAGTTGTTAATATTCTGTTCTGTTTCCCTTTGCCCTCATTTAAGTCTTTGCACATCAGTTTGAGAAAAATCTGTGCACCTATATTGAACCCATTAATATTTTCCATTGGTGCCTTATACTCTATTGATGAACCCACCAAAGGCATTTGCCATTTCAATTACATGAGTTTTGATTTCTCACATTGCTTTTCGTATCTTCCTTAGAGTTTTTATCTCTCTACATTATTCATCTGTTCATAAATGTCATCTACTATTTTCTTTATATCATTTAATATATTAATCAATTATTAAAATTACTTTTCTACTAATTCCAAAATATATGTGAGATTTGAGTCTGGTTCTGATACTTATCTTAACTCCAGATTTTTCTCCTTTTCTTTTACCATGAGTTTTCAATTTTTTTTGTTGTTTTTCTTGTTGAAAACCACACAAGCCATATTGGGTGGTATGAACTGAAGTAATTAGGTTTTCATTCTGAGAAATTATTTTAATCTTGTTAAGAACAAGGCTGTGTTTAATATTTGCCAAAATGGCTGTAGGTATCATGTACTTCCATTTCTTCTAATTTTCTAGTCTGGTGTTCTCTTTTATTCCCTTTTGGTCTCCCTAAGAACTTCTTCTTAAATGGAGTGTATGTCTCATGTCCCTCTCTATTGCAATCCATTGTTCTTTTCGAGCACAGTAGATGTGGTGGTAAAGTAGTAGGGAATAAAAGAATCTTACAATTTTATAAGTAAATCTTACCTTTTAGTTAGGCTGAACCCCTAGGCTGTGGTGCTAAGAACCATTTTTATGCCACTTCTTCCCTTTTCTTGTATAAGATAGGAATCCTGTGTTGGCTTCCTTCCAGGACACATAAGGATCTTGTGAAATAGTGTAGACAGAAGGCCTTTCATATGGAGAATGCCTTGCATATTTTTAAATAATTATTTTTCTTTTTCTTGAACTCCCATGAGATGAGGCCCCCCAGAGTTTCTAAGCAACAAAACATGAAAATTACCATTTAAATATTCCTACAAGTCACTGCAGTCTGTGAATGGTTCTTAAATTAACTGATCTTGGCTGTGATCCACTACACTGGCCTATCTGTTTACATAGCAGAGTGCCAGTTCACCCTGGGACCTCAATTTTCTGATGAGTCTTAGAAAATTATTAATTTTCAATATGTTTACCTTTGTACTTATGAGGACAGGAGCAACAACTTCCAAGCTCTTCACGTGTCAGAGCTGAAACTCAAAATCCAAGGTACTTTTTTTAAGGAAGATCTTGCTTAATATAAAATCTATCATAGAAATTTAGCATAATGCAGAAGAAAATAAGAACACTCATCAAATTCTTTTCTTTCCATTCATTCAGTAAAAAAGCATTTAGAGTTATATTCTAATTCAGAAATATGATTTATTCATCATCATTTTCATAGAATTCTTACAAAATAATATTAGAACCATAAAAACATCAATCACTGATGATAGTTATTCAAACATATTGTTGTTGTAGCTGTTCTTAATTATACAACTTTCAGTGCTAGGATCATGTTTCTCACCAAAAATATTGTAGGCATTCTCATAGATAAATTTCAAATATGAAGAGCTATTCACTTAAATATAAAAAATCATGCTAGTTGTCACTAAATTGTCTCAATTACTGAGCAAAATTTATTTCTTGAATAATATGATTACCAATTTCTTTGTCTATTTGCACTTCCTAGCATTTATTTTACCTACACATAATCTGACTGAAAAAAAAAAAAGAAACTTCTTTGCCAATTCCCTTTCAATGTGTGCATTCATGTATTTCATTAGCTCCCAAAATTCCTAATTATTATTCCGGAAAGAATTTTTCCAGACAGGGGATGTATCTCAGTGGCACAGTGCCTACCTGGCAAGCATGGGGTCCTGAGTTTGATTTTTCATTTCCAAAAGAAAAGAAACAAAGTGATTGTTGTTCCCTTCTACTCCCTAGTCTTTCTCTTGGAACTCTGGTTACATTCTTTACTTATAGTTTTTTTTTCAATGTTGTCTTTCATATTCTTCAGAAGTGATTCTGTTCTGAATTCTGGATAACTTCTGAGATGTATTTTGTCAATAATTCTTCAGAACATAAGAAATTTTGAATCTGTATACTTAGATTTTTCTGGTTTTGTTTCCCCTCTTCCTCTATCTCTTAATTCTATGTATGATTGCTACCATGAAGTATCTGTCTTGCTGTGTCTGACATTCTTTTTTAATACAATGTCTTTTAGTTTAGCCATGTCATCACAAATAACATGAGATCACTTTTAATGACTTAATACTATTCCTTTGTGTGGATGTACCACATTTGTTTATCCCTATATCAGTTGATGCATGCTTAGGTTAATTTCATTTTCTGGCTACCTTAAATAGTGGTGCAATAAACATGAGCATATAGATGTTTGTTTGACATGCTGATTTAATTTCCTTCATATATATATATATAAACATTAAAGGATCACACTGTATTTCTATGTTTAATTTCTGAGGAATCTCTACTGTGTTTCATAGTGTCTGGGCCAATGGGTCTTCTTTTGCTAACATAAGAAGTTTTATCAGAATATCTAGTTTAGGAGAAGCAGATGCCTCCCTAAATTGATTGCAATATCATATTAAGTACTAAAATGCTCCTAATACTTTAACATAATGAGCTATTAATTTTTGCATATTTAATATGTTGGTAATATAATTTTAACTATAACTGTAATATTTCACATTTTCATTTGTACTAAATTAAATTTTATTGTTAAATCTAGTCAATGCTTCTTGAGCTTCTTGAGTTTTAATTCTTGGACTGAATAACATGATGATTCCTCTTAGTATTGTGTCACTTGCTAATTTTATACTTTAATAGGATTGGGGACAAATTAAGCTAGACTAGTGACTATCCCACATGCACTGTCCAATAGTAAAAATGCTTTTGAATTGGAAAGAAATCTCCAAAATAGAATAATGGCTATGGAAAATTCTTGGGGAAAAGTATGACCAAGTTTCTGTAGGTAGAGGAAAGTAGATTAGTATGAGGGTGAGAAGTATAGCTTGATTTATACTTTTCTTTTTTTCAGTATTGCACTTGGTAGATGACTTTTCTGTATTTATACCTGCACAGTAGAGAAAAATATCAGAAAACCTGAATTCCTTAATGTATTAAAAATGACATATTATGATTAAGTCAAGTATTTACAGGAATGCAATCATGATTTGACATGATGTGATTCATCATGAAAAGATACTATTCTAAGCATTACAGTTAAAACAATAAGTGAAAACTTTCCCTTTTGTAGTTTAGATTGTGATTGATAAAATAATAAACAGTGGCATTTAAATAGCACATATAACAAAGCAGATATGGCTCTGATTGTCTTTGCCTTTCACGGCACTCAAGTATTCTGTGCTAGTGCTGCTATTCACTGGGGACAATCTGAGGGCAGCGGGGATAATCAACTTGCCTGAGGTCACCAAGTTTGTGAGTGGTTAAGCCTGGTTTCCAGCAGGGCAGGCTCCTAAGGAACTGTGTGTGGATGCAGTAATTCAATCCAGGAGGTTTGATTTATTCCCTTTAGAATAACAAAACTTAAAGAGGAGAATGAGAGGACTTTTTTCTGAAGACTGCAGGGAGATGAGAACTGTAGCTGAATAACCTGGTGCAGCCATTCGGGAAGTCACAGTGGAACACTGAGTAAAGTTACAGACATGTGTGCTGCATGACCTACTGCTTACACATGGTTCCTCCAGGATGCTGAAATAGGGTAATAAGGGTTCCTTGGAAATTGTCCCCTTCCAATCCTTTGGCTAAAGAGAAGCTCCACTTTGATGTTTAGGCCACTAACTATTATTTGTAGGAGAACCTATCTCTTACCCTAAATTATTTTGAATCATTTCTCCTCCCCAGTTTATCTCAAATTCCAGGAAAATTAAGGCATGCATACAAAATATCCCATTATGGAAACTGCTTCTGCTTCCCCAGCAGGTCAGTGAAGACCTCTCTGGCACCAGCAGGATGTGTTGGCAGCCAGATCTGAAGTAATAATCAAGGAAATGGAGGCTGATAAATGAGCGTGCTTCTCAGCTCTTGCCTGTGTTCTTTCCCTTCACACTTCTGGGACTGTTGTCAGAATATCTAAGACAGGGCTCAGCACACTATTCCCCTTTTCCTCCTACTGTTGTCTAAATTGAAATAAATTATTTTCTTGTTTCACCACTACAAAGTTCTCTGCTGTTTGGATCTTTTGAGGTTGAGTGACCAAAGCTGGTCCGTTGGAATCTTCCCAGAGCAGGGTCTCTGGCAGGAGACTCAAGTAATAACGGCTGTCAGTGTGTTGTAGGAAGGAGCAGGAGGCTAAATAAAGTCAGATATCTACTTCATGTATGATGAACACAATACAGTTGAATGCTGTTTAAAGCAGCACATTAGAGGTACCTCCAGCAATGCTAGCCAGGCCTCAATTTAGTGATGTACAAGGAGAGTAAAAAACAGAACAAGGCATCATTTAGCTTTAAATACATATCGACACATAGATATTTAAAGGATGTATAAATATTTAAAAGTACACTTCAAATATTTCAGTGAGGGAGGATGAGTTGAGGATAAAGATCAGGGAAGGAAGAGAAAGTGAAATGGAACCAAAGGGTGGATTTCCAGAGAACAAGCACAACGAGCTATGAGCCAAAAATCTGTCCAGCCCTATTCTGTATGTGAAATTGAATGAAGCAACCAATCAGGGAAACTAAATGCTTTGCTGGGGGATTAATCAGAAAGTAATTACTCTGAAATATTTTCTCCCAAATTATTTTCCATTCATTACAATTCTTTTTGTTTCATGCTCCACTTCCATATTTTTTAATCCACCCTTAAAAACTGAGAGGGTTAACTAAATATCTAGAAATAATTTAGGGAGAAAGTATCATCGAAATATAAAAAGAAAACATCCTGCATCACTGTAAGCATTTTTATGGCAATGTAAATTCTCTTCATTCAAAACACATCCTTTAATATTTTAATTAGGACACTGTGTTATGTGAAAGGAACATCTGATTTTAGAAATGCAAATGAGAATATGCTCTGAAACAAAGATGCAAAATTAAAAGAAGGTAACATGCAGTTCAGCTCCTGGCTATGCAGAGGAAGAATGCAGGGAAGGAGCGAGAAAATAACCTGATTTTTGAAGTGAAAATTATACCAGCATTTTTCAAATTTAGCAATTTGACAAGGTTAATGACAATTTTAATACATTTTTACTTACAACTGTAATAATTACCTTTGACTAATAAGTTTGAAACCAATCAAACTGCCTGCACTTATTGAAGGTAACTAGGAGCAGTGAC
Source organism: Chinchilla lanigera (assembly GCF_000276665.1). Lineage (NCBI taxonomy): Eukaryota > Metazoa > Chordata > Mammalia > Rodentia > Chinchillidae > Chinchilla > Chinchilla lanigera. The sequence continues at coordinate 11,835,749 of NW_004955428.1, forward strand.
TATCCCGGTATGTGTTTCCTGTGCACTTTCACCAGCTGGAAAGGTGCACAGACCCCACTCAGTTACCATCTTGGCTCCCCGCACCCCACCTTTTCCCTTTTTCGCTCATTGCTGTGATGCGGAGAAGACTTTCCTTGTGGCAATGCTATGAAATATAGCCATCCCGATTTGGACATGAGGGAAGTTAGCTTCTAAAAGGTTAAAGACCTTGGCCCACAATGGAGCTGGTACTGAAATCACCTTTGTGTTCAAAGCCTGTACTTTCCACAACTTGACAGCAGGGTCTTGGGACAGTAGGCTGAGGACTTCCTCTTTCCTAGAGGTGAATGTTGGCCAAATTTTTAAAATTACATTTTTATTATTTTCATGTTGCTCACAGGGAAGGAAATCTTGCTAGAATGAAAATTTAAAAATAGCCACGAGTCTGTTCTCCATCAGAATGACTGTGCTACAGAAAAAGGAAAACATTTCAGAGCTCTAGAGTAAGTAAAGGAGGTAAATGGAGAGTAGACAGTTTACAACAGAAAATGTGTCCTGGAGTGGGCTCAGATTATGAGCAAGTGCTGCGCCTCACAGTTCTCCAAATCTAGGTATCACTGGCTCTGTTGTTCAAATTCTTGCAAAATTTAATTCTCCTATGTACTTCCCACTGGCTAGGGAGGGCAAGAAGAATAAAATGGAATGATGAAAACATAGGTTGCAAGTTGAAAAGAGACACACCCAGGTAAGGGATCACACTGGTTTAACAATATAACTGTCACTTCACATTTTAGGTTCAAATTCTTTTTTTTATTATTATTTTAAACATAAAAGGAGGAAAAATATTAACAGACAGACAACCTTTTACAAAATAGCAAAAGAACAGTACAGACAATACAGAGTTAAAAACAAAGTGGTAGGAAATTAACAATGCTTGCTGTATTACATATTGATATCTTCAAAGTGGTTTCTCATGGAAACAGATAGAGACATGCAATATTGATCAATCAAGGACTCATTGACAGTTTCTTTCAGCAAAGAAGTAGAAGACAGTAGAACAACTATGTTAGCTATCCTGTACATACATACATACAAAATTTCTCCTTCTTTCCCTTCTTCTTTCCCACATCCCAGTTGTCTTTTACCATTGAGTGTTTTCCTATCATTTCACAATGTCTATCATATCTCCTAGTTTAAATTAACTCTTTCAGGTTTTACACTAGTGAGACAATGCGGTGCTTGCACATGGAGGTCTGATTTATTTCACTTATAAGTATGGTCTCTAGTTGTGACCATTTACCTATAAAGGCCTCGAGTTTATCTTTATAGCTGAGTAATACTCAAATTCTAACTTGTTTTCTCATAAGACCATTACTAAAATCCTTGGTTAAGTTCTGTGTGAAATTTTGGAGCAGGCATTAAAAAACAAGGGGCTTACAAAGGAGCTATAATAACTACAGTAATCGTCTGTGTGTAATATAAAAATTATGATGAGAATGAAGAGTAAACTAAATTATTTCTGAACTTATGGGCATATAGACTTTGATTACTTAGCACCCTCATATATATATACACGTATGTTACAAAGAAAGTGTTTTTCATAGTGCCTGATATATGCATAATAAATGAATGGAGAATATTGCCATCAGTAATAATCATAATAGTATTATATTACCCAGTGTAGAAAATTATATAGTGTATTTTTTTATTTAAGTGTCTTTTTCCAGTAGTAAGATATTTGAGTGAACAAAAATAGGTTCTATTCACATAGGATTAGTTGCTGAAGTCCCACTTGAGTTCTTCAAGTGAGAAGGACGAAAAATGACCAACGAAAACAGAAATAAATTTTAGGAGCTATTAAACACATTTTAAAAATTCCAAAAGGCAACAACCTAAAGGACTAAAGGTTATAAAAGTAGCTAGAAATTTCTCTGCTCAGTAATTCATATGGAACTTTTTATAAAAAGGAAAAATGGTAGGAATTTTTAACTGATGGATTTTAGGAATATTTTAGACTATGAAGAGAAATAGCTAATTAAAAGGAAGAAAGGCAGGCTAGAATACAGTAAACTTCTAAAGAGATTTCAGTATAATTTATATAATATAACTTTTCATAGAAGTTAATTATAGCAAAATTTATGACAATGACAACAAAATATCAGTGAGTCTTGATAGGATAATGAGACAGAGCATATCATCAGGCTGTAATGCAACCATTAATATAGTGTTTCCTGCATTGTGAGTAGTATGGGAAATTTCCCACTAGTAATATCACATTATAAACTAACGAGCTAAGTGTAGCCATATATACACTTGTACGTACATATGTTTATACACACATATGCAAGATTGGGTGGATGAATGTATGATTGTGCATAGGTACGTAGGCACATACATGGGCAACAGAGCTACACAAAATATTTTTTAAAAAATTATCATACATTTCAAAATTACAGAGAAATATTATTTTGTTGTATATACTTCAAAACTTTTGTAGGTTTCCATATCCATGATTTATAGTATGAAATAGAGTATTTCTAAAGATATAATTAAACTGTATTGCAGTAATGTCTTTCACAGTAAACATGATGTCATTGGACATGGATATATGGTAATTATATCTCCTAAATGTCAGCTGTAGCTCTGAGACAAAAATAGGACACCTCTGGGTAAAAAAAATATTCTTTAAGGGCAATGTGATGCATAACTTCATTAAATCCCCCACAACAGTACTAAATGTCTTACATGGTCAGTATGAGGGTGGCTTTTAACAAACACTGTGTATGTAGTGTGAGTCCCTGAAAACTACATCTCACATCTAAGTTGGGTGTTTATCTTCATTAGGGGCAGTACTGAGTGAGTGTAGCAAAGATAAACTTACTTCCTGTTACCCAGAATGGCTGTCCACGCACTTCCTCCTCAAATATGGCAAAGCCCTTTACATGATCAAGCTACAGAGATAATTTTCTGTCTACATTCAAGCCACCATAATATTCCCAAACTAATAAGTTATTAACTCAATCATAGTAAGTTGTTCCTTAATTTATTTAGCACTAGTGTATCGTCCATATTGAAAGGGACGATAAATTGCTAGAAGCTCTAATTTTGTTAAAATAAGAACAATTAAGTAACATATAAGCTCAGTCATCTCTGGTGAGTTATAAACAAGTTCTTGTTTCAGAGAAGCAAATTAAATTCCCTTTGCATCTGACCCATCTTGTTAAAATATTTTATAACTGCTCTTAGTGGGTTTAGAATAATGGAGCCAGTGTTAAAGAAAATATACTACCTTCTTGTTTGCTTTAATTGTTAAAGTGTCCATTTTTGTAATAATTTCATGATTTATTTAATGTCAATTCATAAAACAGAAGCAGGAGTGGGTATGTGGTATTGAATCTTGCAATTCAAAAAAAAAATAGAAAATATGAGATCTCAAATGAATCTTGCTTATTTTTTAATTTCAAAGAAGACATCCTTACAAGATTCATTGTTCAACTCTAGCTATTGTGGGAGAAACAGGACAAATTGGCTTAGACTGGGAAATAAAAAACAGCAAATGTGGAGGATTCTTACTTAAATAATTATTGGGTACATAAACTGTATATCTTCCTGCATTTTTCCTGCTAATTGAGGACTTACTTAATTTGAAGACCCACTAGAATCCTTCATTTAGTTTTACCAGAGATACACAATTTTCAATATCAATGGCCATTCAAATTAATTCATTTAAAATATGTGAACCATCTGCCCCCTGGGAAGGACTTATACTAAATTTAGCCAAGACAGGAGCTTCCAATAGTATATTCTACTTTGATGAAAACAACCTCCAGTGTTTTCAGTAGTCACTTTATCCTATCAGAGGAGATTAATGTTTTTTCCTGTTCAGGGGAATGATGCTCTCCAATGAATCAAAACAAAAAATATCACTCGTTATTTGTGAGCATCTATGTCATTAGATAGTGGTGTGAGTCTAGGCAAAGCTTCATTTCCATAACCAATGGAAGAAAATATAAAACTTTTTTACCTGAAAATAAATTATGAATCCATAGGGCTTAGGTATACAGCTTGATTAAATTTAGGAAGAATTTAGTGTTTGTATTTTATCTACAGCTACAACTTGTAAACGAAAGGTGAGTAACTCACCATCCTTAGTATTAGAGACAATAAATTATGTGCATGATAAGTGGGTATAAGGGAAGAAACATAAAACTGATCACATTTTAAAGGGATTAATCATGCATTTATTAATACTGGGGGGGTAAAATTGACAAGAAGTTCACATGACTTAGAGAAAATATATGATTATGACACTGAAAAAGTTGTAATGGAGTTAATGACATTTCAAGTGGGCCTCAAAACATGAGAATTGGAGGTGTAGTCGGGCTGGGCTTTGAGAAGAGTAATCGGCAAAGGGATACTGTTAAAGAATTAAGAAAGCAGAAGTAAACCTGAAATTTACATGTGGGAGGACTTTTCAAAGAGTTTAGATATTAGGAGGCTCTGCTTTAGAGTAAGTAGTATAAAAATGGAAATGTAGGAGGAAAACTTTGGTATATAGTACATAAAGAATTTGTATTGATTAAGCATAAAATTGAATAGAGATAACAGATCAGATTTTAAGGAAATGAGATCTACTTCACAGAAATGAAACAGTAAATAGAAGAGATATTTTGGGAAATACTGAAGATTGCAAATGAGCAGATTAGAATGGAAAACAAATAGATTTTTGTCCTGCCCTGTTTTGGCTCTATGTAGGATACACAAAACTGAGTGTCAAGGAATCTGAGATGCAGAGCTAGAGAGTTTCAGGATCCAATACTGCTGAAATCAAGAGGTAGATGCTATTCCTAAGAAAGTCCCAGAGAAAGGGTAGATTGCAATAAAGAAGATAATTTAAAGAGTCAACCTCAGGGACAATCTCTGTTAAAGGATATTAAACTACGATAATGTAAATCAATGTGATTCCCATTTCTCCTGGCCAGTACTTGCCAATAAAATTGTATTTTTATTGATATTCAACTCAGTAAGAGACAATTCAATGAGATTTACAATTTTATTGAAAATTTTACAGCCTGTGGAATGCCCCTCAGGTGATGAAAGTATAGGAATACAATTCTATGATACTGGTGGGGTAAATTATTCTCTTCTAACTAGAAAGCAGTAAAAAATTCTAGCCTTTATGGAACATATTATGGAAACATAAAAACACAGATATTACAAACAAATTTTGGTACATTGGGGAAACTCTTACCAAAGTAGCAATACTTTTCATTGATCTGTAAAGGCATTATTCATCCCTCTTTCCTAAGATAGATCTTTGTTCTCTTCATCTCATTCTAAGGAAAATGAATTGAAATATATAGCCATACACCTTTCATGAACAAAGGAGTATACATATAATCAATTGTCAGTCATCTTTCCTACACATTAGTGAAAATGAAATAATAATTGTGAGTAATAATCAGAAATAATAATCATGACCTATCATCATTTCTGTAAGCACAGTAGTTTGAATGAAGAGAGAGGACAACAGAAATAAAATTCCTACCTTGTACTTCTCAGCTAGGAGGTCTGGAACTCACTCTGGGTTCCACTTTCTTCCTCCTCCCTGCGTCTCATTAAGTCTTCATATTCCAAAGCTGGGTGTTCCTGCAGTTACCTGTGCATGTGTGCTAAACATAATGCCCTCTCTTACCTCTAATACACTAGCAAATTGTTCCCACACATTTTCCAAATTGCTTATGTGTCCATAGGGTCCAAAATTGCAAGATGTTAATTTTTATGTTCAGTTCTAAAGCAAATCTCTCTCTCTCTCTCTCTCTCTCTCTCTCTCTCTCTCTCTCTCTCTCTCTCTCTCTCTCTGTCTGTCTGTCTGTCTCTCTGTCTCTGTCTGTAAATCTGGCAGGAATAGTCAAACCATGTCCTATACACTCCTTTCTTCATTTGGGAGGAATGGGGGAATTCTTTCCCCAAGTTAAAATGATTTTTAATATCTTATGGGAGAAAAAATTCCTACACAGCGAATTTATCATTAGGTCTTTAAGACTAAAGGCAAAAATCTCAGATTGAGCAAAGTTAGCATGAAAAGTTGGGGAACAGGCTGGAGAAGTGGCTCAGTTGTAGAGTATTCATTTAGCAAACAAGAGTCCCCATTAAAAAAGAAACATAAGCCTGGAAAATTTATATCCTCATCACAATCACCTTTGTCATTGTAGTTATTGATACCTGTAGTAAAATGGACTTTCTTCCTCAATTCTTCACCCTGTTCTTGAAATGAGATTATATTCAAATATTTTGTCTCTTGACACTGCAATGTAATTTACTTGGTTAAGAAGATCTTATCAAGTGAGATGAAGGCAGAAAGATTAGATATATTTGGATAATATATCTTGGAAGTCTGTATTTTTGTCATCTGCAGTAAGAAGACTATCTTGGCTAAAGCTGATGGCCCTAAATGGAGAACAAATAGGAGGCAGTGAATACTAAATGCAGCTTGCAGACCAGACCCAAGTCCAGATGATCCCACCTTAGACCAATCTGCCACAGCCTACCTGCAACAAATAATGTTGTAAGCTACTGAGATATTTAGGGTTGTTTATAAGTTAGCAGAGTCACTGGAAAAATACCGCAGAATCACCAACAATCACATAGTATAGCAAAGCTTTTCTAATCAAGGCCATATGTCTTAAACCGTAATATAACAATATACTTTAAGGTATATATTAGAATGGAAAATATTGCTGTTTTATTGCAATGAGGTAGATTCAAATGAATTGCCCTATCATTGGGACAGTTCTAGAAAGAGAAGACAGAGAGAGGGCTTTCTTTTTGCATTGCCCCATAAACACTGAGTTCAAATAATTTACCTGAAAGTTGTTTTCATTTGCCTGAAAGTGGAAGACATTTGCCAGTTTTTATGTGTGATCTTCAAGTGAAGGAGGGTATGTGTGTTCCAGTGTCACTGCCACATCTCATACAGTGTAGGATGATAGCTCCAAGTTGAGGAATGAGGCTAACTGGGTTTCAGTGTCATCTTCCTTCTTACTAGCTGGATTTGTCTAGCAGTGCTGCATTAGGCCTAGGAAGAGAAGAAACACAGAAAGATGAGAAAAGATCTGTCCTCCACAGTTCCATCCCTTATTATAAAATCTTCTACTTTGTGGAAGAACAAGATGGTCACTACTGGAAGAAGCTATGGGAGCCTGAGTTCAAATGGTGGATACAGAGAATAGAGACATAAAAAAATCCCCTTGACTTACACTCAAACAATGAAAAGTGTTCTGCTCTTATGCACATGGAAGCAGACTTGCTTCGTGGTCCCTCAGAAATAAAATTTTGGCTAAAAGAAAGGTAGGTAATCCTATTAAATAAGTAGAACCTCAGAGCTTGTGAAATTTTGAATTGGTATTAATGGAAAGATGTGCTACACTATATTTATCCTTGAATAAATTTAATTCAGTTCAGCAAATATTTATCAAGCATTTACTATGTGTGAAGTGTTATTTATGAATAAGAATGAAAGTAGCAGGCCTTAAGCAGTATAACTTCATAGTTTACGCTTGTTCTAAGCATATTTTGGATGACTTAGGCCTGGGAAGTATATTTCTCTCTTATTTCTTCATGTGTGGTTATAGTGTTGGTTGGCAGAGTGCTAGGTTACTGGCACTTAAGATGTTTGTGCTCTTGTCAAGATAAGTAAGGTTAATTAGCTCAGCATTATTCACTTCTTGATTCCATATGCACCACCTCTGTTTCTCCACTTTCAAAAATTTAGATAAGTCTTTGGCAAAAAGAAAGAGGACCAGGAAATAGAAGGGAGAGAGACAGAGGGAAGGGGAAGAAGATGAAGAAAAGAATTAAGAAGTGTTATATACATAAGCCACCTCCCCATGAGGAATTATGTACTGCGCTATGTTACTACAAGTATATACCAATAAAAACAAAATAATAAATCAAGATGAGGTAAAACAAAAACTTTATCCTAAGTATATGTAAAATTCTTATTCTCTTTAGATGTTAAACTTCCCAGTTGAACTATAGAGTCTGCATTTTTAACTGTATCTTATATTTTAAATAACCCTAGCATTTGTAAATGTTATAAAAAGAAAGTGATTAAAGAAGGTCTGGTGATGATCCTGGAAATAAGTAGAGTGAGATTTATCAGTTTTATTAACCTAAATGCCAATACCCGAGTAAAAACCATCAAATTATACTGCTACAGTGCTACATAAGATCAAGAGAGGTTCCTAGCAGAAACCAGAAAGTACATTACATTACCTCTGAGTTTTCAATCTGTGAAACAGCCATTTAAGCAGGTACCAATTTTGATTTTTTCGATTTTGTTAAAGATTTTGCTTCTCAAACAGCATAGCAAATACTTCAGCTGGAAAAACAAAAAATAGACAAAGAAAAAACTCCTTTGACACACTATGAACATGACTTAGGCAAAGTACAACTTATTAGCAATCACAGATAGCACGGACCTAACGACACCAAGAAATTTCTAACTCTGTAAAAGGTGTCTATTAGCATTGGAACAAAGACAACTTTAGTTGTGTACATGAAGCTCTAAATTTGTGGCTCTCTTTGCTTAAATCCACCCCTGCCTTTAGTCTGATTTAAAAAAAGAAAAACTACTGAGATTCATTTGAAAGCAAAAATCTCCATAATTCCATTATTATTAAGACTGTCAGTTATTCTAAATATAACAAAAATAAATAATGTTTCAAAAGTTAAACTTCATCTACTTCATGCTTAGCATACCGAGAAGAATATATTAGAATACAAAATTACTGCTGTATGAAAGGGTGTGGTTTTTATTTCTGTGAAAAATCTGGTTTGTTTAAGTGCATGCCAGTTCAAATTTATATGTATGTGAAAATTTCAATTTTACCTACCAAAATATGTGAATGGCACAATGATTTTAATCATATTGTGAGTCACTTGGACATAAATGTTCCATGCAAAAGGGAAAATAAATTATGTACAGAGCAACTTTATTTATGATTTCTACCATAAAAATAGAGGATCCTAGTAAATTTACTTATTTTTGAAGAGTGGGAATGAGATTAATCCAGGTGATTACCAAGTCATTTCATTGTAGCTTCTTGATCCTTCAGTGGAATTACTAAGCAGAGGATTTAATTTGTGTGTGTGTGTGTGTGTGTGTGTTTGTGTGTGAGTCTTATCGTAATTATATCATTTATAGTATCTGATGCATAGGGTTTAAAAGGTACATATTTGATAGCAAGCCAAAGTAGTTAACTTTATTATAGCAAGAAAATATTCAAACAAAACTGGACAAAATATTAAAATCACAATAGTGTCTTTATCACTCAAAGGACAAATATCTCTCCTTAAGGCATGTTTACCCCATTATTTTAGATTAGGTCCAAGTTCCAATGATGTATATCTTACTGTATGATAGATATAATACCTATTCAACTGTAAATAACCTTATATTAAGAAAAAAGTCATAAGAACAATTACAATGTAAATATTTAATATCCTTTCAAACAGATGACTCAATGTACAGTGATATAAATATAGGAGGAACCACTGCCAACACTACATTCTGTTTACTTACCACAAATAGCTAAAAGGAATCTGTACTGAAAAAATGTAGATTTCCAAATTCTTATGAATGCTTGGATATAGCACGAAGATAATCAAAAGACATTTGAGTGAGTTTCTACTTTAGAATAAAATTTTTCACAAAAGAATTCAGGAGAAAAAGACATGTAGCCTCTATAAACCATCTGCAAACATAGAGGATAATATAAGAAAAATCTTTTGTAATGAACTGTTGGTATGCTCATGAGTTCTACCATACATGCAGCAGAAAGGAGAGGAATTTAGGGTGCCTCATTATTTGTCATTTAGATTATTTAAAATGTGCAGCCTTGTAGTTTGGTGGTGCAGAAGTTTCCTTTCTGATTTATGCCTGGGAAACTGATGAAGTGAACCCACTTGGGAAAAGAATATATGAGTGTGTTCCCAGACCGGGTCACCTAGCCAGCAAGAGGTCCTTGGAGGTGTTAACTGAGATGGTTTCCCCGAAGAGTGAAAAACCTAGAGAATAAAGAAGTTGAGGGATGTTTCAGGATAACATGAGAGGAAACAACCAACATGGGAAAAGATATATTTGCTCTGGCCAGGGATCTGCATCTGAAAAGTTCTTAGGAATATGGGGAGAAGTAGTCTCTCTTGCACCATCACTGTGGAATCAGCCAGTCCAGAACGTCTCTGCCTCCTCCCTTGTTCAGTCTTTTATTTCATACTCCAGATTTGCGAGAGATAAGAAATTATCCATAGTGAAATAGGGAAAAGGAATAGAGAGGATAAATGAGAAAAGAAGACAATTAGGAAGGACATTTAATTCTTATTTTACATAAGGTTGGGCATTTTAAGTTTTGAATGATGACCCAAATTCAAAGGATTAAAGAATGTTTACTATTGAATGAAGCTAAAAGTCATGAAATACACATGAATTTTCATCCAATAGTAAGATTCAACTATAGCTCCATACGGTGTCTTTTATGTACAAAGAAAATTGAAAAAATTGCCTCATGATTTCTCTGTACAAGTACAATTAGTTCAATTAAATCGAGGCTCCAAAGGCTCATCTACTTATTAATAGCAAGAGTCAAAATTAAAAACAAGATTGGAAGGGGCTGGGGATTTAGCTCAGCGGCAAAAAGCGCCTGCCTGGCAAGTGCAAGGTCGTGAGTTCGGTTCCCGGTACCGGAGAAAAACCAAAACCAAAAAAAAAAAAAAAAAAAAAAAAAAAAAAAAAAAACAAGATTGGAAGTCACTTATCAGGTAGTAGAGAACCAAAGAGAAGTTTTGGCTACAATTACTTGAAGTCCTCTCTCACCTTCACTCATTACTTTTTTCATAGTGCATCTCCACCTTATAACAGGTATCTTCTGCTTAGCGTCATTCTGTCGTATTCCAGGGAATTAGATGTTTGTGTCAAAACACTAACTCTGTGCCTACTCTGCATTATGTGCAAAGGGAAAGATTATGATGTGTTAATTATAAATCCAACATTTACTGTATTATGAAATGGATGGTGCTTAACCTTTCACTTGCAGGAAGGCCTTCAAGAGTCTGGGAAGAATTTAGCAATGAGAGCTTGTAACAGTCATAAATGCATCCTAATTTTTATCCTTTTATTCAAAGAAAACCCACTCCAAGACTGTAAGCTTCAGACCTTACAAAACCTAGATTTAACACTGAATTTATTTCCTAAATGTAAATAAAATACAGAAAACCTTTCACTAAAAGTATGCATGCCTGCAAACTGATTAAAATATTGTTTTCTGCCTGCAAAATAATTGGTAGAAGTGTCATAAAAAAATTGTTGCTTTTGAGGATACTGCCATCTTTTCTACTCTATTGTATTTTTTCACTGATTTGTTTTCTTCTTCATAGCTTCTTTTATACTTTCTTAATTTGGGGGAACACATTGTATAATACAGTCTAAAATAGGAGTTGGCTTAAAAAGGCACCCTACAAATACCCTCAGGACCATTAAATGAGCCAGGAAATACAGTGCATATGATGCTAAGATGCTCCTGAAGTCGAAAATAGCCCCAATATTTGTCCCTTGCTGTTCTTTAAAAATATTGACTTACGGTTGTCATGTTTTAGTAATTACATCTGTAGTGTTATTTGGTAATTATCTGTTTCTCTAAAAACTTATTGCATTTTCTTATTCACACATAGATAGAAAACTTTCTATGTAGCATCAGCTGTAAATGTATTAATAATGAATGCATTCAACAGAGGTTAAGTATTAAGAGGCAAAAGGCACTCCACTGGGAGCACTGCGACAGACAGAGAGTATGTTGTCTTGCTTTCATTCTCTAAAGTAGTCTAATGTCTTTGCCTTGCACATCAACCTCTATCATCCCAACAAATAAAATCTAACTTTGTACTCTCTAAGTTAATCTTTCTAACTATCCAGTAAGATGTGTATTACTACATCATTTTTACAGATAAGAGATTCAATAATTTGTTCAAATAGATGCAGCTCATAAGTGACGGAATTAAAAGTCCACTGTGGTTCAATTAACTCAGCAAATATTTATAAAACTTCTTGATATGAGACACACCAAGTTGTTTTGCTTCAGTTACATATTATACAATCTGCACAAAGCAAATTCACCTGCACAGAAATTTGCATACCAATCTTGTGTCAAAATTCCTTCCTTTGTAAGTCAAAGGTTGATGGAATCCAGTCTACTCTTCCAGTGTAGTGTGAACTACCACAGAACTTCTGGAGAATAATAGGACAATACTCAGTGAAGGGGCTGGGGATTTAGCTCAGTGGCAAAAAGTGCCTGTCTGGCAAGCGCAATGTCGTGAGTTCGGTTCCCGGTACCGGAGAAAAACCAAAACCAGAAAAAAACCAAAAAAAAAAAAAAAAAAAAAAATACTCAGTGAAATTATGTAAATAGCCTAGGACACCAAAACTATTTTTGGTTATGTATAATGGGAAATGTGGATCAACTAAAATAAATGAGCTAGATAGAAGACTACATGAATATATCAAAACACTGATGCTGAGTGAAGCAAATAAGGAAAGGGATACAGGTACAGCACAACCTCACATGTTTGCTAACATGTATTTAAGAAAAACAGAAAAAAGGTAACGATAACTACTGGATAGTCTTCCAGAACATGCAAAATTTAAAGAACAAAGGTGACCTTACTGGATGATTACCAAGGAAAGGATAGGAAACTGAAAGTAGGATAAAAAAAATAAATTTTAAAACTTTTACTCAGAGTGATTATAACGATTGTACATAAACTAAGAAATATGAATTCAAATAATTGACCCGAAATCCTGGGACCCTGATTCAATGTTCTAATTCAGGGTTTTAGTGCCTGAGATGTAACACTACTCGAGGGTCAGGATATGGTGTAAAATAAGATTCAGCATTGCGTCCTCAGAGCCATCAATCACCACAAAAAGTCCCCTCCAGTCTCTAGACATCGCTGATCACCCATTATCAGATTATTTATTCAAGTAAGAACATTTAATTAAATTCTCACTTGAATAGCTAGAATTGATAGAAAACAAAGGTGTATGTACTGATGATAAACCAGTGTATTCAAGTGTAGTTTTCCTCTTCTTATCATGTCATTAAAATAGAATTTTTCAAAGTGTGGCTTGTCATGATGTACAATTCCTTGGGATTCACTTGTAGTAATAATATCTGATGCCTGACTCTCCCTGTATCTCTCCCTGGTTGTCTCTCTCTCTATATATATATATTCATATTTTTATGAAAATACATGTTAATATACATTCTTAGTAAAAAGTATTTATCCTGTGACATCAATAATAATTACCGATTAATCATGCATAATGTTTGCTATTGTCATGTGCCAGATGTTGCTGTGTGCTCCATTAAGGAATTTAAATGAGATATTTAATTCTCATATTCCTCAGGTTGACACTATTATCATTACCACATATCACTGACAGGCACAGACTTCCCTGTAAATATACATTGTATATTTTAAAATTTACATTTTGGAAGTTGACAATATAGTTATAAAAGCCTAGAGCAGCAGTAACCTCAGATCAGCAAAACAACCTACTTTTCTCTGCATATTTTTTAAACATCTTTTCCCTATATTGAAAAGGTCATTAACCTTTGTATCTCCATATTACTCAATGCAATGCCAAAAGCATCATATTCATTTCCACTTTGATTACACTTTTCTTTTTACCTCCGCCTTTTTCCTTCTAGATTGAAAAGTTCTCCAAGATAGAGACTGTCACTGTACATCTATATCACCACAAGAAACCTGCCTGTAACATGGAAAATTCTTACTCTATTTGGTGAGGGCGACATTACTACATCTTTGAAACACATTTCCTTTCAAGATCATCTCTAAAATGTATCTAAGCAAGTAACTAGTACATCAGCGGGAAATAAAAGACCTTAAATTTATTTTCTTTCACCTGAGGATATTTGAATGCACAAAACAGTATATATTTTTTAAAGTGTATTAGTAAAAGATACATTTCAGTAGCAGTACTTTGGTTCAAATTGGTTTCTTTAAATGCAAACTATCAGGGGCTAGCAGTCTCATCATAGCTGAGTATTAGCACTTGGTCAGTTTGAATGTGCTCACTCTTGGAATCAGAGTAATTTTCAGGTCTGAAAACCCTATTTCCAAATGCCCAAGTGAATTGGTTGGGTGGAAGAGATAACCTTACAGCTGTGTAGTTGGTGGCAATGAAGCTGCCATTCCTCTCAAAATGCAAAATATAGTAAAATGCTGTGAATGAATAGGAATTTCAGCCAAGGTTTCGCGAAACAAAATCCTCATCACATTAAGACCCAGACCCAGTTCATACTTGGTGCTGTGAAAAGTGGCATTTCATTTCCTATTGAGAAAGACATCATAGGTACAGTGAGACAATAGCTTGTTTGGGTGTCCTACAGGACTAGCAATTACCTATCTCCTTGAAACATAGAAGGGAAGGCATGTGGAGGGTCAGCAAGGGTGGACAGCTGGTCAGTCCTTTGGGCTGGAACTACATAAAGGCTCAGCACTGCAGTTTAAATGTGAAGTGTCATTAAATTGGCATTTAATTGACCATTACAAACAATGTCACTAGTACAACTGTGTTGCTAACGATTAACCCTAAAGTAATCAGATGTTGTTATCTGTCTTCTACTGGCTTCTTAATATGTCACTTACCCAAGTGCTATTTGGGGGACAATAAAGAAGACACCAAAGCTTCTGAGGTGAGAAACATCTACCTGTATCAAATGACAGCTTTACTTCTTATTTGTCGCATTTTAACAGCATCATTATTAAGCCTGTCTATGAATCACCTACCTAATTCCAATTGAAAATATTTGTTAAATCAATTTTTAATTATTAAAGGAAAAGCAAAAGAAAATTCAAAACATTTGAAATTGTGCAACTGTTTGCTTTGAACTTAACTAATCTATAGCAAAAATGTTTAATACTTTAGATACCTGTTAAATTTTAAGGTAAGTTGAAACGGCAGCTGCAGGCTTGGTGCTTGACCTGCCTGGGATATCCAATGCCCAATCATGTACAGAGCCTCCTGTAACTGTTTGCCCTCAGGGTATATCTCTCTCCCTCTAAAAATTGTATAAATATATGTATATATTGGCATAAACGTTTTGCTCTGTATTCATTTGTATATATGTGACCTAAGGGGATGTATATGAGGAATTCTTGAAGCCTTGCATTTTGACCGAAAAACAAAACATTGTTTCTAAGAGTTTCAATTCACGTGGATGCAGGTGATTGAACAAGGGGGAAAAAAAACAGTGAGTTGGAAGGTGAAGCCCAAGGATGAGCAAAGTAAAAGGCATGAGCTGGGATGTCTTAAAGATAGGTTGAATATCTCTGGAGAGCTGGTTCAGGAAAATTTGTGAGTGAGTGAGAAATCCACTGCAGACTTCAGAGTCAGTGCCTGTGAAGAGCTGGATCAGGAAAATTTCTGACAGGGACACACAGTAATCAACTTAATGTATCAGACACACTCTCAGTTATTTCAGGATAATCCAAGTTTTGTGCAGTGGAAAATCATGTAAAATTGATGCTGTTATGTCCTCTTTATTCAAGAAAACTAACAAAAAATTGCTGTGGAGTGACACCGCATCATCTCCGATTAACTGAGAATTTTGTGACAGGCATTTGGCTAAACACTAGAGCTAAATCAGTGTTTAGGGACACTGAAGACAGGGACATTGAACTCAGGGGGCTTATATTCTGTTGAAAGAGGCAGGTGATTACATGATCTTTTGAATGTTTAAAATAAGAAAGAAATATGTACCTGGTGCTTGAGAGAATAAGGGAGGAATACTTCAATTAGTCTAAAGGGGACAATAAGCCTTCTTATCAAAGGTTACAACAAAACTGAGACTTGGAGGAATTAAGAATTGACTAGGCTGCAGAAACAGCATTGATATGAGGAGTGGAAGAGGTTTTCTTATCAAAGTCTTGGAAAGACACTGATACTAAATGACAGGAGCCAGAAGAGAGAAAGAGGCAAAGAGAGATAAGACAGAGAGAGACAGAGACAGAGACAGAGACACACAGAGATTAGATAAAGGTCCTACAGTGACTTTACTGAAAAAAAAAAGAAGGAAAATTTGAAAGACTTCAATCAAAGATACTGCACCTCACTTGCACATTTTAAAAAGGGTGACATTAAGCTGGGAATGGTGATGTATGCCTATAATCCTAGCACTCAGGAGGCTTAGGCAAGAGGATTACCTCAGATCCAGCCTGGCAAAGGTCTGTCTCAAAAAGAAAAAAGGGAGAAAGATAGGAATGGCATTAGCCATAGTGAAGGAAGATGGGAGGGCGGAAAGCAGGACCATAAGGAAAGCAGTTAGGAAGGTACAGCAGCACTGCTGACAAGGGATGATGATGTTTGGGGAAAGGAAGTGCTGAGGGGTTGGGATGGGAAATGAAAGGGTTTGAGATGGACTAAAGAGGTAGGAGTATTGCACTCACGCTCTCCTTGGTAGCAATACAGGAGCTGATTTGTAGAAAAGCAAATGAACTAAATCTGGACTTTTAAATTATTGAATTAGTTTACATAGCTTGTGCCCCGCGACTCTGTATGATACATTTGGAGAACTTCTAAACTATAAAGGAATAGTTAAGGAGAATGTTATTAAACTAATCAAAGTGTAGGAATGCAGCCTTGGAGGACAGAAGTCTTTCAGGATGTTGGTAGAGGAATTTACAATCAATGAAATGAGACTCTATATTTTATTGATTTTTATAGTTTACCTTTTGTTTAAAATCTTTTCCTAGGAATCGCTGGGTAATTTCTCTACCTATCCAATTATAAACAATCATAAGTCCTATAAGATACGCATAATAGCCAACCACTAAATCTAGAGATTTCTGATAAGTCACTTGCAGTACAAGGCCTGAAACATCCTGGAAAGAACGTGTTTTATCCCATTAGGAAAAATCCCTAAATTATCTAAAGAAGCCAATGGCTAACTGCTCCGTGTGCATATTTATGCAGATCTGAAGGTAAAATCCTGGTTTCCCAACTTGTCTAAACCACAAATTGCTCTTCTTCACATAAACCATCCCTCCTTCAAGATTCAAACCAACTACAATATCATTTATACATATCCTGTTAAGAGAATCCAGACTTTACTCCTTACAGCCTTTTATTACACAAGATTCATTCAACTCCCTCTAATTACATGTGGCTAGATATTATCTCTGACCATGGGAAAAATTCTCATTTCACAACATTTTACTCCCAGAGCCATTTCAAAATTTTGTTTTTAAAAAATTAAATTGAAAGAAAAAAGTAACATATGATTTGTTTTCAAGGCATAAAACATGACATTATATGAAACATATAGACAATAGAAAAGGTTACTATCATGAAGTAAACCTGTCACCTCATAATTACCTCTCACAGTTACCTATTGTTGCTATATCTGTGGCATTTAAAAACTAAAATGTCATCTAACATGAATCCTGTGAACAACACAGCTTTCTAAACTGCAATCCTTATGTTCTACCTTAGATGTCCAGACTTGCTCACCCTGCATTCGGTCAATATTATATTATCTGACCTACAAAGCTTCTGTTCTCTAAACATCAAGGATATTTGTTCAAATGAAGCACTTTCTGTCAAAATATTCAACTCCCTTATTCTCTTCTCTTTTTCTGATACTGGCTGTGTTTTATAAAGGCTGATTGATAAAATCATACCAATGGGCTTTTGCTTCTCCAGTGAAACCTCTTTCACTACTCTCAGTTCTACTGTACCTTCTGCTTCATCAGAATCATGCAGGAGACTGGGAGACTGAGACCTGACCTAGACCCAGACAGTCTTGTGCAGTCACAGGTAGCAGTGAGAAGCTAAGACACTTTCTCAAGCAGCCCATCCCACAGTCATCAGTGGTAGTGCCCCACACTCAGTTGCAAGGAGTCACAGCTGGAGGGTGGGACCTTCATTTTATCTCAAAGAGCTTCAGTTGGCATTCCAGCAGCAGAAGAGCCCTAGGGTTGCTTCAGTGTCAATGTCCAGGAGTGGAATGAAGGAAAGGACATTCTGTCACAATAGGCAGCTGTCAGTTGGACAGTAGACTTGGGGGAATTCAGCTAAGAAGTAGGAACTGGACCCCAGACTCCAATCCAGCAAATGCCAAAAGCAAGTCTTAACCCCAACTGCATAAGACTAGAAACAGACCCTCTGTTCTGTGACTGGCAGCACAAGCAGGCAAGTGGCCTTGGCCTGCATCAGGACAAGGGCACCACACCACTGCCCTTGGTCCAGAGGCACAAGCAGGCAAAAGGCCTTGGCTGTTTACAGGACAAGAACACCCTGTCAGCAGTAGCACAAGCCAGCAAGCTGCCTTGGGTAGAACACGGCTCCTTACCAAGGACAAATCCAGGGGAGAATGAGATAGAGGAAATTAGCAATGATCCTACTGAATTTGCTGGAATGATAGTAGAAGAAAACGATGTATATATATATACAACCATAGAAAATATCAAAAGAGAAACTGACAGGTACAAAAAAAAGAGATGATAACCACAATGAAGGACTTGCCTGGAAAATCTAGAGTAGACATAGATAAAAACACAGAGCAGCATAGAAATATAATGGAAACACTGAATACCCAAAGTAGGAGAGAAATGGAATTATGAAACAGACTTAAACAAATATCCAGGAAATAAAAAATTCCATTGAAAGTTTGCAAAACCATATGAGAGAAAGTGAAGTCAGAATATCAGACAGAAGACAGTATTGTGGTTAGTGATCACAAAAAGAAAGACCTCTTAAAATTAGCAAGGGGTCATGAAAAAGCAATCCAACAACTGCAAGACAAAGCAAAGAACAACATAAGACTAATTGAAGTCAAAGAAAATGCAGGAGTCAGCACAAATAATATAAAAAATCTGTTTAGAGAAGTAATAGCAGAAAACTTACCAAGCGTGGAAAAGGAATTTGACATATACTTAGGCAAGGCATACAGAACTCCAATTTGTCATAACTAAAATAAATCTACACAAAAGCACATAACAATAAATATTACAGAAATTCAGCATGAACAGAATATGAAAAGCTTTTAGAGAAAAAAAAAAAGTCGTCTATAAAGGAAAGCCCATCAGAATCACTGCAGAAGTCTCAAAGCAAACTCAAGTCAAGGTGAGTTTCTAGTGAAGTATTTCAATCCCTAAAGGAAAACACCTTCCAACCCAGATTGATGTATCTTGCAAAATTATCTTTCAGAATTAGTGGAGAAATAAAGATGCAGAAATAACTCCACACACACTCAGCCATTTTATCTTTCACAAGGGTGCTAGGAAAACTGGCTTTTGACATGCTGAAAACTAAAATTAAACCCATGTATATCACCATACACTAAACTAAAATCAAAATGAATCAAAGCTCTAAATATTAAAACAAAAACACTAAATCTACAGGAAGGGACAATAGATAGAACTCTTGAAGACACAGGTGTGGGCAAAGACTTCATAGGCAAAACTCCAGCTGCCTGAAAAATACCACAAAGAATCAACAACTAGGATCTTACCTCATTAAATTTTTGGCACAGCAAAATAAATCACCAACAGAATGGAAGGACAACCCACCAAGTGGGAAAAAGTCTTAGCCAGTTGTTCTTCAGGCAAAGGACTAATATGTAGAACATATAAAGAACTGACAAAAGCCAAGCTCCCCCAAATTTAAAGACCCAATCCAAAATGTGCATCTAAAATTAATAAACACTTCTCAGAAGAACTAAAAACAACAAATAATTACATGAAAAAATGTCCAACATCATTGATCATTTGAGAGATGTAAATTAAAACAATGCTGAGATCCCATGTCATTCAAGAAAGAATGGCTATTATCAACAAATTGACCAATAACAAATGCTGGCACAACCGTGGGAAAAAAGGAACACTTCACTATTGTTGGTAGGAGTTCAGACTGATGAATCCATTGTGGAAATCAGTGTGGTGATCCCTCAAAACCTAGGACTAGTATTCCATTTCACCCAGGTGATATCCCCTCTTGGCATCTTCCCAAGAGAATTAAATGCATTACGTCACAAGGATGCATGCCCACTCATGTTTATTGCATCACAGTTTGTAACAACTATATCTTGGGAAAAAATAACCAAATGCCTATCAACCAATGAATAAATGAAAAACATGTGTACTCAGCCATAAAGAAGGATAAAGTTGAGACAATTATAGTTAAATGAATGGACCTTGAGACTACATACTCTTAAGTGAAATATATCAGATTTGAAATAATACAAATATTATTTGTAATATTTCTTTGTCTCTTTGATGTGAGTAACCACAGTATCTCTGGTGTGAAACTAAAAGTGTAAATGATAACCAAAATGTTTAATAGATATTGTGAAATAGGAAGGAATTGTTTAAAAGGAAAAGAGAATTAGTGGAAGGGGATGGAAGGGAAAAGAAATAAATGAGGTAAAAAGATAAAAAGAAAACAAAGCCTTATAAATAAGTCAAGGAACAGGGATTGAAGAGTGGGGAGGGGAATGGGAGAAAAGAGGAACTAAGATACATTATGTACAGGTACATTTTCCCAATGATGAATGTGATCATTATGCATAGCTAAACTGTACCAATAAATTTAATTTTAAAAAAAGAATCATGCAGGATATTGAAAATGTTACGAGCTATGGAACTTGAAAGGACTTTTATTTGTGCACAACTACAATTCTATGCATTTTTATTGCTTTTTTCAGTACACAGATTAATGCAATATACCTGAAAATGGGGAAATTTCCGAAGATTCAAATAGCAAGGCAAAAGTGATGATTTCATGACTGACTATATTATAGTTTCCAGCTACTGGTTCCCTAACACTTACTAAACCTCGGATGGTATCCAAGACTTAGCAACAACAGCAAAACTTAAAAGTTAAGCAGTGCTTGGCAGAAATGAATCGCTTATGAATTATAAACTAAGATTTAATTGCATGTTTACATAAATAATGGGAGACTAAAAACAAACAGAGCTGCATTCCTGTCCTACAAAAATTCAACTCATCTGTTTCTTTTGGCTTCCTCTTTTGTTCTATGCTTGCTTTCATACTGGACTATAATTAGGACTTAAAAATTACTTAGGAAATATAAAACCGTTATAAAGTTTAACTGCTTTACAATATTGTGGGAAATAATTACTGCAATTAATTTTATGGCATGAATTTCATAACTTAAAAATGTACCAGCT
This sequence comes from Chinchilla lanigera, assembly GCF_000276665.1. Lineage (NCBI taxonomy): Eukaryota > Metazoa > Chordata > Mammalia > Rodentia > Chinchillidae > Chinchilla > Chinchilla lanigera. The sequence goes on from NW_004955428.1 coordinate 11,856,998, forward strand.
TCTTTTACAAATAATTTTGTAAGAGAAAACAAAGCAAAGCATCTTTCTATGCAAACCATGGGTAATAAAAATGCCTTCTTATTTAAAGATAATTAACACCCCTTTTAATTTTATCTCTGTTCTTTTGTCTTATCATTCAGACACTCTTGACAGAGTTTGCCCTGGTAATAGCTGACTGTTCTTTTTGATATAATCACTCCTTTCTCCAAAGGACAGGCCAATATCTTTGGTGATTAGCAAGGGACAGTCCTGTCTATCTCGATTAGTCATGGATACTTAGCAGTTCACTATTTGCATCACCACTAATTGCAGCAAAAGAATTCATCTGGCCTCCTTTCCTCTTCATGTTTTCTCCTCAAACAAAACAGGGAAGCAAGTTTATCTCTGAGGTGGACTGGCTATGGTAAAATGTGCTGTGCTTTCTCATAAACATTATTTGAAAAAACTCTTACTTTGATTTTTCTTGTGTATTTCTTATGAAATTCAGGTCTCAGAAATTTAGTAGCTCATGTAGCCCCTATATTTAAACTCAACACTACATGCTAAATTAAGGATTACTGGGTTATAGGCAGGGTACTTCAGTATTCTTAAATAATATGTACTAAATCAAATAATTATGATAACTCAGAATATTACCCCATTTAGCTCAACAAAATATTTATCTTCAGAGTTCTTTAGCCCATTTTTGTCACATAGTATAGTTTGTAGTACAATAATGATGGTTAAAATACTTTAAAGTTTTACTAATTTAGGAAGTAAAACTGCATAGATAATAGGTGATCTTCTTTAAAGAATTGTTCAATCAATATTGTCAATATTATCCCATCAATTTCTAACCTCATTTTCCATTATTTGAATGAACATAATAGAAAATGAAAAATGATCCTGGTGCATCACCTAAATGTTGGAGGTTCACTGTTCAATATATGATTCATACATCTGAAAAAAAGAAAATAACAAAAGGGTAGGATTAAGATTGTGAATCTCACAAAGGTCAACCTCACATTGTGGATATTAAAATAGCACAGGTAAATGCAAGAGAGCAATTTAATTGCAAAGTAAGAACTCAGATCATTTTATGTATCTATAAGTCATTTTAGAGATATAAAAATTGAGAAGGGTGACCTTTGGAACCACTGACAATGGATGATTGAAAAGATCAGAGTAGGGGGTCAGAGTCCACATGGTTGGGAAGAATATATATAATTAAGCATGGGGAGCTAGTGCTTAACATCCAGAAACTTTGCCTGTCTCCAGGCCACAATGTAATTTAACTATTTAACTACTCTTAGTCCCATGTAATTTAACTATTTAAATACTGTTGGTCCCATGTAACTCAACTATTTAACTACTGTTGGTCCCATGTAATGCATAAGCCTGCATGGAATGAAATAGCTCACCTATGGTCCCAACTAGCTAGCAGAACAGTTGATTCCACACTCACCTTTTTGGAAGTCTAGGTCCTACAACTACACAGGGGGCCCTCTCAGCTCAAAGTGATGGGCCAAGCTGGACTTAAATTTGGCTAAAGGGGGAAAAGGATAAAGTCAAGAAAAAAAATAAAATGTAAGTCAGAGTTAAAAATTTGGAAATAAATTTTAAGAAATTTTCCAGAATTCTAACTTTAAGCATTCTTAAAAAATTAAGTAATCAGGAAAAATAAATTTCTTTGCCAGGTCTATTGTTTAAACAAGTTGCAAGGACAACAGCCACAAAAGTAAGTTTGAAACTCCCAAAAAAGTTTTAGTAGCAATTTAGACCATAAAACCAGTTCTATCATCAGTGGAATAACAAAGTTAAATTTGAATGCATGTAAATATGATATAAATAAAGCCAAAGAAGAAAAATAGAAGCATTTCCAGCAAGTTATATTAAAAATTCAATAAATGAAAAATACAAATATATTTTCAGGGTAATAATCACCACTTTTTACATGGTGTTTGCCTTATTTAGGCACACAAAAATATCTATTGATTTTTTTCTGTGAAAGGGAAGAAAAAATGAATTTACAATTAATTCCTACTTCACATTATTAAAAGAATGATTGAATTTTAAATCATAACACAAATACTCTTGAAAGAAAACCACGATACAGCATTTCATTTTAAAGGAAATGTAAAATTTAGACACACAACTAATAACCACATGAATGACTTCACAAGTTCATAGACTCATTGTCTTCAACAAAGTATGAACCAATTATATTTAACCAGCTATGATGTAAGAGTAGCCTACTTAAAGAATTCTTTACAACGCAAGGAACAAGGAAAGTGGGGAGGCCTCTAAAGCATAAAATGTAACTTTCTAAGGATAGCAATAGTAAAGAGTGGAGAGGGAAAATGGCAATATCCACTGATATTGGCTTAGTTTCTTTCTCTTCCTATCCTAAAAGTCATGAATGGATTATTAGTACACATATGCAGTGATGAAAATAAAAATAAACTAAGCATCCTGAATAATGCTAATCATGTGTTCTTATAATGTAACAGCTCTTGCATTACAGAGGTAACTAGCTGGAGACTGTAGAGGTAGCCCTCTCATAAAAACAGAAAATGAGTATATTCAGTGTGGTTCTGTTATATCAGAAGAATTCTCAGGTAACATCAAAAAGTTGCATATACATAGTAAGGGAGGAAACTGCATACTGGGTAATTACGTTGCTTTGGATCCAAACAAGTATGAATTTAAATCCTAACATTGTTATCTTTAAGTCAGTTTTATTGAGGTGTGACCTTTATGCAATAATCAGCACCAACTGAAAATGCACAGTTCAATAAGTTTAAGTGGCTATACCTGTGAAATTATCTTCACAATCAAGACACAGAACATGTTCACCATTACTTATAGTGATTTTCTATAAATATATTACTAATGAGAGTGACTTTGTGATTAGTAAGTAAAAGGAATCTATATATGAATGTTTTTCTAGATATATGTGTCCATTTATATTGGATAAATGACTAAGCAGAGAATAGCTGGGTTTTCTGTTAGACATGTATTTCACCACTTAAGAAAATGCCATATAGAATTTTCCACATTTCATACTTGAATGTATCGGTATTTTGGTTGTTTAACATCCTCTCTTGAATCTGATTTTTTTCAGTTATTTAAATTTTGGTCTTTTTAATGGACATGTGTAGTAGTTTCTTCTCATGATTTTAATTTGAATTTTCTCACATGAAAGATTATATTGAGCTTCTTTCACTCGCTTTTAATTATTTGTATATCATCTGGTTTTGAAGTATTTGATTGCCTCATTGGATAATTCCACTGGCTCACTTGCCTTCCATGTTTTGAATTGTAAGAGTTCATTATGTGTTCTAGAAACAAATCCTTTCTTGGTTATGTGGTTTTGGAATATTTTCCCTCAATATATGCTTTGATGGATTTTTTTAAATGTCATTGAGAGAGTAAAAATTTTAAATTGTAATTAAATCCTATGTGTCTGTTTCATTTTATTGTTTGTATTTTTATTGCCTTTCAAAGAATGATTGTCTCATTCAAAGATAAAGTATTTTTTCTGTGTTTTATTCCAGAAGGTTCATAGCTTAGCTTTTACCTTTATAACTGTATTTGCATTAGTTTGGGTTCTCCACAAGAACATATTTAGGTTGGCTCAGATGATCAGAGGTTGAACAATCCAGAGATGGACAGTTTCTGATTAAGGAACCAGGAAAACCAGTAACTGCTTGGTCTAAGAAGGCAGAAGCCTCAGAATAAGAGAGAGGCCAATGATACTGCCCCATACTGAGCCCAAAAGCCTAGAAGTCCCTGGAGAGTGTCTGGTCCAGGTCCACATTCAGAGGCTGAAGAACGTGAAGTCTGATGTCCATGGTTAACAGCAGCATCTTACACCTTCTTAGACCATCTCAAGAAGTGTCACAAGCAAATGTGAACAAGCTATCTCCAAATAAAGGCAGTTAAAAGGTTAAACTGTCATCTAACATAATGCATCTATCCTGCACACAACCAAACCTGCACTAGTTATTTTCCCAAAACAGGTAAAGATTTTAAGTAATGTTTACTGTTCTCTTCTTGTCTCAGAACCTAAATAGTATGCTTTAAAATTAGCAACACTTAAATACTGACACAAAGTCAATTGCTCTATATGACATGAGAAAGGAATAGGAGAACAAAAAATAAAGATATCTTCTTAATGCATATATACAAGTGTATTTTCAACAGAATAAGGAAGAAATGCTCATGACAATTATAGGTCTTGTTTCTGTATCTAATCCCATGGTCAAGGCTAATATTTGTAACTTCTTTCTACAGTCCCTTTGCATCCAGCAAGCACCTCAGCAGATCATGGCTCTCTAATTGGTGCGGTGATCCACATCGTCATTCTGGAGAATACTAGATTTTTGTAGTCCTTCCTGGATTTGGTTGTTGTAGTTTCCCCATTACCCTTACTCATGGGGCATGGTAATACTAAGAGATGACCTGAGGACTCTCCTGTCCTCCAAATATCCTCTTACATATTCATATTATGGAGTGATAGTCCAGTGTCTCTTGGTAGTCTGGATCAATCACTCTACCAACACTCCCTTCCTAACCTATTGACACAGAAGCAGGCAGAGGTCAAAGTGGCCATTCAGTCTGATCATTGCGTGTCTCCTGGAAGAAGTATTCCCCATTCTGGACTTAGTACTTCTAGGCCAACAGAGCATACACTCGTGGGAATAAGAAATGAAATTTTGCTAGTAGACCAGTAGGAATCATGGTGAGTTGTACCATTCCTATTTCAGCTCCTTAACTCTTGGACCCATGCCTCCTGGCTATGGAAGAAATAGCACCATACATTGGATGTTGACTCTGAGGATATAGCTTTCTGGAGAACCTTGTGATAGTCCTAAAAAGGTATTGCCATTTGTCTGGCATTGTAACTATGTCTTCAGTCCACTGGTTCTATCAAGACAGATGCTTAAACATGATGGGAAACATGGTCAGACTGGTCAATTTCCTGAGCATTAACACCTTGCTACTTCTTCATCAAAAACTATGTTGAACATACTCTTATGATGGCATGTAGAGTCTTCTGTAAGTCCACAGGTGGTGATTCTCATAGGAATATTATGTGCAGGGAAGACAAATCCATAGTCAGAAACAGTTCCTATTCTTATATAGAAAAAATATTGCCTTTTCCATGATGGAAGTGGTCCATTGTAATCAATCTACAAACAGCTCACTGATTGATCACCCTGGGGAATACTGCCCTATGCAGGACTCAGTATTGGTTTCTGTTACTGGCATATTGGTCACTCAGTTGTGGTCGTAGAGGGTTCAGCCTTGGTGACCTTGCTGAGCCCATGTATAACCCTTTGTGCCTGCCACCATGACTCTTCCATTCATGCACAAATTTGGAATGTCTGGGAGAAGAGACTGACTGCTCTCCACTGAATGAGCCATCCTACTCATTCAGTTATTCAGGTTCTTAACAATTTCAGGTTCTTAACAATTTTGAATTAAAATTCAAAAGCAATTAGGAAATTAATCCCTATATTTTGTTTATTTAAAACTACTAGCAGAATCTACATTAATCAGGATTCTACAGAGGAGTGGAACCAATATAATGCCTATAATTAGAAGAGGGGGTGTGTTAGATTGGAGAACATATCAGAGACCTAATAGTCTCACAATGGTCATCTATAGTCTGGAGGGCAAGGGAAACTGCCAGCAGCTTAACCCAAGAAACCAGAGGATGCAGAGTGAGAAAGAAGAATGACGTAACCCTAATCCTGGGGAGCCATTGGAACAAGTCTCCATTCAAAGCCTGCAGAACCTGGAGTTTAAGGTCAGTGGGTGACAGCAGCAAAAAAAAGAAAAAAAGCACCAGCAAGAAAGGTCAGGTGACAGCATGAGCTCATTTACTCTTTAGTCCTGGTTTTCCTTCCAACTAGGCTTCAAGCCTATTGAACAGCACTGCCAACATTCAAAGTGTATCTTCCCTACACAGTTTGCTGAGCCACATGCCAAGTTTCTCTGGAAACATCTTCAGAGGTACACATCCCTCAATTCAGTGAAGTTGACAACCAAAATTAATCAGCACTGTGTTGGTTTTAAAATAATTTTTAAAATATGGCATGAGATTAGCACCAGGATTGATTCCCTGCTTGTTCTTTGCTTACATCCATCTCTTGACTAGGTCCCATTCTAGCAATATTTGCTAAACAAATATTCTTTTTACCCTCCAAATGTCCAAATGGGTCCATGACATATTTTTCAAAACTCAGTTTTCCACATAAAGCTGGGGTGTTTTAGACTTTCTGAGCACTGAAAGTGGACTATCAAAATTTTAATTACTGAGCATTGAAAGTGGACTATCATAATTTTTCACCACTTTGTGGAATTATTTATATTTTACTAGAACTTGCACATTTTGAAGTTCTTTTCATAAGTTCAGAAACATTTATAGTTTTTATGTTTTATCTTGCATAGTGCTGTGCTTTAATTACCAGAATCTGATGCTTTTTTTATCTTAGAAAATATACTTTAGAAGCCCCGCTAGTTTTTGTCAAATACATGCGGGCAGGTCCTATTTCTCTTAAAGATGTTTTGTAATATTTCATTTGTCTATTTATCTGTAGTGCATTTGCCAATGTAATTTTATTTCTAGCTATATTGAGTTAGCCATGGCAGAAATAATGGATTTAGTGGCATCAGCTCTCATAGAAGAGAAGAAACCAAGCTCTACTTCACCTTTCTTTTTTGATATAAAAATGGACAGTTCATTTGGCTTAGAACAGAGTGGTTGAACATTAAGGACTCTCTCACAGATGTGCAAAACCTGAAGAACATTTGGCTTATATTAGTACTGAGTGAAAATGAAGGCAAATATGTGCTTTTACAAGTCATCTTTCTTGGGGTTGATTTGCATGCTGGGAAGTGACTGAAGATGTAAACTAAAAGAGGGGGCCACTGAACATCCTAACTTTTAGGGATGAGGCCTATCAAATTAGGTATCGTTGGCCCAGTTAGGCCAAAGCTTTTTTCAAGTTACTGTACTGTGCTTTCTTGAAAGGGTTTCAGCTCTTAACAGACAAATTAAATTCTGAAATAAATCACCCTTTGAGCTCATGCCTAATTCCTAAATGGTGTATTCAGCTGCAAAGACTCAAACTATATCAAAACAATCCAAGCCATTTCAGAAACAGTATGTGGCCAAGGACAGCATTCTACTGTAACCTGAGTTTCTACCACTTTGTACAGACTGCAGGACAAGATCTTTTGTTGGCCAACCTAGACAAACTCCTTGGGGAAGTGACTGAGTAAGAAAAATCAAAATTATTTTACCCTACACGTCTCCAGCCAGTATGGCTAAAGTCTCCTTTCATAAACCTAATGTTGAGAGACTGCTTGCCTTCCAAGTCTCACTACCACTGGTGCAATATGCCATTCCAGCACGTGAAATCAATGCTCTAGCTAAATTGCCACCTCAACAGGCATAGTTCCCTATGCCAGGCTCAGTTTAGACCAGCAGCCAGCCCACTGGTGCTAGAGGGAATGAAAGGAGGTAGATCCAGGCAAGAATAGATGAACCTAAGACAGGTCTATGTAACAGATGAGAGAGAGCCTTACATTTTGGAATGGGAAATGGTTAGAGATAATATGAAAGACAAGGCAGATTCTTAACTCAAACCTGTTTTTAACGGTAAATGGTGATTTTCTTTTTTTTATTACTTTAAAAAATAAAAGTAGGAAAATATTAACAGACAGACAACATTTTACAAAATAGCAAAAGAACAGTACAGACAATACAGAGTTAAAAACAAAGTGGTAGGAAATTAACAATGCTTGTTGTATTACATACTGATATCTTCAAAGTGGTTTTTCATGAAAACAGATAGAGACCTGCAATACTGATCAATTAAGGACTCATTAACAGTTTCTTTCAGCAAAGAAATAGAAAACAGTAGAACAACTATATTAACTATCCTGTATGTACATACATACAAAATTTCTCCTTCTTTCCCTTCTCTTTTCCCACATCCCAGCTGGAAAAATTGGCTTGCTACCTGCCAAAGACTGAAAATAGACCCAAGTCTATCACCACCCACCAAACTCAAGTCAAAATGGAGGATAGATCTCAATATCAAAACAGAAACACTAAATCTACTGGAAGAGAAAGTAGGTAAAAACCTTGAAGACATAGGAGTAGGCAGAGAGTTCGCGAACAAAACCCAAACTGCACGTGAAACACTTCAAAGAATCAACAACTGGGATCTCACCCTACTGAAAAGTTTCTGCACATCTAAAGAAATCACCAGCAGTGTAAAATGGAAAACCACAAACCTGGAAAAAATTTTAGCTGATTGTCCCTCAGACAAAGGGCTTCTATCTAGAACATATAAAGAATTTAAAAATATCAGCTCCCCCAAATTCAAAGACCCAGTTCAAAAATGGGCAGCTGAGATGAATACACACTTCTCAGATAACGAAATACAAATGGCAAATAAATACATGGGAAAATGTTCAACATCATTAGTCATTTGAGAGATGCAAATTAAAACAACACTGAGATTCCACCTTACCCCAGTAAGAATTGCTAGCATTAAGAAATCAACCAATAACAAATGCTGGCGAGGCTGTGGAGAAATAGGAACCCTTCTCCACTGCTGGTGGGAATGCAGATTGGTGAAACCACTGTGGAAATCAGTATGGAGATTCCTCAGAAAACTAGGTCTAGAGGTCCCATTCAACCCAGCTATTCCCCTGCTGGATATTTCCCCAGAAGATTTCAGAACATCATATCACAGCGACATATGTGCACCTATGTTCATAGCAGCACAATTTGTAATTGCTAAATTGTGGAAGCAACCCAAATGTCCATCCACTGAGGACTGGATAAGAAAATTGTGGTACTTTTACACAATAGAATATTACTCAGCTATAAAGAAAGATAAACTCGAGGCTTTTATAGGTAAATGGTCACAACTAGAAACCATAATCATAAGTGAAATAAATCAGACCTGCATGTGCAGGCACCGCATTGTCTCACTAGTGTAAAACCTGAAAGTGTTAATTTAAACTCAGAGGCATGATAGACATTGTGAAATGACAGGAAAACACTCAAGGGTAAAGGACAACTGGGATGTGGGAAAAGAGAAGGGACAGAGGAGAAATTTTGTATGTATGTACATAGATAGTGATTTTCATGATGATGTTCTAGAAATTTTTTAAAGATTGATTAATTATATCCTAAACTATTAAGTAGAATAATCTTATCATATATATTTTTTCCAACAAGATCTGCATAATTTATAAAAATAATTACAACAGAATTGATGTTTATAAAATCAGTGGAACAAAATAGGGTTTGTGGAAAAGTAACAAAAATAGAGTTGACTAAGTGTTTTGAACTGTATGTCTTCCAAAGAACACCAGCTTCTAAAACAAACCAAATTTATATACATTAAAAACCTGCTTAGGCAAGGAAGTCTTATCCTGATTTCTTTAATTGTTCAAAAAATACTTCGTTGCTATCTATTTGCTAATCTAGGTATATATTTATTAAAGCTGTACAACTTTCTAAAGTTTACTTACTACACATACTGCTGTGAAAGTTAACACTTTGTTTACATTTAGATTCAATATTTTTAAGTTACCAGAAATGTTTGTGTAAGAAATGATTTATCTTTTACAACTTATCAAAAAAAATAAGGGTATATTAGAAAAATCTTTTCTCCAGGGATGATAATAAGAGTGCAGATTGTAATAATCTGTCTGACCCCAGCAGATTATATAATGTATAATTAATATATAATTCACTGTCTGACCCCAGCAGATTAATATATTTTCAGAATCATAATACTTAATAAAATATTTTTGTTAAGCATTCAGAAATATTTTTTGGCTTTCTCTATGAACCAGGCATGGACCTATGTTAGGAAGAGCAGTGGGTATAGACATAGTCAATTTGTCCTCAAATTGGGGTTATATAGACAGATATATGTGAGCTGCATACCAAAATTGGGGAAAGGTGCACTAACCACAGGAGAAGTCCTTCAAGAGGTGAGTCATGCAGTTAGATTTGAAGGGTGAGAAGCACTGAGCTCTTAAAAAGGGAAGCATTGTAGGCAATAGTAAGAGGTGGAGAAAGCCAGGAGACAGGAAGAAATAGGACAGAGTATGACAAAAAAAAATTAAGTGCACAAGATGAGGTCAGAAAAGTAGGAAGAGCAGATAATACAGGCTCTTTAAGAAATGAAAAAAAGGTCAGGGAAAAGTATAGGGTGACCTGAGATGATTTGATATTTTTAAAGGCTATAAACAGATGAGGAAAAGAAATAAAACAAAGGTTTATTGTTAGGTTTTGGGCAGAAGCCACTGAGTGGATGGTGGAGAATGTTCCTGGGATTTGAAAATTTTAGTAGAATAAGAGCAATGAACAGACAGGAAAACAAGAGCCTACCTGAGATAGATTAAATTAGATAAATGTACAGTGTATGCTCATGTGGAAATAGCAAAAAAGTATTTAGTGGGGGCCTTCCTTGAAATGAACACTGGGAGTTTTAGTTTACTGGTCATGTTTAAACTGTGGGACAGGAAGACATTTCAAGGTTTATGTAATATAGCAAAGAATGCCCAGGAACTAGCTGAACTCAGATATGATCTCTTGGTACATATACTAGAAGCAGCCAACAGCATCTTGCCTTAAACAATTTAAAAGCCATTAATTGACACATTTATATGCTCTCATTTTGAACATATGTCTGTTGAAATTTATAATCTTTATTCTTTCTGAATGAGGTTATATACTCTATTTTAAAAGAAATATTTAAATTCTGCCTAGGCTATTCTAAACTCAGATATTAGAAAATGATATAATATACAAACAATACTGAATATTAAAAACATTCTTATACCTTCTTATTTATGCCTTATTAAAAGAAAATTAGTAGTGATTGTGACCAATTTGTGTTCAGATGATGAACACTGAAATAAACAACAAGCTAGAAATACTCCCATTCTTTTTGGTGTGATATTGTACAATAAAAAGTTTTAATATGTGTTCTTAAACTTGCATTCAAAAATCAGTTTAAGATAGATTACACTTCTCCAACTTGGTTTTAAGGAAAATGAATCCCTCAGAGTTACACCTCCCCAGTCCCACATTCTGATATGAAACCTTGAATATGAGGCTATAATGGTTGATGCATTGTGTCAATTTGAGAAGTTTAGAAGCTTAGAAGCTTAACTGAGTGACTCAGCAGGAGGCCGGGATTCTCACTCTGTAAACATCCTTATCCTGTGCAAGAGAGGGGCACAGAGATGGTGTGAGCGGGAATCTTGCATACAGTATAAGGGAGGAAAAGAGACTTGCTTCCCCCTTTATGCTCTTGTTGCTTTTGCTATCTTCCGCCACCATGAATAATTGCCCCTCTGCCATGCTACACCGCCTTGGATCCAGCTGATTATGGACTGAAACCTCCACAAACTGTGAGCTAAATAAACCTTTCCTTCTTAACTTTAAGTGCTTGGTATTTTGTCCCAGCAATGAGAGAAAGTAACCAAGACAGAGCCCTGTGCCAAGCTGCCTTCCTCTAAGTATGGCTGCCCTGATTGGTTGAAAACATAGGAAGGAGTCCCATGAGGCCAGCTTTCTAATCAGTGAGTGAGCTGCTATAAAATTGATCATTATATTTCAAATGATAAAAAATCCTGTGTCTGAGCCAATATTACTTGTCTGTAGTACCAGTGTAATTATTACTATCAACTCTTTCACTCACAAATATGCCTATGTTTCAATGATAAATTATAGGATTACCCAACAAACTCCATAACACCCAGTTAAACATAAATCAAGTCAGGCCAAAAGATGTGCCAGCTCCTGATAAAGGAATCTTTAGTATCATTTCCGTTGCTAATAATATTAATTTAAACAATTAACTTTCTTTGCCTTTTCATCAATGTGTCTTTCCCCTTTTCCCCAAAAAGAAAAATTTGCCTAAGTAATTTTAAATGTTCCCATGGTACTAATTTCATGTTATTTGAGTTTATTTGGGCATAATTGAAAAAAAAAATGCCTGAAATTTATATGAACCCAACCAAGGAGAGCACTATGCTATACCACTGAACAAATGAGGAGACTGAAAGTTTCTACTGAATTATCTTATGTAATACAACTACATAGATTAGAAGTTAGAATGTGTAAACCTATGCTTGCAATCATTCTGCTGCCTTGATACCTAGCTTTCAGTGTGGCAGGGAGGCCAACTTTGAAGCTACTTTAACACGTGTAGCATTTGCCATCTATAATCAACATAAAGTGAACTCACTGGCCAAAGTGATTGATGACGAGGGCAGTCCGATCGACCACCTCAAGTAGTAGGTTACCAGCTTACTAGTAATGAAATGCAGATAGGAATGTGGGGGTGGAGAGGAGAGGAGTGTTTCCAACTAGAACAGGCATACTTAGATGAGTGGAGCCACAGAAGTACAGGGATAATTGCAGAAAGATTAACAAAGTGCTGACAGAAGTTAGGGTGCCTACTACATGTAAAGCAATTTACAATAGTAGAGCAGAGGCACCTTGGCAACCAAACTAAAGGATGGCTTTTAAAAATTTACTGAATGCACACTTGACTATTCTGTAAAGACAGTTCTGGCAACATTTTGAAGGTAATGTGGGGAGATGGATTCTCAGGTAATAAATTGGGAAGCTGTTATAAAAACTTAGATAACATCTAACCTAGGGGTTAGAAGAAGGCAGAACCAAAGACATTTGAGAGATGCTTTATTACAATATCTGAAAATAAAATAAAATCAGCAAGCACAGAATCAAAGAGTTAATATAACATTCTACTTGGACAAAGATCCACTGAGATTTTGACCTTGCTCAAATAATGTTGGACAGGCAGATGCCCTCTGGAGAAATGCAGGCTTAAGCTATTTGTCCTGGCTACTTTTCCTGGAAGGTTTTCTATGATTTCTTTGATTTTAAGGGGAGGTTGGAAAGATGTTTGCAACAGAAATAAAAGAAGATAATAGAGTTGACCCTGGATATTCGTAACAAAAATTTCAGAGATCTTTGAAACAAAGTATTCTAATTTATGCCAAAGCAAATATTTAGCTGAAACAAATATTTTCTTAGCAAGGTCGTGACTTTATTTTTCATTTCAACATCTTACTTTTTCTATTTATTTTTATTTTAAAAAGAATAGTAAAAAAAGAACGATAGCAGCATACCAACATCACAGACAGAAACAAAACAAATCAAAAACATTAAAAATGATACAGGATTTCAAAACAAAGTGATAGGTATTAAAAGTGCTTGTTATATTGAATATTGTTATCTTCAACGAAGTTGCTCAGATTACCAGATGTAAGAATGCAAAATTGATCAAACCATTAAAAAGAATAAAAATAATAATTTTTTAAAAGCATTAAAGATGATAACAGAGTTTCACTAGAAAAGATGGTAGAAATTCACCAATAATTGTTATATTGCATATTGTTGTCTTCAGATCAGTTGCTCAGATTACCAGATATAAGCATGCAAATTTTGTCAAAATAACAATAATTTAAGCATTAATTGTTCCTTTCAGTAAACCACCAGACATCAGCAGTACAGTTATCCCAGCTATCCATATATATCTATATACATATATATATATATATATTACCTTCCTTCTTTCTTTTTTTTTTCTTCTTTTCCCCATCCCAGTTGTTCCTTCCTTTGTGCAATGTCTTTCCCTTTCATATTATTTATAGTATGTTTTGGGTTTATTTACTTTTTCAGGTTCTTACACAAGAGAGACAATATAATTTTTACACATGTGGGTCTGATTTATTTCACTTATGATTATGGTCTCTAGTTGGATCCATTTACCCATAAAAGCCTTGAGTTGCAAAACTAGGATTAGAAGTCCCACTTAACCTAGTTATTCCCCTGCTGGGTGTTTTTCCAGAAGAATTAAAAACATCATACCACAGTGATACTTTTGCACCCATGTTTACAACAGCACAATTTGTCAGAGCTAATTTGGAAACAATCCACTTGCCCAGAGACCACTGAGGAATGGATAAAAAAGATGTGGTATTTTTATACAATGGAGTACTACTCAGCTATAAAGAAAGATGAACTTGAGATCTTTGTCTCCAAAAGTATTAGCTCCTTTCCTTCTTCATTTTGCTTTCTCTTCACATCCTTCCTAGTACAGGAATATACATTTCTTTTCAGGGTAATTTTTTACTAGGAAAATGTTTCTATCACTTAACAAGTCCTGCATGCTTGAAGTTGAGCATGGGACCCCAAGCTGGGATGGGGTGTATATGCTGTGTGTATTTCCAATGTAAGGTGCAGTCTGTTATTAATGAGAATCTCTGCTATCCTGCAACTATCTTCCTCTTTACCAAAGAACTTTAGTTTTTCCTTAGAAAATTCCCCTCCATAGTATGTGTTTCAGATGGATCAACAAAATACATCTTTTGACCACTTACTTTTTGTTTCAGGATTGAGGATAAGATGCAATTCAGAAAATATGTTAGCATTCTAACATTTAAAGTTTAGCTGAGAGTGTAAGACCTTTTCTCAGATTAAATTTGTATGACTAGGTGAAATTTAAAACTGCTAGAACCACACCAGAACTTCCTAAAGGCACACTTTGGAGGCCCAGCCTAGAGCCATTTAGAGGAGATCACCAAGAGAAATGGTGGAGACAGTTTAAAAGGAGGCAAAAGTTATCGTGTGAACATAGATATTAGTCTTTAGAACCACGTAAGTATACTTTTCTAAAGTGTTTGCCTGTTCTGCTCATGTCTAGACAGGCAAGAAGGCAGAAACTAGATAATACTGTATTAAAGATTCAGAAAAGATATCTTGGAATTCTGGAATTAACAGCCGCTCTTAATTGGGTTTTCTGTTATGATTTGCAAGTTTCTATATTCATGGCATGTAATGAACCTCTGAATAACTCCTAAATGCTTTAAAGTTCATATATAAGTATCAAATACAAGAATATTATTTGTACTATGTATTTCACTAGAAATAAAATTACTACATACCAGAGACCATTAATTATTGCTCTTTTTGTCTGTCATATGTTTCCGATTTTTGGACTATGATAGGAAAATAAAACAGAAAAACAATAAAAATTATTTAAATTTAAAATGTCTGTGCATTTCTTTCACAAGTTAGGGCATAAAGAGAATTTGCTGGTGGGAACTGTGTGTCTGGTCAATGATCAATCATGGAGAGAAGGCACCCTCAAGGGAAAAAGCACATAGCAATTTTTAAAAGGCTGCAGGAAGTTAAAGTAATTAGCTCTCAGGAGATAGGAGAGAAATAAGGCCCCAGGAACTGACTTCGGTCTCTAAAAGGTCCTGGGAACTAAAAATGTACGTCTAGGGGCATGAGATTATAATTTCTAAACACCCAAAAAATGAGAAACAAATTATTTCTACTCCCTTCTTAGAATTTGTGAGAATATTAGAAATCTAAGAACACCCTTTAAATATACATATACATACATGTATATATATATATACATACATATATGTATACATATATATATTTCAATAGAACCAGTAACTATTTATAGGAAAGAAAATATTATCAGAGGCTGGGGATTTAGCTCCACAGCACAGCATCTGCTTGGCAAGCACAAGGTCGTGAGTTTGATTCCTGGTACTGGAAAAAAAAAAAAAAGAAAATATTATCAATAAAATTCTGAATTTATAATACTTAATGTAAATATCTGTTTGCATTTTAGGATTGGAACATTATAGGGAACACAAACATAACACTCAGTGTAAATGTGATGTCTTTCATTCTATGGAATACTGCATGCTATAATAAAATAATAATTATTAGAGTTTCCTCTGCTCACTTACTGGCCATTAAAAGAGAAACATGCTTCTTTATTTAAAATGGATTACTTTACTGTAATAGTTGCTGGATTGTTTTATTAGTATAACAAATACAGTTGTAATTTCCACTAAGAAAAACTGAGAAATGATGGAGTCCTTTTAATGTATCAGATATGTGTATATGTGCTTTTGAGTATTATTTACTTTGATATTTATTTCAACACTTAAATATTATCCCCATTTTACACAGGAGAAAACTGAAATGTAGTGGGACTAAGCAAGCCATCAAAGGCTGCGTGTTAAAAAAGCACAAAGTTCGAATTTGAATCCATGCATCTCTTCTTCCAAGCATGTACCGTTGTCCATATGCTATGCTTTGCTAATGAGTGTCACTAGTTGTCTCACGTCTGTGCAGGAAGACAAGAGTGAGCATGTACTGTAGATCTTGCAGAGGTCTGAAATTTAGAAAATCACACTGTCAGCAAGAATTTCGCTATAATGGGGTTGAACTTGAGCGTTTTGCTGCCTAGTTGTGTAACGCATGCTGTGATATAGGTGACCTTTGCCTACTAGGTGGTGACAAGTTCTGAGACAAGCTTGAAAGAAATTAAGAGCCGGCAGGTAATGTTGTTCTTCCTTATGATAAGAAAACACTAAGGTCATCTGAGAGGAAGATCCTGTCTTTATTAGAAACTGATGACAAATGGCTTCTTCTGAGAAGTCTCTTCTCTTTATCTGGTGCTCATATAAGTGCCCCTACCGTTCACTCGCTTGCGTTCTACAAAGCAAAGTACACGTGTTTCCACTTCCTGCCTTCTCGCTTTCTCTAACCAGAGCCTCTTAAACTTTATCATGTATCAAACCTCCTGGAAGGCTTGTTAAGTTGTACAGTTTGTGATTCAAGAATGTGAGAATTTGCATTTCCAATGAGATCCCAGGTGATGCTGATTGGGAGGTACCTCGCACCACTGTTCCCCAAAATCCTTCACAGAAGTTGATTAAGGAGCTCGGCAGTGTATACACAACTGATCTTAGCACAGTGTCCAATTCATTAGGCATCAAAAACAAAACAAAACCACATGTAAGCAGCATGAATTAATTAAAAATGGTATTTTCAAAGGAGAAATGTTTGAGAAAGTATTGTTCCTTATATTTGTTTTTCAATAAAATGTAATTTTGACACACTGAGTTACAAGATAAAAGTGGCTTAAAGAGGTTTAAACAAATATCCACACCAGTGCGATTCATATAGAGAATACTGGAAACAGGATGAATAAATGCAATATATTCGTATAATAAATGTTCTATAGCAGTTATGGAGAATTATTTTAGAGCTCTCAATTATGCAAACAGCCTGCTATGCCACGTGTGCCATAGGTTTGCCATCGCTCTTCTTTAGCAATAAAAACAACCTAACTTCTGCCATCCAAACATATAAGGATGAATCTCAACATGAGTGAGCGAATAATGACATAGATACAGTGGTGTCTCAGTTTGTGAACTTAATGTTTTCTATTGTTTTGGAAGAGATGGCTATGCTTGTGTTTGTGTGGAAGAGATGTCCAGGGTCATTTTTTGTTACTTGATGTCGAGTTTACAAAAAATAAAAAACCCCAGAAAATTTAGCCAAATGCTTCTGTCTGCCAAACAAACTGTTTGCAAACAAAAGCATTGGTGAACCAAAGTACTTCTGTATTATAGTCACATAAAACACAAAGCAAACTGATCCGGGATAGTGCTGAACTCCAGGAAAAGGTGAGTGTATTTAATAGAAAGTTACTAGAACAGGATGGAGATGAGGGTTCTGTAGTTCTGGTAATAATCTCTTACCATGCATGTGTTTGTATTTGACAATTCATTAAGTTGTACAGCTGTGATTTGTACACTTTTCTATACATTATAGCATTTCAGTATGACATGTATTATTATTATTATTAATTATCATTATTATTATTATTATCAGAAAATGTTTTAGGGCTGAGAATATAGCTCAGTGGTAGAGTGCTTATCTACCACGCACATCCCCAACATTGCCTAAAAAGCAAAGTTTTAGACTAAAAAGTGATCAAATTTACAATTTTTCATTAGTGAACAGAAGCTATTTAAATATTTCCAGGTGTGATAGGCCGAAATGTATCTACATACCAGTTCTTGTTGAAGTCAGACCCTTCAGTACCTCGAAGTATGACTATTTAGTAATAAGGCTTTATAATGATATTTAAAGTGAGGCCATGATGGGCCCTACTCCGAGATGACTAGTGTTCTTATAAAAATGAGAGAGTAGTAGACAAAATACACAAACCAAATCATGACCAAGCAAAGATTCAGGGAGAAGGCAAAATCTGGAAGGCAAAGGGGAAGATCATACAAGAAATCATCTTTTGCCAACATCCTGATTTTGGACTTTGAATTCCAGAGCTATGAGAAAATAAACTCCAGGCATTCCTAACAATATTAATAATTTGCACGGAACTTCTACACTAAGACACTATAATAAATTTTATATCTATTATTACTGTGTATGTTTGGGATAACAACGAACATGTTGGAATACAGTCCTGGAAAATGTGAATCTAGTCATGAAAAATGTAGAAGAAAGTATCCTAAATTGTTAACTGCATTCTCTGTTTATGAAATTGTGCATTGATTCATTGTTATACATTTGAATTGAAATCCATTTTCAAATTCATCCCCCTAAATTTATTGTTTTCACTTTTCATCTCAAAAATGAGGTCAAGTAATTCAATGTTCTTTTTTCATAGAAAATGTCTCTGATAAACACCCTTACTAACAATGTTTATATTGTCCCTGAATGTGCTAGCTGATTTTGGATATCATCACTACAAGTCCACAGAGTACTGTTGTTTGTTCAAACACCAGACTGGATGTTGCTGGAAAAAATACTTGTTTAGATGTGATTAACTTTTACAGTAGTAGACTTGCACTAAAGCAGATCTCACTCCATATTTTGTTGGCTTTGTCCCATCAAATGAAGGCATCCAAAGAAAAGACTACAGCTTCTTGAAGAAGAAGGAATCCCCTAGACTGTCATGGAATGCAAGGTTGCAACATTAACTCTTGTGGTATTATACAGGTTGCTAACCAACCGATCCTAGTTTGTACTTGTCATTTCTCTTCCTCTTTCTGTCTCTTTCTTTCTCTCTTTCTCCAGTCCCCAGTAAAAGTCATATACAGAGCACTTTTTGATTTTTAAATTAAATTCAATTTTTGACAGTTTTCTTTTGTCCTGCAGCCAACTTTTCTTTCTTTCTTCTTACTGTTGGTGAACACATAGAGAAAACAAAAAAAGATTTAACATTACAAATAAAGCCTCAGAATTACTCAGATCACGATCTATCCCAAACATCCACAGATGTTTTCTGTAATGGGTAAATTTCAGACTTTGATGTCCATGCATAGCCCTCTGTGGCAGTTACTCAACCCTGCCATTGTAGTGCAAAAGCCATGTGGATAATACAGATATCAATGGACATGACGTGTTCCAATAAAAATTCACAAATAGACACTGATAGTTGAGTTCCACATAATTTTTTAATACGTTACAGAAGAGTATTCTACACTTGGTTTCTTTCAGGCATTTCAAATATTTTCAAAACTCACTTTAGGATCTGGTGCCTTAAAAAGATTAATGGTGGATGGATGGTGGGTTACATTTGGTCTACTGTTCATACTTGCCTGCCCGTCAATCCAGCCAATCTCTTGGGTTTCCAACTAAGATGTGTATGTGCTACTTCTGATCAACAGCAGACTAGCAAGTGATTTCTTGTAGAATCTGTATTTTAGAGAAAAATGACACAGTCCCCATGCTTCAAGGACAACCAGGTTTTCAAGGACATTGCTAATTGATAACATTTTAAGACAGATAGAAGAGGAGAGTTTATTATTTCATTTTCAACACATGCTTGAGAGCATGGCGGCATTTCCACTTGTGTCAAAGATTGTACTCTCCAGTCTTGACCTTGCGTCTGTTCTTTCAGGTTCACTTTGCTTTCTGTGTGTATATTCAGTTAATTTTCTGGGAATGTAAACTACTGAAATCAATTTAGTGATCAACCATTATTATCTCTTTCTTTATTCTTTCTGCCACCTTATAGCTCTGCTTTCCTGCGAGCAAGATGTTAGGGCATTTTTATTGTATTGCTATTTACTCTTCGGCTCAAGAGTTTTTTCAAAGCAAACACATTATTGACATTTAGCAGTATTAATCTCTGCCAGTGCAGTATGCCTAATTGGTTTTAATGAAATAAAAGGGGAACTTTGTGGGAAAATTGGAAAAAAAAATGCTGCAATCCTTGCTTTCAGATATTTTCTTCAATCGTGGCATTGATCAACAGAAAACAAATTGCCTCTAAGCAACCTTTAGCCTTCTACAAATTGTCAAGGTTGTATTTTACTGAAAAAGGGGCAAAAGTCATTTTTATTTTGAATGTTTTTAGTTTGGGAAGTATTTTGCCTATTATGTCCATAATTAGGATAGTGGTAGATATGTGAAAATTCCATTAATAATTTTGATAATAAATCTTCTTGTATAAACATAAAAATAATCTCAGGCTCCAAGCGCAGACACACACAAAAATCTACCTGGACCAATGACAGACAATCATCCAAATTAAAACCTGACCTTAAATCTTGAGTTACCCAGGATATGATATCCAGCCTTCTTCTTCTTTATCATGAGATTCATACTTATGCAGAATTACTGAGTATGTAGTTAATAGATATTTATTATGTTATTAAGAATTATCTGTGTGGAAAATGCATAGAAAGTGTAAGATTATATCCACATAAACTATTTCTTGAGTAGAAACTGTCAGATATGTGAAGTGCCTGAAAGATACTAGGACTGAGTCAGAACCACCTTAGAAGCTACATGGCTCAGTGAACCAAGCAATTGAGGGTTGCTGGGGGAATCTCTATTCTGATGCTGATTTTTCTATTGCCTCACTGAATCTAATTCTACCTTCTGCATGTAAGGAACAGGCTGACATGGGGCACAAAATTATAACACCAGAATTGCGGAGAAAATAATGCAATTTATCAAGTACAGCTTGTCTTTCATCATTCCCTAGATCCTAAATCCCCAGACACACATTCAGTGTAAAGGCTGTTGCTATTATATCTAAAATATTTGTTTCAACCCAAGCCTGGAAAAACTAGTCAGAAAAGATGACAATAAGTAGCTTGACTATTGGTATAAAATAAAATGTTTTCTATACAGGTAACTATGACAGGAATTAAAAATAACAATTTTGAAATAAAATAGCTCATCTATACAATACATTATTTATTCTATATTCATAATGAATTTTATTGGTTTTCTTTTTTCCTTTATAAGTTACATATGTTTTTAAGGACTCCATATTTATTATGCTAGTAGATTCACTGATGTACTGAGCCTTGAAATGAATGCATGCAGTCATGATGCAGAACAATTAATTGTACTCCAATGGTGTATTCCCTGATCACAGGAGAATGATGAACACCTCCTCAATTCCATGGTGCTACTTTTCTTTTTGAGATTCTCAAGACAGTTCTTCACAACAGAGATCCCCCGGGCTACCTACGATCTTTTGAACTTCTTCAAAAATTAATCTACAGAAAAGAGAATATTGGTATGTGGATCAGCCCACAATCCGCAGTCTACAAATTGTAGATTCTCACAAGTATGTGACTCAAATACTTTTTGTTCCCAAGTTGCAGAGGGTCTCTTTAAAACTTGGTCTCTGTCATTGGCAATGCTATCCATAGCATTTTATACTACAGTATAATTCCTCTGAATTCCCACTCCATTATCTTACAGAACAAATGCACTCCCCCCTTTTAATGCACTGTAACTTGTGCTAGCTCAGTGATCTCATTATCCTCCATAGGGCATTAACATTTCACGAAAAACTGACCTAGAAAAACCCACAGCATCTATCACCATGAAAATGAGCAAACCATCATTTCCTGAGCCACAGCAATATGTTAGTAAAATCAACGACCAAGAAACATGGGATTCTAACTTGTGTCCACTGAGAAATACAAAAACAAAAATGAGTATGACGTCAAATTGATTCCTTTGACATTTTAAAGTTATTTAGAATCATTTGCATATTTGTATAACTTTATTGTACCTAACTGTAATACTATTATATATATATAGCACTTTATAATTTTTTAAAATTACATACATTATCTTATTTGATTCGCACATCTGTTTCTGTTCCATTTACTCCTTTAGGGGAGATGTCTTCAAACATTATAAAAGTTTTAATCATGTGGTAAAAATATGCTAGGATTCTCTAATGAAATCTTTTGCAAATGTGAATATAAATGCATTTGACAATTCCAAAATCAGTTGGTTCATTAAAATATAATTTACATTTATCAGGCTTTTTTTTGCATTTTAGAATATTTAATCTCCCCAGGGTATCATTCTTTTATAAAAATGGCCAAAACCTTCATGCCAACAACACTTAAATCTACACCTCAAAGACTAACCTAAAAATATATGCATTTTGAGAGGAATAAAATGATCACTAAATGTTTAGTGTAAATACCCCAAAATGACTCATTTTGTTCAGTTAAGAATCTAATTACTCATGTACTGTCAATTCCAGAATATTTTATGAACATTTGGGCTGTTTGTGAGCTAGAATGAGATTGTTGGAGGGAAGGAGCCCTACAGTTTATTTTAAGCTAACCTTTCATTTGGCAAAAATGGAAACTGGGTGGTTGAGTGCTTTGTTAAAGTAAAATATTCATCAAATGATAAAGGTAAGATCTGAGAACTAATCTGAGAACTCTCAGGACCCCAGTTACTATCTATAGAAAAAAAGCCAAGATGTCCTAGACGATATATAATACAAATCAAGATGTCCTACATGATATATAAGATAAACATGTGTTATATAATGACTTTATTTTCTAGGAAAACAAAGTTACACTATCCCTATGGTAATTGTATGTCTAGTTACTTGTATCTAAACATTCAAAGAAGATTTGTTTTCTTCTTTCTTCTACTTTGAGTCAGAAATCTAGGAAACACAAGAATCTTCTCAGACTTACCCATTTTACTATCAAGAGACTATTCAAATTAAAGCTGTGAAATGTTTTACTAAGCAAACACTATGGATAATAAAATACAAGTAAGAAAAAGGTCCCGTTTTCACAAACATTTTCCAGAACGGACACAAATATTCCATGGAAATGACCCACATGTTCTTCTGAAGAAAATAAAAGATAGAAACAACCCTTCCTCCTTTAACCTGTTTAAACTCCATTTGCCTTTACCACATTAACCAAACCAGATCAAATTTTAAAAGTAGAGAAATTCTGATCTATTTTAACAGTTCCTCTTTCCTGGATGAGAAGATGGCAGGACCGTAGCTTTCACTTGAAAAACCAAAAATAAAGAAGTGGCAAACATTGAGAAATACTAAGTATCATCTTATTAAATAGACTTAATATTTCATGTTCTGTGAATGAATGTTGTGTACCTTCTAAATTATAGCATTCTTCACATTAACTTGATATGCTGAAACACTGCCACACTGAGTTTTCTACTGCAAGTCCCTCATCCTAGAAACTCAACTCTCTGATGGGTGGATTAAGAGCCTTACGCTGGATTCTCTGGTTGGATCCACATTTTACATGATTTCTCAGTTTCTTAGTCTCACTATGAATGAGAAGGCCACAGAACAAAAATAGTGCTACTTCTGCCCAAACCTCTTTACAAAATGGGATATCGTCTGCATAACAAATTTGTTGTCTTCACTATACCAAGCCTTGCTGTGCCTTTTTAACACTGCCCATGGACCTCTTGAATAACTATGAGGGCAGATTCTCACAGAGCAGGATTGCTCTAGGGTGGATTTTTCTGGAAGCATTCTTAGATAAGAACCTAAAGGCGATTACTTCAATTAAAGATGAGCTCATGGAGCAAGAGAAAAGGGTTAGACTGAGACATAGGAAGACAGAAAACTTAATAAAAGACACACTGTATATCGTGTAATTACTATGAGTCAGGTTATTTGACCCTCTGAAACTTTCTGAGAAGCACAGAAAGTAAGATCATCCAGAGTATTCACCTAAAAGTTGTCAGGGAGAAGTATGTAGATTCTTATGGTGCCAGTAAAAACTCCAAGCAAAATAACATAATAAAATAAAATAGTAAAATAAAATAATCATGGAAAGATACATGGCCAGCTTAAGATAGGTCAGCACAAGGCAAATTGAGTTTAAATAAACTGTATACCATAGCTACAGGTAAAATGAGATCTGAGAAGGGGAAGGTGAGCCATTTACCGGAACACACTCCAACCTCATCTTTCCGGGCCTCAGTCTCCTTCTCTGGCCTATTGGATCTCACTGCCATGACAGCAAGCAAAGTTTAAATATAAGCTTGTCATGCTATTCAGTGGGAAAGTCTAACACATTCTTCTTACAAGTGCTGCTAATGGAATGAGTGAATTTAAGTGCATGAGATTATAGCAAATACCTATGTAAATAAAAAAAAAAACCTGGGCTATTTCATTTTTAAATCTGTAAAACATAAATCAAGCAGGAATAACCTATATCTGGTAATAAAATAAATCAAATCCTATATTTTAGACCTTCAAGTCAACAAGCTAACAAATTCCACAATATGATAGCCAGTACATTTTCTAAATCTCAAATATTTTAAGTCATAGGTCAAGAAGTTAGAGAAAGGTTTATAATAAAAGCAAGAACAGAGGGGTAGCATTAGTTCAAATTTTTAAAATTATTCTAAAATGGAAGAAAGTTGATTTGAATTTTTTAAAATCAGTTTTCTTTGTCTAGTATTCCTAAATACTAAAAAATTATTATACTACCATTGCCAAATAAGACCATTGATATTTAGTGAAAAAATGTAAATTGCCCTATGTATCAGTGGCAGAAGGGAGCAGACTGATATATGCATCCAGCTGTGACACTTTCTAACACCAATTCATTCTGTATCCTAGACAGCAACTCAGATCTTCCAAGGACTGCATTTGCTGTAATTTGTCCTCTGACTAAGGGAATACTAGCTTTTAGAAGACATACAATTGAATATAATTTTAATCATTTCGAAATTTATTTCAAAATTACTGAATAATTTAAATATTTTATGCATTAAATTTAAAGTTTTTCCCTTTTGTAAAACAATTGTAAAGGCAGACATTCAAATATGCCATATTGATATAAAATTTTTTTGCCAAAGCAATATGAGATAAAATTTTAGAGATTCAAAGTTCAGATTTGTATGAATTGAATGTTTAAATATTCTAAAGGTTTATAAAACCTTGTAACTTGTTAATAATTTCAGCCCTACCATGTCTCAAATAAAACCATGAATTCAAATTACAGCATTTATATTATGTCTGACACATCTGTCTTAAAAAGTAATCTTATAACACTAGGAAGGAATATTTTCAAGCCGAGGACAACTTCAAAGTTGGGAATAAGCTTGCATGAAAAGAAAGTTTGAGGAGGAAATATGAAGCAAATCAAAACAGAAAAAGGAAATAAGAATGAGAGAGGTCTGATGATCTTAGACTTTTTGCTACCAGTCTGAATGTTTAAGAGGATAAAAGAATTAGTGGTGAGAAGAAAAGACAATGACAAGTATGATGCTGGCAACTTGAATCTAGGATTAATATCTAGAGATAAAACCAAAGTCTGAGAAAGGAATTCAGATACTTAAAGTACAGGCATTTATGACTGATTCAACCCTTGCTAATAAAAGTGCTGGGCCTCTCTACCCTTGAGAGTTGCTGAATAAAGTCCTGCCACTCCTCCTACTTTTTGTTACACAAGCTGTATGGCTGTAATACATATACCGGACATCTCACCCTGGACAAAATAGGGTCCAGGTGTCTCTGACGATACCTTCTTCAACTGGTGAGTGAGGCAAAAAGTGTCACTTTGTATGACTGATTTTAACCATAGGGAGAAAATTGCTTTGTTCATGTGACTTCTGTGGGGAGAAGGAAGAGATCTAACCACACCAGGGTTCCACACTTTTTCTTATTTCTGACCGAACAGATTCATGATTGAACCATAGATGCAGCTGAATTCAAACCAGCTTTTCTCCCCAAGGGATGCTGAGACTCAAGAGACCCAGGTAGGAGAGTCCTTTTTCCTAAAGGGCAGATGCTTGTACTAGACTCTGCGCAGGAACTCATGGGTCTGATGCATTGGCGGTTGCAGTACATTGAACACAGTGTTAGGAGTGTTGATTGCAAGTGCCAAAAACCCAACCAAACAAACAAACAAACAAAAAAAAGACAAAAAATGGCTCAAATTTCTCTCATGTATGAAGAAGTATAAAAATCTGTGCAGTTGCTGTTAGTGGTGTAACTGCTCACATCTCACCCATGATCCAGGCTCTTCACAACCTTTCTGCCCTGCCACCATCAGTATGAATTTTCACCTGCCTGCTTGGTGCTTCACAGTCATAGAGAGAATGCAATAACTCTAGGCGTCACATCCATGTCTAACTTCCTTTAAGTACTTTAGATTGAAGGAAAAAAACCATCCTAGAAACACCTAGCCCACTCCCATCACTGACTGAGAATATCAATTTCCCTTCAGCTCAGAACTGCCCAGCTCAAACTGCAAGGAAGGTTTTCCATTCTCTGTGGTAGATGAGAGACAGGAGAAGCCTTTGGCCGCACAAACTAATTACTTAATACATATGCTTAACTGAGTTCATGACAAGATTAGAATATTTGGATTGTTAGAATATTGAAAACTGGGGCTGGGGATTTAGCTCAGCGGCAAAGCGCCTGCCTGGCAAGCGCAAGGTCGTGAGTTCGGTTCCCGGTACCAGAGAAAAACCAAAAAAAAAAAAAAAAAAATTAAGAATATTGAAAACTGACCATTTTATTTTCTTTCTGTCATTTGCTATATAAGGAGAGTAAAATGAGAATGCTTTCTCTCCCTCTCTCCCTTCTCTCTTTCTCTCTCTGTCTCTCCCTCTCTCTATCTATCTCTCCCTCTCTCTGTCTCTGTCTCTCTGTCTCTCTCTCTTATTTGGAAACTCTTACAGATACTCAAAACTCATTTTCAATTGCTAATGATTTGGTCTTGAGCTTTATGAACCTTCAAAACCCTCAGGACAGAACTAGAGGAAAGTTGAATTTGAGGGGAAATGGAAGTGAGAATGCACATGAAAGAAAACAGAGGAAAGGAGAAGAGCTTCCCAGAGGAGGGCAGGGAAGCTGAGGAAGGGAGATAGGATGAGGTCAGATCTCCAGGGAGTTTTGAAGAAAGGAAGGGACCTAAGCCTGAGAAGTTCTGGGTGCATAGTGCAGAGAAGGTCTCCAGTCTGCAGAGGTCGCCTGCAAGCTCATTCACCCACAAAATGCCCATCTTCCACTTGGAAAAGCCATGCACAGAATTATTATTCATCAAATAGAAACATCACAGTGAAACTAAAAATCAATGTTAAAGGAAACTAAAATCAATGTCTGAAAAATCAAATAGGAAGCTGAAAGTAAGCTCTGAATAAGATAGTTCTCAAAAGGAAAACCAATTATCACAAAATGTCCAGAATAGAAGAAAAAGGAAAATAAGTTTTGTCAATTATCATTGTTTGATATGAAACTAGAATGAAGAAAACAGCAGTAAACCTAAGAAAAATAATGACTAGATAATTAATTCTTATTTGAGTCTTTGGGTAAAAGGGCACAACTCCTTCATCTAAGACTAATGTTTCCATTCTGTATTAATTAGGGTTAAATATGTATCCTGAATTCACAATATAATTTTAGAGATGGAATCTTAGGATTGTCAGAGATTGAGCTTCTCTTTATCCTTTCTCTAAATGCTTCTTCCTTTTATTTGTTCCCATACTCTGACTTGTAAAAATAAATTCCATTTTTGTGAACCCTGAGCAGCAACAACTGGAATTTGTTTTTTTTTTTTTTTTTTTTTTTTTTTTTTTTTTTTTTTTTGGTTTTTCTCCGGTACCGGGAACCGAACCCACGACCTTGCGCTTGCCAGGCAGGCGCTTTGCTGCTGAGCTAAATCCCCAGCCCCTTGGAATTTGTTTTAAATAAAAATTTTACCTCATTCAGATATGTATTTTTGCAAGCCTCAGAGATCTGCAGATCATTAACTTATTTGCTCTGATCTGCTTCTCCTTGCTCTTTACAGCTGTCACGATCACCGTATGGTCAGGTTGCCATCCCAGACACTGAGGCTGCTCCACCCCTGGGCTGAGCTCTCCTTATCCCACGCGGACTTCCTCGTGAGGCCACGGTAATAGGCTGTGGTTACTGAAGCTTAGGAAGTAGTAGAAGATTGATTTTTAATTCTTAATGATATGGCAGTGCTTATGCCTCACTTCATCACATTTTTAAAAATAAAATTGGAAAATAACAGTTCTCTTAATCCTGGAGTCTCATAAATCTCACCACAGCATTGGATTTGCTTCTTCTATTTTTACACGTTTCCTTTAGCACTCAACCTGCTGTTGTCTGTTTTTCAATGCTGATTCTCAGCACCACGAAACAGATAAAGAGCAGCAAGAAAAGGAGTAGCACACTTGTGTGTGCTCACGCATATGCACAAACGTGGCACACACACACAGACAAATATGCTCTGGGAGCTCTTGATAGAGTCCCTTTTAACAATAAAACTGGGAAAAATACGTGATAGAGATCTAAGTGGACAGAATTCAATCCATCTTCTGCCTAGCCAGTAATTTCCAGATTTTTGGGAATATATCTACTGATGGATATTTGACTTTATTTTTGATCATTTAAAATATTTCTACTAATATAGAAGTATTTAATACCTACTATTTCTGCATTCCAGGTTATCATTCCATTTTTCCCAATAAGAATTTCTCTCTTTTTCTACAATTTCACCCATTAATGCTGTTAATATATTTAAAGTTTCAAAGAATTAAGATAATAATACATATATTGCATCTTTTCTCCCTTAGATATTTCTTATGTCTATGTTTCTTATCAGTTCTCACCATCATGGTCTTGATTTCTCTCAATATTCTGTACGTTGACTGTAGTTACACTTCGTGAACTATTGTCAACTCTTTCACTACCAATTTATGTACTGTAATCAATTCCTTCATTTGACCTGACACTGAGAACTCCTCAGCCACTTACTTTTCAAACTAATTGGACACTTGTAATCATAGACACTAAGCTGCTTTTATTCCAACCTCCACCAAATGTAAATTTCTATTTATAATTTTCTATACTCTGATTGAAATTTTTCTATATGTATGATATTAAATGCATTACAAATCCTGAAGCAAAAGATCTAGTTCTCTATGTATAGATAATAACCTTCCACTTCATTTAATTTTCATTCACATCTTTTATAAAGCTTTCTCAGATTAACATTAAATCAACTGTCTAGTAAATTCCTTTGCTGTGGTAACCAAAATAATTACTCATTATGTAAGAGAGAGAGAGAGAGACAGAAAGAGAGAGAGAGAGAGAGAAAGAAAGGTTTATCCCATAATAATTTAAGATTCTTTTTATAGTTTTATCCACAAAATCATTTGGTTAAATGAGAGCCATGCTGATCATAACCACTGAATAAATGTTCATATATCTTAGCCAATGTTTAAATTTCAGAAATCTTACATCTCACATCAGGAGGCCAGGCCCAGCAGATGCTTCCATATGCTAACACCCCTTGTTAAGGCAGAAGGTGTTAATTAAACAATAATTCATAATAAGAATGCATATGATTAAAAAATCACAATGAATAAATCTGTTGTATTCTCCCTGATAGGTGCTAGCCAGGATGAAGCCTTTAGTCACAACATATACATTGTATGTTCACACATCTAGTGTCATATGTACGAAGGTGTACAAGTGGAAGAGTTATTGTGTTATGAATACTCCTACTGCATGAGTGATTGCTGAATTTCCTCAGGAGCAAATTACATGGAGTCTGCACAGGAAATGTTTATGGTAGGCATAGCACAGGACCATTAAGTTCCTACAGAAAATGCTTCTCTAGGAGTTTCTGTGATCTGGCTCACAAGGGTGTTGAAGACTGCAGAACTGGAAATGATCAAGGTGGGCAGACTGTGCCTTACTTTACTCCATTTTCACTTCAATACTCTTTTGAGCAGTGAGGTAAAAACCTCCATTTTTCCAGTCTCTTCCATATTCTCCTCCACTCTGTTTTTCAAACTGATTCTAGTATCATCTTTTCTTTCATGTAGCTCTGTTTTTCCTTTTAAATTATTTTTTAATACTTCCTTACTGCCGGTCAAAATAAATCCATCAGCCTCAACTTTGCACTTAACTCAAAATAACACAGGCTCTTACGAAAGAATGTCAGTGTTCAAATTTCAGATTTCCTAAAGTGTGAAGTATCTGACCTTGAGACACATCTCAAAGCATCTTTTAGTGCTGTGATTAAATGAGCAAATGTGTATAGCATTTAGAACAATTCTTGACACACGTCAATCAACATGAAACATTAACCACACACTCACATAACTTGGGCCCCCAGACAGTCCATGAAGACTTCACAAAGGCTCCTAGACCCCACTGTTTCTATGAGACTTTCTAGTGTCCTTAGTACACCAACTGTATTAAGTGGCAAATGGGACAGTTTTGCTGACTGTCTCATGCAATCTTTGTGGAGAGATATTGATGAATTTCCCATTTCTGTTTCCATCACTTAGCCTGGTTTCTTTCACAAGGCTATGTATTCATAAGTATTTAAGGATATTCACTGGACAGGATTTCAAAAATAAAAAAAAGTTTCAAAAACCATGCAGTTTGATAAACTCACAAGTGATACTCCTAAGTACTTATTATCAGACTATAAGAATGTTTCTACCTAGGAAAACCCAAGGTGCTGTATTTATTGTAAATCATCAAAATTATGATAAAATCACACGGATTAAAAGTATTTGTATACTAGATGTTAGAATCACATGAAATAGTATTATAAATTAGAATAACCAACTCAAAACAGAAGAAAATCAAAGCTATAAAACATGATAAATGCAAATACCTACATTTGAAAGGTTTCCTTTTAAAAGAATACATTGTACAGAAAAGTCTAGTTTCAAATAAATTAATGGACAAACTTCTTATGAACAGTAGTTGATCACAAGTTAGAAATGAGTCTTTTGTTTGATCTTGTTATATGAACTACACAACATGATGGATATAACAGGGTCTTAAAACACGAACTGAATAGCTATTATATTGATTACTAATTTAACCCACAGAATCATCTTTGGAACAGACAGCAAACTGAATTGATTTTCAACTTAATCTTTTCTACTAAGAATCTGGAAAGCACCCCCACCAATCTGTGTTTTGTTTTCATTTTTGTTTCTCTGGGCAAAATCTTTAGATTTTTATATGTTACTATTATTGTCTTGATGTGGAAGGTTTAGTGGTAGTACTTGGGTATCAGTTTTATTTCATTAACTTTGATATATACAAAAAATTAATGGTGGGGCTGGGGATTTAGCTCAGTGTCACAGCACCTGCCTGGCAAGCACAAGGTCATGAGTTCGATTCCCGGTACCAGGAAAAAAACAAAACAAAACAAAATAATAATAATTAATGATTTCTGGTTTGAGTTATAGCACAGTGTAATAGGTTTTCTATAGGAATTGTTCCCAAATGTCAGTATTATGTATTTTTCCTAGAAATCATGTCACATTGGGTAAATTTCAACTTATTAATGCATATTATTTTCATAGACTATCATACTTCACAAAATTCCGAAACCATAGGTTTCAAAACCTTTAAATGGTTACTGAACCAAAATTAAGCTTCTAAATTTGTATTTTCATAGGAAGTATTTGCACATATAATTACGAATGAAATCTAATTATGCATTCTAAATGGCCCCTACTGATAATATTCCATTATTAAATCAGTATTCTATGTTTATTGGGGTTTTTCATTCAACCATCTGTTGTGAAAATGAAAACAATAGAGAAAAATGCTTCATTTGTTATTCCTTACTGGTTATTTAATCTACACATGTTTTGTACCCTTTAGCACTCCTATCCCTTGCTTTAACTCATTCCACAGCTGCACCTTACCTACACACTGATGCCTGCACTAGACTTAAGGCATTTCAAGATGAAGTGCAATGGCAGACCCTAAGCACAGGTAAGTATTTATTGGCAGACTCTTACAAGGGAAGGAATGACAGATTTATTTTGTCAGTCGTGCCAAATTTATTCTCAAATCTTTTCACTCTGCTTTCTGTCATGGTATTCTTTGATTTTAAAGTCCTTCAATGGAGATCTCTGTAGAGATGTGAGGAAAAGAGAAGAGCAATTTTAGCCAATTTCTTCTCCCAGATCCCTCCTGGGAGCTTCTCTTTGGCAAGCTGTATGCCTGGATTGGTCCTCTTAAAGTGGTGAAATCTATATAACTTCTCTCCTTGGCATACCATCTTTTTATAGTAAAAGTTAATGGTTTAAATTTAATAGCATTTGGAAATTACATCAATCACATCAAGTTCATTTTTATTTTGCCATACAGATGCATAGAAGCATTGAAAAAATGAACTAAGAAGAATAGAGTACACCCTAGCGTGGTGGCACAGCTGTGATCCCTTACTCTGGAACACTGAGGCAGGAGTACTGCAAGTTTGAGACTAGCCTGAGCAACTTAGCAATGTACTGTCTCAAAATCATTTTTAAAATGTCTGAGGATAGAGGTCAGCATGAAAGCCTACCCTCAGTCCCCAGTACTGCAAAAACAAAACAAAAAATATAATCTGGTTTTACAGGCAATAAGGACATCTTTGTAGGCTTCCTGATTATGTAACCAGAAGAGTATAGACACCTTGTGGCAAAACTTGACTGGCACTGAAGTTGTCAATGCGATATGCTCTGCACAGGGATTTTGCTGCACGTATGTATTCCCTTGGAATTCAGGTGAGCATTGGTAATAGACACCTAATCTAGGATTTTGGATCTTGTCCATCCTCTTCTCTCAATATCACAGTGAACATCTGGTAAAATTTGGCAGACGTGAAGCGAGTATATGCACAGAGGACAACTGATGTTGGTTGTGGGGAAGGAACTAGCTAGCAAGAAAGCCTCAAACAGCAAGAACAGATGTACTTCCCATTGGCCAAATCCCCTCCGGAGGAAGCAAACTCCCTGTGCTGGGACATGCTCTGGTTTGGTTCTTTTTGTTAGTGAGAAACTAAAAGTGATAGAAAAATGAACCAGAGATTTAGAATGCGAAATGTTCAGCCGGTCTTATTAGATACTGATGGTAGGCATAATTTTTATCCTTCACTTTTATCCTGTTTTGTAGCTGAGATTAAGTAATTTGCAGCTCAGTACTCTAAATCAGAGGTCTTTAA
The DNA here is from genome assembly GCF_000276665.1 of Chinchilla lanigera. Taxonomy (NCBI): domain Eukaryota; kingdom Metazoa; phylum Chordata; class Mammalia; order Rodentia; family Chinchillidae; genus Chinchilla; species Chinchilla lanigera. Next base: position 11,890,163 of record NW_004955428.1, read on the forward strand.
ACATCTCTGTAAAAGGCCAGTTGGTAAATATGTTAGATTTGGGGGTTGGGAGTCAAAAAACAAAGGTACTTATATGACAAAGAAGAAATATAAGTGTCCACAAAATATCAGTTGATGGAATTAAAATATAATAATAAAGTACAATTTTTATACTATAAGTTTACTAAGGAAAAGAACACAATTCTTTTTGGTGGGAAATATCATTCTGATTTATTATAATTCAAAGTTAATTCTGTATATTCATTCTCCCACAGTCCTTTGCTTCTCTAAAACAAGCAACAAATGGATTTCATTCTGAACCATATTAATTATGTTTCCTATCTCTCTCATGTTCTTATTCTAGAGTGTCCCTCCTTATATTGGGTAAGTTTTCATATGAGAAAGTAGGTTTAGAAAAACAGCTTCCATCATAAGACTTTGTGAGTATTAATTCAAGCTGACTTAGTCACTTGCTGTAATATTTTTGATTAGTTAGTGAAATTATCCACAAGTTTCATTTCTTCAACTAAAAATGAGTTCTGGTACTAACCTCATAAGATGGTTGTAAAATTTAAAATTTGCTAACAAATGCAAAGATTTAGAACATTGAAGAACATGTTATAAAGCATAAATGTTATTTTTCTTTTTTTTTTAACCTATATAAGAGTGTTCTTGGAGCTCTCACAAAAACAACCATGTGTCAAGATTTAGCCTAAAGCCATTTTCGAAATGATAGCTAACATAATTTGCCTTTACTCCCTACTTTTAAACAGAAATCTATTTAACTTCCATCCTTTCAATGCAATGGAGATTCACTGGCAGGAGATTAATGCTTCTACCCCCAACTATGGGGAGAGTAGTGTGTGGTTTTTTTTTTTGTTTTTTTTTTTTTTTTTTAGCAGAGTAATTATAATCTAAATCTGGTTGGGAATTTTAAAAGAGAAATTTTCTGTCTTCTAATTTTACCCATTACAGTCACAAAGTATAATTATGTTTAAATATATTTTCTTTGTATTGCTCTCATCCCTGCGATAGTTCATATATCTAGCTCCTACACCTACCCACACTAATATTCCTGTGCTCAAGAAATTCCACAATTTCAATACCACATTTTTGTTCTTCTAGAAGCCAATTGTTATTATCAGATTTTTGCATCACAATGTACTTCAACAATGATTCTTTCTTTAATGTCCTTACACACAGCCTCTTCCACTCTACATTTATTACTGACTCAGTACTACTGTTGCTCCCCCTGCAGTACTCAGTCTTATCTTCCTTTAAAAGCTAACTACAGATTCCTGACATCTTAAATGCTGATTACCTTTTCCGCCATTCAGCTTTATTTCTCCTCCTAGGACTGTCCAAAGTCTGAATCAATGCATTCCACATTTTCACATGTGAGCTCTTACCTGAATCTGCTGTTATATAACAAAACAGCTTAGGTCATTATGAAAACTTAATACTCTTGTCTGGAATGATCATAAAATTCTATTAGGAAGTAAACTCTAAATTGAATTGAGAAACATGAGACAAATCCACATGTGTTAAAAATGAAGGACAATTTCAGAAGAAGAGAAAACAAATGCTAATTGCCAAAGTCACAAACTGGGGGTATCGCTGAATCGGAAAAACTGTATGTACGTCATAGTGAATGGTGTAAAATCTGACTTAAGAAGATGGCAGAAACTGTTTGATGGACAACGTGAAAGCGTTCGAGTATGTCAAGTTATGTTTCTGAAAGAGCATTTGATTTTAGCATTAGTGTTAACTAGAGAGCAAGAGAAAAAGAAGCTAAGTTTAGGAAAGCAATAAAAAATCTATTTCAGTAGAAGCTCATGACAGTAGAATAAAGAGTAGTGAAGACATTTAAGAAAATGTTTATAATTAAAATGATGAGACCAAGGAATGCACTGGAACACAAGAATGCAATTTCAGCCTGACAAGTTTATGGCTTATGTTAATAGATAAATAAGTGCAGGTGCCATGTATTGGACACAATAAGAGAAGGAGCTTTGGAAGCCTGCGAGAAAGATAGTGCTCATTGTGTGTTTAAAGAAGATATTAAAAACCAAATGGGGGCTGGGGATTTAGCTCAGCGGCAAAGTGCCTGTCTGGCAAGCGCAAGGTTGTGAGTTCGATTCCTGATACCAGAAGAAAAACAAAAACAAACAAAAAACCAAATGGAAGGATGGACTGAGCAAGAACTATATTAGATGTTCTTTATGATGAGGTTCAAGCCAGACATCATCTTAAATCCTGCTTTTCCTTTCCCCTTGCCCTGCATATCCAGTCAGTCATAATTCTCATCAGCTCCATTCACTGAATTCTCACTTTCTTCCTACTGCATCAGACTTTCTAGTTTGGATATTTGTCATCTCTTCACTGGGATGTCAGAGTCACCTTTTACCCCTCATTCTTAATCCTGCTTTATTCTATTCATCCACGCTGCCATCAGAGAAACCAAACACAATTCTTCAGTTGCTCTCATTGGATAAAATGGAAAGATAAAATGTAAATCTTTTTAATGTCATGCATTGGCTTATGCGATCTACACCTCACAACTAACCTGGATTTACTCTCCTATAGCATTTAATGCTCCAGCACCCTGAGCTATAATGTCCAAGGTTCCAGTTTGTTTAAAACTCTGTGCGTATTTGTCATTCCTGTTGGCTTTGTTTTTTCACTTGGACAATAGTTTTCTGTTCTTCAGGACTCAACAAGTGAAAAGAATTTTCTGGGTAAACAAAAGTGCTTTTCTTGTGAGTTCCCTTCCCTTTCCATGTCTCCTTGGCATTTTTTAAATTTTTCAAACCATCTGCTATGTAATAAATGATTTGAGAGTAAAGTGTGTATACACACATTTTGGATCCTCAATGCTTACTATAACCTGTGAATAAACCTTCAAAATATATCTATATCTATACCTATCTATCTATATATTTT
>NW_004955428.1:11893184-11906917 GCF_000276665.1 Chinchilla lanigera
ATATATTTCACATCTACACTTGATGGGAAAACATTCCTAGAAAAATATCATAGCTGTAGGTGCAATTTTATTTGTGTTAAAGCACAATGACCAAATTTACATTAAATCTCTTAATTCTATAAAAACTTTCCTTGGGACTCACTTTATGTTTCTTTTTCCTGTGGCACTGGGAATTGAACTCAGGACCTTGCACTTGCCAGACAGGCACTTATACCACTGAGCTATATCCTAGGCCCTGAGACTCACTTTAGATGATCTACTTTCTGTCAAAATAGACTATTATACAATTTAGTTAAATTGTTGAAACATATTGTGCCTGAGAAGAGCAAGTGACATGCAAGGGAAATGTCACATAGGAACATGATTTGGAGAGATTTCAAAAGAAAATCCCAGTAGGCTACAGGTAATATCTCATATCCTACCACTGGGAATGAATTTCACAGTCTACACTCTAATTATATTGCGTACTTCACTAATGGCTCTGTCCCCAGAGGGGCTCCTGGGAATCGACCAGTAAATTTTATTGGGCCCTGAGTGAATTTTAATATGGTGAAAAGGTAGCAAATTTACAGCTTTATCTGTTCAGAGAAAAGATAGAGAGTGAAAATACATCATTTTCTTCTAATGGGCATTAGGTACATTCTTGAGATGTCACCTTTAGAGATAAGTAACTCAATCTTTCTGCCTCTACCCTTCAACACCAGGGTGTACTTTCAAGTAGAACTGGTTTTCTTAAAAAATCAGTGAAGTTTTTGTGAATTTTCTCTTCAGAGTTTTTAGGATGAATGTACTACAGAAATAACATATATTTTGGAGCTATCCTTTCATGAAGAGACAGTGTTTAAACCATCATCATTTATGTATACTGAGAGGAATTCAACTTAAATATTTCTAGGGAAGACGTACAATTACAGTTACTTTATATGCTTAACTAATTTACAACTAACATTAAGAGTAATATGTATGGCTCATGTTTATTAAAACTTCACTAAAAATCAAGTCCATATCCTAACAAAGGACAACTTTTGTGTTTGTGATCCAACTATTCAAATAAATTCAAAGGTAAATCATCTTCATTATCCAAAGAGTGATTAACACAGTTAAAGAATCTAAAATACATTACTGAATCTCCATATATTTTTCTGATAAGGGCTTTGAATATTTACAAATTTCAGAGTTCTCCATTTTAGGGGAATTTAGGGAACCTGTGGTATGAATTCTTCCCCTTCCAGCATTTGGGTAAAGAACATGAATAAAAATAAAAGCATCATTTTTGACATTTTATTTCAATCTTGCAGTCAAGATTATGTAAAAATTGGATCAAAATATCTTCTGCCTTTTTATTCCATTTCAAAGGAAAGCATAGGACAAGTTCAAACAAATGATATCTCCGATCCTATATACTTCCATTGGAGTCACTTTAAATAGTACAGATTAGAAGAACTAGTCAGGAAATCAAATATTAGAATGAGATCTTCCTAAATCTAATCTGTTAACAACCTATATGAAAATATTATTGTGGCTGGTCAACACAGTTAGCCCTGAAATAGTCTCCAAAGCAGGGAGACAGTGGTACAGAGGAAATTGTCACCCACAATTTCTGAAACAGAGCAAGATTCTTCTTTATTTCTGTCATAGAAGATTTGAATTATTATCTCTATTAATTGACACCATCGTGCATGCTTTTTTTTCTATAATAGCAGGATGTGCAGACTTCAGGCTAATTGAGGGGTAAGCAAATTCCATTTTCTTTTCAAATAAGTGTTAGCATCAAAATCATATGAATTCCTAGAGGAAGTGTCACATGTGTGTTATCTTGACAACAGCATCAGCCCATCTAACAAGAGAAGGGTGCTGACTCCGTGATGCAAGGCCCATTTCTAAGTCATCAGCAACCTTACCTTACAGTCCTGAACAAAGCCCCAGCTCCAAACAATAACCATGTATACAGCGTACAAGAAGAGGGGGGGAAAAATCTTTAAAAATAAATCTGAACGTCAAAGACTCCTAGTGCTCCAGTTTCACTGATTAGGTGGGATTTGGGAAGAGTGGTTAGGGTTTTGTTTCCTCCCTGCCTTTACAGTTCTATAACCACAACAGCTCTCTAGTGGGATGCTAAATTAAGAGGCATTTTGTTTGTATTGTTAGCAGCAAGATCGAAACAGTCACAGAGAAATGTTTTATTATGGTGAGAAAAGGAGTCTTTTAATAAGGCTCTTAGGAGACTGAGTTTTAATGATGCTTAACACAATGTTTTAAACCACACACCACATCTACATGTTATTTCTTGTTAAATGCTGGTTATTAAACAGCAGGCTGGCTCCAGATTGCCTGCAGAGGGTAGTTAGGGTTGGCTGATACATCTCTGACAATTTGAATAGTTGATGGAGTGACAAGTGCCGTTTGCATTTAAAGGATTTTACATTTGAACATCTGCACAGTGTAACAGTATATATTATTACACAATGTGCTTCTGTACAATATGTTGAAGGGTTAAAGCCAATTAAGCACAATTGTAAGTTTCAATTTCTTCTAGAATTCTGTGCCCTCATCCAAACTTAACATGCTTAAGCTGAAATGATTTCCCTTACTACTTAACCCGGGGAACTCTGCAGTGAATTGCTGTTCAAAACTGCAGAACAGAGACCAAGGAAGGGAAATGAAGAACAGAATGTGCCCCAAGGAAAGAAGTGGGCTATAAAGTAATACTTGCTTATAAGTAGATTTCTTTTAACCATATAAACCTTTAGCATTTTTAATTAGGAAGCAAAGAGGACTTGTTTTACAATGCCTTTGTTTTTCTCCTTGCTAATCTCACAGCTTCTTTGTCCTAATCTACTCCAACCAGGAGGAGAACAAGGTATCACTTGGGTCAAGAAACTATTTGTTTTCAAGAAACTAAGGTGTCTAATTTTCAAATGTCAACTCTCACTATGTATGCGATTCTTCTATGTAGCCTACTTTCTCTTTTTATCCTTTATTGACAGCTCAGGTTTCAGGAGTGTTTAGTTCTCCTTTAAATTGCCTATTTCTCTGAAGAATGTATGCATAGAAAGTAGGGCTTCCTGCCACTTGGGAGAGGCCTTCATACTGGCTTGTTAATAGCTTATAACAATGGGTACATTCACAATTTTATAGAGTTTGGAAAAATATGATTTTATTTTTAACTTTTCATCCCATTCCTCTTCTCTTTGACACTGTAATATGTATTACTGAATTTCCTCCCCTTGCAGGATACAATTCCTGATAGCCACAACTTAAAAGAAAAGTTCAACTGGCTTTACATCTTAAGGAGATTCAGTTCATGGTTAGCTGACTCCAGTGCAAAATCATCATGGCTGAAGTGCATAGTGGAGCAAAGCTCAGCTCAGCATGGTGAGGAAGCAGAGCAGAGGAACAGTTCCAGAGTGGATGAGGCCAAGGACCATATATAGCATCCAAGGTCATACCTCCATGACTCACCAGATACACTCAGTGCTTGACTAATCCTCTGAGCATTTCTTAACCCAGGGAAATTGATATATCATGATTAATACTCACATAATATGGCAAGTGATATAGATAGATTGTGAGCCTAGGTGCAAAAGAAGCCTGCAGGTAGTTTAGCTGAGTGATTTTTAGTGGCAGGTTGTGATGGTTCTTTTCATATTCATGAGAGGTAGGAATGAAGGGATCTAGCTTGTCAGAAAGATTTAAATGTATCTTCAGCCAGAACTGACTGCTATTAACATGCCAAAATGAAAGAGGAAAAAAGAGAAGTACCCATTACATATTCTCCAGGTCTTTCATGAAAACATGGAGTTGTTCCTTTAGCTTCAGGCACACATATCTACAATAAATAAAGAGAATATGCACTGTTCAAAAAGGAAAGTCCCTCATGGGTTATAAAGTCAAAGCTGGAAGAGTCCACAGTGTTACACTTGGCAGAGTACTGGCATTGTAAACAAACAAACTAAGAGCAAGATTCTTACCAAAAGAATGAATGCACATACTGAGTGTATTAAGTGTTCTAAAATCTGAGATAGCTTCTGAAAATGCATAAAGAAAATTGATCGGAAATAGAAGGAAGCCAAAGAGAAAGGTACTTTCATTCAACTGATGAAACCTGCCTCCTCTGCCCACAAAAGCACACAAATGAGAACAAACGGGAAGAACTGAACTGTGAGGATCTAGTCACTACGAATACAAGGCATAGGAAGTGCAAAATCTAAAAAGACTTCTGGATTCTGAAAAAAAAAGCGAAAAGATACAAGTTTGAGTATTCATTGAAGGAAGAATTAGGCTTCAACATTTGAGCAGCCCACACTGAGTAGTAAGCTTTAATGCCTGAAGATGGGCATGGAAATGTACTGACGAAGGATGTGGTATGTTCCTGAAAAGACATTGGTTGTGTTATTTGCTTAAATCCAAGTCAGGACAAAATAAACTCAATCCTTGCCCACATTTCAGATCACTTCATTAAGACTAGGAGTTTCATGAGCCTTGGACTTAGACCTCTGGTTTCTATACATTTGACCATTTCTTCTCACTCAGGATTTCAAGGTGGAGGTAAAGATGGTAGAGTGCTGGCTGAGAATCACCTCGAATAGTCCTGTTGTCTCTATATACATGCAAAACAAGCAGAAATTCAATTACTATCATCAGATATGTCCTTACGCTCTGTGGAATTATATGTTCAAATGCATTATGGCATTTTAAATTAGACTGGGTCAGGGTATTGTCACATGGACATAGAACATACAAACTGCAATTTCAATTGGACCTCTCAGTTCTAGCGCTGTGTCTAAGGCCCTTGGATAGACAACAGTGTGAGCTAAAGAAGCATTCACTGCAATCCAATTGCATCACTATAATTAATTTTCAGTTTGATAATATGCCAGTCACCTAGTCTATTTGAAGGTGAGTAGATTGACTTCTAAGGAAGAATAATAGGGAGTGTTCTGCATCCATTATAGGGTTAACATAAAAGTTAAAATCAGAATGACAGGAACTATAAGAATGTGCTTTGTCAAGTAAAGTAACATGTTACATAAAAGTGTAAATTACACTTAGTGAAAAGATCAAATTGTGACACAGCATATAAAATAAGCAGGAGTCTCCCCTTATCTTAAGAGTTTCATGGCCTGATAGGCATTCTTTATCAGTGTTTCACTTGAATAAAGAAAACGTATTGTCATTGCTAAGTGTTGGAGACATGTAGAAGATATAACATGGTGGGCAAAGGGTGGTCAAAAAGTTAGGCATAATTTCACTCTGGTACAAGTAGCCAATACTATATTTGAACATCCAAATATTTCCTAATTCTCTTGTGACTCTCTTCTGATCAGAATAGAATTACTCAAATGCTGGTCCATTGGTTGTTTAATAGGCATATCCTCAGCTCCATGCAACTATAGTTGTATAGTCTTTCCGTCCATACATTTATGTTTAAAAGAAAGGTAGTTAAGAAGTTACAAACATTAAGGTCCTTGCTGTGCTGCTTACTACTTGTTTTATGGGATGGTGACTGGCTATTGAGCTCTCTGTGCCTCAATTTCCTATCCTAAAAATATAAACAATTAAAAAATCAAACTATAAGGTGAATTTGATAGTCAAATGAAAATGTACACACACATACTGTATAACTATATATGTATATCTATCTAAACATATAGATATATAGATATATCTCTATAAATATACATACATACACTTATCCTAGATTTTAATATTCACTATTAATATGTAATACATCAGTTGAAAACAATACTTTCATACAATAAAAACAAAATGAAGAGTTACAGTACCATCCCTGGTTCTCTTTTCTGATAAGTATGAACTCTTCAGTTAATGTATATCCTAAATCTCACAATATTTGTATCCTTCATGATCATCACACTTACCTCCCTGCTTTTGTTCTGATGCATCTATAATCTTCTCCCCCTTCCTTTACCAGACTAATCACTCCCTACTCAAATAATATACTGCTTATATCTTCCCCAGGGTGTAATTCCAACTCTGTACCATGCTCTAGCAACATAAATCATACAAATGTCTAAGTAAGTGTATTTATCATAAGCATCTAAGAATACAAAATACATTATTTCTTCAACACATAGAAATTTTTTAATTCTTTATATGTTCTAGATAGAAGCCCTTTGTCTGAGGGACAATCAGCTAAAATTTTTTCCAAGTTTGTCGGTTTTCTTTTGACTCTGCTGGTGATTTCTTTAGATGTGCAGAAACTTTTCAGTAGGATGAGATCCCAGTTGTTGATTCTTTCAAGTGTTTCACGTGCAATTTGGTTTTTATTCATGAACTCTCTGCCTACCCCTAAGTCTTCGAGGTTTTTACCTACTTTCTCTTCCAATAGATTTAGTGTTTCTGGTTTAATATTGAGATGAATTTTAAAGCAAAAAGAACAAAAATTTACAAACACAAAGACATAAACAAACAGTACAAAAGTAATAAAAATGATACAGAATTTTAAGCAAGTTGGTAGACAATTACTGGGGTGAGGGAAAAGAAAGAAGGAAGGGAAAAGTATATATGTATATATATATGTATGTACATAAGATAGCTAAGATAATTATATTACTAATTTCAACTGGCTGAAAGGAAAAGTTAATATTTAAATATTTGATCAATCTTACATGCCTGTATCTGATTATCTGAATAACCAAATTGAAAATAACCATATATAATACAACATAGAAATGTATACTATAAGATTCTTAAATTTCAATAGAACACTAAGATATCAATATAAAATTTCAATTATAAAATAAATAATTTTTTGGTGTCTAAGATACAAGAAGATAGATGACTGTACTCACTACTTATAGTTAATGCTATATTATTCATTTGAAATTTGCTAAGACTAATGCTAAGTGTTCTTACATCTCCTACCATGTGTACACAAATAATAATAATGTATTAGTCACTTTCATGTCACTGAGACACAACACTGGACATTCACAATTTAAAAGAGGAAAATTTTAAATTAGCTTATGTTTTAATGAGTTACAGTCAATGGTCAGCAATCTCCAATACAGAAACACCATTGCAGAAGGATCCAGTAGACCAAAACTGCTTAGTTTATGGAGGCTCGGCAGCAGAATAGGGAAGAGTGTCAAAGAGGAATGGGTAAGAGACCATCCTGTAGTACCCAAGGCCATGACCCACAGAGATCCATCCAGGAGCGTGCTAGACTAATCTGCTAAACATTTCTTAAGCCACTATTGGCATGTCAGGATAACAGTCATAGGTAATTATGTGAGATGATGAATGTTCACTAATTTGACTGTGGTAATTATTTCACAATGTATCAAGTCACATTATCTATGTTGAATGTATACAATTTCTTTGTGTGAATTATACCTCAATAAAAGTGAAAGGTAGTGTAATAAAATATTAAGACTTTAGATACTCTAAGGATTTAATAACAGTATATGTAATGCTCTGCTGTAAAAAGTTCTTCTTAGATATCTTTAAATGTCTTCTCATTTCTATTTTATTTTTACCTTATTGTTTTTCCTCAATCTACCTTTATAACTCTGTGTGACTAACACAGATATGTTCATGTTTTTATTCTTTTTTCAAATATTCCAATCTTTAGAAAGTCCTCACTTTCAATATAATTTATTCAAGTTCTTTATATTTTTGCTTTATCTTTTTGTTGACTGGCTTTTGTCATCACACAAAGTCTTCACTTTATAAAAAGATTTCAAAGATTCTGTATGCTCTGACTTCATGCATGCTTACATCCAACTGTCTGTTATTTTCATGTGCCAATAGTCATGAAATCTTTGAATTACAGAATCCATGTTCATGATCAAGCAACATATGGATGAAAATAAGTTTCCCATCTCAAACTTATACAATGTACAGCATCACAGACATAAGAGTAAATATGAAAGTTCCCTTGCAGAAAATGGGAAATGGGACATGCCACAATGGCCATTTGATTGGCCCCTATTTATCATGTCAGGCCTGATTGGTGCACAGATAGGGAAGTGCTTTGGAAAGCCAACACTTTGACCTGGAGTCAAGCCCTCAGCTAGTATAGTATTTGGTTATCCTTCATGGTTAGACCTGGAACGGGAAATGCAGAAGTATATCCTTCTGGGAAATATATAGTTTTACCAATTCTACTCAGGCAGTGTAAATGTTTTTGATCTGGATATCACCTTAGGATTTGAACAATCATAAAAATTTTCATCTAAAATTTGAGTGCCTTTAGTAGGAGCTCCTTTAAAGCACCCCATTAAGCTCCTAATATATTTTCTTCTCATTTCCAGACTCAGACATATGGCCAAGAGATTCCTTTACATTCAGGAACATCTGACTTTTAGCAGTGTACTTCGATATCTTTGGTATCATTTTAATGGTCTCTGTGCTGAAGAAAATTCTAGTAGCTCTAAGTGGGAAGGTAATGACTGTCTTCTCCCTGCACCTGGCTTTAAAACATTTATATCTTCACAATGAAAAATACCTTCTTCAGGCAGTGATGGCTTAACAGGATTGCTAGTAGATAGCTTGAGGGAAGGAAAGAAAGAGCTATGTCAAATCATACCTCTTCCTAACTCCCCCATCCTGATTCTATTAAGTCAGGATTGAGGTACTAGATTTTAGTGTTTTTTCTACATATAAATGTTTCCAAATACTCTTGCTTGCATTAACATACAGTATGTTTGTGTACTTGACAATGACATTATTTACTTACTTTTACACATAAAGCTTAACTCTCTTTAGTATGAGCCTATTTGTCCTTTCTTGTAGGACTTTATGAACATTACAAAACACAGTCCACACAGACTTATGGTATGAACTAAATATTTTCCTTAAAAAATTCACAGTTTTAACGGTTTAGAATTTTAATTAATTTCCAGGAGTTTTCAAACCTGAATGAACAGGAACATCAGAAATCACTTTAAAACTCTATAGCCTCAGTTCAATAAGGTGCAGGATCTCTTACTCTTATAATTTCATATAATGCACACTTTAAATCATTCTCTAACACTGAATGACACAGTCTTAATGCTACTATGAAATACCAGTTAGTTTAGGAGAAATTTATAAATTGTCCATATTTATAAAACTATATTTTGCTGATCACAAGATAGAATATGGGATCAGGGCCTCTGAAAACAACTCAGTTTTTATTTTAGCTTGTGTATTATAAAGCTCAGTGGAGTGTAAGAGTGAGAATGAAAAAATATTTCTTTGCATATAGCCTCAATACTAAAACATTGTTCATAATCAGAATATGTAGTCCACTAGACCAAAAAAAAATTAAGCTATTACAAAAGACTAAGAATTTTCAGAATCAATGAACCTAATCTTTCTTTTTACACAATGACTAAAATATTCTGCATGCTAACTTCAGTTCTACATCAAATAAAATGCATGTTTCATCAAGTGATGAACCTGATCTCTTATTACAATGGGTCCAGAATAGGTGGTTACTCATATTAGTTCAACAGTATAACCTAATCTGGCCAATGAATTTGCAAAACACTTATATTCTCTTCTAAGTAAAAAAGCTGCTGAAGGTTCAGAAACTCTGGCCAATTTTCAGCAGGATGGAAAAGGAAAAAATGGAGAAAAGAAAAGAGAGGAAAAGAATAGAAAAGAAGTAAGGACAAGAGAAGAGAAAAGGAAAAGAAAAAAGAACAGAAAAGACAAGACAAGACAAGACAAGGCAGAAAAGAAAAGAAAAAAAGAAAAGAAAAGTATTCCATTATCAGTGAGAAAATCTCTTACAGAAAAACCATATTTGACATTCATAAAGTCTCACGGACAACAACTGTAAAAATGTCCATCCTTGAGTCACAAGTGCCTAAGAATCAGGAGCTTTGAATGTAAATAGACTCAGTCAACAGGGGAAATGGGCTAGAAATAGCTCCTGCAACTTCGTAAGAGCTGACTGGTAAACTTTCAGGAATTTTGCAAAACAGTTATTAGACAGAGCCATTATCACAAATTAAACCAAATCCTGAAAACTCACCTTAAGTATTTCACTAAATTTTACTAATATATAATACTCATGAGGTTATTTATTTCAGTTGTGTCTGTATGGTAAGAATATTAGATAAATGATATATTTCTTTTTTTTTTTAATGATATATTTCTATGTATCTCTTCTCAGCCAATATTTTCATATTGGCATTTTGATATTGACCATGGTAGAACTAAATACCCCACAGAACTAAGAAGATGGTACCCACAAATCAAGCTTTTTGTATAGATTCTGTGGATTACCTAGTTAAGAAAGTGGAAGACAAATGTTCATATAGTAGATTATGTTTAAATGGTTTCCCTGTTTCTAGCCTCTGCATAGTAATTAAATTTTAAAAAGGTATCTGTTTCCTTAGCTATGCTACCCTAAAGAATACAAAAATACTTCTTGTATTCAAAAGCTATTATCTGATTCAGTAAGGTAATTGGCCTTGTCATTGACAAATGAATAACATTTATACCTTGTTCTTTGTTATATCTCTTTCATTTTACTTATTAGAGTAAAGCACCATATGAACCAACATTCATATTGGCATTATAGTCAGAGATCCAGTTGGCCCCTGGATATTCAATTATATTGACTACAAATTCCAGTTCACATGTAGAAGATAAACAGTCCAAATATAAAATATTCAAAAAGAAGATTTAAAGTGATAAAAGTGCTGATGTTGATCATAAGAGTTTACTATAACACATCTGTTGTCCCAGTAGGGAGTCTCAACCATCAATGTAGGCTAAGGGAATACACATTTCACCTTAGTCTGAGAAAAAAAAAAAATCAGCAGCCAGAATCATCCCGACATAAAAAATTTACATTGTGTTTCTCATTGGGAGTCAGTACATCCCTATTTTGAGAAGTGCTCAGAAATAAACCTAATAAACATGGAATAAAAGGAATCTAGCCACAAAAAGCTTTCTTTCCTAGATGATTTTGTTTATGCTTTTTGCAGTGTTGAGTGAGGACTTGTGAGTTTAAGAATGAAGATGTTATTAAACACATTATTTTACCATGACATCAAATTTTCTCAGTTATCCATTTTATATGGATCCTTTCTTATTTTCTCAGTTGCCTCTAATTCAAGGCTTATGTTCAATAACCTGTTCCCATGGTTACACAAAATTTTTTCTTTGAAGAACTTAAAGAAACTCTGTTCCATCAAAACTCATTCAATATTTTGGGGATTTCTTTCTTTTTTCTTTTTTTTTCTTTCATGATTTTACTCAAAGGGGAGAATATCTTCAGTTCTTTTCCATGATATACTCAGTGTTGTTTTCTCTTGTAACTCTATAGCCACAAATTATATGACCTTCCTTCTCACAGATTTCCAAGTTTTCCCTTTATATTTATTTAGGTCATGTCTTATACAATCAAACAAACTAGTCTAGAAGTAACACGACTAGCAAAATATTCACTTTTATGCTAATAAAATAAATATAACTTTTCATTCTCTGTTTTCAAGAAGTTCTCATATTTATCATAAATGCTAAGACCCCTCCCTCTATAGAACAATCTCTTTAACATAATCTGCATTAGATTTAGTAACCAACTCATCCCTTTCAAAGTTTTTTTTTATTATTATACTGACACTTGATGAGTAGCTGTGGAAGATAAGGTAGCACCTACTTTAAGTATGAGTAGATCATAATTAAGGTGATGGACTTAGATGCTAAATAAATCTGAAGTTTAAAATTGAGATCAACTAAATTTTCATAAAACCTTGGTCAAGTTACTTTATTTTGGTGCTCTAATAAGTAAAATGGAATCACAGAATATTCACAATGGATTGTCAGGGGAATTAAGTCATTTAATAATAGTGATTTGTGTAAATGTAATTATCTCTAGTGCACACATATGCACATACAAGTTTTTACATTAATATATTTTTAAATTCCTAAAATACTGAATGTTCATATGACAAGTATATAATTATTTTACTGTAATGCGTATTTACTATTCAGTTTTATTGAATTTTGATTTTCAATTTGTCTGATAAAATAGTTAAATAACTAAAGATATTTTAGTACACCTTGGTAGATACTAATAGATACTAATCCACATCCTATAATGATCAGATATATGCATGTTCTGTAAGTATACTAAATTTAAAAATTAATGATCCTATTTTTGTCTTCAAATTAGTTGTTCAGATTACCAGACATAATCATTCAATATAATCCCTACGCACCTGATTAGTGAAACTCTGCATCATTTCTAATTTTTTTATTATTTTTCATTCTCTCTAATGGTTAGATCAATCTTGCATTGTTACATCTGGTAGTCTGAGAAACTTCCTTGAAGATAACAATATGAAATATAACAACCACTGTTAACTTTCTATCACCCTGTCTTTTTTCTTATTTTTTTCCTTTTTGTATAAAGAAACTACAGTGTCCTTATTTACTTATATTCCTCTTAATTTTTTAATGTTTCAGACATTATTCTAGGCACTGATTAGAGTGTTGATAGCAAGACAGATAAGATCTCTGGCATAGCAAGGCTTGAAAAATAAAAAATAAATACATGAATAAATAGATAAGATGATTTTAAATAGAAATAAACATTACAAAAATTAACAATGTAAGTGGATAGCAAGTAGTAGTACAGAGTGGGGAAATAAGACAGGTTACTCTGAGTACTACAGTTGCAGAAATATATGTATCTTACAACTCTCTATGGAGCTATTTCAACTAAGAACTAAATGTTGAAAACACTAAACAGCAGTAAGGCTTAAGAATAAGCATATTTGAGAAAGAGGAGATAGAAATTGCAAAAAATAATGAGAAAAGACTAACCTTTGCATATTCAAAGTAAGGTCATTGTGGCAAGAAGAATAGAATGTGGCAAAGTTAGAGAAATAGTTAAGAGACAGATATGTCATGACCTTGTAGGCCATGTTAAACCACTTGGATTTTATTAAAGTTTACATGGAAACACATGGAGAATGCTTAGGACAGACTGAGGCAAATTAAATTACATGTTTAAAAATCAAGCTCTGTTATCTTCCAAAACAATTCAGAAACAGACTAGAGAATCAAATATAGGTAAAACCTTCAAGCAAAGCTAGACTGAATTTTGTTTGTATTTGAAGCAAAATAAGTAGAATTCTGCCTTCTGTTTTAACTTTCTAAATTCTAAGATACACATTGCTGGCAAACTGACTGGGCTCAAGTTCTCCAAATTTCAGTCGTGAAATGGAAATGATAAAAGTATATTGTCCCTTCTTTCTTTTCTCCATTCTATCCCAGCTGTTCTTTCCTTTTGAGAAGTTTATTTCCATTTCACAATATCTATTGTACCTTTTGGATTTAATCTACTCTTTCAGTTCCTTACACTAGGGAGACAATATGATGTTTATGCATGAGGGACTGATTTATTTAACTTATGAGTATGGTCTCTAGTTGTATCCATTTGCCTATAAAAGCCTTGAGTTTATCATTCTTTATAGCTATGTATACACAAGATAGCTAAGATAATTATACTATTAATTTCTATTAGTTCATTAAAAGCAACAGTTTGTGCTTACACTACTTTGAAGATAACAATGCACAATATATTAACCATTGTTAATCTATTATCATGTTTTGAAATTCTGTATCATTTTTTTTAACTCTTTAAAATAACATTTTAAAAAGGCATTGTCAGCCCCCCGCGCCTTGCGCCCAGGCAGCGAGTTCTCCGGGAGCGGCAGGGCTCCTGGGTCCGAGAGTGGGCCGGACTCATACCACCGCGATTC
>NW_004955428.1:11913217-11914624 GCF_000276665.1 Chinchilla lanigera
TTTGTAACTCTGTATTGTCTGTATTGTGCTTGTGATATGTTGTAAAATGTTGTATGTCTGTTAATGTTTCCCTCCTTTTATCCTTAAAATAAAAAATAAAAAAAAAAAGGCATTGTCTTAGTTCTTTATGAGACTTTAACAAAATACCTAAGGCTGGGTAATTTGTAAACCACAGAGATTTGCTTTTTCACAATTCTGGCATGTGAGAGTCAAAGGTCAGGACACGAGCAGGTGTCGTGACTGGTAAAGACTGTTTCACTTCCAAGACAGATGGTACCTTGCTGGTGCTTCCCCTGGGAGGAAATGCACACTGTGTCCTACAGGGGAAGGCCTGAGTTACTAAAAGGGCTGGATGTTGTGTGAAACCACTTTTATGAGGGCCTTAATTCCATGCAAGAGGGAGACACCCTCATGACCTTATCATAGTCTTATAAGCTTGCATCTTAGTATTACTGAATGGGAGATCACATCTCAACATGAATTTTAGAAGGGACACAAACATTCAAACCACATCAAGTACTTTACCCTATAAATTTTGGGGAAGGAAAAATAAGGTAACAGATGTCAAATCCCTAGTATACAATGCTCAGTAAATTTTGACTATTAAAACAGATAATAAGCTACATATTTATCTATTTCTCATTTAATCATTTGTAATAAGTACCTCGATACTTACTCCATTCATTGAACTGGCACTTAGAGAAACATATTAGGCATTGTATGATCAAATATTAGGTTCAGCCCAATTTAAACTAAAAAGAGAAAGCAAAGATGCACAAGTCAAATTAAAATGCCCTTGCACATTATTTTGTCCGGATAAAATGTAAGTTAACAAGCACATCAGAAAAGAGTATTGCAATATTTAACTCCTTCTGTCTCAAAATGTAGGTTTATTAAATAATTATAATTAAGAAATTTGTGTATTTTCAATTACCCAAAACTAATTTTGTATATTTGATGTAATAGTACATTTTTAAAAAAAGTTTTTGTATAAGCAAAATGTGTGTACACAGAGATCCCTTACACACACATAAGCACACACAAAGAAGTGAAAACCCTGTCCTCAACTCAACACTTTTTTACATAGGTAGTCACTGACAACATGAAACTATATATCAACTTTCCTTAACTCAACTAATTACCAAAATGCTTTGTCTAAAAAGACTGCTTTTTTCTAATGGCTGAATACCTGATTAATTAAGTGAAGACCTCTCCAGTACCTAATTGGGACTATTTTTCAGAGGGAGAGAAAATTTAATTATTGTCTAACATAAAAGAATATTTTAAATCATATGATATCTAAAAAATCATGCAATAATAAAGATATCAATTGTTTTTGTTGGTGTAAAGAGTAATAAAGTAGGGCTGGGGATTTAGCTCAGCGGCAAAAGCGCCTGCCTGGCAAGC
>NW_004955428.1:11914724-11990698 GCF_000276665.1 Chinchilla lanigera
AAAAAAAATTTTTTAATAAAAAAAAAAAAAAAAAAAAAAAAAAAGAGTAATAAAGTAATACATATGACTTTTTAAATTTAGTTTCACTGCCATGAACCCCTTATTCTCTGCCATGCAAACTAGCATTACATCTAAATGTAGTTATGTTAGCGTAAAATAAACTTAGCAATGGCCTAAAAGGGAGGCCATGAACCTGTCTTTCAAAATTTCAATTTCTAATTTTCATGAAGTTTTATCCTTATGTAAAGAATGCACACAGTTGATGTTTGTAAATATATTTTCTGGATGGGAAGACAGGACCAATTTGTTCTACCCAGATATCACCCAGATATCACCCAGATATCAGCATAAATTGTCATATCACATTTAATTCCTAAAATTGTAAATTTTCATTTATTCAGATAAAAGATCTTAGCTTCAGCACAGTTAAGTGGTTTATCTAAGGTTACAGCACAAGGTGCAGAATTTGAAATCAGTGAGAGTAACTGCTTTTTCCAGAACACCACGAGATAAACTAGTATCATGTGCATAAGAGACTATGGACGCTCAGTTTAGACCCACCTACAAAGTACTTGTAGTATTCTGTTAGAACAACTCCAACTTTCTCTCTCGCTCCCAGACTGGACAGAAAAAAATCTGTGATCGAAAAGTGGCACCTCTTATCACAACATCAATATCCTACATCAGAGTTCTGCAAGTATTCACATTTTCTCTTTTTGCCAGTTGTGCTCTGCTCGGTGTTAATTATGCATATCTGTGTAAGTGCAAGTTACTTTGAATGCAAGAACTATCCAGCTGATTTTTTCATTCTGAATGTTTCTGTGCCTTTCTTCTGTCTGCTCACCCACTGTAAGTTTCTCTGCATTTGAACATTATAGTTGCTGACCTTGGCTGAAACACAGGCCCAGCTGGTCAAGCGGCAGGGCTGGAGGAGAAAATCAGTGTGACAAAAGATTAAATGGGAGGAGCCTAGGAAAGGAATGTATTGAGCTCATAAGAGAGGACATGTGCAAATTGTGCCATCAGAATGAGTTATACCAGAGCCCGTCCATCATAGTAAAGTTTGGAGCTCTACTTGTTAGTAAGTGAGAAATTAAAGAGAATGGGAATAGGAGATTTTCTGGATCAACATTGGATAATAGTCAGATCTCTCAATTATTTAAACACTGTTTCAAGCATGCTCCTTTAGGTGGGTTGCTGTCATTTAAAAGGACCAAATGCTAATAAAGTGGCGTTGGATAAATGTTAAACAGTGTGTTGGTGGTTAATCATGCATAATCTATTCTTCAGAGCCTCATATATGTCATACAGCATGAAAAGCCTTATTCTTTTATTTCCAAGTCTGTTAAATGATGGAGCTTTTGCCTTCTCCATCGTTTCCAACAATATATTCCTCTGTCTTTATGGCATTTCATGCCTGTCCCTAATCATCTACTACACTCCCAATTCAAGAAATTAAATCGCCATCATGTCCTCTTATTGGGTACTTACACCGACCTTCCATTACTCGTCAGCTTCTTGCCTGGTCCTCACCTCCCTCCTTCCTTTCCACTCATCTGGCCCTTTATGTAGTGTAGGGGATTGACAATTGGTGGTCAACTTATAACCCCCAGCTGAACTGAGTGGGTGAGGTGCTGGGTGTGGGAAACCCAGCTGGGGATTGTTGCCAGCAGCATAAGAGGCAGAACTGGAGGAGGAGGAGACTGTTGGGAGCTGAGAGAGGCTGTTAGCTGGTAGAAGCTGTAAGGAGCTGTTGGTTGTTTTGGAGGAGCTCATCATGCTGGCTTTCTGATGAATTTGGCTGTTTTCATCCTCCAAGGAGCTCGGGATCTCAATGGCACTGACAATGGTTTTGGTTCACTTTGGGGGAGCTCTGGTTCTCACTGTGAGCATCGCTTCCTGGCTCCAGCAGGGAAGATGGTGCACTGCCGGTCTCCTGGACAAGCTTGCTGCATTGGCTTCCCTGATGAAAACTTGGCCATCTTGAACATCAGAGGAGCTCGGGATCTCACTGTTGCTGACGATGGCCATGGTACTTTTCAGGGGAGCTCTGGTTCTTACCTTGCACGTCGCTTCCTGGCTCCAGTGCAGATCCCTCAGCCTGCTAGCACAGATCCTTCATCCCGCTGGCACAGGCTTACTAGATTCCACCACTGACCTCTGGGCCTTCTCAGGACAGATCTGTGAAACAGGCCTGCATGAGACATTGTTGTGGGGTCTGGGCCTCAGATGGATTCATGAGAGGCATTGTTATGAGCTCTAGGCCTTCAGCTGGACTCATGCAGGACATTTCTGTGGGATCTAGGCCCTCAACTACTTTCCTTGGTCCTTAGAATGTGAAGAGATTTCCTGCACTGTTTTGTATATCACTCTTTGGGTGACTTTTATAAATAATTTTATAAAATATGTATTATATTTTATATGATATATAAAATATATATATTATATACTTTATATTGTATTTTATATAATACATATCTTATATAATGCATACAATCTTATAAAATATGTATTATATTTTATATAATACATAATTATATTGTTCCCCTTGCAAAAATAAACCCCAAACCAACACACATGGAAATAAACCCATGGAGTAATGGACAACTGGAAAGAACTTCAGTGCAGCCATATTTCCCCCAAAATTTTGGCCTGACAGACTTTGGGATGTGAGCAGTTTTACAAAATTTTAATGATTTTCTTGCAGAAAAATATTACAGTAGATAACTTTTTCACATCCTTTTTTATTCTATTTTATTTTATTTCTTTTATTTATTTTGAAATAGGGTCTCACTGTGTAGTATAAGCTGTCTTTGAACTCACTTGGATAGCCTGGCTGACTTCAAACTCACCATGATCTTACTGTGTGCTGGGACTACAGGTCTGAGCCACCACAACCAAGTTTTGTCTATACCTTCTACAACTTTGGAACATCAGTCCAGAAACAAAATGAAAATGACTCTTTTATTCAGACTTCAGGCATAAAGTAAGACTTTGTTTCATGAATGCTTCAGTTCACCAAAAGTTCAGTTCACAGACAAAAGTGTTTGATACACGATTTTGCTTCCATTTGCAAACTCTGCATGTGGTGACAAACATGACCATGGGCATTTTCCCCACACAAACACAAATGCAATCATCTTCCTCCAAATTGTAAAACAAACTAAGTTCGTAAACCAAGGTACCACTGTAGTTTTAAAGTTATTTGCTATACAAAGGACTCTGTCTCCAAGCAAGTCACTCTGCTGTAGAGTTTAGGTTCTATTTCCTAAGTCAAGTGGCACTATGGAAATAAGGTAGAGTCATCATTACAACTACAAACAAAAGTGTCCAGAAAGTTTTTTTTATTTCTTTTTTCAAATTCATTTCAAAACCTTTCCCTCCAAAAACCATTCCTTTCAAAACCTTTGCCTTTGTAAAACACAATAAATTACATTACTGTTGGTACTATTTGCTATGCAAGGTCCCATCTACTCCAGCCAGTCATATAAAAACCAAAGGTCAGGAGTAAGACCAGACAAATGGGACTTACCTACCCAAGAGCATCCCTTCACACAAAAATGGTATAATGACCCCAATAGCACAAAATTATTAAGGTAAAAGAAGCTATACAGGGGCTGGGGATTTAGCTCAGTGGCACAGCACCTGCCTGGCATGTGCAAGGTCATGAGCTCAATTCCTGGTACCAGAAGAAAAAAAGAAAAGAAGAAGCTATACAATAAGACAATTGAGTCCATAGATGGAATACTCTAAGTTATTTCCATATCATGTCTGTGGGGAGCAGGTGAGCTGGCTAAGCTGGAGGTCTGCAAACTCCTTGGGACTAGAACAAAGCCAGGCCCAGGAACATGGAATGCCAGAGTCAGATCATGTAAACAAGTTGACCTTTAGCTCAGTTGCATATCAGCATGTGCCAGTCCCTCAGTTTTCCTCCCTGTTAACCACAGCACAAAAAGCTCTAAGAATGTTCCACTTTCCATGTTCCTAGCAAGACACTGCCACCTTGCATTTTCGACCCCATTCAGTGTTTCCCAACCCCTTTTTTACTATATATAAATAAAGATGTTGGGTCTGGTACAGGGTCACTGCTTCTCCATCCAAAGACTGAGTCCCACCCAGTTCCAGCTTTTTTTTCTCATGTGTCTTGTCTTTTCTTAATCTCCCATTGCTCCCTCTCAGAAACCCAGCAGGAAGCAGCACACATCTTTATTGGACACTATTCGTATTCTTATCTTGCTTGACTATATTCCTAACAGCCTACTGTCTTAAGTTACTTTCCTCCTGATGGGACAAAATACCTAACTTCCACAACTTAAAGGAGGAGAGTTCTATTTTGCCTCCCATTTTAGAAGTTTCAGTGTTTGCATGGTTAGCTCAAGGGTGTACAGCATGGTGGAAGGGCCTGAGCAGAGTAAAGAAACTCACCTAGCGGCAGACCGGAAGTAGAGAGAGTGAAGGGGGGTGTCAGGAGGAGAGATGCACCCTTCCAAGCCACTCCCCCAGTGACCTGCTTCTTCCACCCAGACTGCACCCCCTAACAGCAAGTCAACTATAAACCCCCATAATCCAGTCACCTTCCAAAATCCCATCCTATGAGTGCATGATGTTTTTGGGGAATATCCAGATATAAATCATAACACCTATCTTCCTAGATGAATTCCTCAAAAGTCAATGATCATTTCTCTTTGCATGTGAGCCATACTCAAAATATTTAACAACCAGAATGTTAATATAAATTCATATGAAAAGGAAAAACTTTAAAAGGCTACATTCTTTCATTCTCTAAGTAAAATTAATTTACAGTACAAAATACTGTCAAGCACAATGTTATAGTGTGGATTTTTCATTATATTATTTATAACAATTCACAAAACATATTTTTGACTTTTAGAAAATATTGGTAACTATTTGTTTGAAATGGCTGTCACAGTCATGATATGACATAAGGAAAACAAAATTTTCCAAACTTTATTAAATTGATCAATACTAGTAATTTATAGTCTTTCTCTTAATCAACAATGTTATTTATAATTTCAAGAGCTTCTTTATGTGGAATAATATTGTGTTAAAATCTTTATAGTTCTAGTAATAGGTGGCATTTTTTATATATTCACTAAACGTTAATGAAAGTGTTTTGGTTATTTTTTCAATAATGCTGCTAACCAAAGATCCCAAAACTCAAATATATTACAAAAATAGGCATTTATTATTTTGCCCCTGATTTTTCAGGTCCATTATACTTATCACTGATCTAGGATGGACTATTGAGAGTACTTCTAAAGTGGTCACCCTAAATATCTTCTCCTTGCAATGAAAGCAATATGAGAAAACAGGAAATGGAAATGTCTGATGCCCTTTAAGGCTTTTATTGGAACTGTAACAATATAGCTTCCATTTGGAATTCATTGACCACAGCTATTTATGTGGTCAAGTTGAATATGATGGACATTAGAAGCCCTCTACAGAAAGCTACTTGAAACTACATATCAAAAAACTCTGGCCTGTGTAACATAGTGACATCTAGGCAATTAAATATAAATAAATAAATAAATAAATAAATAAAATAATGGCGCAGTGCCTCAGTTTCTTCATTTGTAAAACAAAAAAGATGTAAATAAATCTAGTACTTAAATCAGTCACAATATATTTTGAATGGCTCCTAACTCAGATTAAATGCTTTTATAATGTATACTTTTAAATTATGAAAATAAATATTGTTTTAAAAAATCACTGGTAGAGAGGGAGAAAAGTTCAACTGGATAGTAAATGGAGATAAATTTCAACCAGATAGTGAAAAGTAGTCCTCAAGCCATGCATCAAGGCCTCATCATTTTCCACCAAACTTGTCCCCCAGAAGTATCAGCTGCCCCTGGGAAGTGGAGAACAGCATCTGGGAGCCTGTGGCATTCTCTTGCCACCTTTCTGCCTGGGTTTTCCTTAAAACTCAGAGTCTAGGGCTGCTAAAGCTGCAATTTCTGTAGTGTTTCCAGGAAGGCAACTCTAAGATAAGGAAGAGGAGAAGAGAAGCCCTAGCCAATTGGAAGTGCCCAGAGAACCAAAATCTACATGCTTGAGAAACACTGGCTCCCTTGCATTTGCACAGTACTGATAGGTTTGTAGACTGGGTAGCTGTGGCCAGGGGCATAAGAACTGTGGCAGGCTGGAAAGGAGGCCAGCAATAGTAGCAATATTTTAGGACACCCTGGTGGAAATTTGGGGAAGGGCCTCTGTTTTGTATAAAGGGGGCTATTCTCTATTAAATATGGCTGGGTTGCAAGTCTTGGGAAAGGTTTCTTACTGGAGGGACTCTAGTTCCATAGTTTAAGTGGGATCATAGGAGACACCTGAGACAGATACCAAATCATAATTGCTTGATCCTAGGAAATATGGATTAAAAAGTTTTCAGAACAGCTGGCAGATGGGAAAGAAGAAAAACAACGTGGTAACATTTTAATATTTTTTTAATAAATGATTTAGGATCCCGGGGCCAAACTGGCAGTACTGCAGCACTACTGAAATCCCCAGTGCTGGGCACTGAACACTTTCAGTGTCTACCTGGTAAGTTTAGGTTATTTTGGAAGAATGTAATGAAATCCCTCAATGCAAAAGTATTTTTATTTTTAAAGTGGAAATAATCATATTTTCCTCATATTTGAAAAGGGATTTTTATAAATAAAAAGCAAGTTAATGGACACTGAAGAGAGCCCTAGAAAACAAAGCATGGTACAGAGAAAGAGAAAAAGGCACTAAAGAATCTTGTGTATGATCAAGTCCTTCACATGAGAAAATTACTTTTCTTAGAGAAGGAGAGAAGTCAGGTAGTCTTACCTAATCTTCTTATCACCTGGGCCTCTATGTAAATAAAGAAAGATGCTTTCTAGCAAAAGTCGTTCATCCATGTAGAATGCCATTAGCAGAATGCTGCTGGTTTAGGGTTATATTTAGCACATAAAACCAAGATCTCTGATCTGTGAGACCTGGCTTCCTGGAGAATGTCATGCAAGCTATACAACTCTCTGGAGTATAAAAAGGAAATGGTCATAATTTAAATGCCTCTCCTGCTGGGTGAGGTAAGAGACTACAAAGACTCACTTGGGGATGTCTATTATTCTGGGCCAAAGGCACATGTCTGATGTGAGAAGAAAGGACCTGAACAACCACCCTCAATGTCCCTGAGCCCTCTTTTCTTCGTCTGAGCTCTTTTATTGTCTGTATCCTTGAAAACATTATTAAAGCCTCAAACTGGATAAGATACTAGATTCAGTAGAGTCTGATTTCTTAATCTTCTAGAACTTGATAGTATTTGAAAAGTATCCTTTTCCTTTTTCACCCTTCACTCACAGAGACATGAGATAGGAAAATGATAAAAGTGGAAACTAATGTCTCCTAATTTCTCTGTGTCTTCTGGACACGAATCTTTGAATACTGTTACAGAATTACCAAGGCCCATTAACAAGCCCCTGGATACACACAGAAGAGGCCTTGCAAAACAGAAAAGGTAAAGAGAATAATTTCTTTGCAAGAAAAGTCAGAATTGAGTTCAACAGAGATTTCTGGAGACGGGAGGAATGTATTGGAAGCACAGCACAGTTGATCTTGAATATCATCCACATGCCCATGTAGTAAAGCCCGGCACTATCAGTAGGTAGCGGAATCTTTAAGGGGTGGAGCCTAGTGGAGAGTCTTCTGGTCATTAGAGGTGTGTCCTCAGTGGGGACAGTAGAACCACAGCCTCTTTCTCTTCCACTCTTTTGTTCCTCGCCAAGGAATGATCAGTTGTGCCCACCAAGTAACCTCACCATGAGGTACTGCATTGCCCTGGCCCAGAAACAATGGGCTCAATTGATCATGAGCTGAACCTTCCAAACCATGAGCCCAAATTAACCTTATTTCTTTATGTTTATTATCTCAGATATTTTATTCAATAACAGAGGTTTGACTAGGTACTCCACTCCTCAATCCATAGCCCAGGAACTGGGACAGGAATACCTCTGCTCTATCCCACTGAGAAGGCACTTACAGACCCACTAGTATTCAAGTGAGTACTCCTTTTGACAGTTTGAATACAAAAAGATGTGGGCCCACTTTAAACCACCACAAAATACAAACTAAAACTGCAATACTCCCGTCTATTTAATTCATAATTACCAATTTTAGGCATATAGTATTTTATTAAATGTTAATAGTAGTCTATCCTACAGCAACTGATTGAAACAGGATTATTTATAAAAGCAACAGTTAGTTTTATCTGCTTAACTAATCCCCTTAACTTAAGGAATGCATGATCTTTTAAAAATTGTTCTCCTTTTCTTTGAAAAATAGAAGCATTCATATTAGATGAAAGTTGATACCTCTATAACTCTTTGTTTGCATTTGGAGTTACATTGGAAGAAATAAGGCACATTTTCTTTTGTCAGGTAAAGGCGGTAGCATATGATTTATGCTGATGCATAATAGACCTGTCACTTCTATCCTTCCAGAATTTGTAATCTGAAAAACAAATTCCAATAGTCATAAATATCCTCTTAACTGTACATATGCTCCGTCTTAACCTTGTATTCACTCCAGGTAATTCTCCACGCTGTTTTGTTCTGACCTGACATCTCCTTTGTGTACTGGGATTTAAGTTAACCTTTTATATTTTATAACAGATGCCACATACACTGTAGTCAGGAACTCGGTTAATTGCTTCTCTGATGGAGAGACTATCTTCAGTTGCAAGGGATTTAAAAAGATTCACGAAGTCAACAACAGGTAAATTAGAAGAGGATCAGAGACTTCCCTGCTGGAAAAAATGTAAATGTTAAAAGCTTGATCTGATCCTCATACATATTTCTAAAATAGGATTTGTCACTGTAAATGCAAAGCAGCTCCAATTTGATATTAGTGACTTTGTCTGTTTTACATGCTGAAACCCTAAAGCAGCAGAACCGACTGCCAAGTATTGATGTAAGAGTATTGACAAAACAGAAGGCTTCACAGTGAGGACATCCCCTCAGAAGGCTCCACACAGTGACTCTGTATTTACAGCCATAGTCTCTGCGTATCACATCTCGGTCCACGGGCCTGCTGGACTTGACTTCCCCTTTGACTCTCCTGAGAATTTATAAAAATGACACAGGAAAAGAAAGAAGCTCGTTAACTACTCTAGGTAGGAGTAAATAATTGTTGTGTGTTAAAATGGAGTAATGAGCCAACATAAAATGAGGACTTCAGGTCTTGCAAAGATTTTAGAAAATCAAATACCATTCACCTGGCATCTTTTGTTAAATTTGACTTTAGTTGTACATAGGGCTCTATTATGACTTCTTAAACAAAACATTACAGGTGAAATCTACCCTCAAAGAGGCATAAAATAAAATTCTGTCATGTCTTTTAAGGAATTGTGAGCTATGATCAGCATAATGGATACAGGGCTATTATACTCTGCTAAAGAGACTTAAGTTAACATTGAGAATCTTATATTTATATAATCCATCTGTATGTTATACAAAAGGTGATATAGAATAGTGCTCTTTCTTGGAGGTTAAATGAGACCACCATTTGGGACACAAGCAGGAAATCTAATTATGTTTATTTTTAATTCATATTTTAAAATTATCATATGATTCCATATGTGCATAATTTTATATTTCTGAATAGTTATACAATACATACTTTACAAAATAATAGATTGTGAATATATATGTGTGTATATATATGCATATATAAAATATATGCTCAAATTTTTTAACCTATAATAGTAAAGGATAGAAAACTTTGGCAGACATTCATTTCAAAGACAGAAGTTCATCAAAGGATAACCATCGTTTTCTCATTTTAATCAGAATGTCACAGGAGTGGTCGTGTAGAAAGAATATGGTTATCGCAATGAGTCTACAGTAAGAATTCCATTTTCATCTTTCTAAAAGTAATATGATTTTTTAAAAATTATAGCATTTTTAAAAATAGAGATAATTACAATAAACCTAACAGATATTGTTAGGATAAGATAAAAACCAAAGGAATGACATAAACAATTGCAGTGCAGGCACATAAGTATTCCATGAATGTCGTCTCTATTCTCTCCTCTCCCCTGATCACTTTGATGGTTCTTCTGGCCCCTTGTGTTTTATTTGAATTCACAGTTACCTTCTGTTGTTTCTCTAGCTCTCCCTCACCGGTAAATCTAGATATCTTCTAGGTTTATTTTGTTACCTGTTTCATGTATAATGCATTGTTTGTTCAAATACAATATTAGTTTATTACAAGGACAGGTTATAGAATTTAAAAGCAGCTGATCAGGTATGATGATGTACGTCTTGTAATCCCAGTACTTGGGAACCTGGGGGAGGAGAATCAGGAGTTCAAGGCCAGCTTGGGCCACATTGTGAGATCCTGTCTCACCAAAACAAAAACAACAGTGTCAGCAAAGTAAAAGCCGCTGATATTGAATGAGGTAGAAAAATGGGAGTTTCATTTCTTTGTTAACTGTCCTGTTTCCACTCATGTTCCTTCTCCTTCCACATAAGACTGATTTCATCCTCTCTGAAAAGTGTATTGCACACTGTGCTTTGCTTCTCTTCATTCTTTTGTATACCCTGAGCTGTAGCGCAGTTCTCACCTTGAACAGGATTTACATTGGCCTAAGCTCCAGTTTCCTCTCCCTTTTGTGCAGAGGTGGGTATTAGTTCCCCACCTCAATTTTTACCTTGAAAACCCTCTTCTTTTTTGTCTAAAACAAAAATACACTCTGTCCATAACTTTTGCTTTCTTCTCATTGAGTTTCCATTTTCTTGTTCTTTGCGTTTCCCAATACCTCCTCACCTGAACAAACTCCTTTATGTAGATACAACATAGCACCAAGAGCAAACATTAAGGCTCAGTTTAAACTATGTCCTGAAAATATAAATTTCAGTAGCAACATAAAAGAGCTTTCTTTCCTGCACACTGCTGAGTTGTCATCTCATTATTAAGGTTAGAAAAACAAACATGTGAGCTCTACAGCAAGATATAGCAAGAAATATTGACTCAAGAGAAACTGAGGCACAAATTATAAAGAAACAAGTTTATTGGAGCTGTTTAGAATTGCAACTAGGGAAAAACAGATTCGGTCAGGCTGAACATTTGCTTCAGATTCTACAGATTTCAAGTAAGTCTTAAGGTAAAAATCACAATTGGGGAAAGGGACTACTTCAAGGACATGTCATAATTTAGACTGACACCGGCAGGATATCAATCTGTCTCATAAAATAAGGATTGGGGAAAGAATATGCATGAAATAGTCCTCAGAATGAATGTGGTGTGGAAGAGATGAAAAACCAAAAATAAATAAATAAATGAAATCCTTAAGAAAGGAAGGAAGTTGTCTACAGGACTGGAATATTCAGCTGTAATGAAAACCGTAACTCTTGGAATATGAACTAGAGGATACAGTAAGCTTTGGCCTGCTGAGCTTTCACAGGTGCTAAGAAATGGATGCATACCTGGAATAAGGTCAAAAGTTGATTTTGAGGCAGTTGTTTCTAAACTGTGCTCTCTGGTGACCTCTCAACCTATATTTTGAGGTTTCCTAGCCTGCCTTTACTGTTTGATTTTAATCATCTCACAAAATGAAGGAAGCTCAGTCAATGACAGATTCTAACAGGAACTTTATCAAATTATTCTAGAAAACCCAGTGGAGAATATAAAAAGGAAAATACGCTAAAATATATTGTAGTAGATCTATAAAGAATGGAGATCTAAGAAAATATCATCTTTAAATCTCACTGAGGAGGAAAATTTTGTCATCCAAAAAGATTGGGAAACAGAATCATTTCAAGCCCAAATAGTAGGTGGAATAATATCATACAGAAAAAGCTATAATTAGCTAATTTATTATTCTAACAGCGTGTTTTTCTCCTTGGAGATAGCCACAAAATTGATGCTAGTTAGTAGTTTCTACTTTGAATTCCTCTTTTTATGTGTCTTTACATATAGAAATATTAAATAGTAAAGTTAAAATAATCACTCAGATAGTTTATAGATAAATCTTCTCTGATGGGCACCTGAGTTATTCAATTTTTACTATAAATATTCATCAGACTTAGCCTGAGCTGCTAATATTTTATGCTCTGTAACTGTATTACTAAATACAACAGTGTTTACCCTTCTCCAGTGTCTAAACAAGTGAGAATGGTCCAGAGTTTAAACTGATAATGTGTAATAAGCTGTGAGCAAATTCAAATAGGTAGGGAAGTGAAAAATAAATCTCTGTGTGTAATTTTCTTATTCCACTTAAAGTAGTTGCTTCATATCCGTAATTATTCCTATCAGTCACGGTCTAATAAAAGACCACATCAATATATCCCATCCTGATGTAATTTGGGCTATTCAAATAGCATGAATCTAAATTGTAGTACAGTTTTATGACTGAAAATGCAGGCTCTGGAAATGTGGGCCTTGCTAGCTCTGTGACAAAGTCTAGTTATTTAAGTTCTCTGTGGAACCATATGAAGGCTAAATGAATTAATTCTGAAACACTTTAGAGCAGTGCCCTAAATCAGCTTCACAAAACGCTTACTCTCTTTATACTTTCTTATAATACAAGTGAAACTATTTATAGATTTCTGACCAAAGACCTAGAAGTTGCCATCCCAGATTGGTATACTCATATTGGTGAGGGTGAGTCAAGGTAAATATAATACCACAAGAACAGAAGTTGTGACAATTGGCTATGAACATATTGGTGAAAATTGCCAAAAGATTTTTAAATGGACTGGAAAAATAATACTTTACAATCAGGTTAACATTTTTATTAGTCACTGCTTAAGAAAATGGT
The DNA here is from genome assembly GCF_000276665.1 of Chinchilla lanigera. Classification (NCBI taxonomy): domain Eukaryota; kingdom Metazoa; phylum Chordata; class Mammalia; order Rodentia; family Chinchillidae; genus Chinchilla; species Chinchilla lanigera. Next base: position 11,927,524 of record NW_004955428.1, read on the forward strand.
TTTTAACGTTGTCATAGGACTCTGCTGGTTTTGTATCTACCTCACAGAGACTAAGATACCTTAGAGATATCACCATGAGGAGTAGCATATAAGTAGACTGAGACAAGGTATAAAGTTATTAATTATACATTTTTCCTACCAGAAAATTTGATCCATTTACACATTATAGAGGAAAAGAATCCAAGAAAAATCATTTCTCAGATAATTTTGAATATGTTCCAGTTGGAAGGGTTGCCAGAGCTGTAAGTAACTATGTCCAAGATCTTGGCCTTTGGATCTCTACTTTTATGATTAAGGTCCTTCAATTATCTTCACTCTGTTTATTCAAATAAACACTAGCCAGGCATGGTGGACCATCCTTGTAATCTCAGGAGAGTGAAGCAGGACCATTATGAATTTGAACCCAACTGGCAACTTAATGACTTAACAACATTCTGTCTCAAAATAAAAATTTAAAAAGAGACTGGTGATGGAACTCAGGCTGAATGCTCTGGGTTCAATTCCCAATACTGGAGATTGTTAAATAAATTTTTTAAAAATATAAATCTAATTCTTACTTTCTCCTTTTTTTACTGTATCCTTAAATAAATGGATTCAGGAATGAAGATTGTGCCTTCCACAGACAGAAAATAGGAAAGGCATAGGGCCAGTGAGTGGAAGGCAAAGGCTGAGAATCCAAGACTAAGCCTAAAGCATTTCACCATTTGGAGTTGGACAAAGACAGAAACAGAGAAGGACAGAGAAAGAAGTAGCCAGTGAAACAAAAGGAGAATGCTCTCTCTTCAAACCAAAAGAAGGAAGAATATTAAAGAAGAACTGAAAAAGATGTCTCCTTCTTCACAGAGTTTGGACAAGGTGAGATTAGAGATGTTACCACTGTTTTGACGTATGAGATTTTTATGACATCAAGCATGGTTTAAAAAGTGGAGTGAAAATATTGAGTAGCCAAGAAAGAAATGAAAGATAAAGCACTAGAAATAGTCATAAAAATATCAGACAGTATTTTTAAATAAGTCCTAAATGCAATGGTGCTTATTAATTTTGTTCTGTTCAGCACTGTATAGCCAGCACTGAGTGAGCACTTGCCAGGGAGGAGATGCTTAGAGTATTTGTTGAATGAATAATACATATATACCACAAATTAGCCCGCAGTTGCAAGTTGATGGCTAATCTGGTGTAGAGATAAAGCTACGGGCAGAGAGAGTACAGAGTTGCCTCACTGCACACCTGAAGCAGCGTGTCTTGGAGCTTGGAGCTTTCATCCTGCACTGCATAGGTCCAAGAGCCAGAAAGCCAGGATGGCCTAATCCTTTTCTGCAGCGAGCTAACTCCCGATACTTTTGCATTTTGTTTCATCCATTCAGGAACCCTTTCCGGATTCCTGTTCAGAATTGGAATCATCTCTCTTCACACCACTATAAATGTTACTTTTACTTGGCTGTCTTTCTAATTAGTCAATAAACTCTGTGATGGTGGAGATTATGTCATGTTTGATTTTTCATCCCACTGTCTGGCATCAATCAGACATTAATGCATATTGATGAATAAATAACAAATGACTTCCTACTGGGAATGCAATGTGCTTTTCAGATGACACACATATTGTAGTCTTCTTGGTATTTCACTTTTATTTCTCATTAGGCAGTAAGTCAAGGCTGGATATTCATATTCTGACAAATTCTTTCCTTGTGATTTGGTGAGCATGATACAATTTCTTATACCCTTTTAAGAAGATGGATACCTGTTTTGAGGTTATGCCAATTTAAACTTTAATCTTAGGAAGCAGAGGCCCAGCCAGCTCTACTGTAGACCAACTTCTCTAGACTAACTAGTAAAAATGTATGAGGTTATCTCACAAGTGTTTAATGAAAATATTTTCCTATTTTCTTATGAATGACTTCATCACATAGAATTAAATTTGTGAATGATGTTTTATTACACTTTATGTCATCACAAATCTTGTATTTATTAATCATATAAAAGCAAACAGTGGGACACTATGCACTGTCATATCATAGGATGATTTTTATTTGACCATCTTTTTATTTAATATCCAGACTAGATTTGCCCAAATTGAATAATAATAAAAGGCCCTGCATGGTAAGTTCTCATCTCTATTTTTCATTGTTATAGACATTGCCATTAAATGAGTTAATTATAATTTCTTTTAACATTTATTATATCTCATGACTTCATGAAGTTATCTTGTTTTGAAATATTAATATTTTGGTAACTAAATTCCTCTGGTCTTTCATTCCTATTAATATTCAACATGAAGTATGATGCCTTTAAATACCAATAACTGTCCCAGCTCATCCATAATTCATAAATCCCTTTTTAACATATAATTCTTAGGTATTGGTATTGCCCACTGACTCTGGAATTAAAGACAGATAGAACAGTGGCAAGCAACACTAGCAAATAACTGTCAGTTTCTGCAATCATATAAAAATCAGCTGGCTAGATGGACTCCATATTAGCTCCACATCAAGGAGGAAAAGCTATTAGAGGCACCCCGTGGATTCAAATTCCATTTTATTTATTTTATTTACATTTTAACAATGTTTGATGAGGTAAAGCCCTTAAGAAATACTGTATGATTTGCAAGGCAGGTTGCTGAATCTTAAGAAGGAAGTCACCCTAGCCATGACAAATTGCATCCTCACAAATGCTTTTTAAAAATATTTACAGCTGCCAGTCAATAGGTATGGCTCTGCTCAGGAAATGTGACTACATTCTAAAGTGAATAAACAATGCATAAGTGAAACAGAATACCCTGTCTTAAATAAATCAATTATTATAAGGGTAACAGAGAAATATCTCTGTAAGAGATATACTGTCATAAAGCTTTATTTAATCCACCTAATAGTGAATGAAGCTTTATTGCAATGTAGATAAAAAACATTCTACTTCTGGAGATGTCTCACATAATTTAATCTGATGCATTCTGTATTGCACAATATAATGTTAAACAATGGCTAACTGTATTTCAAAAATGTCCTAGCCGAGAGAAATGCATTCTCAGTGCTGACTGCACCATAGGAGATACGTTGATTAATTAAGTGACCTTCATGGTAGAACATTATATGGTATTTGTGTTTTATCTGAACTTTATGAAAATGTTTGCTATACATTCTAAACTCTTCTAATGTGCTAGAAGAATGTCTGATGAAAAGTTCAGGCTTTTTATTCCAATATAAAGGGCAATGGAAATGAACACCAAGTGCACATTTTGTTGCAGTCGCATATACCCACATCTCTCAGGGCTTGCAAAAGGGAAGCAGAACTACTAATATTGTTAACCAATGAGGATTTTATTTGACTTTAAATAACTGCAGAAGATGCTGAGTTTCACACTTAAATAAACCTAGTCTACCCTCACAGTGCACACTGGACTTGTGGCTCTCTCTCCTTGGAATTTGTTTACTTAGCCTTTTCAGAACTGCTTGTGAAGCCGCCTAAGTCTCAACTGAAATGCAGGGTCTGCACCTGACCATGCTATCTGTGAAGAATCTGCATAACCTGCTGTGTCTTTGCCGCACTTTGCCTTCCTTTGTGGGTTTTGGTTCCTGACATTTTTATGTGAGATTTAAGTGTGTACCATCTTTCTCCCCATGGTGTAAGTGTGGAAAGTGTGTACCATTTTTCTCCCCATGGTGTAAGTGCGGAAAGTGTGTACTATCTTTCTCCCTGTGGTGTAAGCTTGGTGGAGGCAGATATTTTGTCTGTTTTGTTCATCAGTGTTTCCTTAGGGCTTTATGTGAATGTTGGCACTTAAAAAGCATTAGAAACCATTGGTTGCATGAGTGAAAGAATGATCAGAATGCTAGTAATAAGGACAGGAAAAATATGTATTAAAAAGAAGGGACAAAGCATGCTAGAACAGAGTTTATTAAATCAAGAGGAGATAGAAGACATGAAAGAATACCTTAATGATGGTGTGGAGAATTTTCAGATAAAATAACAAAATGAGTTTTGTTTTCCAAGGACTACCAAGCAACTTCATGGTCTAATCCATTTCTATTCTCAGTATTTTATCTCTTCTAAAGCTTTCCTCATGCCCTGTGCTCCTGTCATAGTCTAAGAATTACAGTTCTTGGAAATATGAAGTGGATGTTCCTTATGCTGTTCCCTACACCTGGAAGTTCATAGAAACTCTGCATAGTAAAGGCTCAGTCCCACAAAGCTGACCTCCCAACTCAAATACCAGTCACAGGTGCAGATTTCTAACTGTTTTTCTGACCAACTGGTTGGCAATTTGAGATTCCTGCAACCTACTCAACAGGTTCAACCAGTCACTAGAATAACTCAGTAAAACACTACGACGGAACATTTGGTGTCTGCCCCCAACAGAACTCCCAAATCCTTTGGGATGTTCTGAAGACTGGGGTCATCTTTCTTCTAAGGAAGTGACTCTTGACTGGTTCATGGATCGTTTCAGAAGAGGATTGGTCACCAGAAAGACTAAGCTATGATTACAAGCTGGGAACTTTCAGCCGTGGCCTGAATCATCCAGTCATTCACCTGTATCCTTGGTCATATCCTTTATATTAAACTGGGAAACATTTCCTGTGTTTTACTGAGTTTTCTAGTGACTGATTGAACCTAGTGAGTAGGTTGAACCTCATGAATAGGTTGCAGGAATCTCAAATTGCCAACCAGTTAGTCAGAAAAACAGTTAGAAATCTGCACCTGTGACTGGTATTTGAGTTGGGAGGGCAGGTCTGTGGAACTGAACACTTACTATGCAGTGTTTCTATGAACTCCAGATAATGAGTGTCAGCACTGAACTGAATCAATCCTAGAACATACTTACTGGTGTTGGAGAATCAGTGTTGGAAAAAGACCGACATATGTAGTTTCCCCTGAAATATTTCAGAAATATTGAGTATTGCAAGTGAATATATGGAGATATCAGCTTATACTTCCTGTATAACTCTTGACTTCCTGCATTTCCACTGTTGTACTTACCCCTGTCCCCACGAGTACAGTGTGCTCAGCAGGTAGGCAAGGGCAACTTCTTAAGCTGAGTTCTAGGATTGCCAGCTACTTGAAGATGCTCTGATCTACTCTTGCACTCCTCTCCAGAGAATTCTGTATCCCTTCCCTTGTACTCTGTTCAAATTCTATCATAGTACCTGTACCAATCCCCTATCTTGAATTTATTTAGGTGTCTGTTTTGGCCAGGTGGGGCTATCTTAATAGCAAGGAGGAGCTTTTACATTGAAATAGGAGAGTTTGGACGAAAATATCAATGTTCAAGTTCAGGATAGACCTAGATTAATCAGGTTGACTTTGAGAAAAAGGAGTCATGGTAGAAATAACTCATTGCTAATTCAACTCAGCAAATATGTGTTCCTTTATATACTAGGTACTATACTGGCCATACAGGATACAATGATGAATGCATCAAAGTTCCTGCCTTCAAGAAGTGCAAAATCTACAAGGAAGGCTCTGTGTTCAAACTAGAGTTACAACTGTGTTATATGCATGATATAAAATTATATTCATATTTCATAAAACACATAAAATTGTTTTCTATAAACATGAAAGGTGTACCATAGAATCAAGTTACATCAGAAACATACACACAGTGTCAGGCATATCCCAAACCAACATTAAGATTTGCTTTGGGATTCAAGAATTCATTCTGCAGGTTCTGCCACATAGGTATTAGTGACATTTAATTCAGTGGTCGATAGATCAAAATGTAAATGATTCAACAATATGACCAAAGAAACTGACTCAAAAAAGTAGAAAAAAAATCTCAAAACCAAAACTGTCTACTCTACTCTGTCTTTCTATATAAAATGCACAAGTTTTAAGTATTTTAAGAATGTTCTTTCGAAGCCCCCAAAACCTGCTCTGTAATGCCTATTCAGGTTAGTTCAGATCATCAATATTGGAGTCCTTGAACATATCTGAAGTTACTGAAGTAATATTCACCTAGTATAAAATTTCTGGTCCACTAGAGAGCATTGAAAGGGTAGTAAGATAATCACATGGAAAGTACCAAAATTAGACAATTAAGAGAAGAGAGAAAAAAACAAGTTTTGATGCTTCCCTTTAGAAAATTTAAGTAGGTCATGGTGGCATACAACTGTGCTCTGGGAGGCTGAGGCAGGAAGATCTAAAGTTCAAGTGCAGCCTGAAGATTAACAAGCTAGCAAGACCTTATCTCAAAAATAAAAATACAAGAAAGTGGTGTGGGTATAGTTCACTGAGAAGGTCCTGGATTCAATTTCTAGTCCAAAACAAAACAAAACAAGACAAGACAAAACAAAAGGCAAAAAGTGAGAGGAGAAGCTCACCACAACCTGACAACCTGAGCTCTCACTTGTCACTGTTATACATCCACAGGAGCATACGCATTGGATCTGCATGAAAAAAAGGCGTGTGGCTCATATAGATGCTTTAAAAGTCATATGAACAAGTTAAGTTAGTTTGAAAGAGCCCAGTGAACAACGGAACTCACAGAGTGATACTAACTTAGCAATTTCACCAGGTTCAACTGTTTCCTTGCATTTTTCTGAATAGAGCTTTCCAATGATCCAAAGCTAAAGATTATCTGAAAAACTTACACATGACGGAGAGTGTATAAGGCACCAACTGACCTCAGTTGCCTGACCAGCATACATGACTTTTAAGCAGCTTCTTGGGAAAATGTATCCTGAAAAGAAACAAATGAACATAAAAAGACTTAGATATGTAACTCATCAAATGTTTAACTGGATCATTTTCTGTGATATGATACCTCTGCCTCTATTTTTGAATACACAAGTTTTACCTCTCGCATTCAGAGGTTATCTTTACACCTCCTTCTTTAATAAATTCATTCGGTCAAAATTTCTCTATAATGTAAGAACCTTTATCCTTTGGTTCTTATGCAATCTGAATTTCCCTAGTTACATATTCTTGGAGAAAAGGGTCATGAATAGAACCTTCTCTCACACATATGACCTGCACATCCTATAAAGTTCTATAATTGTAGTTAAGCCACTCTTGGATTAATAATGAGTGCTCATACAAAGAAGCAGATGAAAGTTTTCCAATATCTTTTCCAGTCTTTTGAAAACTTTCATGTCTCCATTGCTAATGCTAAAGAAACTCTTTGAACATCTTTATGTATGTCATTCGTCTGTTTATTCTTCTGTGTATTTTGAACATGCACAAAAATTACAAGAAGAAAAATAAATATTGATGTGAACCTACAGATTTTAGTAACCTTCCCTCTTGCTAATCCTTTAGATAAAGATCATGGATAAAATCACTAATGACATGTTATACCAGCAAAAATTGTACTTTGTATAATAATCTGGATAAGGCAGGATTTGGGTTAGGTTTTATTTTTTCTCAAAATTCAATTTTGTGATCCTTCAACTGTTGAAATTAATCGCCATGATGTTGTCTTATCCCTATCTCAATATCTGCCGTAAGGCTTTTTATTCAAAATTGAAAAGACACAGAGCACATAGGTATTTTCAAATGCTTCATGATGAAGACTGAAAAATAAGGTTTAGTAAAAATGCTAAATGTAAGCATTTTATATGAAAATCTAACACTACCCTCACCTCACTAAATTATAGAATAATACTTTCAATTCTATGCTTTTATCCTGTACTTTCAAATTTAGTGTTTCATTTGATATTTACTATGAAAATAATTCAGTATCCTTATATATATAGTGGTAAATATATAATCATAGTGATTAAGAATTTTCCCTAAAATGAGTAAATAATAAGTCCAAACTGAAATGCAAAGCTAGAACCCATGTAAATCAAATGAAAATGTAGAGCAATTTTCAATATGACAATGACAGTGACACTTGGCAGTATTATTTATCTCTGGTTTTTCATAAAGAAACTTTGTAAAAAAAAAAAAAGAGGCATTGTCTATTCACAAGAAAAAATTATGCATTCTTTTCCTTAACTCTATTTCAAGCATATATTGTCAAAACTACTCTGAATTTTGTCATTTTATAATCATGAAATAACCAGCAGCAAACCCTCATCAAAATAGTGTCAAAGCTGAAAAGGAGATAGTCCAGTCTAGTACAATATGTGTGTTATACTAAGGTCAGTGTTTCTTTCAGAATAAAAATCCAAGTAGATGGAAAATGAGAACAATGTGTACAATGCCATCCATGTTCTGGGCTCAGTTCTATATTTTCAAAACTGGTGAGAGTCACAATGATACTTACTCTTTGGAGCAAAAGGTATTATCTGTCCTTTCAGAACTAGGCTCCAAGTATGAAAAGTAAATAATGGCCTTGTACTTTTCATGAAGTTTCTGTGACTCTCCCCCAAGCTACTGGTAATGACTTTTTGTCAAAAGGAACAGAGGAAACAGTTTTTTCGATTCCTCTGGAAGTAGTTCTACATTGATCTCAGAGATGTACTCATGCAACTGGCCAAGTTGGCAAGTGGACGCATAGTGCCCTCCAGCTCTCTGAGGCAAATCAAAGCCTGAAAGGAGGACAGCTGCCAAAATACCACTGCATCCTTTAGACTGTCTGGTGTCACAACTGGAGTAATATAATAGATTTCATTGCCACAGATTTGCTTTGTTATAGTCAAATTATAAATACAGAAACATGATCATGTATTCTAATAAAATACATGTAAACTGATAGTATACAAATTCATATTTTTTCTTTGGCAATTTGCTTTCTTGAGCAAAGCTATTCTTTGTCTACAGAAAGTTTTCATTCATTCAACTATGGTGCCAAATTTAGATGTGTCTGAAGTTTCTAGTTAAAAATGCATTTGTGAAAAAATAAGATCCTTGTTCTGCCCACTTTATTTGCTTTGCCAATTTAAGAGTTTTAATTCAGATCTGTAAGTCTTAGCACTCTCATCTGCAAAACATTAATGACAATGACACATATTTAGTGGGTCAATTAAGAGCTACAGTTCATCCAAGCCACTTTAGTATCAGACATCGTATACACTCACTAAATATTAACTTTTATGGCAAATTATGTTTACTATTGATAAATGTCTCACGTATATCTCAGCAATTAGGATTTATAAGAGAATCTTATCTCTTCTCACAGTTTTATATTTCTTTTTTCTGTTTGTTGATGTTTTCTATTTTCTTTTCTTTTTCTGTTTTATTGAGACAGGGTCTCTCTATGCAGATCAGGCTGCCCTTGAGCTCACTTTGCAGCCCAGGCTGGCCTTGAACTCACAATGATCCTCCTGCCTCAGCCTCCCAAGTGCTGGGCTTACAGGCGTGCACCACCACACCTGGCTTCTGTTTTCTTAATGCACACATTTCAGATAATTAACTGTCACTAAAGTGAACATTGAAGAAGAAAACATTATGAAAATAATAAACAAAAATTACTTAACCATATAGAACTGTCTTTTAGGGTTAAAACAAATATAGAACACTCAAAGCAATTAGTATACTTGTGGCAAGATAAATAATTCATAATTTTCAGCATAAAAACAACATTTTGAAACATTATCTAGAGATACCTGTAACATCAACAGCAATTTCTTTCCTCTAAACATATTTTCTCTGTAAAACATTAGATTTTCAGTCAAGATAATGATTATTGCTCACTTGAGTAGTTAAAAGATTCTCCCCATATAAACTATCACCACTGCTGAGTGAGTCTTTACAATGACTAGTGGATCTCTGGAGTCTTCTAAGACAGTTTGTCACCCATCCAGGGTTAAGAGAGACCACATTGTGGAGCTACTACTTTGTGGAAGTCTCCTCCTTGAGGTCTTCCTGTGAAATACGGGTGAAGGTGACTACAGCACCAGTGCTGCATTACTGTCCTGTGTCCTAACATTAGAGAAGGATCATTTTCTGGGTGCAGACACGTGTGTCCAATGTGCTATTCGCTAGGCATGCATCACTGCTTAAAGGTATTTCTATTCATTTAAATATCTTTAAATGCATTTCCTCAGTAGCACTTACTGTATCTTGTATGCTCCATAGCTACTACTGGTGATTGTATTATACTGGCGATGGTATTATACTGACTATTGTATTGTATGGCATTGTGTTTATTGTATTTATTGTATCTATTTATTGTATTTATTGTAACTACACAGCACAGAGCTAGAACATTTTTCAAGAGAATCCTACTGGTCAGCACTGGCCTAGACCTTAGTAGCACAAAGAGGAATCTGAGCCATCAGACAAGTGTTATATACCATCTTTGAGACACCCTGAGAGGTAGTGAACACTAAATTAAGCATTTCCACTAATGGAAGAACAACAGCTATATTCCACATATGGAATCCTGGGATGCAAAGTGATAAGTTTGGTTATTTTATTTATCATTTATATCATGTAGATGGTGGAACTCTTTCCCTCTAGGATGCATTCATATTGGAATATATAGTACTGTGCCTCCTCAAAACTCCACTGACTAAATTTTATTCTATTTTTAAATAATATAAAATAGTTCCATTTTATCAAACTGCTTGTTTGAAAATTCAGAGTTTGCTTGAAGTGGCCCTCATATTGGCTCATATGATTGTCTTCACAGTATTTACCATTAATTTCTAATCATTCTCTTTACAGTTATTAAGAAAATCCATGAGCTATAATACTCTAGAGAATAGTACATTTGGAACATGCCAAGCAACTGTCCCTCCCTAAATTCTCATGATAAAAGACATTCTAGAGGAAGGGCTCTATTAAGTGTTCAGATGGTGTTCTGTTCGCCAAGAAGAGGCAGCTGTTTATACTTGGCGACATACTGCAACAGAATTATCTCATTTGCAAATCTTGGGATCTGGAGATGCAGATAAATGTTAGCACTATAGAGCAGCAAATGTAGAATGAGTTGTATTCTTAGTATTTGGAGAAAGACTTTGTATTTCATATTTGTGCATATGGAGTTTTGAAAACTTATTCATAAACATGCCATCTGAGCAATATGGCATGCTAGGCATTTTTAATATGGCCAAAGCTGCATTAAAATGTTTCCTGGTATAATGTTATACAAATATTTTTAACATCTCACTTGCATAAAATGTGAATATAAAAAGTGATTAGCAGTAAAAACAAAGGTATGTCTCGTTGTTCTCATGATAAAATGTGCATTTTCTATTAATCAAGTGTCATGATTACAGATGATATTACACTTTCTTAGAAGAAAAAAGGCCCCCAATATAGATAAAAGATACATCGGATTCCTTTGGCAAGTTCACTTAACACTCACATCTAACCTTCACAAAAAGCCCAGTACTCAAAAGGAAAAAGCATACTCATGGATTACTCTATGAATCTGAAAACAAGGAAGGCTGAAAATCAAAAGATTTGATAACAATTGATTTTTAGGGTTGTTTTTTTTTTTTGGTTTTTCTCCAGTACCAGGAACCAAACTCACGACCTTGTGCTTGCCAGGCAGGCGCTTTGCCGCTTAGCTAAATCCCCAGCCCCAACAATTGATTTTTAAATATGAGATTCTTTTGAACCCAGGCTTATTGTTTCCTAATTGAGAGAATAAAATCCTTCATTCATACCGCAAAAGTATTTTTAATGTGTTCCTTCATGGAAAGAAATTCTTCCACCAGTACGCCTGGCTAAGCTAGGAAAATAGTTTTTTCCCTTCAGTTAAAAAAAACTCATTCTGGTTCTGATAACCAATTCATTTTTTTGTACTACACCCAGGATGATCTTTTTAAAAATTCAGATATGATCACATGAAATTTTTAATTAAAACACTACAATGATTCCCATCCAAAAACATCCAAACCTTTAACCTTTAGCATGGCCTACACAGGAGTGCTGGGTTGAACTTTCCAGCTTGTGCACCCGCAATACCATTGTCAGTGGTCCAGAACCCTAAGTCACAGACGCTGCACATGAATTTTGAATGAATGCATAAATCAACATCACAGCTTTTCTCCTCACATAAGAAGCATCCAGAGAAAAGTGATAGACAGGATACACACAGTTCTCTGATCACTCTGTATAAAACAACACTTAATTTCACTCATTCTCCATCTTCTTATCATGGTTTATTTTTCTCATAGCATAAATACCGGCCATCTATTCATTTATAAACATAAACCCATTATGGTAAAGATACATGATTTGTCTGTTTCTAGTGACTTAAACAGAATTTTAACACAGAGTAGGTACATGATTTCTATGTGTTGAATTAAATGAATGACAATACCTGAAGCACCCACTTGCCTCAAAAGTTAAAAGGCCAGAAGATATTTGCCAAGCCCACTTCTCCTTCTTCATTTTCCTCCTTCCCATCCGCTATGCTACTCTCCCCATGTTCACTTGAGAGATACATTTATTATTTCACTGTCAAGCTCCTTTTTCTTTCCTCACTTAAAAATGTTCATTCATATCCCTTACCTTTACAATAACATTTAAAGTACTTAGCATGGGTACATGATGCAACATCTGCTAACGTTGCCTACACTAGCGCCACCATTCACCACCACTCACCATGTGTAGCCAGGCTGACCAGCTCTTGGCGGTCCGTGCCCATCGCGCTCTCCCGCACTCAGGAGTATGTCCTTGTATAAACTGGATCCTCTGTGGAGGGTACCCTTCCTCCCCATTATATCCTTTTCACCTGGTTCAACGCTTTCCTTTCCTTCAAGTTTGCACTTTAGAAATAAATTCTTCTGGGAAGGCTTCCTAAACCTCAAGTGCCACAGGTGAAACTTCTCCATTGTGTTCCTCTAGTTCTTCCTACATGCCATATAGATAGCCTTTAGCACCTTATAATTTTACTGTTTGTATTTCCCCTAGATAGTATAATCTTGGATGGCAGAGGGGACCAGTGGTCACACACAATAGCTGTGCATAAAAATATTGTTTTTGCTTGAGGAAATAGAGGTAAATCGCTCATAATTCCAAATCTGCTGCAAAATTCAGGAAGTTACATTTTAGTTAGGGCTGGCTATTTTCTCCGTACTGGAAAATAATAGAAACAGGTCACCACTGGGGGTTGCTGTATACAGGTTGTTTGCTCACATTTGTGTACCAATGTTAAAAGGAGATTCACTCAGTTTCTAGACAAACTGACACTATACAGAGAGAAACCGGCTCATCCCCAACAAATGGTTTAATAAGACCAAATTTTTTTATCGCATAATCATGCACTCAGCTTTATGCACTATATTCTAACTAAGCTCCATATAACTTTGTTTAAACACTGCAAAAACAGAACAAAACAAAAACTGCAAGCAGGTAAAATAGAAGAAATCTAGAAAAACACTGAGGTATTAATGTATTGATCAGATTTCCATTTGCTACATACTATTATCTTTGGGATCAACTCAGATTTCACCATAAAATGCATCATATTGACAAATGAAATTAAGTTTAAGGTTGTTATATGAAGACAAACATCAGAATGGGTAATACTGGAGTCTCAGCATAGCAAAATCTGCTGTTAGGCAGCAATGAAAAACAAAACTCAGTTCTCCCTCTGCCTTCAAAGATTTTGGACAGCTTAACATAGTTTTGAGAAGATTTGCATCTCTGGCACAGCAGCAATGGGTAAACAACTCTCCTCCTCTAAACTGACAATTTATTCTATCTATAGAAAGCTTCTAGTACATTATCTGTTTTAAGTGGAAGAATAAATAAGTCTCCATTGTGAGATCTTCAAAGATCACTTCAACATAGCCACAGAAATGACAGTCAGGGAAGTGTACAAAATTAAAGGCCTTATTATATTCAAAGGCAGAAGGAGGCAGGCATGGCATGAGCAGCAGTCCGCACAAAGTCACCCAACAGCATGAATTTTGGTCATAATAGAAAGGTCAAGAGCCCAGCAAAGACCATGGACCAATGTCTTTATTGAGGGCTGTAGGTGCCACAGTTTGTGCAGGCAGGAAGCATTCTCACTTGGTAATTGGAAAATAAGTGGGTCAGGATGGAAAGGGAACAGAGTTAAATGGTAAAATCATTAGGAGGTTTATCAGCTGAGTACACAAACCAGTTGGTGATAGATCCCTAGAAATGGACAAGTACGTAAATATTCAGAACAAGCAAGGCAGATGCCAGAGGAGAGGAACTGTCATAGTAACAAATAATACCTTTATTTTTCATCACCATAGTCTGAGAAGTGCTTAGAAAACAACCGGGAAAACTAATTTATTGGGAGGAAGAATAGTTTAATATCAACTGAGCCAAAACTCAAATATCCATTCCGAGAGAGCTGTGTAAGTTTCCATGTGGCCACCATCTGGTACGATTCTCTATTACATTTTTTAATAGTTTTTTTGCTTTGTGTAGGCTAAGCTCTTCATGAAAATAGGCTTAATAGTTTCAGTAGATTCTTGAGCAGATTCAGTTAGATGAGAAATATAAAGCTTCTAGTACATTATTAGCACATAATGGCTCATCAAAAAATTGCTTAATATGATGCTTAGGTATTTGGGGTGGTTTCCCAATCAGGGACATTATTTAATTTTAAAAATGATCCCTGACCTTTGTCACCTAAATTAGAACTGTTTTGGAATGGAAGAAAGCACAATAAAAAGGGATTGTATGACATGAAGTTGGAGAAAAAAATGGAAAAACTCAAAATGCCCTCTTTGTGTCCAAGAAGATTCACTGACCAAATGTACTAATAAGCAAATATCTTCCTTTAAGCAAGTACTATACACAGAGCAACCTTTTAAAGAACTAATTTGTCAAGAGTTAACCCGACTATATATATGAAGAGTTCTTGAAATATGTCAGTTTCTGAGTTATCAAGGAAACCAGCTCTATTTGGCTAATAAATAAGTTCTTGATTAAATATGTATATATATAAATAGTATATATCATATATACTATCTTATATACTAAATATATATATGATAGTACAAGATGCTGAGTTAGCTAGTTCAACGAGCCCTGCATGCTAGTACTCTCACCTTTATACCATCCTTTTCCCTTGCCTGAAAGCTGATGTGATTCATTTTTGACCAACTGAATGCTGTAGACACAATGATATAATGGTCAGAATTCAGAAGGTTTGCAGCTTCAGATTCAGCCACTTGGAATATTCACTCTTGCAATGCTGACTTGGAAAATTCATGCTGTGCCTTGAAGCCTGCACCACTCACAGAGGCCACTGTAGACACTCCTACCAAAAGCTGCTTCTGAGCTTTTAGCCAATATTCCATGGCAACTGCCAGTTTACAGATGAGCAATCCTGGGAGTTCAAAGCAGGTGAGTCTTAATTTGACTGCAGCTGCATCCAGCATTTAGCTGCACTCCCATAAGTGGCCTCAAGCGAGAATTGCCAAGTTGGATGAACCCTATCAATTCACAGAACAAAGTCAAACACCAAAGTATTGTTTAAGGATACTGGATTGGGTGAATAAGTCTTTTTATTCAATAACAGAAAATAAGAACAAATACCCATCAATGCTATTGGCATAGAGTATGAGGTATAAATAAAAGGAGTTCTGTTATTTGAAGCATTCACTGGAATGTAAGCTTGATAGAGACAAGTGATAAAGTATTGCAATCATTCTGATATTGATACATTTTAACTTCATTAAGTTCTAATTGGCATCATGCTTTCAGTATTTATAGACACTTAAGTAATCCAGTAGGGAGAATTTATACAAATCCTACATCTGAGGTTTTTTCTCCTTTTTTCAATTTCTATTTTATTACTATCTATTTGCATTACAAAATGACTACATGCTTTATAAAGTGTAGTCTCTGCAATATTAGTGAATGGTGACCTCATTTCAGAGATTAAAGTGATGAATCTCCTCTTTCTTGCTCCATACCTTTTTGATCGCTTGTTATTTCAGAGATCCAATTGCCTACACATCTTAGCCATCTCAAATCTGAATTTTGCACTAAATTTCAACATTGTCTTCAATATGCAGTTTAAATATTACAGTGATGAAAGTAACACTTTAATTATATTTCTTTGTGAAAATAAGACAATAATTTTGAAATAATTATGAAAATAATTCTTAAGCTTAGATATAGAATATTCCAAAAATTGGTATAAATCTGCACACAACATGGCTTTTAAACATTTCTTTGCATATTTGAATTGTGCAGGGAAGCATATTTAGTCTGCAAACATGAAACAGATTACCTCCAAACATGTGAAAGTGCCTACTGCTTAGCTCTTAAACTCTCTCCAGAATGTTAGAAACTGTTGAGTCAATTGTGAAATTAAATTTGGCATTTTCCAAGTTATGTGTAGCCTCCTTGTGCACTAAAGTGCAATTTGAATCCACATACAGCATAATGATGCCACAACTTTTGGCAACCTCAGTAGTCAGACCTTCCATTTGATGAATTGTTAAAGCTGTTGTAATAGTATTATACTTGTGACCTTCCAGCATATGAAAATACAGTTTCCAGAATTTTATATTTGGAATAATATGCTAAATTATAAGTTTGAGAACATAGTCTCTCTCTCTGTCTCTCTCTCTCTCTCTTTCTCTCTCTCTCTCTCTCTCCCTCCCTCTCTCTCTTTCCTTCTCTCCACTCCCTGTCTTTCCTTCCCTCACTTTCTGAAGCAGCTGTGGGAGGCTAAGTTCCATCCAATGGATGGAACAGTTAGGCTCCTAAACATGTTATGGTGCGTCCCCGTCCACCATTTCAATGGAACTATCACTGTGCAACTTCTGATTCTTCCCCAAAGTAAGAAATATAGCATGCTTTCTTTTATATGAGAAAACCAAATTAAAGAAAAATGAAAGAAATAAGAAGTGGGGAGACAGATCTTTTTCAAATAGGAAAAGGATCAAGAGATGGAGGGAGGGAAAGAGAAAGAGGTGAAAAAAGAATTGATATGTACATGTGTCAACTCCACACATGGAATGTAAAACTATGCACTGCAAACATGTACTAATAAGAAAATAAAAATAAATAAAAACTTTTAAAACGAACATTGAAAGAAATGTTTTCAATCAAAGCACAATTTGGAGGCACCAAGAAACAACAGGACAACTAAAGACACCTGCGAAGGAAGAATTCCAGAACTCCTTCAGAAAGTGGCAACAGTGACGGGGAAGTGTGTTCCAAGGGAGGGAGAGTGTTTGAAGGGGAATGATGGCAATGTGTCTTTTATTGTGATAAAATTTTAACTATAACATTCACCATGCTTTTCAATCATATCTATACATTACCTACTAAGGGCCTAATATCTGGTCATGAACAGAGAAGTGAAACAAAACCAAAAAAGATTAATAAAGCAGAAAATCAAGAGAATTCTGCAAATGCTTGCAGTCTCTCAAGAAAGTGTACTTTTCAGTTCAAAAAATATGATTCAGTAAAATTTATCCAAACAACCTAAATTATTGAAAAGAACTGCAAAGTTTTCGTATGAAAAGATGCCCATGAATATCAAAAATGCTTTTGTTACATTATTTAAACTAGTGATAAAGGTTACTGCTAGTGGTGCTTCCTGTAAGAGTGGCATTTGTGAGGTAATATTTATAAAAGTTCATGTAACTATTGCTATGAAACCATAGACAAATTTCCCTTTAGAAAAAATGTGACAGAAAATACCCCACCCTCAGCCATACTTCAGTTTCTTAGTTGCCCAGGAAATAGTTCCTGTTCCAGTTCCGGTTGTTTCTGTCTCTTAAAATGGCTGGTCACTGTAATGCATCGCTGGCCAATCCGACTGACAAGCCATTCTGCCTATGCACTTCCTGCTTGCTTATGCAGTGTAAGCCCTAGATCACCAGAGATCAGGGCCTAATATTTTAGGAATGATCCCGATCAGTGCCCGTGGGCATAAATAAATCTGCCTCCAACTCCCAGGTATCATTTCAGTGTTTCTGCTTGCTATTGCATCATGTGTCCCCATAACAAAGGTATTGTAATTGTTACTAATATAACCATTATTTTTGTAGTTCTTACATAGTATGCATGAAGTATTAGAACTGAGATATCTTAAATACATATTTCAGATTTTATGAGTGTTATAATTGCTCCATTCAAAAATTACTTTTATTAAACTTGCTTGACAAACTACTAAAGTCACTGCAAGTGTTTATTGGGCAACCCAATAAACATTCACAAAGTTCATTTGTTTAAAGGATTTTAATTTTGTTTTCATAGTGAAATGAAAATGCTCAAGGCCTATTTTATACATTATATTTCCTGATTTTATTATTCATAGACAAAATAAATCTGAGTCAAATTACCATTGCTCTTTTATATAGTTTAAATTGGAAATAAAGCATTTCAGCATGTACTGCACTTAACAAAATTTTAGTTTTGAATAATAATGATAAGGAATAAAAATCTCTCATGATAAAATTAATTTGGTTTTTTGGAGAGGATATGAACAGTGAAATAATATTTGATAAACAGATGTGTGAATTCAAACAGCTAGAAAATAGTGGTGCTGTATTAAAATATTCATCACAGAAAATGCTAAATAGATGCAAATAATATACAATTTGAATTTACTAGCATTCTAGTGCTCATGAAAATAGGGAACATTTAGAAGTGATATTCTGTAGGATGATAATGTTAAAAATTTAGTTATATAAAAAATTTCAAGAAAATTATAATTCCTATAAAGTAAGAAATAACAGAGATTCTATTCTCTCTTTACCTATTTCTCCTATCTTTCAATACTATATCATACAATATCATAATGGAAATATTGATACAGACAGTCAAGAGACGAAGCATTCCCACCAGCATGAATTCTACAGTGTTGTCTTTTTATGGTTATACACAATTCCTCTTTATCAAGCACCACTCTAATTTCCCTACCTCTTTAACTTCCAACCATCAGTTATTTATTCTTTATTTCTATAATTTCACCAATTCATCATATTTTATAAATATAGCCATTTCATATTCTACCTTCTAGGGCTGGTTTATTTCATGAATCAAAATTCTGTGAGGATTTATGGAAGTGGTTGTATACATTAATTGTTCATTCCTGTTTCTTGCTGAGAAATATTCCATATATGGTGGTGTCATAGTGAGTTCACCCATCTGAGCTGTTACTACTTCTTAGCTATTATGAATGAAACTACTATAAATACTTTTGCAAAGTTTTCTGTAGGACAATAAGTTTTCATTTATCCCATATAAATGCCTAGGAGTGTAATTGCTGGCTTAGATGCAAGTTATCTGTTTATTTTTAAAAGAAAGTGCCTATCTATTTTCTATAGTGGCTGTTCCATTTTATACTCCTTTCAACAGTGTAGAGTAATGCAGCTGTCCCCTCTCCTCACTAGTATTTGTTGCTGTCAGTGGTTTTTATTTTAATTATTCTACTAAATATGTAGCGATATATCACTATGGTTTTAAATTTTCTTCACTTAGAAAAAAGGATTTTGAAGATTTCTCCTCGGGTTAATTTAAAATATGTATGTTCTCTTCAATGAAATGTTTACAACTTTACCCATTTTCCTATTAGAATATTTGGTTTTCAACTGTCATGTTTTGAGAGATTTTTAAAAATACATTTTAACAACTTTAACAGATACATAAAAGTTATACATATTTATGAGGTATCATGTGCTTTTTCAACGTATGGATACATTGTACAATGTTAAAATTAAGATAAACGTATCTCTCCTCAAATAAATATCATTTATGCATAGAAAAAACATTCAAAATCCCTTCTTCAAACCTTTAAAATATACATACACAGAGAGTTAATTTTATATTCTTGATACCAGTGTCTGTCTATTAGTCCATTCTAGCTGCTATAACAAAGTATTATAAAGTGAGTGGCTTATTGAAAATACTAATTTATTTCTCCAAGTTCTGGAACCTGAGAAGTCATGATCAAGATGTTAGCAGATTTTATGTCTGGTGAAACTCCACTGTCTGATTCATAAATGTCATCTTCTCACTGTGTCCTCCCACAGTAGGAGGGAGCTATCCGGATCTGTGTAGTGCATTTAATAAGGGTACAAATCTCATTCATTAGGATGACAGCTTCATGCTCTAACCATCTTCTAAAGGCCCCAGCTTTAATATTATCTGTCCTAAGAATGAGGATTTCAATTTATGAATTTGGGGAGGACTGGAATATTCAGAACCTAGAACTTGGATTTAAATTCAGCTTAATGTGTTTTTGTATTTTCCTTGAGATGTTCTCTTTGAAATGACCCTTTTAAAATCTGTCAGCTAGTTTCAAAGTGTATGGAAATGTTTCTGTTATCTATAAATTATTGATTTCTAGTTGGATTTGACTGTGATCAAAGATAACTTTCTGAATGATTTCAATTCTGTTGCATTTATTAAAGTTTGCTTCACAATCCACCTTGTGCTGTTTTTACTGTATGTTCCATGATTTCTAGTGCTATTGGGTGGAGTGTTTTATAAGTGTTAATTAGATCCTGTTGATTGATAGTGTTATTAATTTTTCTACATACTTGTTGGCTTTTGGGTCTAGTTGATCTCTTTATTGTTGATCGTGCCCAAAAAGAAAGCAGTACAACAGAAAAACTGTTCAGACTTAGCACTCATTCAAAGATTATTGTAGGATCAAACATAAACTTTCAAAATCACATGTACATTTTAGCCACTCACAACATGAAATTAAAGATTTATTTGAAATATTCAGAATGTGTTATGTATCTTTCAGGTTTAAACCACAAAGAGAAAACCAGTAGAGTTACGTTAAGAGATTTATTATGAAGTGTTCATATACTGTGAAGTCTGGTTAGAAAAATTCTAATCCTCAGAGCACAATATCTGGGCTGGAAGGCTGGAGCTCTGAGGCCCAGGAGTAGCTACAATCCACAGATAGTACTTCTTGTTCTTTAGGGATACCTCAGATCTGCTCTTAAGGTCTTTCTCAGGTTGAATCGGGTCATTCAACATTATCTAGAATAATCTCTGTTTCTGATGGTTAATGGACTATGAACTTTATAAATATATACAAATACCTTCTGTGTAACACCTACATTAGGGTATGATTGAATAAATGGGGGTTATAACCTAGCTTGCTTAACATATAAAATTGACTGACACACTTAGCTTCATTGCTCAAGTGAACCAACTCTCTCACCTCCTTGAAATGTCACCTCAAAGAATCCTTTCCAGCAAGGCTTTCTCCACCTAAGAACTGTACCAACTCTCACCCAATACACATTCTCCTTTCCTGTACATTTGTTATCTTAACATGAATTGTTATCTATCACAATCTACACTTTAGTATATATTTATATCTCCTTCTAAAAAGCAGGTATCATGAGAGTAGCCATTTTTGTTTGCTTGGGTTCTTCTTGACATCCAGAATAGGGTTCAGCACACAATAGACTCATTAAACATTTGTGAAATGAATGAACAGAATTAACTGAAGAGTTTCCTGATCTCCACAATAGTTTGTGTTATGAATATAAACAGAAAATGGATAAAAGAATGTGATGAACTATAATTAATTAAACATTGACTAAAATAGCATAAAAAATCCAATATTATTCTGCAAAAGAGTGATGTTTCAACATTTTAATTAACAGACATATCAGTTTACTGTTAAAATTTAGAATTATTTCTGCAAGCCTAAGAATAGGAGTGTATCACATCAAAAAATGCTAAAGCTATTTAATATTCTGAATAAAACCATTTGTACTTGAAAATGCAAAATATCATAGAAAAATATATAACACTGATTATAAAAACAAAAACTATGACCTAAACATTTATCACGATAGGACCAGTTAAATAAACTATCTTACAACTCTTTCAAAACTAAATGTGCATATTTAAATATACTTGATTTCAATAAATTTCTACAAAAAAATTTAAATGTTTATAATAACTGCCTCTAAAATATGATACCAAGCGAATGCAACATTTTCACTAATCTTTTTTTTTAACTTTTAAGTACTCACTTCCAAAGTGCATTTATTTCTGTATGATTAAAAACTGGGTTACACTAAATAAATAAAATATGCATATGCTTTGACAGAGCAATTTCCTTTCTAGTAGTTTATCCTAAAGATATGATTAAGAGTGTGCATAATGATTTATGCATATAATGTTCAATGCAGCATTGTTTATTACAATAAAAATGGAAAATAGCCAATCTTGCAATATAGGAGTATGGTAAAATAAATTATCATACATCTATTTTATGAATGCCATGTACTCATTAAAATCATGCTGTGGAATTATTCTTCAAAATAATAAAACCTTTATTAACAAGTTTTAAAATGAGAGGGGAGGGTAACAAAATAGTATATTTTTTAGGTTCACATTTTGATGAAGTACTTGTACATTTTTACATATGGATATATGTCAAACTGTGAATTGATTTTCTATTTAGTTGGCTTATTGATTTTTTAATGTTTTTGTATATTTATGACTTTTGTAAATTTTTTTGCAATAATGTGCGTTACTTTTAGAGACAAAAACATGTTACAAAATTTAATATATTTATAAACATGAGCAATTTTATTTCATGAGATCATAAAAAGCCCACCAGTTTTAGTGCAAAGTTTGCAAATATATTTAAGTTTGGATTTTTATTAATGATACCAGAAAGAGTAATCTGAGCTTTAAAACACAAAGAATAAACCTAATCAAGCATCTGACAAGGTAAAGATAGATAAAAATCAAAATCATTGAGAAAACAGGGAAACTAAGTATAAATGAGGGAAAGCATCTAACTTCAAATGGCATAGCAATGATTTTGTGAAAATGGTTCTACTTAATGTTTTGTCAATTCACTTGTTGTCAAAATAAAATTAATCATAATGATTACAATTTGCCAAGTGACAACGATATAACTTTCGTGTAACCTGTGTATCACTCCAATATTTGCCGTTAAAAGCACATACTTTGGGAGAGATTTGGGGATACTGATCTGTAATATCTTACGGACTAAAAACCTTGCTAGAATGTGTGTGACTAGGTAAAAGTACTGCTGCAATCCAACCACATTTTGCTGGAACCCAAACTTGATATACTGTCTACCCTCTTCCCACACAGCCCAGATATTTTACTGCTCAGGTTTAATAAAACTGAAGTTCAGCTGTGCTCTGAACTTTGGGGAACTTGAAAGAATAAGGGTACATAACGAGCATATGTATGAGGAAAGTGGGAAAATTAACAGGAAATTGTAGAAAAGAATGGACTTAGAGGAAAGACAAGTGGAGAGAGGAATTTCAGCAAAACCTCTCCTATTTAAAGAATGACTAAGAAATACTTTCAGTTCTTAGAATAACCTGTTTTATTCCCCTTCTTCCAGCTGGCAAATTTTAAGAATAACAGTCAAGACTTATTTTGGGCAAATCATTTATTGTTAAATGTCAGCCCTCTTTTGGTTACATAACGGTAAAAAGAATAAAAAAGGTATGTTGTAGGGACACTCCTTCTCAGCTCACAGTGATTTGATAGATATCTGAAAGAATCTAACGACTACATGAGCGGCACCTTGACAACAGAGAAGAAGAGATGGCTGGGCCCACAGCACTAATGTCAATGCTGTGCTGATGCAGCAGTACTGAAGAGCTATCTAGTCCATCAGCAGGAGCAGCCCCACAAGAGGCTTAGAGCTTGCCTGAGTGGCAGCAGGAGTCTATGTCAGAAGGCCAGAGAAACGCAACTTATCATCCGAAGCAGAGAAAAATGAAGATGGGACACACATGGTAGATGAGTTTATTCACCAGCTGAATCTCACTATAAATCCCCTCCCATGGAAAAAAGTTGAAGCCATGAAGAGTGTGACAGAACTGTCCACGGCCATGATATCAGCTATGCAAAGCATGACAACGTAAGCTAATATACTTTCCCTTCAGAACAGAAGATAGCATACATAGATTTCTATTACTTTTTAATATAAATATTAAAGCTATTGAAATTTTATCACAATCACATGATTTCTAACCTATTGGAGTTTAGAAAATTTGTTTACAATAATGTTTTGTAAACTTAAAATTTCACAAGTTTTGTTCACTTTCTATCCCTTAGAATCACCTGTGGATTTTTTATCCCTAATGAGGGTGGCTATTTGAAATTGTTGATGAAAAATAACATCAAACATCTCCTCTTTCATCAGTGAAATTATTTAGTTCTTGATTTTAACCAAGAGATTCCCAAAGTTTCTTTCTTTTTATTCTTTCTTTCCTCTGCTTTTGTTCACTATCTCTGTCCTTCACTGAACCAGATTTCCTTGGAAAGATCAAAAAAGAATCATTACTATCCTCGAATTGAGAGAGAAAAGAAAGTGTATTACCAACAGTGACTCTGTACTATATATTCTTATATAGGAGAAAGAGAGAGTAATAAATGTTATACCTAGATACCATGAACTTCTAGCCATCAAAAACCAACACTGGAAGTTACCTTTCAGAAGAAGTAGTAAGAAAGCCATGTATGTATTTTGGATTTAAACCCATGGGACATGATGAACTCACCAAAAATCAAGTATAAATGGGGGGAAAGTCTACAGTTACAGCTTTAGAAATCTAGCAAGAAAGGCTAAACACAAGCTGCCAGTAAGGTAGGAAAAGAACTAAGAGAAAGTGGGGTCAAATGTTTCAGGAAGGAGACAGTGAGTAAGTTAAATCTTTGTCATGATTAAAACAACATAAAGATTGTGAACTGATCATCAGGTTCAGCCATACGGAGAATATTGCTAAGCTTTAGTAAAGATTTTCCTTAGAAACACAAAGCACAGGCCTGAGGATATAGCTCAGTGGCACGGCGCCTGTCTTGCAAGCATGAGGTCACAAGTTCTATTCTGGTACCACCAAAAACAAAAAACAAAACAGAGAAAAAACAAACAGAAGCACAAAGCAAAGATGGGAAAGTTAGAGTAAAAATAGAAGAGGCAAGTCTAGGAAGCATTTTTGAAATATTTGCTGTTAATTGTAGGAGAAAATTTAAATATTACTTGGAGATGAAAGTGTTATCAAATATAGGTTGTATTCAAATGTAACAACACCATCTGTGTGTGCTAGTACCAATGGTCCGGTGAAGAGGGAAATCTGAAGGTGAGGGGAGCATTGTAGTTTAGAAGAGACCAATGTCTCTAGTAGAGGCCAATGTACAAGCATAGAAATTTGTCTTAGTAACAGCACACATAGCTCATCTATAGTATCAAAGGAGATGGAGGAGAAAAAGCAGAGAATATCAGCATAGATTTTCCATGTGAGTAGAAGTTCTCTTTTCACAGATTCTGTTTTTCAATGAGTTATAAATTAAGATCTGTGAGAACAATAGAGAAAGCTAAAGAAGAACTGGAAGAGTTGAAAGAACTGAGGAGAAAGAGGATATGAAATATTTAGGAGTGTAAAAATGGAGATAAATTCTTATGACTATAAAGTGAGATATGTATGTGTGTTGTATGTACTAGGGTGACACAGAGCAAGAAAAGTTGTACTTAACGATGGCTGTGTTTCAGTCAAGAGAGTAAGACCCAGTAAGAGAGAGACAAGGGAGTTGCCTGTATATGCAAGTGTCTAACTATTATGTTAAAGCTGAGTTAGGAGGAAAGGGTGCAAGAGTAAGAAACAGTGAAATTTGATGGACAAATATATCAAAGGCTTTCTTAAAGGCTTTGGATTGCATGAAAGGGTCGATTAGAGAGTGAGCCTAAAAAGCTAGCAGTCATGTAGTGAACAGAAAATATATGCGGATTTATTGAAAATCAGAGACAATAATAAAACAATGTTTATATTCCTCTCGCTGGATGGATCTAGCCACAAGGAGTCCTGCTTTTCACAATACTGTGTCAGAAGCAGTTCTACATCAGTAGATAATCCCTTTTGTTAGATTTCTGAATACAGTGTTTAGAGACAAGAAATTTCATAAAATAACCTGAGAAGATTGAAATGCTTAAGATGAGCATCACATCTTTGCAACTGTATAAACAAGCAAACAACTCAAACGTTGGAGTATTTTTCTTTCTCTGTGACTGCTTGTGTGTAGTCAAAGTAAGACTTTCTTCTACAGATAAGTTTGTGTTTTGCTAATCTGATATTTAAATGGAATTTGAAATTTCTTTTACTAATGAATTGCAAATTAAAATAGCTAATTCAATTACTTTAAAGTTACTTATCCAACTGTTCTTGGCACTGTACATTGCACTGTCTTCTTTTGAATTCACTAAACTATTTTCTCCACTTTGCACTTATCCTGTGTCCAACTCAAATGTTTAGTACAAGTACCAAAAGTAAAAAATTGGAATCGTTTTAAATAAACAGATATACAACAGGGCTATATAATTTTTCAGGGCTGATAGAATCATACACTTGAGTCTTCTCTTACAGAGTTCTGAATCTTCTATCTATAATAATAAATTGATCAGTATTAAAATACCATGAGAAAAATGATCAGATTTGTTGGTTTCTATGTTATAAAATGTAAAACCAACAAATGACAAAGTAAAAAATAACAGCATATTTTCAGTGTATGTTTATTGACCAATCTTTATCCACAAGGATAATCTACAAAGTATGGAAGATTTAAGTCATAAGAGGGATAAAATATAAATCAATGTGTATTAATACAGAAAAAAATTATATTCATTAAATAGAAGTAGGAGGATTGTGGAAAGTTTCCCTAAATGAATGGAAAGGACTTAGACAACCACCAATATTATAGGGGGATACTGGGGCAGAAGCGAGGTAGGATACAGAGTCTTGGATACAGGAAGCCTGGAGCCTACGTTTCAGATTTGGAGATGCTATGTTCACTTCAGCAGGAGCACAATCATACTGGATAGGTAGGCAGAACCGTGTGTGTATATAGAAATCGGTAGTTCTCAGTGTCATCCAGAAAACATTGAGTGTCTCTCAGATTTTCTGAGTCTCTGCAAGAAAAACAACTTTCATAATAATATTAAGATGTCATTTATCTTTTTCAACCTCATTCTTTCATGTGAGTACAGTGGAGTTTTCTAAAAGATATATGATGTGTGATATCTCAGCCGCTTGAACGCACAACAAATATAGAGCAACAGCTGCTGCCTACAAATCCTGACATGAAACAGTTATGAAAAAGATGGTAGAACAATGTGACTCTGCTCACTTGCGTCTGGGAAATATTAATTTTTGTAAAATAATTTCATTTGCATCTAAATTTTAAATCTATTGAAACAACTTTAAAATTTTGTTTTAATATTTCATATGATAAACATATGTGTAATTTGTAGTGACAAAATGTTTTTGGAATTTTAAACTATTTCAAAGTGAATGAAAGTGTCCCAGTACCAAATGTTGGAGATATACTGGTATAAATTAGTTAACTGAGGCTTCCTACCCACCGAAATGATTGGAGGAAGGGAAAATGTTCACAAGAATTTATTGGAAAATGAGGAGCCCTGGTCAAAGCTTGAGCTTGGCCACATTTATCTGCCATTTTTCACTAAAAGCAACTGTCTTTAGCATTTATAAATTCTAGTATCTAGCTTTTGTAAATTGTTTCCCATCTGTGCAATAGAGCACTAGGCCTTTAAATCCAGTATTGCTTGTATCTTAATTCAAGACCACTTTGCCCGGCTCCTTCTCATAGCTACCAGTGCCACTGTCTCTCTCAGCCCTACGCAGGCTTCCCTGGCTCCACCCAGGCACCCTCAGCCTGGACCTGGGCCTGCATCACCTTCATCATTCTCCCTGTTCAGATCTCTGTACCATGGGGTGATAAAGTCTTGAGGTTCATTTCATGAGGCTTCTTCCCACTTGCCAAGGAATCCGTGTGGCTGGCTTCCCAACCCATCCATGTCTGACTTTCCTCCTTCCTCGTTATAGCCTTTCTCAGCCTTTCACTTCTACTTCCCAGGGTGATATTTATGAATACAATTCTGCAAAGGACATTTCGCTTCAATCCCTGCTTTGGAGGAAATTCACTGCAAGAGCATATTAACCAACCTTTTTCCTTAGAAATTCAGATATTCTCCTGTCATGCTAGTGTAAATCAGTCTGTTTCCTGTTAGTGAAAGCTAAGTCAGTGCCATGGAAAGATACCTTTGTAAAGGGTACTTGACGCAAATGTGAATCACATCTCTGACAAGGAAATGCCCTCAGATACATTTTGCTTCAATGTTTTAAAGGAAGATCAAATACTATTTTAATGATAAAGTAGTCATATGTAATATAAACTAATTCATTGAAATAAGCCTCTAATGGATATTACTGCAACTACAACGTTAATATATAATATGGTACTCAATTAACCAGAAAAATATTTTCAACTTTTAAGATATTTTTTCAAATAAGCCAGGCAAAAGAAGACAAGTACCACATGATCTTACTCCTACGTGGAATCTGAAAAGCTTGATTTCGCAGTTGAGAACAAAATGGCAGTAACCAGAAGTTAGAGAGAATATTCTTCATATGAAGTGTAAAGAATAATGATCAAGAATATAATTTAACATATTCAGAGTGCCTTGAAATTTGAAAGCGTTTTCTACATCCAGCAGAAACATTTCCATTATGTACTCAATTTCACTCCATTCCCATAAGTACCATGTAGTGACATACACTGGTAATTGTCAACTTCTGTCCACTGGAAGAAAACCTTAGGATTTTCACTTAAGGTTCATTCCACAAGTGTGTATGCTGAGCATACTTAGAAGAAATAAACCTGTCCTGGTTGTTATTAATAAGTTACAGGCTATGACCTCTTATTTAGTACATCCTGCTCAGTAATTATTAAATAACTATGGAAGGAAGTTTGAGGCCCTCTTAGTAACTTACCTCACTCATATTTTTGGCCTTGTGGTCAAGACTGCCAGAATATTAAATATAATCACCATTTCCCAAAGAATTGTTATTCCACTTACTCTTCTACTTATTCGCTACATATAAATCTGACTACATAATGTGTGAAATACGCAATTATGTGAAACGTAATAGAAAATCAGCCTCAAATTTGTCATTTCTAATTATCTTCAAATGTTAAAGTTCCTTGAAATATTCTTCCTTTTAAGTATAGATTGTGTGGTTTCTCTGGTAAATTTCAAACCATGAGAAATAGCTCAAATACCATCCCCTCTGAAAGCCTTTATACTATGTCTACTTCACTGCCACAGGTAAATTTAAATACTCCTGGACTCATCTTTAACATGGTAAGTTTCACCATATTTTATTACGTATATGACTTACACACTAATTGGTCACTTTAAGTAATTCAAGGGCAGGCATCATGCCATATACCCTTTTGCATTTTCAACAAGAAGCAAATACTGTTAAATAAATAAATGGAAGAAAGAATACATCAACCAATAAATGAAGGACTGTATGAGTGAAAAAACAAATAAACAGGTGATTGAAACAAGTAAATTTAATAGTGTACCAGAGTTAGAATTCCAGAAATACAATGCAAATTTCAAGAGAAATTAGAGATGCTTTTTTGCTTTTTTCTTCTAGCTCCCATTTCAGTCTTTAAATTATTTCTGATTTAATGGAAATGAAAAGAGATTTTTTTTCACTGAGCTAATTTTTTCTATTTTAATGTTCTTTCTGACTTTAATTAAATATCCTCCCAGAGCTTGTCTTTTGGCTTCTCTCTCTCAGAAGTGAGGCAGTGAGTGCTCAACTCGCAGGCTTCATGAAGATTTCACAGCTCTATTTTTAATGCTTGCAGGAGAATTGAAGACACACGTAAGACTTTTTAAAGTCTTATTATTGTTAATTCCAACAAACTGTTACAGAAAAAGAACTGTTCTGATCTGAATTATGCTAACTAATTTACATAATCAGAGATTTGTTATCCCTGCGACTTTGTGTGCTTGTAGGATGTTTCGTCTTCCGAGAGGCAGCAAATCTGTATCTTTATACTTTTACACATTGAACAGTAGTGAGCCCCACTCTAGACGCCAGCACTGTCGAGCTTCCAAGTGAGCATGTGTCTCATAACAGGAAAATTGTAGAAACTTGATGAACCTTGCTGTTCGGAGCTGGTCTGAGACTTTGCTTGTCAGTCTTTGTTCCTTCTTTCTTCCAATAAGGTCAGCTACTTTGCGGATTTTTGCCCCTGTAGGAGGTCAGGTGCTGTCCGTGACAGCTTTGGTCAAGTTCACTTTTTTCTAATTGGATTGAAGAATTTGCTTTGGCTATTTTGCCAGAATTCTTCACTTTCCTAGAGCTTTTGAAATCATCAATCTCACATATATATCACTTGGAGAGCTAGCTTGACAGTTTTGATGGGCCATTATAGTAGTTTAAATTTCATTTTTGGAAGATCTCATCTGACATTTCAGACTTATTATTCTACCTTGAAAGCTGTAGCTCCATAAGGCTCTGTCTTTGATCTAGGGTCATCATTAGTTAATGCAATGATACACTGTCTCCCCCTGGTGTGAACGTTAACTTGAAAATCTTGTGAAGTACCATTCATTGTAGGTCTTTCTTCATTAGTAATTACACGGGGCAGTTTGAGAACAGTCTGTACGTATAGAAACTCTTCCTATATAATTTCACTGATTATTGGGATGAATAGCAATTAGAAACTTTGGTTATGTTTGATTAAGTATAAAGAATAACTTATAGCTAAAGTGACACTTCCTTTTTATATAAACTGGAAAAGGGAAAAAGAATACCAACTAAACCTTGCTGGTTTATTTTCTTCTCTTTTGCTGCCACCAAAAAAATTTCTGAAGGTTGCATTAAATCAAGCCAAAGAGTGATTATAATTAATACTACTATAAAAAAAAGTCATTTATAGGTTTAGTTTGCTTTCAGCAGATCTTTTGTAACATATATATTTCAAAAAGAAAAGTGAGGCAAAGGGTCATTTTTTTGAGGATGACTACATAAAATAGCATTTCTCTAAAAAGAAAAAGAAAATGCTGCTTTCGTATCTTGAAAAGACTAAATGGTTCACAAAAATTATTTACACACTTGTGATGGCCTTGTGCATTAAACATATTGCATGACATGGAAAATATATGCTATATACTTATACTTTAAGTCATTATTATCAAGAAATGATTGTTCATGCTTGTTTACTTTTAAGAGAAGTTACTGTGAATTGAGATATATTCTGGCCGACAGCAGTAATTGTTCTCAATATTTTTTCCATTTGTGAAACTGTAAACACTCAAAGAAAACATATTCAAATAAATAGAAACGTGCTGATTTTCTTAGCCACTAGGTAGATAATTTTAGGGGCAATCACTGATGCTTGTCAAGGAAGAGCTATTGCTCCTTTAATGACAGCTAATATTACTTCATGTTGTACTTTTGTTTCAGATAAACCCCGTCAGAGAAACCCACAGGGAACCAGCCCAAACCATTGGGTCATTCTTCCTCATTCATCCAGGTGCCTTAGATTAAACTTCACTCGTTATAGCACTAAGTTCTCTATCCAGCAGGTATTCTCCTGAACCATGCTTTGAGGATGCAATCTATAAAATGGTATGATCTCTAACAGAGGAGCCTTAAAAATGTGCCTACCTGTACATCTGACAAGGAGTCTTTTCTACATGAATATGTAAGTTTCCCTCCAAATCACTCTCTCTTTGCTCAGAGAGACATATAGCTTCAGGAGTCAACCCCAGTGCTCTCCTTAGTAGCCAAGTAATAACGATTTCTTTAAACTTTTATCTTCTGATTACAGTCACCCAAGGGTAAACCTATTGTTTTCAGTTACAGTTTGGGCTGAAAGAATATTAGGATGTTTTCCCTGAAACTATCTGATTATTTTCTACAACATCACTAATTTTCTTATGGTGCTTTCTTTTGGCTACTAGAAATCTCTTTTATTCTTTCAAGTACTTTGAAATCACAGAATACTTCTGGAATTTCTTCTATCTACTATCCAGATAATTGTTATTCTACTCACCAATCTATGATGACACTTGATTCCCTTCAAAAGGCCAATTGATTTCCATTAATCACAAGCTAACCACTGCATGATACCCTCAGATAGACGATATTATCTCATTACATTACCTCAAATCTGAGTCAAAACTTTCCTTTGCAAGTTTGCACAGATTTTCACTATGAATTTATTTTTTTATTTTAAAAATAAAAGGATGAAAATATTAACAGACAGACAACATTTTACAACATAGCAAAGGAACAGTACAGACAGTATGGAGTTACAAATAAAGTGGTAGGGAATTAACAATGCTTGTTGTATTACATATTGATATCTTCAAAGTGGTTTCTCATGAAAACAGATATAGACATGCAATTCTGTTTCTTGATGTATTCCTATTTTGAGTTGTGGATATTTTGAGGCTAAAAAAATGAGACAAAACTGCAGTGAAAAAAATAATGTGTCCAAGAATTTTCTCTTCTCAGTGTCCAGAAGAGTGCTACTTGACTGAAAGCATTTCCAACACATAATGATCATATTCACCAGTGAGAAGGATACAGCTGGCCCCCTGTACCAGCTCTTCTGGACTAAGAATATACGATAACCTCCATCACACACATTGGAAATGTGTATACAGACACATATGTTTATTAGCAATCCACGGTAATAGACATGAGTAGATGTGTAAAACAGTGTTTTCATGGATATAAAGAAATATAAAAAGCACAGATGTATAAATTGAAGTTAATCTAGTTGTGTGAGTAATATCCATCAAATTTGCAGAACTCAGAGGAATAGAGATGATAAGAAAATGGCACATGTCTTTCTCTCCTTCTGTTCTCAAATGCAATTTTATATGTGCTAATTAACTACTGGGGGACTATACTTCTATTTTCTTTTGATCATGTGAGCCAAGAAGGAGATTTATAGAAATACATTGATATTAACAGAATCCCATTACAGCAAAACAATATGTGTAACCACATGAGAGCACTATAAAAGGATTTTGTTTTCATTGTTGTCAGAGGCAGTTTTGTAAATTCAGCTTTAAAGTATAAAAGTGGCTTTAGGAAATTCAGTCAGGAATGTGTATTACAGAAACTACTTTTAGATGTCACAGCGATGGTGTACATTTCTGTTTAAATTAACTGCAGGGGAAATCAAAAGATTTGATTATGTACACAATTTAATGGAATGAGAATTTCCTAACTAAGGGTGCAAAGTTATATTCTGCTTTTGAGTGTGCTTATTTTTTTTCTCATACAAACCTCTGTTGAAAACATGTCCTTCTATATTAGACCTAAATTCCATGGGTAACCTGTACTTCTAAGCAAAATAAAATTTCTGGCACTCCATTAAATATCCCTTTTTCCTCTGTTAATTAAACAGTTCTTTGTGAAGAATCCTTTTGTCACCAACACAGCATAAGTAAGTGGGTCAAACTTCAACTATCAGGTGCCCCACCTTCCCCGCCATATTGGTGGTTAAGAAATGCAGACATATCAACACAACAGAGCCCTCCCTTGAATTTTGTTCAAACTATTGGGGTGAAGACTCCTTCTATTTTCATTAGGAGAACTGGTATAAGAATAATGGGGCCTGAAGCTGCCACCCACCAGTGTCCTGACTTTTTTGCCATACCATGGAAAGACAAAGCCAGAGGAGAAAGCCAGCTGTGAGCAAAGCAGAAGAAATAGTCAGTAATTATAGGATTAACCTCATGATGTTCAAACCCCCAAACCCTCTTGTGTAAATATTTACTCCTTGGAAATCTTCTTGCCTCTAGCATTTGTATTAAATATATTTTCTTTTGCTTTTTGTAGTTCAGTGGGTTTTTCTCCCTTGCAACTTAAAAATTTGTGCCTAAAACACATACATATTCAGCACTTGACATGTTGGACACAAAGGATGGCACATCTTAGTTGGAAATGTTGAAAATGAACTTTTAAAAGAAGAAAATGTTCTTGAATTTTATCCTTAGACAATGAAGCAGTACTTAGAAGTAGTTAAATGACTTAGTTTTCTTTGTTTTGTTTTGGTTTTTTTCTGGTACCGGGAATCAAACTTACAACCTCACACTTGTCAGGCAGGAGTGGTGCCACTGAGCTAAACTCCCAGCCCCTTAGTTATTTTTCTGTTGCTGGGACAAAATACCCAACACACAAAGTTAAAGGGGGAAAGGCATATTTAGCTCACAGTCTGTAGAGGTTTCAGACCATAATTGGCTTGCTCCAAGGCAGGGTGGCTTGGCAGAAAATAGTTCATGGCAGCCAAAGACAGCAAAAGCCACAAAGAGAACAACAAAATTCTTTCTGTCCCTTATGTTGTATGTAGGCTACCTCCTTAGGATGGACGTAACACTCATAAACCCTCAAACCTAGGCAGAAATGTGACAAACCAATCAGCGGACTGATTTACTAATCACCCATGCTTAATCCCAGCATCACACACTCTAGCTTCAGCCATCTCTGTAAAAACCCTATGACTACATGAGGCTTAGGGGGGGGTTATTTTCAGTAAAGATTTTTATATGTAATTGTTTTTAATAACAACTTTTCTGAAATATTCTATTTCATTAAAGTGTGCATTTCTTTTTATTCATTCAGTTTGGAATTCCATTAAGACTTATGAATATAAAAATTCAAGACTTTAGTCAACTGCAGAAAATTTTCAAGGATTATGTATTTGGTATTCTCTTTTCTACTCTGTATTTTCTTTCACACCAATTAACAATATATTGTTGTATCTAATTTATTCTTTCTTACCCATGAGAACATTTTCATTTTACTGTGTCTCTTTAATTCTCTCTGGTTCACCCCTAGTACTTTGTTGAACTCTTATTTACAGTTTGCTCCTTTTCAAAATATAAATCTAATCTGACACTTAACTCTTCTATAACATTTTTCGTGACTAATTTTTCACTCTGTTTAGTAAGTGCCATTTGCTGGTATCTGCAGCTTATTGATTGTAAATCTTTAACCATTCCCTAGATACTTGGATAGAATCTATGGATTATTCCTATACAAGAACTATTCTGTGTCTAGACTGTAAATTATCAAATATTTTGGATTGAATGATTCGATTTAGACTGTAGCAAATAAAAACTGAAGTATATTCCTTAGACAAATTTAGTTACAGGTTAGCTAACATAGTTGTACTACTGACTTCTATCGCTTTATTGAAAGGAACAGTTAATGATTAATCATTTGATCAGTTTTACATGTCTATATTTGTTTTCCTGAGTGACCAGTTTGAAGAAATCAATATGTAATACAACAACCATTGTTAATTTTCTATCACGTATGAATTTCAGTATTGTTGTATTGTTCTTGTGTTATTTTGTAAATATATGTGTTTGTTAATATATTTTCATTTTTTAAAATAAAAAATGAAAGGAACAGTTAATGTTTAATTCTTTGATCAATCTTATATGCCTATAATTGTTTATCTGAGTAATCAATTTGAAGATATCAATATGTAATACAGCAACTGTTGTTAATTTCCTATCACCTTTTCTGAAATTCTGTATTGCTTGCATTGTTTTTGTGTTATTTCTAAATGTCTATGTATCCATTAAAATGTTTTCATTCTTTCTCATCTTTAAAATAAAATTAAAACAAAATTAAAAAGATAAATTTAGTTACACTTACAGCGTTTACACTTAAAAATGAATATAGGATTTAACAATTACTTATAAAGAAAAATCATTGATTTATTTTATAAAGAAGCGAAGGAAATAGATGTTTTCTAAATTATGCTCTTCATCAGTTTGCTGACAATTTGCATAGTATTCTTCTTAAGAAATCTTTATTAAATTTGAATATGGTGAACAAAGCTTGAAGCATCATACATTCTGAGTTCAAAAATACACTGCAAAGCTGCAATAATAAAAACAGCATGACACTGGAATACAAATAGATACATCAATCAATGGAAAAGAGTAGAGAGCCCAATGATCTATACTTTTTTTTTTTTTTTTTTTGGTTTTTTGGTTTTTCTCCGGTACCAGCAACTGAACTCACGACCTTGCACTTGCCAGGCAGACGCTTTGCCACTGAGCTAAATCCCCAGCCCCAATCTATACATTTATAACCACCTGATTTTTAGCAAAGGAAGTGAGATCATTGTCAAAAAAGTAACATACAATATATTGTATGTAGGCTACCTCCTTAGGATGGATGTAACACTCATAAACCCTCAAACCAAAGCTGAAATGTGACAATATCTGGATAATGTAATAGTATCCAGCCATAAAAACAAAGGAAATCCTGTCATTTTCAGTAAAATGAATGAAGCTTGGGGAAATTATGGTAAATGAAGTAAATCAAGCACAGAAAAACATCTACTGCATGGATTTCATGCATATATGAAATCAAAAAAGTGGTACCATAGAAGTACATAACAGAATAATGGTTCTTAGAGGGAGGGGTAAGTGGGGTACAAAGGAGATGGAGATATCAGTTACTGAGAACAAAGTTACAGTTAGATAAGAGAAATAAATTCTAGTGTTTTATTGCATAATAAGATGACTATAATCAAGAGTATTGTACTGCAATTTGCAAAATACCAGTACAGAGAATTCTGATTTGTCACAAAAATGTAAATGAATTAGTAGCTTTGGTAAATTTAACGTACATTACATAACACACATAGATATAAGGATATAATATACTGTGGCCCATAAATATACAATTTAATTAGAAATAAAATGAAATAAAATCTACACACTTACTTTTAATGTTTTTAAGTTGAAATGCATGATATGTGATCTAGGTATAAGATAAATGCTTACATTATAAAAATTATTACACTAAAGGAAACATGGTCATTAACTGCCTCAAAATACATTCTTTTGCTTCAACCACACTATTCTTCTTCCTACTTTCTGATGTAGTTGTGGAACTTTTCTTTCGTAAGTGTCTTTATCAGGTGTGATTGAAATTCAGTGAATGAGGCTGAGGAATGAAATTCAACACAAATGAAGGCTCATAAAACATTTGATGAATCTTCTCCCACCTTTTTCACTGCATGTCATTTTCATGGGACTTTTGTCTCTTTCTTAAAGTCAAAATTACCCTGAAAGGTAAACACTTTGAATCAATTCAGAGCATTCAGACTGCCACAACAGTGCAACTAAAGACACTCATAAAAGGGGACTGCTAAAACTGCTTCAGAAAGTGCCAAGCACAACTGGATAAGTGCACTCAATGTGAGGGGAAATATTTTGAGGTAGATTAATGACACTGAGTCTTTTACTCTCATATTTTTTCTTAAATTTAAATACTCAATTTTATGCATCTATTGGTCCATCAATTGGTAGATTCTGACTATCATAAATATAATGTTTACTGAATTTATCACTGAAAAAAATCACTGAACAAGAGCCTTAATTCCAATTATAGTCTTCATACGCACTTTCAGCATCATGACTAAGTATTTCCTCTTTGTTTCCTAATAAAATTTCAAAGGTCTTAAACATTTTACAGTCTCAGAACTGTAGGAAATATTTATGATTGAATGAATACTCACTTTTTTCAGAGACTACACTAAAAAGATGCAGACAACACTATCATAATTTGATCTTAATTATAATTTTACTATTTTATTCATCAGATATAACATGTTTGAGAATCACAAAGAAAAAAATTAAAAGGTGCATGTATTGGCACTGTGGTACAATGGCCGCCATTGAGTTCATAGCTTAGTGCTTTACTCAGTGGTAAACTTCTCATCTTGTATTTGAGAACCCTCTTCTCTTGTATCATGTTTTTTTTTTGCAATAACAGACAAAATGCAATATGTTGAGCACTTCTCCTTCGTATGAACACCCTTTCTACATGAATGTTTCATCCTAGGTAAGCAGCACATGGGAAGGCATGTTCAGCAAGCAGTGACATTGCCTCTCTAGTTAGGCACCACAGCAGTTGAAAAGTGTGTTGCACTTGTACATGTGTTGGTTCTGCTTGCTTGTGCAGTGTTTTAAAAAAGTATGACTCCTTTTTATTACTACTAAAATTAACACTTGGAAAACATTTTTAACTTGACTGTTAAAACTTAGATAGCCCAGTTTTATTTTCTTCTCTCTTCTTTGAAATAAGTTAGCTTCATACAGAAAATGAGTTTGCATACTCTTCAGGTAAAATTCAGTTTTGTTTATTTTTTAACCACAGAGATTATTATTTAAATAATGGTTAAAACTTACATTTTAAATTGTGTGAATTGTGAAACTTTCACACAATTATTTGCCAAATAATTGATACCAGTGTAGACATTGTGACTCACTATAACTAGTTACCAGTTTAATAAATCTAATCTAAGGTCATCATAGATTCCTGTTTCATTTTTTTCCCTTGTTGCTTTTCTAAATCATTTCATTCTCAAACTTTTGTTCTAAGAACAAATGAATTTGCCTTTTTTGATTTAACACTGTTCTAATCATTTCTACTTAAGACTATTTGTTTTATGGTATTTTTGTTCATATTTTACTACTATCTTCATGCTTCAGTGAATAATTTTGGGGATGCAATAAAGCAATATTCTAGTGACATTAAGAATGTAAATTTAACAAATTACTTTAATAAAATACAGTTTACATAAAAATGCCTTTGTCAAGACATTAGTCCATGAATGTTAGCCTGCAACCAGAAGTCTAACACAATATTTGTAGTCTATTATTCAAAACTTCATAATATTTATAATAGATTTTGTAAAAATGAGTTAATCTCAAATTTCAAATGTACAAAATGTATCTGAACAAAAGTTTTCATTTTTTCACATCCATACAAAATTGTCAAATTCTCCTTAGCTAAATGATTGTCCCAGAGGTATACTTTAGGAAGTTGGCTCCAGAGAGAGTGGAGTCATTCTTCTGAGGGAAGACATATCTTTCATAAGTGAAAAGTAGTCCACAGAATATTTCAGAGGTTCACATGATAAACAACTGGGCATCTGCAAGAGGAGAGAAAGTTATAATGTAATAAGACATATGCAGAGGTGATGGTAAAGAGATGAAGCAGAGCCACTTTTGTCTGAAAATCTGTAGTTTCCACTTCTTACCAATAGTATTTCTGTAAGCATTCTCTTTCAGGATCTATTGCTACTAGTCTGCTGAAACCAGAAAGTAATACATAATTTGTCACTCTACACAACAATCAGTAATCTGTTGCACCTGGTTTAGTAGGTTATTGACAGCAATGGACTCACACGATACACTCTTCCTTCCTCTGCCCAGGCATGCAACTGAGCCCCAGATTCAGAAAGTCAGCTGGCTACTTACCATTATCATTTTCACTCATAGTAATTATCCAGATGCTAAAATCTTGATTAGCATCATGTACTTTGCTCGTGTCTTCTTCCTTATCTCAGTAAATCTACCATGAGTGACCCTATTACACAAGTCTTTTTTTCCTTCATTCATCCATCATTAAAGCCTGTCAATCAGCACCAACTCTGAAATGTATTCAAAATTTATCTCTTTTGTCACCACTCAAAGCCAAATCACCATTAACTATCAGTCAGGCTACTTCAAAAGCCTCTTAGCTTCTTTATTTGTAAATCCATTCTTTACATTAGAAGCCAGATTCATATGTATAGCTCTGTAAAGACCTTAAAGAAGTTACAAGACTGCAGCCAAATCCATATGCTTATACCACTGGATACCCAGCTTGCTAGGTTTTAGCCAGACTTCCTCTCCATTTATTCCAACCATGTAAAAAATTTGGTTCCACTGCAGTGATTTTGTACTTTATGTTTTAGAATAAATGGTCTTGTAATTGTCATCTGCTGTTATTTTTTGAGTTCTTTGAATCTTATATACAAAGTCATTTACTTATTGAAACATCCCCCAATTATCTAAATTATCACTCTGTTTTGTTAGTTTTTTTCTCTTTAATATAAAAAACAACAATAAAGTCAAAAACAACACAGAAACAATAAAAACAAACATGACCTCAAAACAAAATGATAGAAATTAACCATGGTTGGTTGCTACAATACATACTGATATCTTCAACAAAGTTGCTCATAGAAGACCCCAAAAATTCCACCAAAAGACTTCTAGAATTAATAAACAAATTTTGTAGCATAGCTGGATACAAAGTCAACACTCAAAGAGGATTTCAAAAAATGGAAAGATATTTCTTGCTCATGGATATGAAGAATCAACATAGTGAAAATAGCCATACTATCAAAATTGTTGTACAGATTCAAAGCAATTCTGATGAAAATACCATTGTTATATCTCACAGATCTACAGAAAACTTTCCTAAAATTCATCTGGAGCCAGAAGAGACCCCAAATAGCAAAAGTAATCCTAGGCAACAAAGGCAAGGCAAGAGGCATCACAATCCCTGACATGAAATTAAATTATCACTCTGATATTCTCTAACACATTTACCTGTGTTAATTTCTTCACAGTAGCTTTCCTGACCTAAAATTAGGTTTTGTATATCCAACTATATTTTCTCTCCTAGAAGGAAATCCAGCAACTTTTATTTGTCATTATATCATCAGTGGCCAGAAAATCATGAAGAAATAATAAATATTTGTTGCATAAATGTCAAATTAAGTAATTAATAATTTGAAATGTAATGGACAACAGGGAAAATAAACCATGGCTCAAGCTGAGAGACTAAATGACTAATTAAATAGTGATGAGATTAATGTGGATACAAGCCTAGGCAGCGCATGATATTTATCAAAAGCATTTTGAGTTGGCTGAATAGGAGGAGTCAGGATTTTCTAAGTACTGACATTCAAAAGTAGGAGTGTAATGGAGAGCGAGGGTCAAGAAATACAGAACTGAATTTACTGGCGTGCAATTATAACTGAAGTGGATGAGCCCACTAGGATGAATAATACAGAATGTCAAGGATTGGGAAATGTACAGAGTTAAGGAAATGTGAGCCAGAGTAGGAAGATGAACTCAAATGCACATCCTCACCAAGTATGAGGGAAGAGATTCTTCAAAAGGAGCAAAAGCTCAGCAGCACCGAGCACACTGAGTGCTCAGCAACTACCGCGGAGGATGAAAACTGAGCAATGTGGGCTGGACTGGGACGGTGATAATCTGAAGCCAGCTTGCAAACGCTGAGGGGTGTGAGCAAGATGAACGAGTGGACACGGTGAACACAGAATGTTCTCCCAAAGCATGCCACTACTTGACAGAAAACAGTGTGGAAAAACAATTTGAGTATAATTTCACCATAAGAGCAACTTAAGCATGCTTGTAAATCAAGGAAGAGAGATCAAAGAAGTGGGAGGATTAACGATGAAGGCCAGAATGTAGACAAAATCGGTACCAATATAATGACAATGAAATGACTGAGGTTACCTGCTCAGATAGTGAGGGGCTTTATCACTTAAATATATTGTGAATTGTGTAGGCAGATAAATAAAAAGCATGCCTCACAGACAGAAGCACTGTGACGACCAAGCTAGAGAAAACCACTTAAGACGGCAGCATAAGCTACACACCACTGACGAACTCTGCTGAGCGGAGCCACCAATTATTGATCATTGGGAACAAAGTTTTTTGCTGTGCTGCAGTTATCTGTCACTTTTCCTCTCCCTGTCGCCCATACCTGTCCAATTTTAAAGGAAAACTTAGCTAGCAAAAAATTACAAAAAACAATGAAGATTATACAGTTCATTTTTTATCTAATTTTCTTAAAATAGCAGTACAATGCCACATAAGCAAGACTGCAGTACTACTAGCCCTTCTTTTTCTTCTCAAATATGTTCTCATTTCAGATGATAAATATTATGATTCACAAACATCACATATGAAATACATAACGTATTTATGTCATTTAACAATGACTTGAGGACTACTCAGCAATTCATGGTGAAAAAGCAAAAGGACAGCAGAATTCACCCATGCGTGGGACTTGTGAGTTTTAGTACCTTGTAATAAGAGGCTGTCTACAGGTACTGCGTAGTAGACTGCAGACACTGCTCCGGGCTGTTATCTCATTTAATCCTCACTGCAAGACTAGCTGGGAAGGTTTTATAGTTCTCACTTAGTAGATAAACTAGGAGACTGAGAAATTAATTAACTTGACTAAGGTAATAGCAGCAAATAGTGGAACTTAGTATCAAAAGCGACAATTTGTACAATTTTAAGGTATTCATGAGCACAGAAGTAAAATGATTATGATGTGATTTAGGAGATAAATGAGACCAGTGGGAGACTTTAATCTAGGATGAGAAGAAAAAGACAAGAGTTGAACCCAAGGGCAAAACATTTGTTCAATAGACAGAAGGGGCTGATTGAGTGAGCAGATGAAAGACTGTGGTTAGAAAAAGGGATTTCAAAGTTTGCAGCTATGTTCCTACAGTCCTAAGGAATACTGAAGCTCAGGGAAGTAGTCATGTTTGTGAGTGCCCACACATTAGGGCAGTTAATGAATGTGTTGGAAATTTAAAAGCTCAAGAATTTATGAGCCAGTAAGTCAAATGGAAAAGTATTTACATAACATTATCAAAAACTGTAAAATTAATTTTTCTCCCCTTTATCACCACTTCACCTTTTGTTTTTGTGCTCATTCATTCATCTTTCATTCACTACCTGTAGGAGTTGCAGAATCTAGGCAATAATAATTTTTTATGTTTTCTGGTCCTTTGATGTATTTCCTTTAGTAATAATAAATTTATTGTTCCTATGTGACCTCTAAGTCTGATAATAACTTGTTATTTTATAGCAGAAACAGGGAGTTACCTAGAAGGAAAACTGTTCATTTTTACAAAGAGAAATCTTAAAACTTTGTCTTTATGATCCCAGGTCAGTTTTCCCATATCTACTTTTGAATACTGGTCCTGAAGAATTTCACATAAAAATGAAACTCTCTCTCTCTCGCTCTCTGTTTCTCTGTCTCTCTCCCTCTCATTCCTCTCCCTGTCTTTTCAATACTGAGGATTGAACCCAGGGCCTTCAGCAAGCTAAACAAGCATTTTTTTCTCTGGCTTACATCATTAGCTTCTCTTTTTTAAATTATAAAATGCATAAGCATAAGAAAAATTCCCTATTATAATTGAATACTATATGAGTACAAAACAAACTGTGTTCACTACAAAATCATAGTTGAAAAGGATATAAATATTGTAGCCAATTCTAACTGTTGCATACTCATTAATATGAAAATGATAAAATCATAACTTGATAAAACATTTGTGTATGCAAATATGCAAAATAGAAAGTTGTGTAGTAACATTCATCCAAAAACACTCAAAGACAAATGGAATGAGAAAAAAAGTTCTATGGTAAGATTATTGGTAGCTATTTTTCTTTTAATATTTTGCATCAAATATTTATTATGAAATTATAATACCAGTAATACAGATATATTAACATTTAAGAGAATGCAAAAAGATAAATGATTCTTTTATGAAATAATTTTAATGAAAAATTATCTCTAGGTAAGTTTTGTCCCTATTGCTTTGAAAACATATAAATCTCCTATACACATACAAACACACATCTACACACACGATAGAAATTCCTCTGAATCTAACACCAAGCACTGAAAAGAAAAATTTAGGAATGTAAAATTAAATATACAATAAATGCACCTTTTCTTGATAATATAAAATATCTATTAATGTGCTCCAAATATTTTTGTGTAATTACCAATCAAAATGTTAAAAATGTAGTTGAAACTTATCAATACAAACATAGACTTATATATTGATTAGTTTGAGATCAATTTTCCACAGTGTTCAATAAACCCCACAATCTATCTGGTCTTGCAATAAAAAATAATTCTCCACTGACCTATTTATGTAGTAAAGGAAAATTTGCTTTTCTTTTATTAAAAAAACTGTCTCTTTCAGATGTCCTTCAATAGAAACAGATTTCACAACAAAGAAAGGAAACTCATTTGATCAAGTGATATTGTTCATTCCTTTGTTTGTTCCAATAATTGCTACACTTTTACACCAGAGGAAAAATTATCAAGACTATCCCTAAAATACTTTTTCTTATGTTAAAATAGGAAGTGTTGTATTTACACATAAACTGAAACAACTTTGTTTGACTTACGAGAAAAACAGTGATAAACCCTTATCACCAATATGTAACAGCCTCATGAGGGAGCAGCACTTTGGATTTAGAAGTATTGAAAAAGAATATTTTACAATTTTCCACTTCCTTCCCTTAAAGATAAGTAGGAAACATCTTTATGTGTTAATAATAAATGGCTGTGGATGAAAAAAAAAATCCATTGGTTACTAACTTACTTTGCCAAACCTTCCCATTAGATTTATCAATGCGCCATACTTTAAAAACTGCTTGCACTGTTAGCCTGTTAAAATAAATTCCCCTTGTATTTAGCTGTTTTTCAGTAATAAAGGACCCTAATTCTTGCAATTTAGATCTATTGACAAAACAACAAAAGTCCCTTAAGAAGGATTGGAAAATAAACAGAAAATACTGAAAGTGCTAAGATTCAGTAAATATCATCCAGTGACCTTATACTTTCCTAACCCTTCTGTCCTTAAACATCTCTACTTCTACAAGTTGAAAATTTCCTTGTTTGCATGGGCTTTTTTTCTAGACAGCAAAACTGTCCAGAAGCTGTCAGATTCCTATAGTTTGGGGGATGCCCAC
Organism: Chinchilla lanigera; assembly: GCF_000276665.1. Lineage (NCBI taxonomy): Eukaryota > Metazoa > Chordata > Mammalia > Rodentia > Chinchillidae > Chinchilla > Chinchilla lanigera. The sequence continues at coordinate 11,971,793 of NW_004955428.1, forward strand.
GAATACTATAGACATATTTTTTAACCTTACTTGAAGTTTCAAGATTGCTTTTTGGACAATTCCAAAATACCTATCACATTTCATATTGAATGCTATTTACAAAATGGTAGTGCATTCTCCAGCACCCTTCAGAGGTCACAAAATGAATTCTCAAGTGAAAAAATTCAACCAAAATGATATTCTCTCTAAACTATAGTAAACAGTTTGGTTGGAGGATTTTGCTGTCCAACTTTAGTTTGGGAAATATTTAATTTGCTTCTGGCAATATTAGTCCCATTTAATCTGCAAGTGCTTAATTGTGAGAGTACACAGAAGAAGCAGAGAAAACTTGGCTCACAGAATCTTATTCATTCCAGGTAACTTCCTGTAGTTCATTAGTCACTGTCCACGTCTAATTGGACTCCAACTGGAATCCTCAAAAAGATAAAGAAGGGAAGTCTAAATTAATGCACTTATCATAAAATATTATCTTCATCATTCTCCCATCTGCTTGTGTTTATATCTCTTTCTATCAACATATGTATCCCAACATGTGCATTAATACAGAAACAGAAAACTTCCTGTCTTCCTGAGACCTTTGAAAGATTTTAAGGTTATCAAGATAGCAGCCAAGATGGCTGTATAGATGTAACTGGCACATGATTCTGCTGCAAAGAAAGAATCAAAATAACGAAGGAAAAATTATATTTTGAGGCCAGTATTGAGGACTAACTCTGGAAATCTGAAAGGAAGTAAAAGGAACTTGAAGCAGCAGGGATAGTCAGAAAAGTAATCCAGAGAGGAGAGCAAAGCAAATTGCAACTTCAAGTCCAGCTTGGCCGAAGCGGGGGAACTTGGGGTGGAGGGAGGGGAGGCTCGCCACTGCCACTGGGCTGGGCTGAGGAGGAGGCAAAAAGAAAAGTGCTAGTAACTGCAGCCATAGCTGCAGAACAGCAGTCCCAGCTTCAGCATTCTACACTCCACAGGCCTCAGAGTTTAGGGACCAGATGGTCTAAAAACCATTGTTTGCTCTGTTGTCTGACAATAGATTTTTTTCTTTCTTTTTCTTCTTTCTTTCTTTGTTTCTTTGTTTCTTTCTTTCTTTCTTTCTTTCTTTTCTCTCTCTCTCTTCCTTCCTTCCTTCCTTCCTTCTTTCCTTCCTTCCCTTCTATCATCTATCTATCTTTCTCTCTTTTTCTTTCTTCCTTTTTTTTTTAAGATAGTATCTCACTAATCACTATGTTGCTCAGGCTACACTCAAACTTGATATTCCTCAGTCTCAGCCTCCCAGAGTCCTAGAGAGCTGTAACCTTTATGGCATTAAACAGTAGAAGGAGATCCTGTCACATTTGCACACAAGTCAGATATAGCTTCTTCTTGGAGCATAAGCCTCTGGCACAAAAACACCCTGGGTGATCTGGTTGTTTACCTTACAAAGGAAGAGACTTCCTTCCTATAGATTTGTTGGGTGAGAAAGTCTGCCAGCTTTCCACTCATCACAGGCATGCTTTTCATTGTGGCCTTGTCTTCAGTGTCCTACCTGGGGGACAAGGTGCTCAGAGACTGCTAAGTTACACCTGCAGCAGGATCATCATCTTGTGTAAACATCCTTGCCTTAAGATAAGGCTGAAAGACCTTCAGTGCTTGAGCTGCTCCAAAAGAAAAGAGGGTGGGGTGGAAAAAAACACAGGACACCTCGAACGAAGAGAACAGGCCCACTTAACCTGGATCATAGTCTTGGATAAAACATTTTTTTAAAAAACTAATACATCTGTGTGCAGAGCTGAGTAGAATTTGCCTCATGGGTTAAGACAGCAAGGGGAGAGATACAATATGAAAAAAAAAAGATTTCAAGGCTTTTATTCCATTTTATCACCCATCAGACCTCTGCACACCTAAGGGAAGAGTCAGTGTTCACAGGAAGAGCAGCTTTCAGGTCCCAAGAAAATAACCCAGGCAACTGTTGTCACAACACACTGCTCAGAGGCGTTATCTACAACAAAGCTGATGGGAAAAACAACAATGTATTGCCAGCTCTGAAACTTCCAGAATTAGTGATTTTAAATTGACTAAGAAAAAAGTGAAGTTAGAGGACTCATTTAGAGCTTTTTCCTGTTGTGCTCATTTTTGATTTCAGGAAAACATGCTGCTTTTGTAGTGCCTTAGGGTCTGTTGATGTATGCCATGGCCCACAAGGTATGAATTTACTGTGCCCAGGAGTTTATTTTATTTTCCCAGCCTTCTCTCCTGTCACTGTCTCTAAATGTCTCAGCTTCAAAGACAGAAGTCACTCTGGGGCTTCCTCATCCCCCAGAACACAAGGTGTTACAACAGCCACTTCTAGACACCATCTTGCCCTAGAGGCTGGTAATCAGTCCTCTCATGCACCAGAAGGTTTAGGCTTGTGCAGCCCTCATAGAGTAGAAGACAGCCCCCTTAGCATCCTGCAGTTTCAGAACCAGCAACTGCTATACCCACAAACCACAATCCCACCTATACTTGCCCCACTCCAAGTAGGGAAGGGATCCCCAGCCTTAAGTCTTGAGACTATGTCTTACTGGTACAAAGTCCAGCATTCATCTGTGACGATCCACTGGAATTTGGAAAAGTCACAGTCATATTCCAGAAACATGGCTATCAGCAGCTCTAACTCTTGGCACCACCTGTACTAGCAAGGTTGGAACTAAGAAAAGGTCTTTTGCCCAGCCCATGAGCTTGAGATTGCAGCTTCTAGCAAAAAAAGCACCAGTACCCAAGACTGTCCCCAGCTGCCAGTGTCATAAGCTTTACATCCAACACAGCTTTATCCACGTGACTTGGGGTCATTCCCCATCCATGTCCTGGAACTTCAGAACCACAGGTACCAAAATGTCTACAGAAAGCCTTTTCCATGTCTAGGATAACTGATACCAGTCCCTCAAGCCCAAACATTGCCTACACATGGGCCAGAATTAGCTGTTGGTGCCAAAAATCCTGGCACTGTTTGTACTTATTCCTTGAGACCAAGAGAAGGTACCATCTGGATTCCACAACTCCACAAAAGTGGCTAATAATTTACAAGGGCTCAGCATCAACAGCAATAACTCCACGGTGCATACAGGAGGTCCTCTTTGTGTCCCACAAACTCTAGTGCCAAGACCCTGTCATCATGTTGCAGAACCTGGGAAAGGTCCCATGCCATTCCCTGGCTTCAGATTGTGCCTGTTGGTGCCACAATCCTTGCAACTCCTTGTGCTTGTCCCAAGGGACCTGGGAACATTCTTCTCCTCTTCCCACAACACAGATCTGTGGCAGATGATGCCATAAGTTCTACTGCGCTCAGCATAGCCTGCTCTGTGTAGCCTGAGATCATGTCCCTTTGGAAGTCCACGTCCACTGCAGCATCATATAACTCCTTTCATGAACGACTGCAGTCTAAACTACTAAGCCCTCATAGATGCTGCTGACATCAATCAAAGATGAAAAATCACACAGAGACTATGCCTTTGAGCTCCCCCACCACCAAACCCAAAGCATCTATTCAATTTGCAACCCTCAACCCCATCAAAACAAGTTACAAATGTGATCTTCCCTTGGACCAAGCCTGGAACAAAGAATAGCAGGTGACCTGTATATTGCAAAGGCCACCTCAAGGCACAGTCAGTTCCCTCAGGCTCAGAAGTCCTTATGAACTACTGCTAATCTTGCCAGCAACCTGGATGAGCTCGGGAATAGATGCTTCCCCAATAAAGAGTCCAGATAAGAACATGGCACCAGTCAACAAATTATTTTAGGCTTGTGAGGTCCAAAACACGGGACCCAAGGAAACTATGCCCAGAGGCCTGACCCATGGAAACTATATTAAGAAGAAATATACACTGCTTTAAGTCACTCAGTGTCTTGTGATTTCTTAAGAGGAAAAGGAAATTAATACACTCATTTTCCCAGGTCACATGTGATAATAAGTAAAACCTAGATTAATCATTAGTAAAACCATTCATTCCATGACAAAAATCTCCACTGTTGCTTTCCTCTAGCATCTGGCTACATTCCTATCAAATCTAGTAGTTTATAACCTCCTCTCTTTACTTTGAGCTGTCCTCCGGTTGGCCATGGGCAATGCTTTAAAAAAGGAAAACATAATATAGTGTTTCATGCCTTAAGTTTCTGCTGCTAATCATTTCACCTGTCTCAGCTCTCTCAGTTCTGTGCATAGCAGTTGAGAATGATTTAAATAACTCAAATTTTTTAAATAGGAAGGAGAATGATTATGTCAAATGACAAGAAGGATATCAATAGGAAAGACTCTAGGCTCTGCAAACTAAAATTTCAGTTCAGCTTCTCTGTAATTCTTTTAATAATCTCTCTCTTTAAGTTGTTTCAATCCTGCAGCACATCTAGGAACTGCATCTGGACATGACGTGTCTAACATTCAAAGAGAAACTTTCTCTCTCTGTCTCTTTCTCTCTCTGTCTCTTTCTCTCTCTCTTTCTCCCTGCTTCTTTCATTCCCTCTTTCTCTATTCCCCCATCCTTAACCCTTTCAAAAGAAACCTGCTCAGAAAGTCCCAGCTGACTTTTCTTTATGTATCATTAGCCAGACCTAAGTGTCACATGTCTCTCTTAAACTGTTCATTGATAAAGCTGAACTAATTCCTTTCCCAGAGAAAAGGTTACCTTCCCTAATTACGTGATATGATCAAACTAGGATTTTATCACTGGAAGCACCCTGAAAAGATAAGGTAGTTTAGGAAAAAAAAAATTGAAGTAGTTGTACTTGGTTGGATAATAAAGATCAAGCAACTACTAGTCAGACAAAAATAGGCAAGAGAAAGTTAAAGGGTTAGGGATGCAAAGGATGATCATGATCTGACTAGGGATAATTGTAGCCTGGATGAAGGACTATCAGCATAGGAAAAATCATTTATGAAATAGATGGTAAAATTAGGAGGATTTTTTAAAGTATTATAAAATATTCATCTTCCCCCAAACACTGCACAGCCTAACTTCCTGCAACTGGTTCACTTACAAAATTGAATTACTTTCAAAGATAATCTGAAATCTTGGAAATACATATTATTCATGTTAAAGGTCACAAATGAGTTAATTTCTTCTACCAAATCTGAACATTTCAAACTTGAGAGCAACTAAAAAGTGACCACCATGCTAATTGCGAATACCAGAGATAATTAATTCAAAATATGAGAGCCACTTAAGCATGAACAGCCTTCATTTCAAGATAGAAAACCAAATGCAGCAAGTGTTCAAGCAAATTGTCCTCTCATAAAAGTTCTCTTATATAACTGTAAACCATCCATTCCTTTAAAGAAAAAGAAACCTTCAACTGGCATTATGAAAAGATTCATGTCTTTTAAATATTCAGCGTAAGGCTTTAAATTGTTGTACATGTGAATAATTTTGTGAAGTTTGAAATAATTATATATGACTTCCCATAATTAAAATAAAATTGTTAAATTAAAAAAGACAATTAAAGTTAGAGTAAAATGATCTGCGTTAAAATCATAAAATCATCATTGCTCTAATTATTAGCACAATCCATTTTTAATCTATGACATTTATAAAGCCAGAGATTTTACTTATCCAGGCTTATTAGCATAATAATCATTGCACTTTACATGGGTTGAACAATAAATTACTTCCCTTATATTTAAGTTTTGCTCAGACAAACAGAATTAAATGTGTGTTGAACTTAAAGGTTAAAGCCCCTTCATTAATTCTGTTATTGTTTTTCATAAGCCAAGTTCTTCATTTGGGTACCTCTTGACTTTATAGCATTGATTCTAATCATTTTCTAGTAATGAACCCCGTTCTGACATGAGATAATGCCTTTGGGCACTTTTTCTTGTAAGAAACTTCAACCTTTAACCCCATTCAATCCATTTGCATAATCACTTGCATAGATCTTCCTCTGTTTGGGATGTGTCTGAGTTTTTCTTCATTAAACTTCAACTTTACTAACTCAGAACAATCTCTTTCTTGATTTTCTTTTTATGCTGTATTTTTTTTTCCCTTTTCATTGCTGCACCAGGCCAGTACTCACTGTCCCTGACATTTCATTTTAGTAATTGGCTCCAGAAGTATCTTCAGTCACAAAATAGTACTCCTCTAGGGTCTCTAACTTGCTCAATCTGAATTCCTGCAGACTGTAGACTGGCAAACTTGAGAACAGAATCTGGATGCTTCCATTAGTTTTCTATGTTCTCCACATTATATTTCCAACATTATACACAATTTAATTGAAAGAATCATTATAAGGCGGTGTATGGATTCTCAAAGTGCAGCCTATGTGATACGCACAATATAGTCATTTCTCCCCCTTTGAATGTACACATGACCTCTTTTATTAGACTTGTACTACTTCACTCACTTGCCAACCAGTCGTTTACTCTGCCTGTAACTATTCTTTAAAAAGAATCTTTATGACAGGTTCTACTAATTTCTCCAGGGCTTCACGTGCTTCATCTCAGACACATCAATTTTAGTATTTATCTTCTCCAAACCAAATTAAATCTTATCAGTTATTCCTTTCTCTCTAGTGACATAATTTGAATAATACTGCACCCTGTCTTGTACTTTCTAAAGGGTTTTTAGGCTCCAGACTCTTTCTTGTCCTCTGACCTAGACTCAGATTCCAGCAGGTGTCATTGCCCCCTGATCCATGTGTTGGTCAAGTATCAATCTATCACATCAAGCTTCTCACAACTTGAATTTTCTCCTTTCACACTTTTACAATAAGTATCTACCTTGGGCTGTGTGTTCATGTATTCTAATACCTGGCCATATTTTCATATTCATCCACATTCTTTTCAAAATCTTTCCTTGATTTCCCATGGAAGTTCCATATCATAACTATAACCTTCTGTTCCTAGATCCATCATTTATATTTTCTCTTTTTAAAATTTAATTGACACACAAAAAACAACTTAAAAGTGTATATTTTATGGGTAACAATAATTTAATACATGTATGCATTGTGTAAAGTTACACATGCCTATCCTCTCAATCATTTCTTTGTAGTGAAAACATTCAAATTTTTTTTCTAGTTTTTTGAAATATAAGTACATTTTTGTTATCTGTAGTAACCTTAGTTAGCTTATTGCTCCTAACTGTAACTTCTCACACATTGATCAACCTTCCCCCACTCCTGCTCCTTTCTTAGCATGCCTACCCCACAGTTCCTCCTACTGTACTCTCAACTTCCATGAGACCAATGCTATTTTGTCCTCCACATATGAGTGAATCACACCTTTCTGTGTCTGGCCCATTTTATTCAGGTAATGATATATAGATCCATCTATGTTGTTGCAAATGACAGAACTTCACTCTTTTATAGATAAGTAGTATTCCTTTGTGATTATGCACCATATTTTATTTTTCTGTGTGTCAGTTGATGGGCGCTTAGGTTGCTTCCATTTATGGTCATTGCAAATATGTTGCAAAGCACATGCGAATGGAGATGTCTCTTTCTTTAACATAATTATTTCATTTCCTTTTGTTATATACCCAGGAATGGCATTACTGGATCACATGGTGAGTTTTACTTCTAATGTTTCCAGGAATCTTCCTATTGTTTCCCATAATGGCTGCACTAATGTGGATTCCCCAAACATAGTTCTTCCCCAAACATAGTGCACAGAGGTTACTTTTCCTCCACATTGCCCCAGTGCGTATTCTGAGAACTCACTGTGATTTTAATTTACATTGCCCTCATGCTTGCTGATATCAAGCATTTTTTCAATATATGTTTATTTATATTTCTTCCATCTCTATAATTTCTTTATTCTGATGCCATTTCCTGAAAAGCAATGGGAAGGCCTAGAAGTCTACTAGTTTTCATTTAATTCTCTGGAATGTTTCCTTCAGGATTTTTGCCCATCTCTTCCTGATTTACCTGTCTTTTTTATCTTAAACATCGCCACTACAGAGAACTTTTCCTGACTGCTCTGAAAGATTATCGCAAGGATTGTTTAATGCATTGTCCTTCATTTGCTTTGAACTATTTATAATTAGTTTTAACTGTTTGTTTATTTAATGCTATTTTTCTGCCCATAGAATACAAGCTCCATGAAAACAAGGGTGCTTCATGATTATTGTTATATCCTTGATATTTAGGGTTTCTTATTTGGTCCGTAGCACAAATTCATTAAGTGTATGATAAACAGACACATGATGCATGTGTATAAATCATGTCAAGGAAAGAATGTAATTAATATTTGCAAACCAGTGTATAATAAATCTCATTCTCAAAAGCAATATGGAAGAAATGAGAATCCTCTAAAATTTTGGAATTGCATACATGTGACACCTTTAAATGGCTTACTTTTTACAGGGTACAATTTCTAAACTTCCAAATATTCTAAAATACAGGTATCTTACTCACTTTCTTCTTCTTGTTAATACCTTTGAAGCTCAAATTAAATGAAGGGTTTAGAAATCAAAGTACCTGGGCTTTCCAGGCAATTGATAAAGACAATTTTATAGACTGTAAATTCCTGGAGACTATGAGCTCCTTGAGGGCATGACTGAATAAAGCTCTGAAACTCTAATAGTGCCGATAAAATGTCTCCTTGTGAATACTCAGCAATAGTTTGCAGATGGTGAGATCAAGAGTTATACAAATTCAATTTTAGGTCCAAACTATTGACAAATGATAACATTAATGAAATGATTTTGGATTTCTTTCCAGCCTTAAAATCTGGAATCCATATTAAATACACATTTGCCGAGTGTTTCAGGAGCAATGGGACCTGGTTGGTCTCCGATGGGTGCTCTGTGAGGCATAGTCGTGCTCTTGGCTCTGAGTAAACTGTTTAAGCAGTAATGTGCAGTGCATTCAATGATCTGATTATGTCTTACGGGAAGGCCCACCTAAAGATTTCACTTAGTGCTTAGAAATGCTTCAGAAACCTGAGAGAATCAAGTGTACCAGGAGGTAAATATGAGAAGAGTCTGAATCTCTACATGACATCCAGACTTTTATATAGAATAAAAGAAAACTTACACTTAGGAAGAGTGGGCATTGGGGAACATTTTACTTATCACTGTTAGAATAAATATTTTAAAATAATCAATAAACTCCTTGGATTTCAACTAAGAAAGGTTTAGAAATACAAATATCTCTAAATTAGCATGCTACATCTCTCTGGCTTATGGGACTGGTTTATATAATGAGAAAGAAGTCCTAACTAAGACCTTCAAGAAACTCAAAAAATAATTTCTAAAAGAATGATCTTTCAGAAACAGGGTCCCCATGCTTAAATAAAAAACATCTCTCATGTGATTTTGACTAAAGTAGTGCAAGGAGTGTGTACTAAATCTTCTTTGGGTAACAGTGCCCCAGTAAAATAAGAAAATTCTATCCAACAAGGTTTGTCAATGAAAAACGCAGAGAAGGTTATTTTAAAAGCCATAAGTGGTATGGAGGACAACAGGATGAGTATTTTCCACAGAGGAGAAAAAGGAGAAATATTTATTCTGCAATGACTTTTACTCACCAATCCCTGGTACACCCCCAAAATTGTCAATGATCCTTAATTTTTAGGTTCCACTAAGAGGTTTATAGCTGAGGCTTATAGCTGAGTTCTGTATGAACTTCTCTACACAGAAGTGGCTGCTTCAACACAGTTGTATATTTATGTAAGAGATGCATAAGCTCAGGAAGATCTACATCATTACCAAAAAAAATTATAATAATAAAGATGACCAAAACACTGTGTAAACAAATGATTCATTTCAATTTGGATTGTTTTAAGAAATTTATCAACATAAATATTTATGCGTGCATATATGTGTGTAACAAATACAAAACCCTATTTATAAGAACAGTTTTTCCTTGTGTAATTTTAGCAATAATATTGCTTCAGTCTAACTCTTTCAATCAAACAATAAATGTACATGTTATGATTGGGCAAAATTACCAGTGACTGCCAAATGCCATCCGATTCTTTACATACACTCAAAAAGATAGCTGTCAGGGGAAATCAAATATTGTTAACCCCATTTTGAAAAAATATGTAAAGATATAAAGTGTTCTATGTGCACAGTTCCACTATTCAAAATTACTGTAGTAGGAAGAACCTCGACAATTAAGAACAACACTTACATTTGAATGCAGAGAAGATCACATATTTTAATCCATTTGGGCATCTATAAAAATACTATAAATGAGTAGATTACAAACAACATAAAATTATTTCTCATAGTTTTAGAGTGTGGAAGGTCCAGCATCAATATAGTGGCAAATTACTCTCTGAAGAGGACTCTCTCCCTGATTTGTGAATGCTCCCTTTCTGCTGTGTGCTCTTATGGTAATAGGAGCAAGGGAGATCTCTGGGATAATTACGGCACTAACCCCATCCTGTGGGCTGCACAATACTGATCTAATTGTTACCAGAACCACACTTCCTGACATAAATCGCATTGGTGGTGACATAATATCATCAGCACTGGAGATTATGAGTGGTATAAACATTCAGAACATACCAATAAAATTATACATATTCATTTTTTCTATTTTTCATTGGCTCAAAATATAGAATGAAGATAAATTCAGGTAAAAAATGATTCCATGACCATAACAATGGTAATGACCACAGCCAAATATACATATATATGATGTTTTATGTTGTCTAAAAATTTTGAAAAATGTGTGGGTACATTTGCAGTAGTAGGTAAAACACTTATGTCTTCATCAGCTTTTCCTAAATGTGGATTTGATTACAAGTTTGAGATATCAATAAAGAGCAATGTCTTTACATGACCAGAAAGAAGCAGCTTTTGCAAGAAGTTTTAAGAATGAGAAAGAACTGCTAAATACAAGGCAGCAAAAGATGGGTAAAACACATGGTACTTCCACTTCAAGTTCTATGGAAACAAGTTTGAAGTCTAAATAAATAAGATAGCATCCAGCAAAATGTAAATTGGCAAACTGACCCTTCACAAAGTAGACACAAAGATGAGTTCTGAAAAGTGATTAGAAATACTCTTAGGGATAAGTTAACAAACTTAATGGACTTATACTTGAGTTTCACCTAGTTTCTACAAAGAAGCAGATAATTCCAAACAAAATATCTCAAAACATGTCAAAAAATAAAAAAGCCCAGGAAATTTTATGAAACCAATAAAACACCAATTTTAAAATCAGTTAAGTAGTTACAAAGCAAAAACTATTGACATTTTATTAGCGAATATTGGCTGCACATTTTCAAACAATTAGAAACTATAATTCAGCAATGCTTTGAAAGAATTTACATTATGTTAAGCTGCAGTATATTTCAGGGGCACACAAATGTTTTCATGTTACAAACAAAATCACACTTCAGTAAGTAAAATGAAGAGGAAAGCTTTATGTAGGCTCCCAATTTTTGAGGGTTCAGTTCATAATCAGTTGGTCTCATTTTTGGACTTGTGCACAGGAAACACATCATGATGGAAAATGTGGTGGAAAAAGCCACAAAAGAAAAGAAACTACAATATCTACCTTTCTTTCCAAAGCCAGAGTCCCAGGAACCTGCAGAACTCTTACTGGGTCCCATCATATCCCCAAAAGGCCACTTTAGGGACCAAGTCTTTACATGTAATTTGAGGGACACTTAAAATTCCAGCTACAGCAGTTTGTTTTTGGATGCAAAACTTCATGCCTGTCTCATAATACAAAAAGTATTCAGTTCATCTCCAAGAATTCCTAAAGTCTTTTTTTAATTTTGTTTTAAAAAGCCAGACAGAATTTCAGAACAAAATAATAGGAGAATAACAATAGTTAATACATTTCATATTGTCATCTCCAAAGTGGTTACTCAGATTACAACATATAGACCTAAAAATTCTCCAATCCATATCAGCGTGAACTTTCCTTTTCAATGAACTAAGAGACACTAATAGTACAGCTAACTTGCATTTTTTGGCTTTTCCCTTTCCCCCATCTTAGCTACTTTTCCCTTTAAAACAATTTCTTCCCATTTCACAATATCTATTGTACATTTTAGACCTTATTTACTCTTTTAATTTCTCACACCATGGACACAATATGATGTTCACCTATGTGAAACTGATTTATTTCTGTTATTAGTATGGTCTCCAGTTGCATTAAATTACTTATAAAAGTCTCAAGATTATCCTTCTGTATGGCTGAGTAGTATTCTACTGTATAAAAATATCAATCTTTCTTATCCCCAAATTGTTAGCTATTCCATCATTGTCTAAAGATTCCTCTGGGATTAAAGCAAACCCTAAACTGTGAGCGCCTGTAAAAATCAAACCACAGTCATAAATTTTGAGGATGCAATGATATCATGGGTCCAGAGTACCCATTCTAAGTCCAAAGGAGAGTAATAGTGGAGTAGAAAGGAATTAGCTCAGAGCAAGGCGTTAACCTACCAGGACAAATATTTATCCTTACAGCTGCTTGCCTGGCAACAAGCACATACTGTAACTAAAGGTCCCATGGGCCTGGCAGCCTCACTCCTATAGTTGTGCTAGTTGTAGCCTATATGGCCACTCTTTTCGCATGCTGCTAGCAGCTTCTCTCAGTGAGTGTTCTGTTCCTAACGTCTACTAACCTTTTGGCATCTCCACTGCAGCTTCAGCTTCACTCTCACGGCTTCATTATGCACTACCCTGCCAGGAATTATTTGCCAAATGTTTGGCAATGCATTCTTGGTCTCTAAGTTTTTCTTTGGAAATCTCCATGTCAGTTTCCGTGACTCCTTCTCTCTTGTATTCTGCATGTCTGCAAGACTAGCACCAAGGTCAGCCGCCAGTGAGAACTATGCCTGGCTCCATTTGAACCATGGTTGCAGTCATCTCTGAATGCATTGCTGGATTAGGTGGTTTGGGTGAGCAAGACGCTCTAAGGTTATCTCCTTATAATACACTACCATGGAAAGTCTTTGAAACAAATTTACAACTATGCATCTGTAAGCCTGTGATGGCTGGAGCCTTACAGATTTCCAAGATTTCTTCTAGGCACCTTTCCCATTGTCTTGATACAAAGCTCTTGGCTTCATTTAAATTGTGCTCATTTAATCTCTTTAGCAACTTCTCTTACTTCCATTGTACTTTTTACAAGTCTTCATTTTCCAGCTGGGCTGTAAATGTTTTCTAAATATTTTCTTTCTCTCTTTTGCTCCTGATTTTCACTATAAATCTGGCAAAAGCAGCTAGTAATACCCATGCTACAGCATGAGTGTCTTGAAATTTCCTCTGGGAGAAAAACCAGTCCATCACCTTTAAGTTCAGTCTTCCATTAAATATCAGAGCATGGGCAAAATACTTCCAATTTTTTGCCATGAGGTAACAAGGATGACCTCGAGTCCAATTTCACTTTCATCTGAGTTCTCATCAGCATAGCTTTTACTGTCTGCATTTCTAACAGCACTCTGCTCTTCTGAATCTCCCTGAATTGCCTGTTAATCTCCGCTTCTAGCATCTTGGCTTTCTCTAATGCACTCCAAAACTTTTTCAACTCCTCCTCCAAATCAATTCCAATTCTTTACATTAACTGGGGTACAGCAACAGCCACCTACTTCTCTCTAGTAACTTTCTACAACTGTCACCTTCCTGTCTATAAGAAATATACCTGAGATAATCAATCTATAAAGAAGAAAGATTTATTTTATCTTATAGTTTTGGATGTTTCAGTAAAAGTTTGACTCGCTTCTGCTTTCTGCTCTATGTCACGGCTGCACATCAAGCAAGGACAGACATATGGACACAGGACACACCAAAGCTGATTACCTCATGGCTGGGAAGTAAAAGAACAGCAGAGAAAGAGACTAGAGCCCCACATATCCTTCAAGGGAATGTCTCCAGTGAGCAGAAGACTTTCCACTCATAAAGGTCCCATTCCCAGTAACACCATGCTAGAGACCAACTATTTACCATATGTTTCTTTGGAGGATACTTAAGATCTAAACTAAAGAAAGAACCAGGTTAAAAAAAAAGAAAGAAATGCATGTAAAAAGTACATATGATACATTATTTATAGGTGTAATTATATATGATTATAAAAAAATTTCATATAATATAAAAGCAGTTCTCTACATATATAAATTCCTTTCCATCATTAGGTCTATTTCACCTTTTCCTAATGTTTCAATGATAAATGAAGAATATTTAAGCATCCACATAAATTGCTGTGAATTAGTAACATGCTCAGATCTCATAGAACACAAAGGATGAAGAAAGATGCTTTTAGATATTGACCTCAGAATTTTTTTCAAAATGTCCACAGGTTGTTCAGTATTATTAGATGTTCATTCAAAACTCTCACTTGCCTGGAGTATCTCTGATCCCTATTTTATCATCCCGCCTCTGTTCTGGGCTGACAGCTCTCGAGTTGAAATTATCTTCTCCTTGCAGTCAAACTTTAACAATCCAGTTATCTTTTTCTCTCTTTATTATGCATCTGTCTTAAACCAAATGAGAAGATTTTTTCCAGTGAGACTTACTCTCCACACTTGGTGGAAATGAAAGTAACTTTCTTTATTACAGAATTGAATTCAAATCAAAAAAGGTCTGAACCCCATTTAAAAGACGGTTTTGTAACTGAAGACTTGAAAGTATTTCTTTATGAAATAGCATCACATTAAGACAGAGGATGAAGGCCCTGAGGATAGCATTATGATGAATCTCAGAGGCACTCTCCTAAATTATGGGAACATGGCCAAAAAGCAGGGCATGAAGAAGGACCCAGAAGGGCAGGGTGACAGGAGAGAAGAGCAGCACTTTGTCCCCCAGCGGGCAGTGGCCTTCCTCTCCAGCCTTCAGTATGGAAAAGGACAGTGTGAACTGAGACAACAGACAATGAACAGTGTGGGAGGGGAAGGTGGAAATGAAAGAAAAGAAATGAAACAAGAGAAGAAAAATAAGATCATGTGAAAATGGTAATACAGTTTTATACAGAACAGGGTGACTTGAAATCTGTAATACTCTCTAATGCTGTTTAATAAATTCAGGCTGTAAGTGCATTTTAGAAATGAGATCTCTTCCTCAGCTGAACAGGGGTGATCTGTACTAGGCTTCATACCATACAAATGCTTCCTTTTTATGCCCTCTGAGGACAATATATAACTGTGAAGATGCTTTATCGGGACCATGAGTGTGAGAGTAGTAAATCAATAGTGTGAGAGATGCAGAATGCACAGCTCTATCTCCTGCTGTACCAGTAGCACCTAGTTGCTCATATCTGGTTGTCAGTCAAGGCTTTGCTGACAACTCCAGTGGCTGAAGCAGAAGGAAGGGAGGACAAACTAACTTTCTCCAGTACACAAGGACTCTCAGGGAATGACTGGACCCTTGCTTCCAGAAAAATACTTGGCACTTTCAATCTTGGAGATCATTTTGAAACTCAGAAGAAAATTAGATCAACACAATATCACTGCCAAATTTAGAAAGTTGTTTACATATCCTTCAGAAAATATCAGCAGCTTTTGAGAGTTTACTTTAAATAGCTACAGATTATATTTCCGGTTTAATACCTGGGGCATTAACTCTATTCATTTTACTAGCTTCAGTGAATTACACTTTTGGAGCATAACTGAAATGCACTGAAAATATGTCCTCTAACCTGTGATATTTCTGTATCATTTACTATGAAATTTGTGAGGTTTCATTTCTGATTTATAAACAGATGCAAATTAGGACACAGAGTATTTACATTCTTTCATTTCTAAACCACATATATAAAGTTTGACTTTAAAATGCCACCGTGCCTGTCTGTTTCATAGACTGTATGTATTTCTATTTGTCCCTTGTAGTTCTGGTACATTTGGAGATTGAATTTTTAATTTATTATTAGGCAAGAATTAACTAAACAATATAATGTCACTGAGGATAAAAGAGTATTTTTTTCTTTTAATTCCTGAGACTTCTATAGATTCTCAGTGAAATAGAATTTGTAACCATATCATCATTAATATTTTTCTTGTCTTCTTTTAATTGGTAGTTAAATATCTAAGATCTTTTGATTCTTGGATTATATTTTTAGGAAGAGAAAATCTGTGAATCTGTTCCCATTTATGTTTTTCATGCAAGACAAATATGTATGAAATGACTGTCCTATTTGTTGAGGACAGAGAAATATTTGTTTTCAGGAGACAAAAGCACATATTGCATTTCCTTGATAAGCATTTTATACTAAGTACTGTGAATCCATTTACATTATCATAAATGATTGCTTGGGTGATGAAATACAAATCTAAGTTTTAAAACTCATAGGTCTATAAAAGTTATGTCACAGTCATTGAATGATAGAGATTAGACAAATCTACTTTGAATGCAGACACTGATTTTATAATGATAACTAACAGGAGCAAACCCCTGTAAACAAACCAGTACCTCCTGTACTCCAAATTGGGACAAATTATTTGATAGGTCAGTAATTTTGACATGATAATTGCTGAGAAAATATTGTTGATAAGATATTTCCATTTGAGTAATTCTTTTTCAGGAAATTAAACACCAAAAAATAACACATATTCTTCTAGAAAGGCATCATTATATTCTGTATTCTGTCCTTGGTGCAGTCACTGTCCTTCTATTTGCTGCTCAGACTCTACTGCTTATAGTTACAACTTTTCTCATTTTTGCCTTCCAGTAATGTGTTATAAGCTGTTCTTTCACTTAAGCAACATAAAGGATAGATTCCAGGAAACAGGGAGCTAGATCTTCTGCAAAGGGGAATAAGAGATGGAGATAGGACAGAGGAGTGGGGGGATAAAAAAAGAATGAAAAAAACAAACAAACATAAAACCCTCCATTCAATAACAAAATGCCTGTATCATGCTCTTTCTCTTGAACTGCATTAAAACTATGTTAAAATAC
The DNA here is from genome assembly GCF_000276665.1 of Chinchilla lanigera. Lineage (NCBI taxonomy): Eukaryota > Metazoa > Chordata > Mammalia > Rodentia > Chinchillidae > Chinchilla > Chinchilla lanigera. The sequence goes on from NW_004955428.1 coordinate 11,988,592, forward strand.
CAAAATAATAGGAGAAAGGGTGTGAATAAATATGCACTTTTTAAATGGGAAAGGTTAAAGATTAAAAAGGTAAGGTTAACAGTTGGTTAACATATGATCTGAATAAAAAGTAAACTCACATAAGCAGAAACAAAAATATGTTGATGTTCTCTTTCACATTCAAGACAATGTTGAATTGTTTGGCTAACATCTCCTGTAGGAATTTCAAACACCTAGGTCCCAGGTCCTGCTTCTGTCATTGTATGTGTGATGGTCACAAAGGACAAAAATTCCACTGTGCTTCTTTCCTTGTAGGAGTACTGATTTCTAAACTTACTTGAGATTTTTATGAAAATCAAATGAGATCTTATATGTAAAAATCCCCTGACAACTGCGATGGTGTTAACAAATAGAGTGACTGTTATAATTCCCTGAGATTTTGCACATCTTTTGTTGTCAAGTTAGAAAGACAGAAACTCCCAAAAATATGACACATGAGAACCTTAAAGATTCCCACGGAATAGAGAACTCCAATTTAGAGTAAAACTTTAGGAATTAAAATATCACGGCTAAATTGAGAGGTTTGCTTTGTATTTTCTACCCCTTTTAAAATACAATTCAATTTCTTCATTAATTCTTTTTCTCCTGTCAAGTATTTCAGGATGTAGGCTGATGATAATATTAAAAACAAGGCCCAGCATGGTGACGCATGCCTGTAATCTCAGCACTCAAGAGGCTGAGGCAGGAGGATCGGATCCTTGAGAGTTTGAGACCAGCCTAGACTACATAAGTGAGCTCAAGGCCAGCCTGAACTGCATAGCTAGACCCTATCTCAAAAAGACAAAAAATAATAATAAAAATAATATTAAAGACACTATCTTCCAACAGATTTTCAATGTTTTACAAACTGAGAAAAACATAGAATAATTCATATTCTGAGTTTTTATACTTAGATATTTCTAAATACATAGAATCTACTTGGGTCTATCCTAAATAGATGCAAGTTTGACTTATTTCTGGACTTTTAAATGCTTTTTTCTATAATAAACATAAATTTATTCTATTTATTATGAAGAATAATTTTCTATCATGATTTTTTTTCAGCAAAGCTAATAGGCCTTAAATAAAGATTTATTTTGTTTTTGTCACATGCTGTAGTAAGATTGAACCACTGTTTACTTTTCAATTAAACAACACAATACCATTAATATTAATAGGGAACGTCTCTAAAGACTAACATCAAGTCATTTATGTCTTTTCAGTGCTAATATGAGACCAATCATTTTGAATAATTGCAGTTCAGATGCCAAGATTGTAGAATAAAATCATCAATATGTGTACACATGAATATGCTAATGACTACTAGACTATTTTCTATAGTAGGCATTAAGATATCTTATTTTCTGATTCTATAATGATTGAAAAATATTTATATTAGCTTTCAGATTTAAAGAGAACTTGAAAGAAGTTCAGGATTTTGAAATATTTAAAAAGTGATAAAAATATTTCTTACATTGAGGCTTATTTATATTCTTTCAGATGTAATCATTATGTTATACATAGTGTCCCATTTATTCTACATTTCTTTTTCTTTTTCTTTTACATTACTACTAATCTTTTTTTATTATTCTTTTTCCCCACCATAACTTTTAAAATTATTTCTCCCTGATAATGCAATAAAACACTTTTACAATCATTCACTGAATACAAAACACCTGCCACTCTCCCCATAAATATAGAGTGCTTTTCCCTCTACCTTCTTCTCTCCACAAAGCGATGAAATTTTCAACTACTGTTACCTGCTCACTCGTCTGCCTTTTTCTAAGTTATACTCTTAAATTTGAAGCAAGATGGATTCTTACTCTCCTTCCCAACCTACAAGCCATTGCCAATGCATCATTTTCGTGGAATTATTTAGAACTTTTAGGCACCTTACAAAAGGTCCCTTTTCGTAATAATAGATATTTAGGCAAATATTGCATATTTTTAATGTGTTCTATTTGTTTGTCCTTAATTATTTTTAAAATATTGAAAGATTGTTTACTCTACTCCATCCATGTCTTATTTTGAGGACTTTAGTATTTTTGTTTTCCCCCTCTCCTTCCCTCTTTCCCTCCCCCTCTCCCTC
>NW_004955428.1:11990798-12020440 GCF_000276665.1 Chinchilla lanigera
CCTCTGTCTCTCCCCCTCTTCCTCTCCCTCTCTCTCTCCCTTTCCCTCTGTCTCTCTCTATCTCCCTCTCCCTCTCCCTTTCCAATCCTTCCCCACTGCACTGAGGATTGAACTTAAGGCCTTCTATTTGCTATACAGTTGCTTTAACACTGAGCTACATCCCTAGACCTTGGGAACTTTATTCTAATTCACATATTTTTAATTGGTGTAAGGTCTTTTCTTTTAATGCTTGATTGAGAAGATATATTTTTTTCTTGTTCTTACACATTTTAATTGTTTTTTCATGACAAGTTAGACATTTTCCTTGAACACTTCATGAGTTCTTAGTAGTCTACCTTGTAGAGCTGAAACTGAGAAGTCTGAAACAAGCTTATTTTTTCTATTCGCTTTGAAGCTCAACTTTTTTCTATCCCATTAAAATGTAAGAAATATAGTAAGTCATGTTTAAATTTGCAATATTTTTGTTCAGTGCCGTATGGAAACAGGTAAGCAGAGAGAACTAATGAGTCTGATTTCTCTCTTATTTGGGATTTTTTTATTTTAAACAGAAAAAAACAATAACAAGTCTAGTAATCTGGACAACTAATTTGGGGACAACAATCTGCAATATAATAATCACTGCTGAACTCCGACCATCTTGGTTAGGGAAATTTTTTTCTGTCTCATCTTTAGTTATTACTTCTATCACTTATTCCTTTTGCTTTTAGAAATTATGTTAATCTTTTCTTAGTTCACCAAAATCAACTTTTTATAATGTTTCTTTTCCTTTTTTTCATGATATTTAACTTCATATTACATTCCCTGGTATTTAAACTATTTCTGGCACTTTATTTGCCAGGCCAACATTCAGATCTCAAGTAAGTATCCTATTTTCAAATAATCAATTAAATATTTCACTTGACAAGTCACATTTTACTTTTAATTTTGTTCTACTTTCTTTTTATTGTGGAACTTTATTTTCCTTATGTAAGTCTGTCAAAAGTGACTGCCTCACATAGCAGCTAGCAATGTTTTGACCAGTGAATGTCATTCTTTACAGACTTGTCATTCTCTCTAGCTGCTACCCAGTTTAGATGTGTTGCGACCCATCTGGCTGAGCTCATAAATTTGAGTCCAGTTGTTGTTCTCTATCAACACTGCTCTTATGGGGGACTGACGAGAAAAATAGCTGTTGCTTTATAGGCTATTCCTGAGAAAAACCAGGTTTTTAGGGTTTGCTGACACTCTTGAGGAAGTGTATGCTCTCCCTAAATTATCTGCACCTTCGTTCTGGTGAAGCTTGACCTTGTTGCTTGTTGTCCTCATGGCTGGAGAAGTCAAATATATTTGGACAAGGACAGGTCATCATGGGTTTCCTGAGAACAATTAACTTCCTGGAGTTATCCATCATCCATAGTACTCTCTAGACATATTATTGCCCAAATTTTCCAACTAGTGCCAAGAAAATTAAGACCCCATTTGACTAAACGCATCTTCAGAAAGCACAAACTACCATGAGGCTAAAGAGAAAGCAAAGCAAAGAAAGCAAAGGGGGGTGGAGTATATATTCAAAATTCATGTGCCCTATTTACTCCCAAAGTTCTCTCAAAGTGTTGAAATGAACCTGAGTTGTGTGATTTCTGTTAGTGTTAAGCTGTGAGTAATTGGACAAGAATGCTGTGGATACATATAATAATAAGAATTTATGTTAATTTATTGGAAAGGATTTGTGTATATTGATCCTTTAAATTGGCAAGATTTTTTCCATTTTCCCCTTCTATTTTTTTTATGTTTTCTAATTTAAAAGAAAAAAAATGATGTTTAGTATGTACAGTATGTTATACATTTTGTTTTTTTTTGTTTTTTTTTTTGTTTTTTTGGTTTTTCTCTGGTACCGGGAACCGAACTCATGACCTTGTGCTTGCCAGGCAGGCGCTTTTGCCGCTGAGCTAAATCCCCAGGCCCTCAGTATGTTATACATTGTTATCTTCAAAATACTTGCTCATATTACAAGATATAGGCATGAAAAATTGATCAAATAATAAAGGCATAAACATTTACTTATTTTTTTCCTTTTCCTTTTCTTCTTTTCTCCTTTCCCCCCATTCCAATTTCTCTAGCTTTATGAGCAATTTCTCCCCCTTTATTCTCTTACAAAGCTTTGGTAAATAAGGAAGGGAAGAAGGGTTGCAGGATTAGGAAAAAAGAAGCAAGATATATCATGTACATGTACAATTTCCATATGATGGATGTTATCATTATATATATCTAAATTATACCAATACAATTTAAAAAACAAAAATAAACATAAAAAAATTACTCAGCAAGATTATCCAGAGAATTTTATTTCTAAGTCATAGAAAGATATTAGTTTTATTTTATTTTATTTTATACTTTTATATTTTTATTTTATTTTCTTAAATTTTGGTATTTTGCAAGTTCTGTAGTATACATGTGACCATCAATCAGAGTTTTCAATCTGACTGGGTTAAGACATATCTAGCAGATTAGTAAGATGTACACTTCTGAGAGTGTCTGGGCTGGTCACTGAGGCATGACTTTCCGGTCTATATCTGGCCCCTAATCCCTTCCTCCCTGATGCTATTCCTCTACTTACTTTCCCAGGTACCATGGAGTGAGCAGTTTTCATCCACTGCATACCTCTGTCATGAGGTTCCTACCTGCAGCCCAGCCAGCCATGAATAAAACAATGAGCCAAATTAGATTAAACAATGAACCAATGCTTGCTCTTTTAAATTGGGGGTTTGGGTATTATGTCCCAGCAAGGAAAACCCAACCAATGCAGTGTACATGTATGTGTATGCATATACAAAGATATCAGATATTTAATAATAAAATATTAGCTCTTTGGAATATAGATTAGTATTTATTATTTTAGCTTGACTTCTATAGCATTATACATAGTTCTGAGTAGCTTGTTTTACATGATTTGCTTTTAGATATTTCATACATCTAGAAGTATTCTCAAATTTTGAATTTCTTACGTTTTTAAAACTAAGAGTAGCAATTGTTACATTTTCATGTACTAATAAACATTACATCTTCTATCATGTAGTCTACACTAGTTTTGTTTCATTCAAATAGAGCTGTGCCTTCCTTTCTTTATCACACATGTGAAATTATACATTTCAGCCATCTACTACAGAATTCCATTAAAAAACATGCTATCTCAGCTCTACCCCACTATTGAAAATGAATGGATGGTAGTATCACTATGAAATTTAGAGTGCAACCAAATACTTCCCAGGTAACAGTGACTTAAAAGCTCATGTCACCTTCCAATGGGTGTAATTATAAGTTGTAGTTATAATACATAGGGAAATTCAGTACTACTATTTATGGATACTTCTTTATCATTAGAAATAAAGTAACTGTACTTTTACAAAAGAAAAGTGATGCTTCATTTTAAAATCTACATCATATAGATTCTAAGTAAGAGAAAATAATTTATACATTTAACCTACTCATTCTTTTTCATAAAGATGAGAAAAGCCAAACAACAGTCTTTTCCATTTAAGACTAGGTATAAGAAGTATCAGATTTTAGAAATCATCAAGGTATTTCCTTGAGTGGCTATTTGCCAATTTGTTGATGAAATTAAGCACTCATTTCTGTTTGTAGAACAAGAGATTTATAGTATCTGCCATTCTATTTTAATTCTTACATTTTAAGCATTGCATTTTAAATCATTTAAGGGAAAATACTGTATCTGATTAACTTTAGAATCATCAGTTTGGCTCAATGTTTAGATTTGAATAAATGCTAAGTGGTTTGTTGATTTTTGTCTTGGATGACATCTCTCTGCTGTATGTTAATATGTAGATGCTTTACATTAACCCGTTGTTTACATATATAGGTCTGATTTATTTCACTTATGAATGTGGTCTCGAGTTGCATTCATTTACCTATAAAACACTCCATTTTATCTTTCTTCATGGCTGAATAGTACTCATTGTATAAAAAACCCACACCTTTTGTACCCATTCCTCTGTTGATGGGCATCTGGGTTGTTTCCTGGATTTAACTATTATAAACTGTGCTGCTATAAACATATGTGCACATAAATACCTGTGGTATTTTCTCACTCGTGTGAGAAAATGAACAAGCAAATAAGATCTCAAATGGACAGTAGATATTGTGAATTGGAAAGAAACTGTTCAAAAGAAAGAACAAGCTGTGATGGGGAAAGGGAAAAGGAAGAAAAGGAAAAAGGGAAAATATATGTATATGCAAGACAGTTAAGATAGTTATACAGCTAGACAAAGAAAGTTTTGTGCTAATATTTCATAGACAAGATATCATGCCTATATCTTCTACTCTGAATAACTGCTAGGAAGACAGCAATATGCAATGTATCAATTATTGCAGCTGTCCTATTAACCTGTTTTGAAACTTGGTTTCATTGTTATGTTTCTCTTTTTTTCCTCTTTAAAATAAAATTAATTAATCAAGTTGTTGTTACCATAATAGTAGGGTCCAGAAAAATTCAAATTTTAAAAAGAAGATAGAAAAAAGAAAGAGGAAAAACAGTTACCTCCTGTGAGAGTGAAATTTAAACTATAACTAATAAACTGGGTTGCGGAGATCTAAATAAAGGGTGGAGGGTTATTCCTTCAGGCAGGCTATGCCAGGTTGGCTTAAAATCTCTTTTAAATCATTGACTAAGCAGGGTTATTTTGTCTGCTTTTTCCCACATAAACAGTATGAGTCTACAATGTTCAAGATTCTCACACGTTCCTAAGAGGTAGCTTCAGACTTCACACTTGCTACAGACAGACAGGGAGAAAAGGAATAAGAAGGAATTTAGACTTCTCACTTCTCCTCAAGGATAACATAAATGCACCACTTGTGCATCACACCCTTTCAATATTCTGATACCGAAAAGGGACAGAGGAGTTAAGAAAACAGCTAGCATTCCACACTACATCATAACTCCAAAGAAAAAAAGATTAATTACATTGAACAGGCTCTTGATTCAGAATAAAATGTGGAAATTAAAAATAATACCTAGTATTGATATCCACTCATTTGGGATATATTTGTTCAGATCAAAAATTGGTCACAAAATAGTTTACCTTTTTGTAAGGACTATTTTGGCTACACCAGGGTTAGATATAACAACGTAGGCGACTTTTGCTAACAGTCAAAGAGAACACAAAATTTCAGCCTTTCTGGATGTTAATCTTATCTCTGATTATTTTACTTGTCTAACAATAGTATTTATGAAGGGTATAATTTGTTCACATTAGAGATTGTTTCTGTTTAAAATAAACTGTATTCCAACAGACGACTAAGTTCATGTATGTGGACTTCTGCAATCTCAAGATGCCTCCCTCAGAAGGGCCCCACCCTAGTTTTAACACTTCTGTTTTAAGAAGATTTGGTAGCTTTTTAACAGATCTGCAAGTTTTTGTTTTGCCTGAGGAACTACACATTATGTAGCTGGTCCTGTTCCCACATGCCATAGCAGAAGCTTTCAACAAGCAATCAAAAACAGTATTTTTTAAAGCATGGTATCCCAGGAATGAGAAATAATTTTCTACTACTGGTTGTAGATTAAATATATTTATGATATTACAGGCAGCACTTACTAGACATTGAAAATACCGCACAACATAGAAGTCACATAAACTGTGACCCTGGAGATAATCAAATTCAGCATCTAATGGAGTGAAATTTATTGACAGCTCACTAAAATGAATTGAGAGAAGCAGTAACTGCAGTATGTGAAAAGTAATAAAGTGTTGATTTTCTTTCCTATGCTCTTAGAAGATTATTACAAAATTGCTCTAGGCCACTCAGCTAATGTGCTGTACCCAATTACTATGCTTAAATCAGGTAGGATGTGTCTATTTATTGAAAGGTAACTTACTTGTTATTGTTTCTAATTTTTATTCATTTGTAAGAAATTGGATGGTTATTAAATATTGAAATTGAGCAAGGCATATCATAGATGTCAGGTTAATGACATACAAAGACTAATTTGCATTGTAATATCTCTGTTTTCAGGCACTTTTCATTTCTAACATGATTTTAGCACACTGAGCATGAAACGATGCAACCTTCTTCAGATTTAATTTTTAAAGGTGAAATTTTTCACTAACAGTTTTATAGACAAAGATAGTCTCCTTCACTTTATAGGAATGAAAATCCACTTGCAAACTCTTTCTCAAGAACTCTGAAGATTATCCTAGATCTAACTCAATTGTTGAAAGAAATGAAACATATTTGTAGTGGTTACCCATAATCAACTCATATCATTGTGCTGTGTACTATACAAAGGGTGCTATTCTTGCCTTCTTTTAGCCTACAATTAAAGAAACTCAAAACAACACAAAATAAAATGTAGAGGCAGTAGCATATAGTGCAATAACTGCAAGACAATCAGTGCATCTTAAAGGATAAGAAAAGAAAACTCCAGACTTCAAGCCTGAGAAATTAAGATACATATTCAAACCATGTTAAGTTACTCATTGATAATTCCTATACAATGGTGAGGTTTAAATGTTTTGTTTTACCTTAATTTTTCAGGTTTTATTTGTTTGATTTGCCTGTGTTTATTTTTGATACAGGGAGATCTTTTCCTAAAGTGGTCAAATGTACAAAACTAATTCTGTAAACTTTAGAGCAATACTCAACTAGGGTTCATTCAAAGAGGTTCTCCTGACCATTGTCATAAGTAAAAGGAAATACAAAATGTGCCTTCACAGAGTTATAAGCCCTTGTTTACAGTTCTAATGTAATATTGCAGGCCAGCTAAGAGCACAAACATATTAATTAGCTTGATTGTGGTGATTATTTCAGTAGTATATATATATATATATATATATATATATATATATATATATCAACACAGCAAGCTGTGTACCTTAACTACATGTTATATTTATTTGACAATTTCAAATCAGTAAAGCTGAGAAGAGAAAACGCAGAAAAAGTTCAGTATTTGCTCCAATTGTTTGGCTAATTGACACAATCTTCTACTTTGTTTTATTAGTGAAGATGAATCCTTTAAAAGTTGATGATCTGGCAAAGGATGTTATTCTCATCTTGTACTAAATGGACACCAGCTAATGTAAAACTAAATGAATTCTGAAAAATGGAGCAGCAGGAGTCATGAAAGCAGAAAACTCAAATGATTAAAAGTAATTTATCAAGCCTAAAAAATGTTCCTGTCCACAAAATTCTTAAGGAAACTATTGCTTCTAAAGGAACTATCTCCAATAATGTCAAAATACAGTGTGTCCTGTAAATACACCACATTATATAAGATAATATTTTTAAGTAGAAAAACAATAACATTTTACAGCACCATATTAAAGTACCATTAAGTGTTCCTTTGAAAATCGTCAGGCAAAGGGATCCTACCTGTGTTCAATTCCATTATCTACTGAAACGAGAGATAGAAAGACACTTAAATTTGTAGATTATTATGTTTTAGAACAGTCATACCACAGGAAAATAAGAAAGCTAGTACTGATTCTTTCAGTACTTTTTGTAAGAGGAGGAATGAGGGACCATGGGTAAGTGGGAAGGTAGGACAATGCAAAGTCAGAAGAAAACTGTTAAACTATTATCATTATAAGATCATGAAGTTTATTTGGCATTTATATGTAAGAAGATACTCAGTGAGCTAAGTCTCCCTCCACATGATTCTTAAAATAATTATCTATGGCTAACCCATCTAATGAACTCAGAACATAACTTCTATGGAAGTGGGTAAACAATATATTACCCTATGTAAAATAAGTTCAGTCTGAGATTATGATGCCTGTTCTTGAACACAGTAACAGATATAAACAGCATGTATGTAAACTCCAAAAGCAGACTGAAAGACATAAAGCTTCCAAAAAAGAAAGGAAGGGAAGCGAAAGGAAAGGAATGGAGAAGATGGGAAAGGAAAGAATTGGCTTAGTTGTTTTTTTTTTTTTTTTTTAAAGAGAAAAAATAAAAATGATACAGAATTCCAAAACAGAATGACAGGAAATTAACAATGGTCATTATATGGCATATTGTTCTCTTCAAAGTAGTTGCTCAGATTACCAGATATAGGCATGCAAAATTGATCAAAAACTATAAGCACTAACTGATTTATTTAAAAATGTGGAACATTTGACTTTTTCGATTCTAAAGCCTAGTGATCTTACTTTGGAAGATACTTTTGTAGAAAAATGCTACCTTTTTCTGTCTCTGACCAGTGAAATCAGATAGAACTACGGTAGCTGAAAGCAATCATAAAGCAGAGCCTATAGTCCACCTGTTTACCAAGAAATGAGGGATTCAGAATGACAGAAGCAGTCAACCTCCTCACTATTTTCTCATACATCCTTTGTGACTACAGATGTTAATAACCATAGCTAACAAAAACTCTTGATGTTGGATTTAGGAAGCATGGCACCCTATGCTAACTGTGAACTGAGAATGTCTTTGGTCAAAGATACTTTCTAGGCAACCAAGTCCTGTCTTTCCTAAGAAGCAAAAGTTTCTTTCCTGACTCCATAAAGTAATTCAGTTTGTGGAACCAGAATCTTCTCTCTTTTAACAAACAACCATTATACCTAATTTGGGTAAGGCAGGTAGCAACACAGAATTTGTTTTAATTGCCCTTCAAAGTGAACTACTACAAAGTTATTCCACTGTATTTATTCTGTTTGCAATTGCCTTCTCTTGTACATATCCACACATTCAGTCCTTCCAACCACACCTACCAAGCTTGCCTAACACATTTAAGTCCTGTTGGTACACTTTTTCTTTCACATATATTTTCACACTATTTTTTTTTTTTTTTTTTTTTTTTTTTGCCTTAAACTCCAAACATACTGGAAGGATGGGGCAGGCAGATGCAAGTGTGAGCCCTGTCTCGGAATTCTGTAATTTAGCAAGTTAGTGAGAACTTTTTTGAAAATTACAAAGGACTAGGAATATAGCTCAGCATGAAGGCTCTGAGTACCACACCAAAAAGAAAAAAATCTTTTGCCAAGGTATCAAGTGTGGCACTCCCAATATCCTGTATCTCTAGCCAGTCACATGTCAAACCACTGAATCTTTTAAATCTATATGTTGTTTTATTTTCTTCATAATATTTATCTGTATTTGAAACAATTTCTACTTAATGATGAGTTAATTTTCTTCTATATCCTTCATACTAGAATGGATACTCCAAAATTAACTGACTTTGACTGACTTACTAACTGCTAAGACCTACAATTGCTAGAACATTTCCTGGCACATTATATGTGTATAGTAAATATTTATTTGTGAATAAAAAGTGAATATATGTACATATGTATTTTATAATCAATATATCAAGCTATAGCACTCTTCTTCTTCTTCTTGCAAATATGAAGGGATCAATGCTTCTGCTATTTGGGATCAATGCTTCTGCTCGCAGCTATGAAAGAATCTCCCATTTGGAATCAATGCAGGAAGTTCCATGGGCTTTGCATTCTACATCTCTGGGTTATTTAGAGAAACTACATTTGGTTCCATCCATAGGCATTGCACAATGCCAAAACCTTGTCCTGTCTTTCTTAGGAAGAAATTCAAACTCCAGGGCCTGCCTTACTGAAACCACATTGTCTGACCCCAGTACTGCTTCTGCTTGATCTTTCCTCCTCTTCTCTCTTGAATTTTCTCACTAAATATTCTGAGTTACTTTTAGCTCCTTACAGCACTATGCTTACTGTGATCTGCTGAACCTGTGGCAGAGAATAATTTATGCCTCCTTCTAATAAACTAATTTCATCTTATGGTCATTTCACATCTTATTCTTAAGCTGGATTAAGCTCTTTCTTATATCTTCTCCTATTTCTCTGCTTTCCTCTTATAATAGTAATCATTTCTTGGGTTTTTCATTGTTTTCATTGTTTTTCACATCATCTGTAAAGTAGGGGCCATATCTATCATGTTTATCTGTCATATTTATCATCCCTTGAATGAATCAGTAATCATAACTTGCTTTCCAAAATACATACCATCTTGATCACAATTTTTGTGTGTGTTCTTTATTTTGATATTGTCCAATTTGATAATAGGGGACTTATACTTATTTAGGGTAGAATTTCACCTTTTGCTGACCAAATAAAACACAAAGGAACAATGTTCTTATGTAAATATAATCTATAGTATATTTCAGGGTATTGCTGCTTTTACACTTGAGAAATCTAAAACTATTATTCTGCTAAATCTTTGTGGACCTACTCATATTCAAGATGATTGTTTCACCTCTGATTGAATCAGTGTATTCCTTCAGTTTTTGCTTTGTGGTATCAATAATAAACATATTCATTTCCTTTAAGGATGCATGACAAATATGCATAGAAATGATAGGGGAAAAAAATGTCTACATCTGAGACCCTGTTCTCAGTAGTCACACCAAATCTATCCCACTTTTTGCCATCAAGTCTTTTATTAAAAAATGTCATGCAATCCAGGAATTTAATGTTCCTATAAAAGGAGTTTTTCTCAGGGTCATATCATTTAAATTTTAGAAGAAGTGTGTTATCACAGAAATATCGGTACCAGCCTTACAATATACGCTGAGAGTGATGCTATTTGAGTTGACCTATTATTCAAGCAAATGACAATCTAGATTTTTAAGGTTAGGTGGATTCATGTGGTTACTGTAATCTGATTATAAAGTACGACAAAATTTTAATTTACTTTAAATGGCAAACAATTCAAAATGCAAATCAGCGTCACAATGATAGGATCAAATGCCTTTCAAGCACAGAGCAGAGAAGGTAAGAATGATTTTCTCTGAGTTTTATCTTTTAGTATAAAATTAAGAACCAGATATTAAATCACAAAGTAGAGATGATCTTAAGAAGCTCAATGACTACGAGGGTAAAATGAATGACATGAAAGGTATTAGACCTCCCAGAACCTGAGCAAAGCGTGGGGCAGGCTGAGTGTGTGAGATAAACACCCCTGAGAAGTCAGATGGAAATGGGACCAGTGACGGAGAGCTGCAAAAAAGATAGCACTCAATCTAGCAGGAGAAGTCGAGGGATAAACTGTGATAAAGGGCTTAAAAAGGTAAACTGTCCATCAAGTTTGAGAAGGCAGATGTTACTGCCTGTGAGTGCAGGGTGGGATCACACCATATGACACAAGAGGATGCCACACAGAAATAAACAAATTACCTGAAGCTATAGAAAAGTCAAGAAAAGGCTTCCTTATTTACCATTTTATTTGGAAATAACAGCCTTAACAAGACAATGATGAATATTCTAGGACAAACATAAAGGGCATTATTGAAATGGTAGATATCAGTCAGGGGAATTGGAAATGAGCTTTGTTTAATTAGGAACCAGAGTGGAATAACAAATGTTAAAGCGACATTTGGAGATACTAAAGATGAGACAATATGTTTTCATATGTTACTATTTGCTGATGAACCTGGCGATGCATCACTGCAGAGGAACTTAAAGAGTGAATAATAGTTGGCCATCTGGTTGCAAACTGACAGCTTTTGAAGATAGTAGTTCATAGGGAGCAAGAAGCGGAGAAAATAGAATTTTCCCAACTGCATCAAAGTTATATGGGGAGTAAAGGGGTTGCCTACTAATGAAGATAATTACTTCTTCTTGATAAGAGAAGAAGGCACAAAGCTACAGCTGGATAATAAAAAATTCTTCTGGAGCAGAGTGGCATAAAATTATATTCAATTCATTTCCCATGCATTATTAACTCCCTCAAAATTAAAGCATTTCTTTAGTCTCTGGCAAGGCAGAGGCACTCAATGGAAAGATCAGAGGGTTTGAAGTCAGAAAAACATGGCTTCAAAATCTACAAGTGTAATTTTGAGCAAATCTTTTAAACAAGCTTCATTTTGAAAGTGAAGATATAGCTACCTATCTCCCAGGGCTTTAAGTGTTGAAAAAGAACAGCGTGTTAAATGCCCACCATAGTAACCCGCATTCTTATCCATGTAACAAATATCTGTTGAGTGCTGCTATGACTTAGGTGCTTTCTGAATATACAAAAGTGATTTCAAACAGAGTACACCCTCCCTTCTTCATGTAGCTCAGTAGTTTATGCAACATAGTCACTAACAGGACAACTGCAAAACTAAGTGTAAAAATAATTATCATGGCAAGTGTTGCAAAGAGAAGCTATATAAAATTATAAGTATTATGATGCCTTGTGTGTAGATGTCTCTCCAAACCCTCATGTTGTCATAGGTGAGGCTTTTCAGGTGGCTGGATGGAGAAGGTGTAGTGCTGTGTTTAAGAGTGTGTGATTACTAAATTAATCCACTGGTTAGTTTGTCATAGTTGAGGGTGTAAATAAGGGGAAGACCCACCCTGCATGTGAGTGCTACCCAGTGAGGGTATGTAGCCTGGCTAGAGTATAAGGGACAGGGGTGCCTCTGTCACTTGCTGCCTCGCTTTCTGCTGCCAGCTATAAACTGTTTCTCCTCTGCAATGCCGCCCTACCTTAGAGCCAGCCAGCTGTGAACTAAAACCTCCACACATGTGAGCAGAAATAAACCTTTACTCCTTTAACTCTGGGTGTCAGATATTTTGTCTCAGTAATGAGAAAAAGTAGGACAAGTAGACTTTATAAGCAGTGCATATTCCCAGGGTCTGGTGAGGCACCTGAAAAGATACCTTTGAGTTGATATTAGAAAGAGAAGCTGGGAAAAATAAAGTGAAAAGGATAAAGTGACAGAATTGTGTAAGGAGAGACAAGAGAGGCAATAAGGCTCACATAACACAGGATGGGGGGTCTTGAATTACACATGTACAAGGACCATCAATGAAGCTACCATAGTCTCCTCTGCTCCTATGATCTTTGTCTAACTGATATGAAAACACCTAAACATAACTTCTCTGTGTTCCTTTATACATTCTCATCTACATAACAATTGAGATCTTTAAAGGATTGCAATATTTCTCTAAATGTATGTTATAACTACTACCTATATTTATAATTATTTTTATTAATTAGTAGTACATTATGATTACATGCCTCATGGGAAGTTGCTACATGTATGTGATATTTCTCAGTTATTTAAGAGTCAGACAATAATGACAGGTGACTAAGCAGCAGGCAGAGCTTGGACCAATGACCTGTAACAACAAGATACAATACAGCTCAGGCTCTGGTCCAGTCCTTTCCAAGAAAAGGGCAATTATTTCTCACATTCACATTCTCCTTGTAGTCCCCAGATTAACATTGACCCTAATCCTTGCTTCTGGATTTGTACAGGATGGGAAGGGCATAGATTCTCATAAACCTTGGATGAGTTAGTTAACTTATTCTCTATGCAACTAGGACAATCTAGTGAGGTTAAAAGAAAATAAGTACAATGTTTTAAAACAACACAGACATATTCCTTGCTGATTTTTCATAGCTTTCACTGGTCAGCTGGGGCCTCTATTCCACATTATCTTCATAGGGACTGGCTGAGGGCATGACCGCCATGTGGCTATGAACACATGATCAAAAGAAATGTTCTTCATTGGCTATGCAAGTGGCAATTCCATATCTGATATCAAACAGAGTGGTAAGTGCAATCCCACCATAATTCTGGAATGAGTACACTAACATATTGGCAAAGAATCATATTGATTGCATACCCCTTACTGCTATTACAGAAGCAGAGGATGAATCTCTCTGTGTTCAGAACTTTTACTTTTTTATGTTATACTGTGATTTTTTTTTACCATCACACTAACTCCAGGAAGTATATTCTATAAACTCACAGCTATTGTTGTTCATTTCCAATGTATCATCTACAAAATACACATATTGGTCACATTCACAGGCCCTATAATTGTCTTTAATCTAAGGTCTCCTAGAATTGATAGCAATCAAGAAATCCTTTTTATAATGCATTACATTAGAATAAAGAACTATCTCAAAGACCTTTTCAGAAATAAGTATTCATGTGACATCAAAATCAAGTTGGAGTCATCGGTGTCTTCATTTTACAGGAAATGAAACCAAAATTCAGATTACTACAGTGATTAGCCAGGATCATGTGCTAATAACCGACAGAGTCTGGGTTTGAATCTGCATCTGATCATAGAATATGTTCTTCAAATAGCATTACCAAATCTCAGATCTGACATCTGCTTTTAATTATTGAAGTTTGTACATAAGTTATTTTTCTGCCAATCACACTAACAGAAAACAAACAAAGTGTAGGGGCTGATAAGGTACTGGCAGGGGCGCATATTCTCGTGATTCTGCCTCACATTCATTAACTGAATGTAGGCACTTAGCATCCCAGAGCATTAACCTCATCAGACACTGAAGATAATAACTGACCCCACCGAAATAACAAGATACAGGAAGCATTGACATAAAATAATGGAGTCATGTCTTCTAAGTAGTAAAAGATTAAAATACATTCAGAGATAAAAGAAGTAAAATACCCTTTCAAAATGTAAATTGCTTCTTCCATAGCAACTATGATAATGTACTAATTCTGGGAGTCACATAAATTATTCAAGGACACTGCCATTTAGTTTGTTTCTTGACTCCGTAGGGAAAAAGTAATTATGTCTCACCCAGCCAAGCCTGTGATAACAGCTGGCTATAAGAGAACAAAAGGAAAAGTAAAGTCTTCAGAAATCCACCATGATGTTTCATGCTTTAGTGAAAAATATCCTTGGAGGAACCTTAGAATCAGTCACTCCAAGGTTCCCATTTTACATTCAAAGGAGCTGACACCACACAAGGTTAAGTACTTTTCTTGAGGTCACATAGTTTATGGCAGTACTTAAAGACAAAAGGCAGATCCCAACCATGAAAGGCTGGAAGGAAAATACCAATTATTCAGTATGTTCTTCAGTGCTTTATGCACATTGTCTTACCTCAGGCTCAGATAAGCACAATGAAAAAGATATCATTTTCTCTTCTATTAGAAATCTATCAGGAAGTTGCAGATAAAATAACTAGCCTACATGCACACAGTAAAAGATAAAACTGGAGCTAAAGGGGTTTTTTTCATCCAAATATGGGTATTTTCTTCAATAACAGCAACGAAAAGGCCTTGTATAAACACTCTGCCAATATGCCAAGATACTACTATTTAAAGAGATTTTTTTCACTGAAGTCCCTTCTAGTGCTCTTTTTTCAGGAAGTTTGATTCATGTATCTGTACTTTCTGGAAGCACTGTCTTATTTGAAGGGCTGGTTAGATAATTGAAATAATTCAGAGATCATTCAGATGATAGACATTGTCTTCCTGGATTACTGTCCCCAGTTTTTGGAAAGTCATTAAATGCAGGTGCCTTCTATAAAGAAGTTCCCTGAAGACTAAAGGGATATTGTCTTCCAAATTTGTAATGGCTTTCCTTCTTGAAAAAAGAGTTGTATTGTGCTTTTGGTAACTGAATAATTAACTTCCCTCCAGGAAAATAGAGCCACCTCCACCTGACCACTCTTATCATATTATACCCCATCAATGTGATTTGGGCAAGGAAAAATGCGGACAGGAGGCTGAATGATCTTTCAGTTGAGTGATCCAACTGCTCCTCACTTAGTGCCTCTCATGCCTACTGTCCGCTTCTAAGCACATACGGATTTTGTTTATTCCACTGTAAGGCATGAGCTCTCTAGACTACATGGGCACAGAGGTAAGAGCCAGAACCAATGGGGTGGTCATGTCACTCTCAGCAAGAACAACAACTTGCTTGACATCTTAGACTCATTCACAGTTCTGATACAGCTGAGCAGACCTCCTTGAGTGTTCTAGAACTTTTATCAGCATGTCAGAGGAACTAAAAGATACTCTCTACATCCACAAACAGAACTCATAAAGAGAACTTCCAACTAAGAATTTAGAGGAATGAGGAGTTCGACCTGGGCATACCTCCTGAATGACAATTTGTTCACATTTCAGATCTCATTCAAGCACATTCTAAGAAGAGAAAATGGCTAAGATTGCTCTCCAGAGCAGCCTGTATGTTAGGTTCCCCTGCAGAAATTAGCTTTCTGTTGTCAAGAGGCAGTCACGTCCCTGTCTTTACACTTCCCCATTTCTTCATATTGATGTCCAACTAGCATCAATAATTCAGATCGCTCCACTGCATTCTTGGGTGAAAAGACAGAATGTCCTTTAGTGACTGGCTTACTGTCGCTGAGGGAAATAAATTTAGGTAGGGAGAAAAACATGAGGAGAAGGCTGAACTGCGCAGCATAACCACAGATATGTTTTAATGAGTAAGAACATCCTAAACCTTGCCAAGGGTTCCCAGTCAATAGTTTATCAGATCCACCTAAGCACCAAAATCCATTTTAAATATGCAAAGTAGTGAAAAATATTTTGAATCTCTTAGTCATTATTTTAGAAATTACTGAACCAATGATATGAAGTCAATGATTTCAAAAGTAGTAAGGTTAAGTAGTAAGATTATAAATTCTTTATAATCTGCAAGACTCTTACATCACAACTTTGAATCCTTTCATCTAGGAAGGGCAAATGTTAGTTTTATTTTAAAGGTAAGAAACAGAAACACCATAAACAATAAACCTTGTTCAGAAATAAATTTCAAAACAATCAACAAACATCTATTTCCTCTCAGCCCCTTTCTCTGCCATTTTAGATTTTACTTGCAGAGTGCTGTTGAGCTGGATTTTGCTTTTTCCTTCTTTTTTTATTCTGAAAGTATTTATATTATTTTGCATTTTAATAAGAACTCTTGCAAAAAAGTAGTTTGTACTTCTATTTAATATTGTGAATGTTCTCATTATTTAAAAAAAAAAAAGAAATTAGTTTGCTTGAGGTCCTGGTGTCTTTTACAAGGTAGAATTTTTTTTTTTAAATTTGGTAAGCTAATTTTGACATTTTAGCTACAGAAAAAAAAATGTTGATAGATCTGTTACATTTGTCACTTTACCAAAACTAAGAAAGGTAGGAAATGGAACAGCTGGTAGATATTTCTAATCTAAACTGTCAGACAGAGTGAGTATGAAGAGAAACGTGTTGACGATGTTGATGTTGATGTTTCTGATCCAACCCCCAGGCAGGAAGACTCCTGCAGAAATCTCCCCAGAGTACCACTTTCAGGTGAAGAAGTATTAAGTGCCCATTTCCAAAGTACCTGAAGGACTGGAAGAACTTACTACAAAACAAGTTTATTTTTCCAAATGAAATGGCTACTTTGAATTACTGTTTAAAGTCCTTTGTTGTGATACTGAAATTAACAGAGGAGATAACATACTTTTATTATGTTCACCACTCCAGTGAGCAATTTCAGAAACAGGAACCAAAATCACTGATTAAAAGTAGCCACCTTATGGTGTTTATATTTTGCTACAGACTAGATTTCACATAGTTTTGACAAATATAACTTGGAGAAAGACTATTCATGTGTTTAAAAAGTGCCAAATACTGTCTGACTTCAAGTTGGTGACATTATGGGAAAACAATCAAAGTTTGATTTCATATTTATCCCCAGAAATCAGATGCATGAAAAATAGTGCATAAAATTAGCCAGGTTGAATTTCCTTTGTTTTCCCCCCAATTTTAGTTCTCTTTGCAAACAAATGATATATATTTTCTTCCTAGAGTGTTCAATTTTTAGTTTTTATACTTAAATGTACTGTCAAAAATCTGACAAAGTGTCTTTGTTAGCTTGATTAATTGATTTATGGTCTGTTTGTACTTTGTGGTTTTTTTTTTTTTTTTAGTTTTTTTATGTAGAAGCACATAAACACTAGAAGCCATTTAACATGTTAGTTTTTTAAAGTATGTTAGGAGATTATTTCCTTCTTAGGTAAATGTGCTGATTTGCTTCACACTGTTTCAGAGAATATATGAAGCAATTTGAAAAATATGCAACTATTGTGTTGAGTTTTTGTTTAACCATGGAGAAAATAATAACATGTGTCCTACTTTCACATACTACCCTTTTTTTTTATTCTTGAAAGAAAAAATAGAATTCAGGTTCCCAGGAAAACATTAAATAACAGTATAACTGAAAATTTCCAAGCAAGATAAAGGAAAAATTTGTTTCCAGTCAATCTTGAATAGAAATCACTAGAGATTTTTCTGATAAAACAAAAGAAGTAGTTAAAATATCTAAGGGGTTTTTCTTTTGATTACAATAAAAATATTTAAATGACCATGGGCATTTTAAACAGTAATTCCCCCAGATATCTGTCCCATCCTCATGTTGGTTCTTCCCTCTCAACAAGTGAGTAGATCAAGTGGTATTGCCTCAGGAAGTATATCAGTAAAATAAGCATTTTTAATATTTTGAGTCCAGGCTTTTTCTCCTTTGAATGTTTGTTTCTTAACTTTCGTTGGTTTTTACTCTCTAATGGTTAAAATTCTCCCAGCCCCATCTTTAAACGTCTACTTATGCAACATTTTTAAACATTTAGCTTAATGTTTTAAATAAATTTTATACCTTGACCCAGACCTAAAAGTGGGTAAAATTTACTTTCTTCTTTAAAATAGTTTCTATGAAATTTTATTGTAAACAAAACCTTACCAAAAAATTTTGTGAGACTTGATTTCCCCTTTGCAAAAATGGAAAGACAGACCATGATTTTCTTGATCTAAGATGTCTTCATCAATTTTGAATGAATTTTGTAAAGAGTTAAGGACGAGACAGAGAAAACTGTAATGTTAATATGTTTACCTTGATTTGGTTATGCGTTTTCTACAGATTTGTCAAAGCAAACAGTAAACTAGAAAAGGTTCAAAAGACAAGGACAAACCTATGCAAGACAGTTTTTTAGTCTGCAGCAAGAAGCCTACCAGCTAGTTTGCTATCCTCAAACAAAGATTGGGAGGTCTGAGTTGCTATCTTTTTTATGACATCTCAGAGATATCTCTTAGATCCTTGGAGAAGGATATTCTTGGGATTTGACACTATCAAGAACATTTTAAAAAATTATATTTCCCTGGGCATGGTGACACATGCTTGTAATGTCAGGACTCCAAAGGTGGAGGCAGAAGGACTGCAATAGGAGTTTGTAAGTTCGAGGCCAGTCTGGAATAAACAGTGAGTTCAAGGCCAGACTGGACTACATAGTGAGGCTCTGTCTTAAAAAAAAATTATATATATGTGTGTGTGTGTGTGTGTGTGTGTGTGTGTGTGGTAGAGCAAGCATTTGTGTTTACAAGGTTACTAAATTAAAGGCTCTAAGGAAAGGGAGATATGCAAAGCTAAGTCAAACTAAGAGAAGTATTAAGGTCATCTTAATCAATGGTTATGAAAATATAAGTATAAAATAATCAAGCCACAAAATTAAGCAGAAGAGTCTTCTTTATTTCTTAACATTTATTTATTTATTTGAATTACAGTTACATAGAAGAAAGAAGTTCCACTGTGCTATTGAACAGCAGGGTGACTATAACTAACATGAATATTCTGTGTGCTTCAAAAAGTGGAAGAAAATATTTTGAAAGTTTTCATCATAAACAAGTGATAAATAATATAGTTTTGAGGAGATATGAAGGTTTAAGCTGATTTGCACAATGTATACATGAATTGAAATAGCACATTAGTATATACAAACATTTATATTTATATGTATGGATTCAAAAATAAATGTAATTAAGAATTTAAAAAGAGCACCAACAAATCATCACAGATTGACTCATTATGAGATGTTCCAAAAGATTTATGTGGATTTTTGCCAAAGAAAATCATGAGGCCTCTTACTTTCTCCCCTTAATTACTTTCTACACTTCTGGCATGAATGACTAAATATTATACACTAGGATAAACAATAACTCTTAAAATTTAACTTTTCATTTACCAGATGCTATGTGAATGATTACAGGCAAGTTACTTAGTATCTCTGAGCATGTTAGATAGACAATAGATCCTCCTTCATAGAAGAAAACTGAGAATCAGCAATTAAATAAAAAATAAAGCAAAGTTGGCAATATTTTCAATGTGAAATACAATTGAAGGTCAAATGTGACAAAGACGGATATTTTGTTTTGTTACTCTTTCAAGTCTTCAGGATAATTTGAGTATAAAGAACTTTTTATCCAATATACATTATAGCATTAACATATATATAATATAAACAATCTTTTAGATAAATTTTATCAGACTAGCATGATTACAAAATTCTGAAAATTCGTGGACAAAAATAGATTAAAATTAAAAGCCTTGTTTAATAAAAGAATAGAAACAATGAATTTACAAAATATGAACATTATAATTTTGAATTCCAGCTAAGTATTTTGAAGTCAGCATGCACGACCTAAGAGAGAAAACATCTCCATAATTTCCAAAATGTGAAAACAATCTATACTGCATTGCTTCCCCAAATTGCTAAATATACTTATAAAATAACAATAGTACACAGTTCTAAATAATGACTGGATTAAAAATAAGCTAACACTTTTAATTATGCCACTTATTACCAAACTATGGTCATATACCTATGGAATCCAATAAACTAGCTCTGAAAATTTCACAATTAATAAATCCATTTATGGAGAAATGGAACTTTTTAAACAAGTGAATACATATTCAAATTTGAAAAATGTAAAATGACAAATTCAAGGAAAATAGCCAGTTTTAAAAAGGAAAATACTCAATGATAAAATAGAAAAACCAAAGACAAATTTGTAAGTAGCATGATAGGGAAAAAATAATAAGCAAACCACAAGACCGAAATCTGACTCCTTGGTTACTTGTAATAATAATCAGTTCTCATTCTAATTCATCCCTTGAGAAATTATTAGGCCTTTAGTTTCTGTTCGCATCATTTTGTTAGAGTTTAATGTAGTCCCTGTAGGATTCATTGCAAGTATAGGCCCATTTCTAATAAGAGCCATTGTGAAACATAAACTACTAGGGTTAATCCATCAAGCCCAACAGAGATTGTTTCCTAATCTGTTAGAACATTATGAAGACACAGTTACTATACAATCAGTCAATTCTTGGAGAGGAAAAATTCTGGTAGAGTTTTATGTTTATTTTAGTAGAAAATCCAGGAAGATAAAATGGTGATGCACACATAAAGCAATTGGTTCTAAATCAACCTTTCTCCCCCAAAATAGCGTTGAAGCCTTTTCAGTCCTTTACAACAGCCCCTTTGCAGTTCTTGGGGGGGGGGGGTAGGAGGGAAGGACAAGATTATACAGAAACAGAAGTCTTCCTCTGACATGAGGGTGACACATTTTATAAATAAGACCCCTTGGTACTTTAATATATAAGCATAGTCAGATGGGACCGTCAGGAGATAGGAAATAGAACAGATGGTAGTAGAGGCTGCAGATTGTAGTAGAGAGGACAGATTGTAGAGCCTAGTAGATCTAGTTTTCAGCATCAGTTCTGACACTTGCTAGCTACATGATATTAGGTAAAATTTTTAAACTTCTGTAAGTTTCAGTGATGGCACCCATAAAATAAAGACCATAAAAAACCACTGACAACATTCTAGAAATTAAGGGTAATATGAATATACACATTAAGGCTAATGTAATTATTTAAAAATAATCAACACAGCATGTTGACTTCTGCTTAATAAGTAGGTTTTTTAATTACTACTATATACTATTTATAAATGCTAGCATATTAGTTACATTTGTAGAAATACATGAATATAGTTAACAAATAATGCCAAGTATCTTATATTGTCTCGGGGATAAGAATGGAAGGTTGAACAAATTTGAAAAGTTCCTACCTCTCATAATTCAAATTCAAGTGGACCTTTTCAAATCTACACCTCATTTTCTGCTCCCAAATAATGAAGCATTAATCTAAACCTAAATATTATGGGGAAAAAATGACTTACTTTCGATGTCAATCTTGGTTTGTATCACAAAAGTCTTAGAAATCTACCTAAGAGTTTTAGGCTACACGGTTAGAACAGATTTGCACTGTAAAAAAGTTTTCTTGGATGGTAGTGCATAGAGCACACAGTAGGTATTTGCAATCCTTTTGCTGTGCAAGAGATGGCAAGAGTGCACTGATATAAGAATGTACCAGAGAAATAAGCAGGGTTAGTTTCTTAGTTTTATTCTAACCAATATATTGAACGTACAAACAGGAGTTCATTGAAGTGAAATCTAGGGGAAAACATGTGTTGTACCTGAATTTCACTGACTCCTTATTTCATTAACCTGAGCAATTTGCAGCCTTCACATTATATGTAATGAGAAAATGCAAACCTTCAAATTCTAAATTCTAATCCAGACAATGAATCCTCCAAGAAGACTTCTCAATTCAGGAAAAATTAACACTTCTCTCTTCTGTGAGTTTCTTGTATATTCCTTAGTTGTCAGCTGTTTACTATATCATACCACATCAGGAATCCACCTATAACTTTGATTGTCTGCTTTTGAGGTCAAGGCTAGGGTTACAACACGTGGCTATCTAGAAATAGCAAAATGTCAGCTGCATATCAGCCAATCTGTACATGATAAGTTAAATTTCTTATGACTGCTTCATATAGATCAAGACCTATAGCATTGCAAAAGTCATCCTTATCTATATAACTCAGTTTGCCAATTTTAGGGATCCATGAAAACATTAGAGGACCTTTTTCTGGATTTGTTTTTTTCTTTTTTTTTGTATCAGGAATCAAACTCAGGACCTTGTGCTTACCAGGCAGGCAGTTGTGCCACTGAGCTATATCTCTTTGCCTAGGGGGTCTTTTTCTAAGAGTCAAGGAATCTGAAGTCCCCCTCTCATCAATTACTCACTATGATGACACTGCTAATGTGTCTCTTTTAACTTACTGGGTCAATGTTTTAGTGTACAGAATGGATATAATGACACTTGTTCATTCCAGATGCCCCAAAAGCCTTAACAGTAGTCTTCAAATTTGTAAAAATGCATAGGAATAAAAGTTATATATTCCTTTGAAGAAATAGTTTGAAAAATCATGTTTGATACTTTCTAAGTTTTTTGTACTTTCCAAAAGACATGCAATCTGTACATACGTTTTTACATTTTTTGGTATATATTTTACTGTTAAAATACAAGAATAAATAGGAAGCAATACTCAAAGATACTCCATACTTTACATCTCTATAATGGGTCAAATTTTTAATGAACCCTGTACTATTAACATATTTTTACAAATTGTAAATGTTATCCTGGGCTGGATTGGCATGAAAAACAATTAATTACCAGTGAAATTTATACTTGCAAATCATGAGATCATTAATTAAAACAATGCTTTTAGAAGCTGATCTTATTCATTCTTTAATTTCAGAGTTTGGTATTAAAAAGATTATTTAAAATGTTCAGTGAATAGATGCTTGGCAATCTCCAATTCCCACTGAAATAATAACTCATATTAGGCTATTCAAATTACATTTATATAAAGCTATTTAATTTTTTCCATCAAAATATAAAAATGAAAGCAATTAGCAACATCTGATTAAAATAATGGTGTAGCATACTTGATTATATTTGCTCATTACTTTTCTTTATATTTTTTCTTGTGTTATAAAATGAAACAGTGGCAAGGCCTTCATATTACAGTCTCTGTTAAAGGTCAAGGCTTCCTAAAACACCCTCAGTAAACATTCTTAATGTTGTAAATTGTTCTTCCATTTCTTAGAGATTTAGAAGACAGGTTGAGTGGAGAAATAACCATAGTGATGAATTCCCTTAAGAGAGACTGAGTGGTTTGAAAATGTGATTGAAAATAAGATTCAGGAGATTATTTTTAGCCTATAAATACATAGCTTCTGATTCCACTTTCATATCTCTGAGGGAAAAAAAAGACCTGTTAGATCATTACTTTTGCTATTTACAGTGTGCATGGTGTCCCCTAAGTAATAATTTTTCAAAGTATTTATGATGTGGAAGATAAAATCCTGACCTTGATATTAAAAAATATTATCAAGGAAGATAACACTCCTCATCTAAATTGAAGGATTATCAGTATTAAATTGTATATATATAGTTCCATAGAAGTTCTATAATCCCCAATTTTTGGAACAATATTTTTATTTTTAATTACCTGTCAAACGTGTGATTTAGATTAACTTGATATTTCTATGAGGAACAATAATTCTGTCCAACTCCATGCAGCAGACCAGGGATTATCTACCTAAAGCCTATAACAAACTTAGTAGTATCATTCAAATATTCAGTTATCCTATTAATGATACTACTTTGTTTCTAGATTAAAGCATTCTTTGTGTACTCAACACTAATGCTCTCCAGCAGCTAAACGAACCCAGACTAAAGAACACACTCTTGTCCTTTGTTTGCATTTGGCCAGGGATATAAACCAATCTTCCGATGAAAAGCAACATGCAGTTGCTAAAAAAAAAAAAAGAAAGGTCACATGGGAATTTGGGCTGACAAAATATGTCTAATTGTGGGGTTGGTCAAACCATAAGGAAGAAAATTATTCTTCACCAAGATACATAGTTGTTGCAGTTCTTCTATGAGTCTAATTGTACACAACATAACTGCACTTTTCCAGGTGCTGTTCATTTTCTTCTGGAACAAAAATTTTGCTCTAAGAAAAGAAATGTTTAAGTGAAGAATGAACTTGCTTGTTTCTTGAGTGTTTGTGAAAGACACAGCTGTTTAAGAGAAAGATGAACTTTGTTTAGTGATTCGCCCTGAATTTGATGAGGAGTGTCTGGAAGGCTGATGGATACTGGCTGAAAGGCAGCAGGGACAAAGCAGGCAGGGCCAGGGCTCCAGGCTGACCCGTGGGTGTAACTCTGCATAGAAGACCACACACTAGAGAGAGGCAGGAGAAAACAGGCCCCTGCAAAAGCCACTATTCATCTTGAAAATTGTGCAGCCAGAGAGCCCGATGGAGGAGGAAGGGCTTTTGTGTGCAAACAGTGCCTCCTAAAGGATCATCGGTGATCATTAGCAGGGATTGCAACTTGGAGCAGGTGGGTGCAAGCTTTTAGAGAGCACATAGCTTTGCTTGACCCTTCTTCCTTTCTCTTTTTGATGAAAGACAAGAGGAGAGTTAGGCTTGTGTTTCAGACAGGAAGAGAGCTTAGGTTTGTGAAATAAAACAGAAACCTATCAGACAGTACACTGAGATTACTCATCCAGTAAGAGGAACCTGTTCCTCCTTTAGTTCTGGTTTTATTTCCTAGAAGAGGGACACATTTTAAATGTATTTTTTATTATTATTGCTACCATTATTTTGAGTCTGCCGTACAGCATACATTTATTTGTGCATACTCCACATGACATTTACCAACATATGTTGAAGGACAATAAAATTTTGTATAGCCATTTATTTTCATTAGGAACATTGCAAGTTTTTGGGATCTGTTTTTGTCAAAGCCAGCCAAAGCCAGAAGTGAGTGATTGCAAATTAATGAGTATGAGAAGAAAGACATTTAGCTGAGAACCATTACATTTCAAATATTCTCCAATTAAGTGAAAAAGAACAAGTTTACACAGGTAGCTATAGCCTTTATGGAATATGGGTCTGGTATTTTAAAAATTTCATTTGACAATCAGTGGTAGGTTAATTACATAATTTGACAAGAAAATAGCCTAACAAAGTAACTATCACTGCTATTGTACTGTCATGCTAGTCATATAAAGATTTCACAAGATCTGGAATGAAATGGTGAGGTCATAGTTAATTAGCTTTCAATTTCAATAACAAAATCTTCTCATGAGGTTTCAAATGCCCACTTATAAAGAAAACATAATAAACTTACTACTATGAAAAGAAATTCTGGAAAAATAGAAAGCTGGAAAAATAAACAGATCAACAAAATATAATCCTGATTTTAGATTAAAAATCATCAACATATCTATCAAAGAAAAATCAAAATAAAACTACATTTACTTAAGAAAAATTTCTTTGAAAATAATCATAACTGATAGAAAAAGAAATACCAAGTTTTGCTCTCAGATTAGAAAATAGTTTAAAAAGCATTACTATCTGTGATTAAATGCATGCCATTATAAAAGAACGCATATATGTCATCTTATATAAAACCTTAGTAGAGAATAATTTGCAAATAGGGCTCAAAGCATTTTAAAGAAATTTCTGTTTAACTCTTCACTAATAATTCTACTCCTAAGAATGTAACTTACTGAAGAAATTCTTTTTGTTTAGAACTGGGCATATATACATGACAAAATTTGCCAATTTGAAATGATAAGAAAAATGAGGATTACAAAATACTATACGTTGAGTAATGTATAGACACAATAAAAGCATGTATATGCACACATATTCATGTACACATATACTTCTGAATGCATGTTGACAGTGACTTCTCTG
This sequence comes from Chinchilla lanigera, assembly GCF_000276665.1. NCBI lineage: Eukaryota > Metazoa > Chordata > Mammalia > Rodentia > Chinchillidae > Chinchilla > Chinchilla lanigera. Next base: position 12,016,971 of record NW_004955428.1, read on the forward strand.
AGTGGTGAGATTTCAGATTATTTGACTTTATTCTATGACTTTTATAAATTTGCTAGTTTTTTTAAAGAAATTATATATCATTAGGTACATAAGGAAGGAAAAAATTAACACTCTAACTGAAAACTAAGCCTAATCTTCAAATCACTCCAGCATTCATACCACAGGTAGGCAGGATGTCTCATAATTAAGGTTGATGTCTCTGACTTTCAGATGGTCTGGATTCAAGTTCTACTATTATCAGTTACTTCTCTATAAGTTAGGCAAGTTATTTAACCTCTCAGTGTAGTGGTTTCCTTATCTATTGAATATGATCACAGTTTCAATAAGGCTTGGGGTAAACAAGTGAAGAAATGACCAAAAAAAATATTTCTGTTTTATCATAACAAATAAATAAGAATTACCAATTATAATTCCTCACAATTCAGGTATTAAGTGGGCAAATATTTCCACCTTGGTCTTTCTATATCTGAGCACATAAAAACTGCTAGGTAAACACTAGACAATAAATATATGATGAATATATTCATTCAACACAATCACAAATATGATGACTAAAAATGAAAAAGGAACTACTAGTAGAAAAGAGGAAACTCATACATAAATGTTGGAGGAAAGGTACTGTTGCTGTTTGGGGTTTTGCAAGGGGGACCATATCATACAGGACACATATTTTATAAGATTATTTATAATAGTCACGCAAAAAATCATACACAAAAAGAGAGTACAGGACATCTGTCCACACACTAATGACCAAAGAATCCAGCCAAGGGCCTGGATCCCACAATGCCCTGCATGAGTCCAGCTGAAGACCTAGAGCCCATGACAATGTCTCATGCAGGCTTGTTTCACAGATCTGCACTCAGAAGGCCCAAAGTCAGTGGTGGAAGCCAGAAAATCTGTGCCAGCAGGATGAAGGATCTGTGCTACCAGACTGAGGGATCTGCACTGGAGCCAGGAAGTGATGCTCAAAGTAAGAACCAGAACTCCAGCCAAAAGTACCACAGTTATCCTCAGCAACAGTGAGATCCCAAGCTCCTCCAGTGATGAGGACAGCTGAGTTCCCATCAGGAAAGCCAGCACAACAAGCTTCTAGAGGAGAATGAGCAGTGCACCATCTTCTCCAGAGGCAGGAAATGACGCTCAAAGTGAGGACCAGAGCTCCACCAAAGTGAACCATAGCCATTTTCAATAACAAGGTCTCGAGCTCCTCCTCCAATGAGAATAGCCAAGTTCATCAAGAAAGCCAGCATGGGGCTGGGGATTTAGCTCAGCGGCAAAAAGCACCTGCCTGGCAAGCACAAGGTCGTGAGTTCGGTTCCCAGTACTGGAGAAAAACAAAACAAAACAAAAAAAAAAAAAAAAAAAAAGAAAGCCAGCATGACAGTAGACAATAAATATATGAAAATCATTAAAAGAGATTACTATCTGTGATTAAATGGATGCCATTACAAAAGAACATGTATATGTCATCCTATATAAAACCTTAATTAAAAATGTATACTTTAAGCTCTGTAAAACTGCTACAGGTTTACTTTTTAATAAATATAATTGATCTAAGAATGGAAGTAAAATAAAATGAAGCATATATATGTATACACATAGGAGATATATATGTGTATATATATACATGTATATGTATATATGTGTATATATATGCAGTGGTGTATATATATGCATATGTATATGCTCTTCTGCTGGTCCTCCATCAGAATCGCCCAAGAGAACCAGCAGATCCCTAACAGCTTCCCAACAGCTTCCAACCGCAACCAGTAGCCTTTCTTCTTCTCCAGTTCTGCTTCTTATGCTTCCGGCAACAATCCTCAGGTGGACCTTGCACACTCAGCACCATGCTAACTCAGTTCAAGTTGAACGTTTACAAGCTGACCACCAGTTGTGAATCCACCACAAGTACTAATAAGAACAAAGGCCTTTTACCTCGACAAAAATTCTAGAAAGACTCATGACTGGAAACCATATGAAGGGAAGTCAAAGTTGATATTGGAGTTTGAAAGCAAGAGGATTTCCTGTTTTACTCTTTTCTAGGATTCTATAAGGAGCAGTTAAATTTTAAATTCTTACCCCTTTTTTAAGCACCTATTTTGTCAGGTAATTACCCTGCTTGTCAGCTCCTGAAGAAACCAGAGACTTATACTCTGGATCTAGACAGAATCTAAACAAAAAAATTCCAAACATATGGAAGTAGGAAAGTGAAATCTCTTCTGAAAACTAGAGGATAGTGTAACTATGGATCTAGGATAGTGAAATTACCAATTATAATTGAGATGAATTATCTACACAGATTACTTGAAATTATTTGTATAGATGTTTTCTTCCTCGCTGCTTTTTTAGAATGTCACTATGGACAAATTAGTATTTATTTTCTAGTTTAGTTTATAACCAAATACTATTTTTTCACTGATTTTAATGGTAAAATTGTTTCAGCATTGGCCACTGGGCACTCTTTTAGTTGACCCTGTGTCCTTTAGACATATCCCATGATTGTGTCCTTGTCGTTGCTTAGCACATCCTTACTTTCTGTCACAGCAACAGGAACTAAGTTTGTTTGGAATACCCTTGTCTTACTCCTAGAATCAGCCATTTCTCCACAGAGCCTTGCCTTCTTTGATTACAGCACTGTTTTAGAAACCAACATTTGGATGGTAAATGTGCTACCTTTCTCTTTTTATTTGCAGTTGAATTCATTTGTAGTCTGAGAACCTACTTGCATTATTCTATTCTTTGAAATTCATTAAGATATCTTTTATGATCAAAAATGAGGTCCATTTTGGTGAATATTCCATATGAACTTGAGAAAAATTAATTTTCTGCTGTTGTACTGTGGAATAGTTGATAAATAGCAGTTATATTAAGTTGATTGATAATGATGTTCAGGTTAACTATGCTTTCATTAATTTTCTACCTATTTGATTTATCAGTTACTGGTAGGAAATGTGGACGTATTTAACTAAAGAGCACATTTGTGTCTTTCCCCTTCCTATTTTAGTAGTTATTACCTTACATATTTTGATAATTTGTTGTTAGGTATGCATATGTTCAGGATTGTTAAGTCTTTCAAAAGAATTGATCCCTTTATTATTGTAATTCTTTTCTTTATCCTTCATATCTTTTTTATTCAAAAACCAGCTTTATTTGAAACTAATAATGCAGTTCTGTTTTAATTAGTATAAGCTTACCACATCTTTCTCCATACGTTTTATTTTTAACTGATAAGAGTCTGCTATCAATGCAAGTTTCTTGCAGACAACATGTAATTGGATTTTTTTTATCTACTCTAATATTCTTTGTCTTTTAATTGGTATGTTTATCAATCACACTTATAGTGACTACTGATACACTTGGATTAACATAAACCAAGTTTTTAACATGTCCTAGTCACTGCCAAAGCAGTCTGTCTCCTCAGTTTTTGATTCAGTGCTATATTTTATATATATAATCTCAACAAGAAATCA
>NW_004955428.1:12021281-12022395 GCF_000276665.1 Chinchilla lanigera
GCCATCAGGTATTTTATCTCAGCAACAAGAGAAAAGTAACCAAGACACTGGTGTTCTTTCATTTGTGTATATCCTTGTACTGATTTATATCATAGTCCTTCTAAATGCAGAATATTTTTTAACATTTCTTATCATGGCTGCTGGTGCTAAATTATATTGTCTGTTTGTCTCAAAGACATTCATTTCTCTATCACTTTTAAAGATTAATTTCATTATCTATGGAGCTTTAGATTGGAAGGATTTTTGTTTTGCTTTTAGATTTATTTATTTATTTATTTTGCTCCAACAAACTTAAGTAAAGTCTTAAAAAGTAGAATTGTTGTTGAGAAAGTTCTGGGAATAGTTTTTATAATCATTCCTTATCTCATTTTGCCAGAGAGAAGACAGACTTTTTAATAGATAACCACTACAGAAAACTGGTTGGGGTCCTGAAAGTAAAGTAAAAAAAATATAGGAGTTTAGGAATCTCTCACTGCAATAGGAGTGCATCCCTAACCAACAGTAATCTGTCAAAATTGCTGGTGAAGTTGTATATCACCTTATGGCTCTGGTATTTTCTGTTTTAATTAAGCAAATCACAGCAGTATCTCCCGGTACTTTCTTTATTTTTTAAAGAGAATAAAAGCTAATTTTAAAAAAAATTAGAATCGATACACAATTTCACTAAACAAGATGATAGGAATTCAACAATGGTTGTTATATTGCATACTGTTGTCTTCAAATTAGTTGTTCAGATTACCAGATATACACAAGCAAAATTGGTCCAAAAAAATTAAAAAGAAGAAAAAAATTTAAGCATCAACTGTTCCTCTCAGTAGAACAGTAGAAATCAGCAGTACAATTATCCCAGCTGTCCTGTGTTTATACACATATATTTTTTCCTTCCTCCTTTTCTCCTTTCCCTCATCCCAGCTGTTCCTTCCCTTTGAGCAGTTTTTTTTTTTTTCCTTTCATAATACCTATTGTACCTTTTGTATTTTATTTACTCTCTCAGGTTCTTACACGTGGGAGACAATATGATGTTTACACATGTGGGTCTGATTTATTTCACTTATGAGAATGGTCTCTAGCTATATCCATTTACTTATAACAACCTTGAATTTATCTCTTTTTA
>NW_004955428.1:12024323-12041005 GCF_000276665.1 Chinchilla lanigera
TTGTTCCTGATTTTAATGTAAAATCTTTCAGTTTTTGTCCTTTTAGTATGATATAGGCTCTTGGTTTGTCATTTATAGCTTTTATCAGATTTAAGTAAAGATCATTTATTCCTATTTTCTGTAAGATTTTTATCATGAGTGAGTGTTGGACTTCGTCAAAAGCTTTTTCTGCATCTATTGAGATGATCAAATGATTTTTGTTGGTGGATCTGTTGATTTGGTATATTTGTTGATTTGTGAATATTGACTGTCCCTGGGCTGAATCCCACTTGGTCATTGTGTATAAGTTTGTGGATGATTTGTTGCTTTCTGTTGGCTAGTGTTGAGGATTTTTCCATCTATGTTCATTAGGGAGATTTGCATTTAGTTCTCATTTCTGACTGGGTCTTTCCCTGGTTTTGATATCAGGGTAATACTTGCCTCCAGGAAAAAGTTGGGGAGAATTGCTTCCCTTTCAATTTCATTAAAAATTTTAAGAAGAACTGACATTAAATCTTGGCTAAAGTTCTTGTAGAATTCAATCGTGAATCCATCATGACCTGGGATTTTTTGTCGGTAAGTGTTTTATTACATTTTCAATTTCACTGTCTGATATTTGGTTATTCAAAATATTTATAGCATCTTGATTCAGCTTTTGTAATTCATACATACCTAGGAATCTGTCCATTTCTTGTATGTTTTCCATCTTGTGAGGGTAAAGACTTTTGAAGTAGGTATTGATGATCTTCTCAGTTTCTATAGGATCTGCAGTGATTTCATCTTTTTCGTTCATTGTTGCATGAATTTGTATTTTTTCTTTCCTTTTTTCACAAGGTTGGCTTGGGGTTTATCAATTGTATTTATTCTTTAATAGAACCAACCCTTCAATGCATTAGAAAAGAATTAGAATGCATGCAACAGATTCAAAGAGATATCCAAGAAATTAAAAATTCCATCAAATGTTGGCAAAAACCACTGGAATGAAATGGAAGATAAATTTTCATACCTTGAAGAGAGCATTGCTGCTAGAGATCATGACAGGAAAGATCTAAAAATAACAAGGAACCAGCAAATAACAATTCAACAGCTACAGGATGAGGCAAAGAAGAACAATACAAGAATGATAGGTGTCAATGAAATAACAGGAGAAAACCTGAATGATATAAAAAGACTATTTGCAGAAGTAATACCAGAACATTTCCCAAGCATGGGAGAGGAAACTGACATACAGTAAGAGAGGCATACAGAACTCCACTTAGAAATAACCAAAATAAATCTACAGCCAGGTACATAACTATCAAGATCCCAGAAATTCAGTGAAAGAACAGAATATTAAAAGCTGTTAGGGAAAAGAAACAGGTTACCTATGAAGGAAAACCTATCAGAATAATGGCAGACTTCTCAACACTAACCATCAATTCGAGAAGGGCTTGGAGTGAAGTATTTCAGGTCCTGAAAGAAAAATCACTTCCAATCCAGATTGCTATACCCTGCAAAACTATCTTTCAAAATTGATGGAAAAATAAGATACTTCCATGACAAAGATCAATTGAAGAAATTCATAACCAGCAAAGCAATCCTTCAAAGTGTACTGAACAATATTCTAGAAAGAAACAAAAATGACCACAACTTTAAGACCAACAATAGAAAAGAATCACTAAGTAAGGTAAGCAATTAAACAGAGGGGGGGAAAGTATAGAATTAACAGTGGGAAAATAACATGACAACGATAAGTCAACACATATCAGTAATAACCATTAATGTAAATGGCCTCAATTCAACAATCAAAATAAACAGACAGGCAGAATGGTTCAAGAAAAAATATCCAACAATATGGTGTATTCAAGAAATATATTTAACTCACAGAAAATTCATAGACTGAAAGCCAAAGGATGGAAAATAATACTCCATGCAAAACGAACCCAAAAAAAAAAGGAGTAGCTATTCTGTTTGCAGACAAGTTGAACTTCAAACCAAGAATGATCAAAAGAGATAAAGAAGGTCACTACATTCATGGTAGGGGAAAACTGAAAGAGAAAGAAATAATAATCATAAATACATATCCACCAAATATAAGAGCACTCAACTATATAACAAATTTTGACAGAGATGAAAAATTAAGTAAGTAATAACACAATTGCAACAGAAGATTTTTAACACTTCATTGTTACAAGGGGATAGATCAACTAGACAAAAAAAATCAGCAAACAAATAACAGAACTAAACCAAATGTGTGAACAAATGCACTTAGTAGACCTTTATAGAGTATTCCACACAATAGATTACACATTCCCACTCAGCTGCACATGGGACATTCTCTAAAATAGACCATATACTAGCACATAGAACATGCTTAAGTTAATGCAAAAAAATTGAAATTATCCCATGTATATTATTGGACCACAGTGCATTGAAATTGCAAAAACTCCATAAACACATGGAAACTAAAGAACATCCTCCTGAACCAACAATGGGTCACAGAAGAAATTAAAGAAGAAATTAAACAATATTTACAATCAAATGAAAATGCAGATACAAACTACACAACCTGCGAGATACAATGAAAGCTGTCCCCATAGGGAAATTTATAGCAGTGGATTCCCACATCAGGAAAACAGAATGAACACAAATAAATAACATTATGCTTACCTCAAACTTCTAGAAAAATAAAGGCAAGTAAAGCCCAAAGCCCAGAGAAAGGAGAAAATTATAAAGATCTGAGCAGAAATAAATGCAATTGAGACTAGGGAAACAATACAAAGAATTAATGAATGAAAGAGTTGGTTCTTTGAAAAAAAAAATAAAATTGATAAACCCTTAGCCAACCTTATCAAAAAAGGAAAGAAATAATTCAAATTCATGCAATAATGAATGAAAAAGGTGAAATCACTACAGATACTGTAAAAATTCAGAAGATCATCACTACCTACTTCAAAAATCTTTACTCTCACAGGATAACCAAGTCCAAGTCATCCCAGGAATGCAGGGATCATGAACCGCTGGAGCCTCCCTGAGCCACATCCCACCACCCACCAGTGCAGTAGTGATACTGAGCCCTCACAAACTTCCAAAGCTTTGAAAATGGGAAAGCAAAGAAGCAAAATGCAATCTCAGACCTCAGCCCCACCCAGAACATGTCCAAGAGACATCAACATGGAAGAAATTGAAAGTCACACACCCGAAATTTTTGAAATGATAGCAACTGAAGTAAAGAAACCACTCCAGCAGACTATAGAGCAAATCAGATCAGAAATAATCTCTCAGGTAGAAAAAAATGACAACAATAATGAAAAAATTGCTCAGCACATCTAAAGAAGACAGAGATAAAAAAAAATAAAGGCACACAGAAAAATGATGGAAACACCGAATGAACAGTGTAGGAAAGAATTAGAATGCCTCTACCTTTCTGTATCTCCAGATTTGAGAGTAAAAGTTTGCCTTGAAAATTTAGTCACTCATGGATTTTAAAAAAGCTATTGATTTGTATCTGTTCAGCCTTTTTTTATTGTAGAGACAGAAGTAACAATTTTCAAGTTCTTTACATGTCAGAACTGAAACCCAAAATCTAACTGCAAATTTTAGATTAAGAAAAAATCCAAAGATAAACTTTAAAAATCACCTACAAAATCAAAGAAACAATCCTTCATTTTGACTTTAAAAACATGTGAAACAGGTAATGTGAAATTATATGCAACAGAATTTGTACATCGTGAAAATCCATGTAGTTCATATTACCTCTTGTAGCATATAGTCAGAATGGAATAACATAAGATTTGCATTCACCATTTCCAACATATGGAAATGGAAAGATTTTTAACTTTTAGCAAGGTAGACATAAAGATGAACTGATGTTAAACCAACTCCACTTAGCACTTTCAAAAAAGAATTGTATAAAAATTTCTAAATTTCTGTATTGCTACCAAGAATATTTAAAATATATATATTTACAACTTTAATAATGTTTATGACTTTAAGGTAAATTATTTATCACTAGGAAAATAGATTTAAAAAGTGACTTGCAAAATACGGGTTTTCATAATCTTTTAGGTGAATAATTATTAAATATTATTTGAGTAGATAATTATTTGAGTAGAAATTATGATGCCAAGTGATTAAATACTAAATTTTATGTGTGCTTATAAGAATAAAGATAGTTTAATGAATAACGTATACTTGCGACTAATATCAGGGATAAATGAAAAAATATTAGTGTGATAATGACAACTAATAATTGAGTTAAGAAGATGTGGAGAGTTTTTGTTCCATTCTTTATCCAGGAAATTCCCTAGTTCACGTCTAGAAAAGCTTAGTACAGAAGATTCAGCAAGTTTATATCACATACAAGAACATTTTCTGCAAAAATATTTATGGATCTATTTCATGTGTGAACAAGTTCTCATATTTCACCAGATTTAAAATCCTCATCTCCAAGTCTACACTAAATGTATCAGAGTATTAAAGATTCTAGAAATATCACAGTGTAGTCCTTTCCCTAACGTAAATTATCTAAAGTTCTTATAAGTTTATCTTTCTGTATTTTTTTAACTTTAATAAAAGCAACAATAACATCTTTAATTTTGACATTTTATTTGAAAATTTAAATTGTTTTGTCAAATTATCACAAAACCAAGCCATTATGGGCTAGAATTTCTGTACCTTAACAATCACCTAGAATTGAACATAGGTTCAGATCTATGTACACTGGGGTGACATCAATAAAAGACAAGGGTTTCAGTCTAATATTTTTTACCAGAAGCCCTTTCTAGTACAATACCTTTCTCCAAAGGCCTTTTGGTTATGTAAAAATAAATTATATTCACCCTTATATTTTTACAAGGAAAGCTTGAATGCATTGACTTAAATTGAAGGCAAACTGTTTAGACTGATTGTATAAATCCTTGGTTCTTAATGTAACTTGATACATATTTCACAGAGCTATGTACTAGAAGGTTCAATTGTTTCATTCTCAGGAATATTTCTGACATTAAGGCATTGTTATTTTCTTACCTTACTGCCTGTCTCCTGAGATCATTTAAATTGAAGATTCCAACTGAAAGATCAGACTGACCTAGATTAAATCTGACTTTTGCCAAGTACAAGTTGTAACTTGGTCACATCAATCAACTTTTTTGAACCACAATATAAAAAAAAAAAAATACCCTAACTGTGTCTTTCAGTCAGCATTTTTTCAGAAGCCAACAGTAGTTTTGTAGGTTCACATAATCGCTTTCTCTGGATTTAGTCAAACCCCACTCCAGCAAAACCGTTCTTTTGATTAACTCAAAGCCAACTAATTTGGAGCTTAAATTACATCTGGAAAAAAAATCTCTGCCATGTAATGGAGTCTAATCAAGAGTGATTAACCAACACCTCTGCCCTATTCCATTGACTAGAACAAGTCACAAATTTAGATTCTGTTTAAAAGGAGGACATGGCTTATTGAGGGTCTCCAGAGTGCTTTCTTTGTTCAAGTCTTAAGTGACTTGTCTGAGATCATATTCAAACATTTTGGTCCTACAATTATTTTTCTGAAAATATATCTGAAAGAAATAATTATGTATGCATTAATATGAATTCATTTCTTCGTTGTGTCAAAAATTAAAGGCAATGTAAATGCTTGAAAGTAGTAAATGTCGGTAAATTGTGATTTATTCCTACTACGATATTCTATGACACTATTATTATATCACCTTGATGTAGTTAAGAATATTCTCTACCAGAATACTCTATACCAGAATATTCTATACCAGAATATTCTGAAATAGAAAAATGTTTAAAGTATTTCTGGCCAAAGAAAAAAGATAGTATATGAAAATAGGATGTATGTTACCATGCTGTTTTAAACATACACTGAAAACAGGGAACATGAGCACACACTATAGTACTAGATCACTTTCTCTGCTTGTGTGGTAGTACAGAGAGAGGTAAAGAGGCAGTTCATGGTCAGACTGCCTCAGTTCCAATCCAGGTCCACAACAAGCATAGATGACCTCTGGGAAAAACCAAACACTAGCTCCCCACAGAACTTACATATATCTTAAACTATTTGCAGTGTTCATAAATACTAAAATTTCATACTTGATTGATTTAGTGGTTTTAATTTCATAGAGTTCTGAATTTTTAAGAGTTTAGAAATATATTCATTTTCTACCCAAAAAGGGCAGTTGAGGCTTCATAATGGATTAAAGTCATTCAATTCATGGACAACTTTTGCAAATCCAACAGAAAATCACATTTATTTACAGAATATCAAGATTACTCTTTTTCAGTATTCTATGTACATCGCATTGTACTGATGCCTGTAATAAATATATAGATAATGCAAATAATGTAAACTCTTCTCTGTTTCTCTCCCTGCTGTCTCCTTCCTTCCATCACCATCCAACTTTCATCTATTTAGAAAACTAGTACCCATGGAATTTGTTACGAATAAATGGATATTCACAATTAAAACATAAATTTAACATATGAATTATAGATGGATTTTATGTGGATTCTGAATTTAGATTCAATAAAGAGCGCAATGTGAAAATCAATGTCCTAGGAGAAGCCGGATGATCACTCAAAGTCAGCATCTTTATTTGTTGGTCCTACCTATCCAGGAACAAATTAGGAGCTGTACCAACCTTAAAACTTTCCATGAGCTAATAATGTGAAGCTAAAGGATAAGATCTTCACATCGCCTAAGATTCTATGTGTTGTAAGCAGATTATTAAGAATCATAAGATGGATCTAGATTAAAAAATGTACTGAAATATTTCAGTGGAAAAGAAATTGAGAAACAGAGACACAAGTAGAAAGCTTTATGTAAAATAGATTAATCAACACTGGTTCCAAGTATCGCTTTCTCAAGGAAAGCTTCACGACATTCTCAATTACATTTCTCCTGTATGTGACAAACATATTAGAGATGATACATAGCCCACTACAGCAATGATCTCTTACAAGTCATTGTCCCCCAACTACATAAGGAAGATCTAAAAAGAACCCATCCCTTCACATGCTTGCAGAGTGGATACCTGTCATCAACATATATATAACATGTAATGAACATATGGTTGCATCAATAAATGACTGAATGAATAAGTCATATCTAAGTCAATAAATGGCTACATAGAAGCAAAATACATCACTCTCTTACCCTTTTTCCTGTTTACACAGAAAATAGTTTTCAGTAGAATTTTATTGACTTTTTCCTGATATTTTATGCTTATGTTCCTCTGACCAAAGATTGCCATAATATAAAATATCCCTATATGGAATGTGAATTTAACAAACTTGCATTCATGAAAAAGACAAAAACAATAAGCAATAAACATAATCTCCTATGTCTGTAAAGTCCTTTGTATTTTACAAGGCTCTTTTGATATACTGATTCTTGAGCTTTACAAGAATTCAGTGCATTATTTCTATTTTACCAAGGCATAAACTGAACCTGAGTAAATTAAATGTCTTGCTTGCATTCATGCAAATTATGGGTGGTAGAGTTGAAGCTACAGCTCAGTCTCATGATTAATAAATAATCTGCTTCTCTTTCCTTATCTCAGTATATGTTTATACATCAATTTTTTATAAATAAATATAATATAGATATACATTTCATATATATTACTATTAAACAGTAATTTTAATTCTCCTCTAAAGAAATGCTATAGTTCATAAATGTTCTTTACATATAATTCAATACAAATAGAAAGGAATATTATTAAAATTCACAATATTATGGCACTCAAAAATCAATTTGTCTCAATTGATGGAGAATCCAATTTAGGTTAAATAACTGTTTATGAAATTACTTCAAGATTTATTGGATGTAGCATGATAACTCATCAACTGTAGTTGAGTTTGCAGGAATTTGAGCAGAAAAGTTAATTAACAATAATTTTTAAACTGCCAAAAGCTGCTGCAAGTTCACTCTCTCCTCTGCATATATAGCAACATGTGGTGGAATTCAAAAGGAAAGTCATTCCTGAATCTGTTTACTTTTATGTCATTGAGCTCATTATTAAAAATTAGTGAGCAGTATTGATTTGGATGGTTTAATAATTCAAAATGGTTAAAGGCAACAGTAGTCATTGGATGGACAAATATTTCCTATTATTGTTTATTACCAAATTTAACTACAATGACTCAATTAATCCAGGCATGGTTTCCCAAAGCAAATTGAAATGCAATCAGACCAATAAGCTGCTAGAATCAGTAACTTAAACCTTGGCCAGAAGATTTTACGAAGTGATATAATCAATACAGTGTTAAAGGTGGTATTTGGTGGTGCTAATTTAATATAGAAATTCCATTACCTTTTTGAAATAAAAATCTCAAAATCTCATGTGATACTGGTTGCACTTAAAATAAATTCTTTGCAGCATATATGTGATTTTAAAAATAATTTACAGTTACATACTTTGATGATATCTGCTTCTGTTAGGTAAGAGGAAATTGTAACTAGTAGATACTTGAAGTTAATAATTCTTAGTGAGTAGAAATACAAATGGTCTTATAAACAAACAAATAATTGTTGTATATCTGTACATGATTCTTGTTCACAAATCTACTCACAGCCATCACATATTCTTATCAAATTTCTCTTGAAAATATCAAACTCTTATTCTAATATCAGAGTTGTCTCCGCATTGGTTCATCACAGCTCCTTTTATACTGAGTGAAACAGAAATCGATGAACATACCTCTGATGGAGAAAATCACACTATCTTCTTAGGTCTTTAGCAATTGTCCATTTTGGAGTATGACCAGTTTTCTCCATGATCCTACACAATCCTTTAATTCAGAATTACTGGCTTTAAAATGAAATGCACAAAGCTATACATTTATTACAAGTGAAGGATGAGACTATAAGCAAGAACTATCTTAAACCAAAAGAAAATCTATTTTTGGCTGATGGTGCACAGAGCTTTGTTTCTTTCTTCCTTCCAATATGAAAGCACTTTTATATCCAACCACAGTACAAGAAAAACTACTAATTGGTTTTCTGCTCAAAGAGACTTATCCTTGGTTGGCAACCAAGGTAGCAAGAATAGTATTTTTGCCCACTCACAGCTTTAAAAATGAGAAGAAAATCTGATGTGCTGAGTACAGATGAGAATATCATTCAAATTTGATAAACTTGCTAAAAAAAAAGCTAGTATTCTTATTTTTCTTTAAATTCTGACTCATAGTATGATGACCATTGTTTCCTAAGAAATAAAACTTATACCAAGTGCAAGAAGAATTCTGAAATTAAAGTATCATTTTGAGCCTACAAAATTTAAGGGATATTATCATAAGTTCCAGATGTAAAAGGTGAAATAATAGAAAGCTAGATAAGGATAAAATTGATACTTCTGCATACCTATCTGCAATTCCAGTCTCCTAAAGTGACCTACACAAAAGCTCTGGTCTGTATATTCACATTAATTCTTTCCCACCCAACAACAACAGGAACTTGCATACTCAGTGACTGCTGTGTTCTGCCGAGCAGATCCTCCTTCAGAAAGGAAGACCACACGGCCCCAGCTGTTAAAAACACACCTGTAAGCTGGTCCTCAGCCACCAGTTATCTTTGAGATTATGTTAGCTGAAGGAAACTGCTTCTTCAAAGCTCATGTCTTTTTCCAGCGGCATGAGCTCACCACAGTGGTAAAATGACCTGGCTTCCTTGACCCAACACAAAAGAAATTTTAAGTAGTAGCCTTACATGCACAAGGCAGCAGGAATTAAGGTCCCAAGAATGTCCTTCACATTGACCTCCCCAAATATTTACTTTGTCTATGCTCTTCTCTCTTACAGACGTAGGGTCTTATCTAGTATCATTATCTTTTCAGCCTAAATATAGAGCTGGTGAACAATTTCTGCTCTCTCTTCTCTGAGAATGTCTTAAATTTTTCTTCTTTTTTGAGGATTTTTAGTGAATATAAATTTAAGATCAACAGCTTTTTCTTTCAGTACTCTAAAGGTATGGTTTCATTAGCTTCTACTCTTATTTATAAAATACCTAATTGTACCTTTTTCTATTTATCCAAGTTTGAAATATGTCTATTTTTCAGGCTACATGTAAGTTTCTATTTTATCTACATGTTTCAACATGTTGACTATGATATGCTTAGATACTGTGGTTGTGATCATATTTGTTCAGCTTCAGATTTTTTGAGCTTTTTAAACCCATGCTTTGGTTGATATCTTTTGCTCAATTTTGAAGGTCTCAATCATTATCTCTCAGAGATTGCTTCTTTTTATTTGCAAAATTGAAAAACCGACAAAATAACAATGAAGACAAAATCAAAACAACACAAAAACAACAAAAGTGATACATGACCTCAAAACAAAGTGACAGAAATGTACAATGGTCACTATATTACATCAGATTTTTTTATCCCATGAATGCCAATAACACACGTGGTAATGTGTTCGTTACTAATTTATTTGTCTTGAATATCTTACTCTTTTTCACTTCCATTTTCCAGTTCTTGCTTCAATTTGTATACTTTTTATTGACCTCTTTATATTTCACTGAATATTGCATTTGTCATTCAGTTGAAGCACATGGATTAATAATTCCATTCTGAGATCATATTTACTTCCAACTTTTCCATACTTGACAATCTCTTCACTATTCTCTCTTAAATTATTTCACTTTTCCCTCTAGATTTTTTACCATTTTGATCATACCTAATTTATTTTTTTGTTGTTGTTTGTTTGTTTGTTTTTGGTTTTTCTCCAGTACCGGGAACCGAACTCACGACCTTGCGCTTGCCAGGCAGGCACTTTGCCGCTGAGCTAAATCCCCAGCCCCGATCATACCTAATTTAAATATCACTATCAGATAATTCTAATGTGTAGGCCATCTCTTAATTGTGTCTATTGATTGCTGTGCTGTTAACCTTTAGTTATGTTTCTGCTTCCATACTTTCCA
This sequence comes from Chinchilla lanigera, assembly GCF_000276665.1. Taxonomy (NCBI): domain Eukaryota; kingdom Metazoa; phylum Chordata; class Mammalia; order Rodentia; family Chinchillidae; genus Chinchilla; species Chinchilla lanigera. The sequence continues at coordinate 12,035,212 of NW_004955428.1, forward strand.
CCCCTTTCTCCTTCCTTCCTTCCTTCCTTCCTCTTTCCCTTCCTTCCTTCCTTCCTTCCTTCCTTCCTTCCTTCTTTCCTTCCTTCCTGCCTCCCTCTTTCTTTTCCTTTCTCCTTCCTACCTTCCCTCCCTCGCTGCCTTTCCTCTTCCTCTTTTCCATTCTCCTCCTTCCCTTCCTCCTCCCCTCCTCCTCTCTCTCTTCCACCCCTTCCCACCTCCATATAATTTTTTTATATGCTGAACACTTTTGGTAGACAACAGCACAGTCTGAAATAAAGTATCCCATCCCCAGCAGGGCACCACAGTGATAAAGATGAGTCATTCTGTTCTAGAATGAGACTACACCTAAGTGTCCTAAAATTTTAGCTGTACTGTATTCACCATGGACTTCAATATTTTTAGGGCAGATCAGGATCTTTGTCTCAACAGAGCCTTGCCTTTGTGAGATTTCAGAGATTTCCCCGTGTTTCAGACTCACCCTCTGTGCTGCTCTCTCCCTGGGCTCCAAACTACAACTGTTTCTTGGAGAGCAGAGAAACCAATTTTCCTCCACAGTCAGATTCCCTTTGTTCTGAGTCAGTCCTTCCACCCTTCCCCCCAGTGTTCCGTCACCAGCAACCCTCTGACTTTAGAATGGCTGAAATGCCTTGAAGGCCTTTCCCTCAGGCACCCCCCTTTCCCCATGGTTTCTCTGTCAGTCTCTGTGTGTCTCCGGAGATCGCACCTAGCACTCCTACTTTTCTCCTTCCTGAGGAAGATGGTAGCTGCCTTGTACCCACTTCAGCTTCTTCGTCTCTTCTTGGTTCTTGGTAAAAACCTGTAAAAAAGAATTCTCAGAAGGTGAACACTTTCTCTGTGACTAAAGAGTCTGATCTATCATATGAGTCCACATGTTGACTTTAACTTTTTTTTTTTTTTTTTCCGTTACCGGCAATAGAACTCACGACCTTGTGCTTGCCAGGCAGGCACTGTGCCGCTGAGCTAAATCCCTAGCCCCTTGACTTTAAATTTGATTATAGTTTTGACTGATTTCTCTTTTCCTGGTCTTTTCCTCTATGACAGTTTCACCAAAGAGAAGAGTAGCTGTAGTTCTTTTCTTTCCTGAAAAGTGCTTCTCAGCAACTGAATTTGGGTTCTGTTGGATTTTTATCTCAAATATATCTCTAAAAACCTAACACTTTCAAGTGTATCTTGCCTTCTGGGGCCACTGCTCAGAAAATTATCATTTCTTGACTTTATGTTTTTAGTTATAAAATTATTTTTCCATAGAAAATATTCTTTTTGAACTGATATGTACTGAAACATATTTTAAGTCTTTAGGTCACTCTATATGATATTTTTTTAAATACTAAAATTCTCAGTTGTTTTCATCTTCTTTGAATTACCAAACATATAGCTACAAAGGTTAATTATTAAATCTGGAAAAATTGTACTACTGAAGAAACTTCATACCCACACATAATTGCTATCACTGAATCAGGTTTATAATAAATTAATAAAAATACACCTGTAGGTGTAGATTGTTTTTTATACCAGATCACAAGACATTACTTTAGTATGCATTTTACAGAATTGTATCCTGGAATAGAATAAATTTAACAATTAACAAAATAATTGATCCAAGTTTAATATAAGCTAAAAATAGTACTGCACTTTCTATGCATAACATCTATGTATAATAATCACTTACCAAGGGTATGATATCAGTTACTCTAAGATCTTTAGGAGCTGTTTCCATTATCATTAAATTAATCTCTTTAAACAAATTTGCTAGTTCCTCTAGTCATGAAATTCACAAATCAAATTCTTCATTTAGCATGGGAAGTAGCAAAAATTCCACAACTCAGTGACACATCCTATCTAGATGCTATAGCTCCTACTCAATACAAAATTCATTTCTTCCTTACCCTCACTTTACATGATATATGGTAACACCTCCACATCTGACACAGTGATCATTAATTTTGTGCTTCTTATCATAGTCTTAGTTTCATATCTGTGTAAATCAAGAACATACGTACTATTTTTTTTTCACAATCAGAAATTGGGAGGTAAATATATTTCTGAATTTAGTGATGATTTCATAATCCACTATCAGATTCCTAAAAATGACAATGTCTGATGATATAATTCTCCTCTGGTATTTTGGAACAACTTTGACACATTTTCTCTGATAGTTACTTTCCCATTTACCATGTTTTATTTCTCCAAAAAGCTGAGGGCTCAAAACTGAGACTTTCATATATTCCAATAACAACAAAGAATTCTTCATAGTAAAAGCATCTGGGTTCAGTTTAGGAAATATCCTCGGAAATGCCAAATAAGAGGAGAAAAGAATTTTTAAAATATTTCCTTCTGTTCCACCTCGTTACACCTTGTTAGATACAAAATACATGCAGAAAGTTGAGTTCAGAGCTGGGCTCCTGCCTGCTCCCTGTATTTGTGCAGAGACTAAGATGAGTTAGCACCACTGCTCCTGGCACACACCCAGCAAACGCAAACCCCCCTTCTGCAGCAATGAGTTTACATGGCTTATTTTTCTTTAATAGTCTCTTTGACATAGGTAATACGACTAAGTTTCTGTGTTTGAAAACAACCCTATAGTAGATATACTGACAGCTGTGGATGACAAAGATCTTAAAATTATAGTGACCCAAGACCAAATATTCTATAAAAATGTATCTTTGCATTCTCATACGCACCTCTTTGATGTCCTATGAATTCCAAAGAGGGAACATACACTGTCAACATGTACCACACTGCTGTTTTATGAAGAAAGTTGAATTCCTTATTTGAACTATCATTATCATTTCCAGATTTAACTCAGCTTTGATTTAGGTAAGATAAGGCAGTTCGATTCATGGATAACCCCTTGTGATCATCCTCCTTGCGATGGGTGTATTTCTCTCGTTTAGCTGTGGAGTAGGGTACAGCTCCTTCCTATTAACATCCCAGTCTCCCCTGGATTAGGAAAAGGAAGAAATGGCCACTTCTCATTATTATAAGAGCCAGATACTGCAGTTCACTTTCCATGTGAAGGTCAAGGGGACTTTGAATGCAAAAGATGGGACACAGAGCTTGGGAATACTTATAGGTCAGATTTAAGGCTATCAGTAGCAATAGCATGCAAATCACCTCGTAATTGTACCAATATGTTTGCTGTAATTTCTACTGCTTGGTCATCAGCTGTCCCAGAATTCCTTTCTACATTCCAGTTTATTTTCAATGTACCCACAGATTCTGAGCTTCAATACCCTATAAATAAAATCGGGGAGGTAGTTTTATCGCTTTCAGCTATGGTTTGTACCTTTTAAATTTATGGTTTGGGAAATGTATTTCTACAATTTAAAAAAATCGAGATGCTTCCAAGTCAGGAGCTTCTAATGTGGTTGAGTTGAACTTGTACTTAGTAATGCACTAGATGACTATAAGATAAGCATCTACTCTTCCTCTCAGGAACATAATGTACACATCTGCCTCTAAGAATTACTTTGGTTACAAATGATTAAGAGTGGGCTCTGCTTTGCCTTGAGTGCTACTCTAAGCCTTTTCAAATCATTTTTGCTATACGTACCACTTATATTGGAAATTAACTGGTTCCAGTTTACTCACTTAAAAACTCATTGAATTAATATTAAGTTAAAATATATAAAATATATGATGTTTGAAATGGAAATACAGTAACCAACTCCAGTGTTATGATCTCAAGACTTTTTAAAACTCAGTGGCTGACATACTACGTGTATAAAAATGCCTCAAGGATGGAATATTAAAAGTGAAGAACAAATGATTGTTGTTTTTAAGCAGATTGGAATACAATAGACTATTTGAAATAAATAAATTATTACAGAATAATTGTAAGAATGCTCAGATAGCCATAGAATGCATATTTATGGGAGGAGAAGAAGAGCAAAAATTGAAGCCTCAGAAAAGGTATGCAGCAGTAAATTAAATTTAAACTAAATTTTGAAGCTTGTCTTAGTTACCTTTTCCTAATTGCTGAGACAAAATACTCGATGCCCAAAGTTAAGGCACGAGAGGTTTATTTAGCTCACAGTTTGTTGAGGTTTCAGTCAGTAATCTACTGGCTCGAAGGCAGGATGGCGTGGCACAAGGGCAACAGTTCATGGCGGCAGAACGCAGCAAAAGCAACAAGAGCAAAAGGGAAGGAGAGAGAGAGAAAAAACTCTTCCTGTTCCTTATCTTGTATGTAAGCTACCTGCCCTGGGATGGGTGTAGCACTCACGCCCATAATCCCAGACAATAAATCAATCACAAACTCTAGATTCAACCACCTCCAACCACCTGCCTCATGACTGCATGAGGCTTTAGGGAAGCACAGACCATCCAGACACAAAGCATAACAAAGCTGGACAAGCTAGAATGGAAATTTTTCCAGGCCAAAGCAGAATGTACAAGGCATGAAGTAGAGGAGCTTATGAATCAAAGAACTGCTAAATTTTCTATACCTAAAGGCCATGGTGGTAAAAATGGAGAATAACGCAAAAGCATTTTTATCTTATTGTTTCTTTCTTAATCAGTGAGGCCACCCAATCTGTCAGGTAAATCTTCATCTATAGTGTAGAAAGTATTATGGAATTTCTTTTTTATGTTTAAAACTCTCATAAGGATTTATTTGGGTGTCTTTAAATATATTGCCCATTCAAAATATTAACTACTACTTTTAAAGGTGCTGTAACATTTTAAATATTCACTAACAAAATAAGAAAAATCTGTTTACATTATACTTTTATTATCAATGAGTATATTGCCCCTATGTAGTTTTTGGCAATATAATGGGTTATAAATGATATCTTACTTGTGTTTTGGTTTATATTGCCCTCCTATATTGAATTTCAGCACCCTTTAAATATTTTTCACCATTTTTAACTTTTTAAGTATATCCTTTACTTTTTTCTTCTTAGGAAAAAGATATTAATTGCATTTTTATATCAATTTATGTGACCTCCTAGTTTATTATATAATATTAATCCTTTGTCATCATGTGCAAATTTGTTCATATCTATCATTTGAACATTTTAATGTTATTTTTTAACCCAAGGTACTTATTAAATAGTGTGTTGGTAAATATGCCTTCTTTAGCTTATAGCTTCTGGGTTTTTAGATTTAGTTAAAATATTTATTTTCTTTTAACCCAGTGTGAACAGCATATTTCCACTTTAATTATCTTTGTGACCATGAGTTCTGTTAATGTCATTTATTAATTAGTCAATTATTTTCCTTCTAAAATGATCTTTCGTATTTTTTATGTTATGTTTCACAATATTCAATCTAATTCTGGAACCTCTGTATTATTATACTGACCACACAAAATTCCTAAAGTAAGTTCAAAAAAATGGTCTTACAGTCTTTCGCAAGATCTGGTAAGACAGTATCTTAGTCAGTTTTCTCTTGTGGCTGAGACAAAATACCCAACACCCAAAGTTAAAGGGGAAAAGATTTATTTAGCTCACAGTTTCTGGAGCTTTCAGCCTATAACTGACTCCATCTAAGGCAGGATGGCTTGGCAGAGAGCCAACACGGAGGACACCATTTCATAGCAAACAGAAGACAGCAAAATAGAGCAAGGAAAGCAAAGAGCCAATCCTAACAGTAAGGACTCAGGAAAAATATGCAGGAGCTGTGAAATCCAAGCTGCCGAATTATCTCTTTTCTTATACAATGCCTTTGTATGTATAGTTCCTTCTCATATTGACTCCGTGCTTAGCTTTGTGACTTTCTTTAACCAGAGAGATACTGACAACAGAGACATCAGCAATAGACTTGAGATGAG
>NW_004955428.1:12041200-12042964 GCF_000276665.1 Chinchilla lanigera
TGGATCAGTCCCAGGAGGTAGCTGATTGATGGGGCTGAATCTACACCATGTATTCTACCTTTGAAATAAGAAGAATAAAACGAGAGCATTAACTTCAGAACATGTCTTTTCCAGTGAGAAAAAAATGAGAATAAACTAACATACATGGAAAACTAAGTTACACGCTGGGTAGTGGCATATTGCTTGTAGAAAGCACAACTACTGATAAGCATGAATGTGAAAACTTGTAAAGTGACTTCTCAACAAGTGAAAAAATGGAATAAAGTGAAATGAATTTATACATGAGATAGAAAAGAAAAATGTCAAAATCTGAAGCAAAAATCATGAAAGATTGTCAAAATATACCCAACTATATTAGTAATTATGATATACCTAAACTAAAAGCTCCAGTGAAAAGATAGACAAAAATCAAAATCTACTGTATACTGTTTAGTATAAAGAGATATAAATATTGGGAGTTGTAAAAGATTTAAAGAGATTAAAACTATGACTAGATAATAGCCAAGTGTGGTGGCACATGCCTGTAATCCCATCACTTGGGAGGCTGAGGCAGGAGGATCACCACAAGTTTGAGGCCACCCTGGGCTACAAGGTGAGTTCAAGACTAGCCTGATCCACACAGTAAAACCCTGTCTCAAAAAAAAAAAAAAAAAAAAAAAAATGACTGGGCAAAATATTTTAAAAGCTGACAGTTCTATGACCATAGTGCAAAATGAAATTTAAGGCCAAAGGCATTGCCACACATAAAAATATCAATATAATGACAAAAGACTCCATTTCCTGGAAAGTTATTACACTTGTAAACGTGAGTGAACTTAATCACATTGCTTTACAAGACATAACGAAAACTAAGGAGTAGTAGACAAATCTAGCATCACGGAGACTTTAATTTTTCTTAGGATCTGATAGAGCAAATTACTAGCTATTTCCAGTATTGACTTATACTCAAAGCAGGTTTTTCCTTCTGGAGTTTTGTAGTAGTCTCTTATAACTGTAGATAAGTAAATAACCCAGAATAGAAATTACAAGAAAAGAGAAGTTAGAAGTACTTGCCTGCTGTGGCTTGTGTTTAGTTAGCCCTCCAAAGCCTCGTGCAGGCATAGGTCGGTTTTCTCAGAAGTGGCTGAATTTAGAGTACGATGGATCCATGGTACAATGCTAGGATTAAGGGTGTGTGATTACTAAATCAGGCCACTTATTGGTTTGGCACCATCCTAATTCCAGGAGCCTGGATCCAATGTGAGGGACAGAAAGACATGTTCCGAAGTTAAAGCTTTCATTTTATTCTTCTTATTTCAAAGACAGAATACATGGTGTAGATTCAGCCCCATCAATCAGCTACCTCCTGGGACTGATCCAACAGTTACCTTTGGTTGTGTGTCAAACCTGTCGAGTTTTCCGTGGCTTCAAAGGTACGTAGGTCCTAATTCTCATAAATTGATTGGGTGACTAAGCTTGACCCAGGTAGGTGGAGCTGACAAACCTTCTCTCCAGGTGTTTCTTTCATTTCAAGGAGGCTAAGCATAGCTACGGTGCACAGCAGGAGCATTTCAATGAGACCAGCTCAAACTCATCTCAAGTCTATTGCTGATGTCTCTGTTGTCAGTATCTCTCTGGTTAAAGAAAGTCACAAAGCTAAGCACGGAGTCAATATGAGAAGGAACTATACATACAAAGGCATTGTATAAGAAAAGAGAAAATTCGGCAGCTTGGACTTCACAGCTCCTGCATATTTTTCCTGAGTCCTTACTGTTAGGATTGGCT
>NW_004955428.1:12043527-12075058 GCF_000276665.1 Chinchilla lanigera
TCATCACAGCATAACAGCTTATGAATGCTTATAATGCATCAACAAAACCTAGGATGGTTTTGGGAAGCTCCAACACAGGGATGAACACCAAGAGACAAGATTGATTGGGGCCATTATTGTAGGAACCTTTTACAAGGTGGGAGAAAAACCTTGAACTCAATCAAATAGATCTCACTGTAGGTCTAACATTCTAAAAATGTTACACATCTAAAAATATTACATAATATCTCCTCCAATTGGGGATTCTTCTAGTAAATGTACTGAAAAATCAATAAACTTGTTGAATTTTATTTAAGCTCATGTTTCCCATTATTACTGAAACATGACACTCTTTTATTAAAGTCTTTTTCCAAATATTTTCTAATATCTTCTAAAATACATTTGGGGAAAGATTTGTCTACATCCGTGAACATATGTCATTCACATATTATATTAAACTATATATTTTTCTTTTTTAGGAAATACAACTAATCTTTATTTTGGTTCTTAATGTACATAAGAGATATAGGATAAAAATTTGTTCTTATACAAACATATTGAAGTTTATTAAGCTGGCTATTTAGATATACCTCGTCTGTAAAATGGAACATAATGATCATGCTGACAACTGCATTGTTATAAGAGGAAAATGAATAACATGTACAGCAGGACAGTTGACACAGCAAGCAACCCATATATAATGGCTAATTCTTTCAACATGGTCATCATCATCACCATCTTCATCAATGCTCATATAAGTAAAGGAAAAGAGTGGTTGGATCTCTGAGCCCTTCCTTCTCACCTTCACTTTCTTCCCCTACCAGTGTGAATGTTAGCTTAGTAAAGGAGAATTAGTAAGAAAATACCCAATGAGAAGGCCAAATTCAAGGTTCCTGTACACTCAGAGGGAAGGAGAATCTGTTCTTCCTGATGTTAAACTTGGAGTGTTAGGGTTACTTCTAATATAAAAAGTCTACTCGCTTCTCAAATTTAACAATTTATTCTGATTTTTGTAGAAAAGTATGCTAAAAGAAAAAAATCACTAAATATATCACCTCTACTCCTACAGCACAATTAATTTCATGGCTTATACTTTATTTATCACTATAGACTATTACTCTCTTAAACTTGAGCACTGTATGTAACTCAAAAACTAAGTATTTTTTCAACTCAGTTTCTGTTACTCTATGAATGTGATGCTCTTTCTGTGGATCACAGGTCCTTGAGATGCATGGTCCATTTTGGTGGAATCTTTAACAATTTTCAGGGAAAAAAGCATAGTGCTTTGAATGATGCGTTTGTGGGCTACAAAAAAGGAATCTTTCAGCTAAGGTGTCTGACAGCAGAATATTCTATACAACCAGGTTGTTTTAAATGCTTGTCTAATTATTATTTTAAATTAGAAGGCATTTTACTGGCAAACCATAAAAACCAGGAATCAAAAGTGACATAAAAATGTCAAAGGAAGAAAAAAATTGAAAATTTTATAAGTAGCTTTCATTCAGCACCATAAAACAATGATATGGCAAATAATTTGCCCCTAATAATACTACCGGTTCTGAAATTCATGAGATAACTTCTGAAAAAACATTGACTTAGCATTCTGAGTTATTCTGATAGAAACCTTTTTTGGTTGTATTCAATTTGCTTTCTTTAAGAGGGAGGAAAAAAGATGTGCTAACAATACAAGTACTGCCATGAAGAAATGTCCTCAGTTTATAAGTTCATCAGTCAGATATAAGGATGTTGTGTCATACTTGAGACCAGGTGAAAAACTTCCAGACTCTGGAATATTTCACCCAGCCTGTGATGCTTATAGATTCCAGTGCAGACATCAATTACTAGAAGTAAATAGAATGAGGAAAAATGCAAAAGTAAATTCTATTCATCTTCCACTTCATAGCTCATTAAATAATTACATCTTTACACTATTACTTTACAATAATTCCAATAAGCTGGGTAATGGAAAAAAATTCCAAGAATGATTCATTCAAGGTAATTGACAGTGAATTCTCCTTTCACATCATGTGCTTGAAATCCTCTTGTTAAAGTGGGTTATATAGCTCAAGGTTTGGAAAATTTTCCAATTTTTTTTCAGTTTGTTACTTATAAAAGCAGAATTTGGGTAATATAATTATATACAAAATTCAGTTCATAACCTGAATGAAGAACTGCACAGTATTTCAAAGTGTCTTGGAATAATTTTTTTTTCACTTTTTGAAAAAAAAGGTAAAACAGAATTTCATAACAAAAATAATAGGAGAATAACACTAGTTAATATATTGCATATTGTGATCATCAAAGTAGTTACTCAGAGTACATGATATGGAAATTTAAATTTCTCCAATTGATACTAGCACAAACTTTCCTTTTCAAAGAACTAAGAAATACTAATAGTATAACTAACTTGCATGTTTTTCTCCCTTTTCCCTTCCTCCCTTTCTCATTTCCCCATCCTAGTCCCATTCTCCTTTTAAACAATTACTTCTCATTTCACAATATCAGTTGTACATTTTAGACCTTATTTACTCTTTCAACTTCTCACACTAGGGAAACAATACAGTGTTTACATATGTGAGTCTGATTTATTTCACTTATGAGTATAATTTTAAATTGCATCCATTTACCTATAAAAGTCTCAAGTTTATTATTCTTTATGTCTGGGTATTCCTCCACTGTATAAGAATACCTCATGTTTTTTATTCTCTACTCAGTTGATGGGCAACCTGGTTGCTTCAAAGATTTAGCTATGACCAATTGTGCTATTACAAACATGGGTGCACATATATGGCTGTGGCATGATGTTTTTAATTCTTCTGGGAAGATAATCTCTGGGAATAATTCTTACATGATCATATAATTTCCAGAGAACCACTTGGATCCCCTATACAGCAAACAATTTAAAATACAAGTAAAATAGGGGTTAGTTTTCCCAATAGAAAGTATCCTTTGCAATATTTTGCTCAGTTTGATTTTGCATTTTTAAAAGAATGCACAAAGCTATCATCTAGGAACTTTCATATTGTGAAAATCTACTTACTTATGTGGACATTAATTTGTACCACGATAGGTGAAGCGCCTGTACTGCTGAACTTGAAATTACCTCTCTTCCTCCTTTCTCCATCATGATTTATTTACTTTAAATGAAATTAATTTTCTGACCAAATACACTTGTGAACAAAATAAATATCAACTCATATAATAGTACAGTTTCTGTTTTCTATGTTAGGATATCTTTAAAATATAAATCAATATAATATTCACTTGATAGGGACTTTTTAATTAAGATGAATATAACTAATCTAATTATTGTAGTATATTTTAATTTTAATTACTATTACCTGAAATGGTAAATGTCCCCACCAAACAATTGTGTTAAGAGGCCTAATTTGTACACACTTGTCTTTTTTATAGCATCTTGGCCTAATTTCAATATGTTTTGCTATTGTATGCCATAATCCATGTTTCTGACAAAGGCTGCAGGAAATATAAATTACCACTTCAAGTGTCTCCAGCTGCAGTTTTATGTCTCAATAGCTCCAACCATTCTCATCAAGAATGCTTGATAGCTTTGAAACCTCCATAAGGAAATGCCACATTCCTGTCTTCTTATAGTATTATTTTATATTATGTCAAAACAATTCCTTGATTTTATTGTTAAATCAGAGAATAAAACTTTCAATCTTTCAATGCTTTCTTGCTTAGACCAATTCTCCAGTTTCTTTATTTGGTTTATTATTTACCACTTTTCTGAGTGTTTGTGTATGTGAGCACATACATTAGCTATTAGAGATTTTAAAAATAATTTTTGTCACATGCCCAAATCCACAGTACTAGATATTATAACTAATGAAAGATTGTTTTTTTGGTATCAGGAATGAAACTCATGAATTTGCACTTGCAAGGTAGGTGTTGTGCCACTGTGCTATATGCCCAGCCCCAAAGATCTTAGTTTTAAAAACACTTTTGAGTAATATAGTGTTTTCTTATGAATAAAACCAGAATAGTACCATTTACCATTCCCTTAAAAAGAATATTAAATGAGCTTTAACATTTTAAAAATTTTAATTGAGATAAAAAATTGGAATCAAGAATAATACTGATTTGTATCATTGTCTCATTCTGTGTCCAGTTGTATTCATTTTCTGTTAATTACTGACTTTTTCAAAAGGCAAAATATGCTGAAGATGCATGATAAGTTGAATTTTCTAAATCTGACATTGTGAAATAAACCATTTCGCCTTGCCCTTTGTTCAGCCAACAATGTTAATATGAACAAAATGCAGGGACATGCAATGCAACCAAGGTTTTTCCATCAGAAAGTCAAGCTAAGAAGTGTTTCTTATGCAGGCATTTGCATGTATTTTTAACCAGTACATAGACATAGGAGCTCACTTACTCTGAAAAATGATACTAGTTATATAAAAATGATTTTAAAGACTATTTTTCCTCTTCTGTCTGAAATGAAATATCTCTTCATTTCATTAAGGAAAAATCTTGAAATACGGTGAGTCTATGGTTCCAAGATAATAGTATGTCTCATATACTATTATCTATTTTATTTAAAGGTTCAAATTGAGATTAAAAAAAAGGTTCATGGTATATCAAGTAACATACCAGATGTTCAAATTCTTAGAGTGTGGAGTAGCATTTGTTACAATAAACAAAAGCACTGTGCAATGACCAACCTCAAAGAGCACATGGGATGGTGTTGACAATATTGAATTCTCCCTTAAATACCAGTTACCTATCTTTTCTTCTCTATTCCTTTATCTACTTCCCATAATATTGTCATTTCAATCATTTTACCTTGTAACTACATCTATCATAGTACACAGCTCAGTAGGTCATACACATATGCAATGACCTTTCCAAAGAACATTTATATCTGACATAGATATTGTGTAATCTAATTGCCATGTACATTCCATTCTTAGCAAAATATCAATGTTTAGCAAACCTTCACATTGAAAAGAACAGATTTGTGATGCTCAGAGCAACAGATGTTAGTTTGCTATTACATTAACAACAGCACATAAAAGAGAAAGATATTCGCTTGTATCATATGCTGTGAGTTGATCGTCTGCATCTGCTTGGCGTGTTTGAGTCTAAATGAAGCAAGTTGAGTTTCCAAAGGGAATATCCGTTTAATGCCACACAGTCAAAGCAATTACATTTGCTTCCTGCAGCATCCATCCATCCTAAAACAAGTCAAATATTCACATTGCCACTTAAGCAAGAAGACAAAAGGAAGCAGGTATCACTTGCCAGGTATTAAGTGCATGAGTGAGATGCTAAAGGAAAGAGGCTGAGTGCTGACAGTGGAGGGTACAGGGAAAGTGTTTGGAGCACTCAGATTACATGAGTCATCTTGTCACTTTTCAATGGAATTAATTTAATTACTCTCTCCCAACATCGAGGCTTGCTCCTAACCTTGAGTGCTGCTGAAAGGTCCGTGTCACGGACAGCTCTACTAGATGAGCGCCCTTCTGTTCTGTACTGGGGATTTGCCTCAGGTGAAAAATAAGATAACTCCATTTCCCTATTGATTTCTGCAAAAGAAAACGCTTCCTCCCAAACAGGACTAATTATTATTTTTGTTATCACTTTTCATGGAGCTGTACTTTCTCTACCAAAAAAAAAAAAAAAAAAGTGTCAAACCCTTGCCCATACCTAGAGGTAAAAACTAAAATCCAATTATCTAACTGATAGAAACACTTAGATTGCATCTTTAAAAGGAAGAGATATTGTTTTAAAAATAAAATATCATTGCCATTATTTAGCTTATAATTTAAGGTTTACATAGTAAATGTATAATCACTGGAATATGAAATTAAGGAAAGAGTAATGTTTATACCTAAGTTTAAACTTTTCTGTTAAAATATGTTTTTAAACTTTTACTTTCTGTTCACTCTGCTCATAAACAAGCAAGTGGAATTTTTGATCAGTGAGCCTCATAAAAGACAATTTATTAGGCTAATTTAATTTCTCAGGTTGAAATTATTCTTCCTTTACTCCTGACACAAATAATAAAAACTAAGATTAAAGAAATACTATCACTTCAGAAATTTTGGTTATAAGATCCAATCATTGAAAAGTTTATTTACCAAGAACTATTGTGCTTCATCTAACAATGAATTACAAAGTAATACTTATTTGCAATTCAATTCAATTCTCTTCTAAAAAGCAGAGAATTGTTAGCTATTAATTTAATCTTATAGAAAGAGCTGTATTAAAATAAGTTGGTATTTCAATTCAAGATGGTGGCTATCATCACCTCTTTTAGTTTCCAACACTTATTGAAATGACTGAAAATAATACAAATTAAATAACATTCAGAAAAAAAGATTAAAAACAAGTAGGATGCACCTAGAACAGAAAAAACCTATAGAAATTATGGAAGAAAGCAGATACATGAGATCAATTCAGAGAATACCGTGACAATACTAAAGCTAAAATAAGAATCAATCAGCTAATAGAGCTGGCAGATCAAAACGAAGGGCAAGACAGGGGTGGAAAGTAACGCTAATCAAAATGAATTGGTGAACAATGCCACTGTCATGATATAACGTACCAACAGGAAATAACAATAATGGTTCAGTTTCAGTTACAAATAGAAATTATTCTGTTGACCAGAAAAGGTATATAATACAGAGAGTTAAGTTTTCAGAAGACGTGATAAATTCACCCTCTCATCCCAGGGATACTCAATTGCCAGTCACCCTTGTCTATAGCCATACCTTCAAATGAACAGTGGTCTTTATGTTTTGGTTGAATTGGAGACATTTGCATGAAATAAATTGGTCAGTCTGTCAGGAATAGACATGCTTAGCTTAGTTCTCATGCCTAAGTCCCAAATTTCACAGTTTTGTACTGAGAATAAATTTATTTTCAAATTGGAGTATATTGCTCTCTCTGTGATAACCTAGAAGAAGTATGGCTTTTGTTAAATTCTCCGTGGTAAACTATATGTAGCTTCTTTTATTGGCTTAGGGAAGTAAGTAAAAAGCCGAGACGACTGTGTGTTACATGTTTAATTTAAAGCTATGACCATTCATGTTCATTGCAATGCTAGAAAATTTTGCTTTCTATTAAAGCTTCTGCTGAGAACACTACATCTAAGGAAAATATTTTTAAAATTCTTTCTAAACATATTAAGGAATCATTATGGCAAAAGGGGGGACCTAAGACTAAGGGTGAAATTCATCCAGAACAGTGAATTTGTAATTTGATGTTATATTTTGTCTCAAGGCAATTGAAAACACCCCAAACTCATAGGTTAGCAGACCATTAAGGAAACATATAGGATTGGGGAATATTTGGAATTTAGAGTTTAGCTACATAGGTAGGCTCTGAAAAGGACCATAAACATTTAGTTATAACTCAAAAGCACTACTACTTAAGAATGAGTAAATATGAAACCCATCAGATATCTACAGATCTAACGACCAGATTACGTCCACATGAATTCATTATAGCATTCAGGTGATTTGAATATCTGGCATCCTAGCCTACCTCTCTGAAATTAAACTAAGTCTCCTGAGAGGAGGGTTATCATCAACCAAACCATCAAATGAACTCTGGAATTTTTGATATGTAGTGTCTGGTATTTAATCAAAATACCGGGCATAATATGTAAAACAACAGTTAATTAAACAGGGAAAAAAACTTACATTTAAAATAGACCCTGACTAATCTAAAAAATGCAGTTATTAGTTAAGGAATATAAAATAAAACATATGATTAACATATTCATAGAATTAAAGCAAAGTAGAGAATTTTTTATTAGTACATGTTTACAGTACACACAATCTTCACTTTCATCATGGCGAATTTGTACCTGCACATAATGTATCTTAGTTTTTCCCTCCCCCCCCTCTCCTCCCCATTTGCAAAATCTCTATTGCCATTTTAAAAATATATAAGCTTCACAAATTTTCATGTTATCCTCATGCAGGACCGTGTGAATCTTCTCTGTATTGCTCAATTTTAGTATATGTGCTGTCAAAGCAAGCACCAAAATAGAAAATTTTGGAAAGAGTCAACTGTTATAGAAATTAACCAGGTAAAAATTTAAAACAAAAAATATAGAACTACAAAGAAAAAGGATTAGTAAATCAAAAGATAGATCAGGTCAAAATTCATGAAACAAAGACAAAGAAAGTTAATAAAAATATAGAAAAATTATGAATATTTGAGACACTGTGAACACATTTAACAGTTTACAATTACAGTCCCATAAAGAAAGGATAGAAAATAAGTCATAGAGGGGCTGAGGATTTAGCTCAGTGGCACAGTGCCTGCCTGGCAAGCGCAAGGTCATGAGTTCGATTCTCGGTACTGGAAAAAAACCAAAAAACCAAAAAAAAAAAAAAAAAAAAAAAAAAAGAAAATAAGTCATAGCAATATTTGAGTGATACTGACAGAATTTTCTGAAACTGACAAAAGACAGTAAAGCCAGATTAAAGACACGGTATAAATCTCAAGCATAGTAAATACAAAATACCAAAGCATGTCTACTCACATCCTGGTAAACCTGTTGAAAACTGAAAATAAGCAACAAAAAATTTTTAAAATCACCAGAGAAAAGAATGTCACATTACCTACAAGGAAGTAATAGTAAGAATGACAGCTAAATTCAACAGAAAATTTAAAAAGTGATAAAGCAAAAAGGAACCTGACGATATAGGATGACGTCTTCAAAGTATTGAAAAAAAAACACTGAAGAAAATTTGTGAGAATTTGTCCCCTCATATTTACCCTACAGAAAATAATAAGGTTATTTTATTGGCAGAAAGTCAGTGATCACAGTGGGAGTTCAGGAACGAAGTGGATGAACAGAAACAGAAATGCTACTTACGCGGGAAATCTAAATGAATATTGGGCAAACAACAGCAGGAAGGTCCTGGGAGGTTTAAAATATCCATAGAGTAAAAATATTTGATGACAATGTCACCAGATCCCGAGTCAGAAGGAGTATAATTATATGGTGTTAAAATATTCCAAATATCCTCACTGTCTGGCAAGGGATAAAAAGTATTCTTATGTTAGACTTAGTAACTTATGTCACTAATTTCACTTTCTAGGACATGACTAAAAGATGTACAAAATCAAGTAAACTAACGAACTCATAGGAAAAATGAAGAAATAATAATAATTTTTAAATATATTTAATCCTAAGGAAAGGAAACAAACAAAAATTTTATGGTGAAGGAATGGATAGATTTAAATCTTTGAAAGAAAAATTATCAGAGCACATAAAACAAAATTTGCCAAATCATACATAAAAACAAACAAGTCATCAGGCCATGTTAAAAAAAAAAAAAACACAACTATATATTGCTTACCAAAAAACAAAAGTCCTGCACATCTATTTATCTATCTATCTATAAAGAGTAAAAAGAGTTCAAAGATAGAAAAATATAAACAATAATTCTGAACTTATATATACAAGATTACAGTGGGTCAAATATTTAAAAACATGATTAAAATACAAATAGCAGGAGATTGGCTATACCATCTGAGCAACTAACTGTAACAAACAACATCCACTGAAAAAAAAACAACAGCCTATTTTAACAGAAATAATTCACTATAGGTCATTTGTTGACACTGTTACCTAAAGCTAAAAGTACAAAAAAAGAACACTGAGGTGCTATTTAGGTGGTATAGGCAGTAAGCAAGTTTAGGGCTAAGAAATCAGAAGGAAGAAGTGAGGGTCATAAGAACTAGAACAGTGGAGACTTTGGAGGGAGACCGGAGGAGCTAGGCTCAGAATTTTGAGAAGTCTCTGCCCAATTTGTAGCAGAAGCTTAGAAGGAATTCACAGAATTGCGACCTACATTTCTGAGGACAGTATTGTTCAGTGGTGGCAGTTGTCTTGGATGCTTTGAGGAAGGATATGGAGATGAGGAACTCAGTGCCTTAAGAGAATATAGCCTGAAGGCAGCGGGAACTGTGGTAGCAGAAGGACATGAATGGCTCTGAGAATGAGGAAAAAGGCTAAAACCTATCACTGCTAGAACGAATCTGCAGCCTTGGAGGAAAACTGCTGATGAAGCACACTTAAAGGAACAATGACATGAGAAGAAACATCTCAGTATATTTTGCTGTTATAATAGAATAGATGAGACTGGTAGTTTATAAAGGCAGAGATTTATCTCTACAGTTCAAGGGGCTGGAGAGTCTATAAAGTAAGTTTGCCCAGGGCTTCCTTACTGCATCATGCCATGGTAGATGGTGAAAGAGCAAAAGAGGATATGGGCGAGATCCTGCATTTATAACGAACCCAATATTACAGAAACAACATCAACTCATTCAAAAAGCAGGGTCTGGATGACCTCATTACTTCTTATTAGTCCCCATCCCCCAACAGTGTTGTAATGGGGATCAAATTTCTAACACAGGAACTTGGGAAACACATTCAAAAGATAACCAGGAGTAATTCCCGTCTTCCTCTTCCTAGCTTCTAGTTGTCCTTTATTTTATTCTAGTGCGGGAAAACAGTGGACAATGACAAAATATTGCATGCGGAGTCTCACACACATCACCGAACATAGCTGAGAAAGAAGAGTTTGGAGTGAGAAAAGTACTTGGCGACTGAGTCAGGCAGCCACTTTACTTATACAGCACCCGTGAATGCACAGTTCTCAGTGATTTAGGAGAAAGAAACTCCCAACCTGCTAGATATCTGGGATGAGTTCATGTTCCCTAAAATTAAAGAATGAATTTTAGGAACAAAAGAAGTTAAGAGCAGAATGTATTTATTGAAGGTAAGAAAGTTTCCATTTGAGAGAGAGAGACAGAAGGAGTCTCAAATGGGTTGCCAAGGAACCTGCCTTTCTTAAGGATTTTTCACAGATCAAATCCATGATGTGAGGTGGGTGCAAAGTGGGAAATGTGGGAATTTACAAGGTAGGCATGAAGTGGGACAAAACTATAGTCAACTAAGATTACTAAGCAGAATTGCTAAGGTAAAATTGATTAAATCAGGATCAAACAGGGAAGTGAGTCTTGTAGCAAGTGGGTGTAAATACAGAACAGAGGTCTTTCCTGACAGGGTTGAGTTAGTGACTCTTCCTGGCTTCCTCAAGGTGGTAGAGAACTATTTAGAATATCAGTCCCTGATGTCTGTCCTTAGGGAGCTATGTGGGTGTATTTGTTTTATCTTTTGTGTTCTGGCCCACATCTGGAGAAGTCTGTCTCTCCCACAGTTGCAAGGTATCTCCTCTTTAGCACTGGCTCCTTTGAGGGCCCAGCCCTGTCTGACTGCCTATAATATTTCTATCTAACTCAGTTGCCACAACATGAGAACACTGGAACTTCAACACAACCACAATGGAGTAATAGTTTAACTTTGTGATATACAACTATCCTTCAGACAGTCAAGATCAATCTCATCTCCTGAAAAATGGGAGACAAAGATTCCTAGCAATCATTGTATCTCTTTCTGAGGGATAACCATGCTACTTATCTTTTGGAAACATTCATTACTCTTTGAATTCAGACACATTTACATCTGAATATGCTATAACTACATTCCACGTCAGAGGTAATCATAAAAAATCCTTAAATAAATTTAAAAAAGGAAGGAGAAATTCAGAAAAGAATAAATAAGCACATACAACAAGAAGTAAAATTTGGAAACCTGCCTTAGGTAATGACTCTGTAAAAGTCATATACTTGATGTTTATAACTTCACTTCTACATATTTTATGGTTCTTTTCCCTTAATCAACACCTCAGTTTGTTGGGATTCTTTATCTTGTGAGATGAACGAGACCTCTATTCATGAAGGATAGGAATCTTCCATGGCTTGACAGTTTTGGAGGTGAGTTAATGTGCCTTAACATGAAAGTACTACAGTTACACTAAAGCATCACTGGCACCACAAAAACTGTTTCTCTTGATACACTCCTGGCAGAAATTCAATATTCCCTGGGGTCAAAATTTTTGAGCAAATATGTAACTACTTTCAACTTCAGTCACTGCTTCTTCTAGTATTTGGATAGATGATCCTTGCATCTAATCCCTTTTGAAACTATTGTCCCATCTTATCAGAAAATTGGATTGAAAAATTTTTTCTATGACTAGAACAAATGGCAGACTTATTTTTACAGGTTTAGGAGTAAAGAATGACTATCATATTACTAAATATTTTGACCTTCAAAAATATCTTAATGTCAACATGGTTATTTTTTGCAATAGCAAGAAATTTTAAGAAGTTAAACTTTCAGATGTTTTTCTCATATGAGCCATTTTAAAGATATATTCATACTTTATTAATATTGAATATTCTATTAAAAATCTAATAGAATGCAGTGTACTAATAAATACATAAAGAGAGAAATGAAAAGTAAGAGATGTATATTTATGTTTAAATAGTAGGCAGCTATTTTAGGGTTCTTATGGGAGAGCTTAAAATCTGCATAAATGAATACCATTATTTTTTGTAATGAATATTTAAAAGAAATGTAAGGTATCCAAATCAGACACAAAAGTAAAATGGTCTGTTTGAAAATTGCTTGATCATGTATGCAAAAAACTTTAAAGATGCTACAAAAACTCTGTTAGAATTAATAAGCAAATTAGGCAAAGTTGCATGATATAATGGATATACAAAAATTAGTTATATTTCTTTATGTTAGCAGCAGTTTAGAAATTAACAAAACAATAGCATTTATCAGAATCAAAAAGAAAAAAGTGCCCCAGAATAAACCTAACCAAGGAGGTAAAGTACAAGTACACTAAATCTACAAAATACCAATATAGATTTGAAGGAAACATAAATAAAGCATAACACAGCCAGTGTTTATGGATTAGAAAAACTAAAATTGTTAAAATATCCATACAACTCAGAGCAATCTACAGTTAATGTAACCCCTACCAAAGTTTCAGCAGCAGAAATAGAAAAAAATACTATAAATTATACAGAACCACAAAAGCACTTGAATAGCTAAAACAATATAAAAAGAATAAAATGAGAAATCTCATATTTCTTGATTTTTAAAATGTTACACAGCTATAGTAATCAAAACCATATGATACTGGCATAAAGACAGACATATCAACCAAAGAAATACAAGAGAAAACCCATTCACAATTCCACGTATACTATCAAATCATCCTTGATAAGGGTTCCAAGACTTTATAATAAGAGAAAGAATAGTCCTTTAAACAAATAATGCTAGGAAAATTGATATTCACTTACAAAAGAATAAAACTGGACACTTATCTTACACTCTATTCAAACATTAACACAAAATAGAATTAACTGTGAAGCCTGATAATATAAAATTCTTAGAAGTCACAAAGGGAAAGCTTCGTAAAATTGGTCTTGATAATGATTGGCTGAATATGACAACAAAACCACAAGGAAAAAAGCAAAAATACACAGGTAAACCTGAATCAAACTAAAAAGTGTACAGTAAAGGAACTATTCAACAGACTGAAAAAGCAATCAATGGAATGGGAAAAAATATTTGAAAATAATTTATCTGATCAATTGCCAATCTGATCAATACCCAAAATGGATGTAAACTTACACGAGTCAAAAATAAATACATAAACCAATTTAAAGTATTTACCTATGCATTCCTCCCAAGAAAATAACACAAATGACCAACAAGGTAGGAAAAGTTGTTCAATATTACTAAATACCAGGCAGACGGAAATTACATTAAGACATCCTCTCATGGGCTTGGGGCATGGTCTGCCTTCTCCCTCTGGCCAGACCGTCATCTCCATCGAGGAGTCCTGGGTAATCATGACTATGGACGAACAAGAAAACAGCCTGCTGCTAGTCACAGGTGCAAGGCTCTCGATCCTTCTTTTCAATCCTGGCCTTCCTTCCAGCCATCATACCTCACTGAAAGGAGTCACTGGTGAAGAGATAATATGCTATTTTTGACAACCCTTAGGCTGTAACTACTTATTAGATCCTTCTTGCATATCTCTGTCTTCCTGAGAAACCACTTTGAAGATACCACCACATATTACAGCAGCCATTGATATTTTCCTACTAATCTATCCATAACTGTGTTGTTTGTAATGTTCCTATCCTATTTCATAATGTATGTTTATTATTATGTGTTTCCTACAACAACCATTGAGAATAGTTAATGATTTTTCAATAGGTCACTCATGTATAGCTCTATTTATTTTCTTTAGAAGCCACTTTGAAGATACCAAAGTATAGCACAACAACTCTTGATAATCTCCTACCTCTTTTGTCTCTAACTCACTATTATTTGTCTATTTGTTTTCCTGAGAAACTATTTTGTAGATAATAATATGTAAAACGATAACCATTGATAATTTCCTACCATTTTGTCTGTAATTTGCTAAGTCCCCCCTATTATTATGTTATCCTTCTTTTATTCTTTAAAATAAAAAAAATTTAAAAAAAAACATCCTCTCATACTGTTAGGATTTCCATTATTTGAAAAATAAAAACCAGAAAGTTAGTGTTGGATGAGGGTGAGAAGTAAGTGGAATGCTTGTTCACTATTGTAAGGAACGTGAAATGGACAGCTTGTTAGAAAACTGTATGGAGACTGTATTTTATCACAAATAAAAGAGAAATACCATATAATTCAACCACAGCTTCTGAATATTTATCTTAAAAAACAGCAAAGAGGATCTCAATCTGATAGAAACACCCCCGTGTTAACTGTAGTATTGCTCACAGGAGGTGAAAATGGAGTAAATGACCATTAATGAATGAAAGAATAAAGAAAATGGAGCATATACATACACAAATTGTTACCTGTTCATTTAAAAGAAGGCTGCTAGACAAAGGAGCATGTCATCTTGTTCTATGACACAAATTAACCTTGAGGACATTGTGCTAAGCAACGTAAGTCAATTACAAAAGATCTAGTATTGTAGGATTCCACTTGCATAGGGTATCTCACCTTCAGAGTCAGAAAGGAGATTGGAAGCTGCCGGTCTGTGGGGAGGGGGAGTTACTCTTCATTGGGCACAGAGTTTCAGTCTTGCGAGATGAAAAAGCCCCAGAGATCTGGTATACAACCGTGTGTATATGGTTAACAATATTGTACTGTACAACTACAATGTCGTCTTTATTGTATGTGGTTTTTAACATGTATAAAAAACACACAAATAAACACAGCAGACATTATGTTAAGTAAAGTAAACCAAGCCCCAAAAGACAGACACTGCATGTTCTCATTTATAAATGCAAGCTAAACAAATGGTGCCATAGAAAAAGAATAGAATATGTTGATGAAAGTGAGGAAATGAGGAAAGGACGGGTAATGAGTATAGGGTCCCCTTACATAAAAGAACGAACTTCTAATGTTCCATACCACAGTAGGGTAAGTATGGTTCACAATGAATAGTAATATGTCTCAGAATAGCCACTAGAGCAAATTTTGAATGTTCCCCAACAAAAAGAGATGATAACTGTTGGAGATGATAGATACGGTAACTACCCTGATCTGATCAACACGTCTTGTATGTAGGTATTGAAACATAAGACTGTGCCCCATAACATGTACAATTATGAGTCTATTAATCTCTTAAAAGATTTGAAAACCAAGTAATGACTACTAGGAAAAAATATATATATATTATAGAAATAGAGAGAGAGAAAGAAATAGAAAATATGCAGAGAAAGAGAGCAAGAGAGGGAGGGAGGAATGGAGAGAGAGAAAGAGAGAGAGAGAGAGAGAGAGAGAGAGAGAGAGAATCTTCCTATGTAGTTCAGAATGGCCTAGAATTTCTCCTTGAACTTGTGGCAATCCTTGTGCCTAAAATGCTAGCATTAGAATTATGGCCCACCACACCCACCTGGCCCCTAGAATATTTTAATTACAGCCACCTATCTACACTATCCTGAGAACAACTGCTTATTTAATTATTTATTGAGACTTCGTGGCTTAGTTGGAGAAAAACGCAATTACAGCCTGACACTTTAATTGCCATGAGTTGCTCCTGTCACTTAACCACCGCTAAAGGGAAGGGTAACT
The DNA here is from genome assembly GCF_000276665.1 of Chinchilla lanigera. Taxonomy (NCBI): domain Eukaryota; kingdom Metazoa; phylum Chordata; class Mammalia; order Rodentia; family Chinchillidae; genus Chinchilla; species Chinchilla lanigera. Next base: position 12,059,498 of record NW_004955428.1, read on the forward strand.
CTCTGCAGATACTCTTATACACATATAATGGGGTTTCTGTGCATTTCTTGGCACTGCAGTTGATCCATATTATTAAACATATGCCAAAACTCCCTGTTAAAATGTAACAAAGAGTAGTCAACAAATCTTAAATATAAATTTTACACTCTCTGAAAATAGTTTTGTACTTTGAAGTATTGACATAGTTTTAATTGAAATGTACTACTTTACTTAGATTATAACTTTGTATCATCTAAAACTCTCAAAACTTCTGTAAAAATAATATGTATAGAAATTACACAAAAAATAGGGAAAGTAGTTTTGCATTTCTGAGCCAGCTTATTTCCAAATTATGACTTTCAAATGTTTATCCAGTTCTCCATAAACAAAATTCTTGACCACAAACAAGAGTTTTATTGTTGGCCTTAAAAAATATGATTCTTAACGAATGTTTAATTAACCACTTGAAAAGATTGACAATAAGGTCCTGAATTCTCAATTTAAAAGAGTAAGTTTGGCACTTTCTCTAGTTGTTTTAGAAATCTTCTCAACCTAAAAGGAGAAATGTTTATTTAACTTCAATGAAAAAAGGAGCTATATAAACCTCCAAACCATAAAACGTGAGGAAATGTGCTGAAAACAGTAAATTATCGAGTGAAAAATGATCTCATTGTTGTTTCCATTTTTATTTCCTTGATCATTGGGTGCTCAAGTTAACACAGTTCATTTCATATACTGCCAGTTGTAATTCTGGCATGTATTTTATTTTGCCCAGTATTCATTGAGTTATTCATAATTTCCCTACTGATAGTTTCTTACATAACTATTTCATATATAGTGGGTCTCAACCTCCACACTAAATATAGAATAGTCTGTCATTCACATTCTTCATTTTATTAGAAAGGCTATCTTTATCATTAACCCAATATTCTGTATGTGGTGAATTATTTCAGGATTCATTCTTGCATATTGTTGCATCAACAGCAGTATTATACAGTGTTATGAAGAAGCTGGATTTCAGCGGGGCATAGTTTACTACCACTGAAGTTTTTTTTCATGAATTTGAATATTTTTCATTCACATGAATTTCAGAACCAACTTTTACATTCCAGGAGGAATCCGGTCCAGATTTTACTTAGAATTGAATTACCTTGCACGTTAATGAAAGGAGTATTTCCGTACTGATTGTGCTGAACAGTTTTTCCATTTATTTACAATTTTTGGTAGCTATCAGCAAAGCTTGGTGGATTTTTCATAATATGGTTTTGTGTTTTTTGTGATACTCCTGGGTTCTTAAGAATATTTTCTGCCTTTGAAAATGTAATGCTTTCCGTGATATTTCCTAATCTATCATTGTTACAAAAATATTTGATGTGTGTGCATTGATTTTCTACCTTTCCACATTGAAATGCTCCCCTACAAATTAATTATTTTGGTCTTTCCTGTCTGATGATGGCAGCATATACAATAAACTATTTTTGTCACTTGTTCCCCAATATTTATACCACTGCCACTGTTATTTGCATTATTACCTTGTCTAGAATCTCTGCTATAATGTTGAATTGTGACAATTTTATCAAAGATCCCCACTGTATTTCCTATTTGGTAGAAATTCATTCATAAATAACTATTTATTAGATGCTGATAGTGGGCCAAATTTTGTCCTAATGATTAAGGTCCTAATGAAGTGATGAGGAAGACTGATGAAGTCTTTGCTTTTGTGACATTATTAGTTGAAGAGAAGACATGACCTACAAGAAAATACATAAATTTAGAAATTAACATAACTTCAGAAAATATCAAAAGCTATGAAGAAAGTAAAACATCAACGCAAGGAAGAGAAATCTAACAGGGATAATATAACATTAGAAAATATAGCCAAGTAAGCTTTCTTTAGCTAAATGACATTGGAGCTTAGAGTCAAACTGTGAGAGGAACGATGTCAGGTGAAAGTAATGTGGAAGAAATTATCAGGGAAACAAGACAAAACAAAAAGGTACCAGGGCACTACAAAGTTGCTGCATTTGGGTTTGAAGGAAGCAGAGAGAGTTTAAAGATCACTTTCATTTTTACATAATGACTGATCTACTCAAGTTCTAATTTTCTTAATTTATACCTTTTTACAAATTTTTCCTTTTCCCTCAGTTTTCAAATGCACAGGTGTAAGTTGATAAGTACGCTCTAATTATTTTCTGCCCGCTGTATGTCTATATTTATTATTTCCCCTTTTGTGTTCTTAATATGGTCCTCCTTCCCTCCATTTTTATTGGGTAGGAATTCCTGGCAAGGTTTTACTGAGCTTCTCACCATCTTCTGACAATTGCAGTGATTATATTTTACTATTTTAGGACTTCTATTTTTAATAGAGAAGTTGATATAAATAACCTACTTCACTACTAATGGAAGTAAAAATCCCAAATCATCATGGAAAGGCCACAGCCCTCTAATTCCTTTTAGTGATTAATAACTTCTGATGTAATTTAAGGGATGTGAGCATAGAATAACATTACATAATAAATTATGTGTTGGGTAATATAGAAGACTATAAATATACATTGTAAGTATACACTAATTTATTCATTCAAAAGCATTTATTCATAAAAAATCTGACTGCTATATTTTAACAATTATACCTTTGAGAACATTCGAAGATAATGAATCAGTGACCCCTCATCTCAAAGTATTCCAAAATGAGAGCTGAAATTAAAGAGCCGTGATGTAAATCATGTGCAGAGCAGGACTTAAATATATTTTCAGGGACTTGAAATGGAAGTTGAACCTTCTGCACCCTCACTCTCTCAAGAAGGATTGTATCTATGCTTAAAGCTTTTTTTTAAAAGACCTTTTCCTTTTGTGAGAATGCTCTAGAATTTTGACTCTATTTCACTTCTGCTAGAGCACCCCACAGGAATGATTTATAAACTTGAGTCCTGTGCCCCAGATTTTTGTCTCGAGAGTTAAAGGTGTAGCCAGGAAACCCAGGCTCACAGCAGCCACAGCAATTGAAACTTACAGATGTCTGAAAATGGCCGCGATAGAGCGGTCTGTGGCCCAGCTGTCTGAGTTAGACCTGTGGCCTGTATGTTCCCCGGTGAAAATGAGCTCATAGTGAATGAGCAAATTACTTTTGCAGAACTGAAAGACTGGATTGAAAAGAGGACAATAGAGGAGTGATCTTCAAAAGGTTACTCTACAATCGCTGTGAACCTGGACATATCTGAGGAAGTAATGGTGACGTTTTCTCTGGCCTATGTTTTTCCTTTTAAGAAGTGCTGAAGTGCTGCCTAAAATTACAGAGCAGGACTGTTAAGTAGCTCACAGCAGTCTCAGGTGGATGTAGATCTGACCACCTGCTTGAGGAAGAGCTGTCTTGGAAATGTCTGTGTATTCAACACCACAGTGTGGGTTAGAGAACATGCCTCTTCCTGTGTCGCCAGGGGTGCTCCATCTTCCCTTACCACAGAAAGCGTAGTCCAACCAGTGGACCTCGTTCTTACAAGACTGGATCTACAGTCTTCCCATCTACAGGAAATGGAAAAGAAAGAATGTTCTAGACTGGCCCAAAGAGCTTTCCCTGTGCAGGATTAACGTGCCTAGAAAACCTGGTGGTGTTCATGTGGAAGGCCAAAACGTGTCTGTGAAGATTCCAGTCAAGACTCAGAAGATTAAACTCAAAAGGAATTCTAATTCCACATCCAGAAGACATTCTTTTTCAGGGTACAGGTGATGAAATTGAAAGACAAAGGAAATTTTCCACTTCTGAGTAAAAATTGTACATTGTTAATGGATCCAGAGGAAACCACGCGGACTTTGATAAACTGCACTAGTTCTTAAATTGTAAAGGGTGTGAGGGTGTTTTCCAAATGTTCTTTGATGTGGAAAAAGAGTGCCTGAGAAGAACGGTTGATGGTATTTTGTCACTGTCAGCCGTTGAATTTTTTTCCCACTCTTTCTTAAAAGATTAATTTTATTTTAGTTCCTTTCTACAATGGTAGGAGGAAAAGATAGACATGAAAATGTCAGGTAGTTGTAATGAAGCTGTAAAAAAATAAGTTATGATGGAAAGCAGAACTGAGTGTCAATTTGTAATCTTTACCAATAGAAATTTTTGACATATAAACTATCCATTTTGAAAGAGAAAACAGTATGTGAAGGTAGTGTTGGTGGTATACCTTGCTAGTCATTCCCAGTTCCCTTCTTTATCTACTTTTACTATAGAACTTGGGAAATCTAGTTGCTTCCCTGTCAGCCCCTTTTGCAGCCACTGTGTACCTGACAGCACAGCTGATGGATTTCTGAAAAACCATTTGCTGTCTAATGAAAGTGATACACGTACCTAAGCCACATTTCTTCCTCTTCGTGTCACAAATGCTGAAGTGAAAGCCAGAGGTGGAGTAGCCCTTTCAACCACAATGGAATGGAGGGCCCGGAGAACCACAGACATGCTCCAATTTGCTGGACTTCCTGACATAACATCAGCACTTGGGACTCTCTAGCCATGTATTTATTATGAAATAAAAACAGCTTTGTTTAAAAATACAGTCTTGACTCTAGACTTCATTGCCCCTGACTGTTATATGAAGTAGATATTTCAAGATCTTCAGATCATCATTTCTCAATCCGTATGAAAGTTACAAGCATGCCCAGGAAAATATCAAAGTTTAGGGCAAGAAAACCAAACAACACGATGGCACATGCCTGTAATCCCAGAACTCAGGAAGCTGAGGCAGGAGGGTCGCTATGAGTTCAAAGCCCAGCCTGGGCTACAAAGTGAGTTCCAGGCCAGCCTAAACTGAATAGCAAAACGCTTCTCAACAAGACAAAACAAACAAATAAGCAAACAAAACAAAACAATAACAGATTTCTTCAAATCTCCCTTGTACATAATTTGGTCAGTTATATTGAGAAAATGTGAAATTGTGGGACAACAGGGCTAGTAGTATAACATAAAAACAAACAAAAAAAAGTGAAATAGACTCCCTTAAACTAGGCTCAGAATGTAAGGCTGTATAATGATAGGTATAACAAACAACCTGAGATCTATACCATTTTGTATATTATTTATGCAAGTATTTTCCTAAATCCCAAATAGTCATTATTACAACAGGGGATGTTCAATGCTGGGTCATGACACATGTGAACTAATAACCACAATATAGCATGATTATATAAAAGTTCAAATACAATATGAGGGTGAGAGGAGGCTTTTTCTGGCAGGATCAGAAGACATTGTCTCATTTTGCCTAGTTTTTCACAGATGAATTTATGTTATCATGGAGAAATTAAAAGAAAAAGAAGCATGCTAGCCCATAGGATAGTATACTAATAGTATGGAGGTCTATGTGCTTACTCGTGGTTAGCATACACCTGGTTCCAAATCCCCTACTAAAAAATATTGTAATTGAATATTTCAGCTTGGAATAATTGAATATTGAGAGATTGAGCTAATAAGATAAATCAAATTCATGTCATTGAAGTTGATTCTTATTATGCTATAAAGACTAAATAGTTCACTCAAAAGAAAGGGTCAGTGCACCATTTCCAAATATCCCTTAGAAATAGCCCATTGTGGGGCCAGGGAGATAGCTCAGTGGCACAAGTTCCTGCCTGGCAAGTGCAAGGTCCTGAGTTCAACTCCTGATACAAAAAAAAATAACCCATTGTATTGATCAAATATAATAAATAATGAAATACTGGAGAAGGTTGCTTAATACTTGATTAAGTTTTCCAGCAATTAGTGTAAAGTAGAAGAAAGGATTGATAAATTTTTAAAAGAATGCTAATTTATTAAAATCTGTACCCATTCGTTTATGATAGTATTTCAGTATTAATAAAAATAATCTAATTTTTGTTTTAGAAGATGTTTACATGAGTGTAGATAAATGAATGCACATCATACATATTTTATATGCATCTACATTTTGGAAATAAAATTTATGTATTTGTCCCTTAAATTTTATATATTTTAAAGTAATTATAGCTCTTAGAAACGTTGACTTTAACTAAAACTGACCATACTAAGCTATGTATTCAGGACAAAAATTCTCAGCTCAAAATAGTAACTGAAAAAAAAAAAAGAAAAAACTGCCAGAATCATGTGTTTTATTAATTTAGAGAATCTCCCATTATAGTATAAATTCCTTCAGGACAAAAAAAAAATTTTAAAAGCAACAAAAATGGAACCTTTTAATATTCTTCATGCTTCCTAGCTGAAATCTAATTAAAACTTAAATAACAGAACAGCTTTCAACTAGTGTCAAATAAGCTACATACATTAGATCAATAACAAGAAAATGTCAAAATTTAAAATTTTATATTTGAAATGTCACCCTTCTATTCCTCTATTAGTTTGTCATTTATTACCATTAGTTATTTATATTTTTCTTATTTCAAGATTAAATGCCTTTCTCAAGAAACTTCATATGTATTTTCCCAAGACACATAATTGTAACTCTCATCTTTTATAACTTTCCCTACATATATCATAAAGACTTTAAGTATGATAATGTAAAACTATGATAATGACAGTATTGAAACAAAAATGAGTATGATGAGGAATCTAAGTGCAATCAGAATACCAATTACAGAACACTTATATACACTCAATTAGATGGGGCAGGGGAATATTTTTAGATATTTCTTTCACCAAGAAGATATGACATCCAGGCAGAAGAAAACGGACAATTTCATTTTAAGTGTGTGTTTAAATATCTCATAATGACTATCATAAGGGAATAGAGGTTACCTTGATAGAGTTTGCTGTTTCTATAGCAATTCTATATGGCTTTCTAAAGATATAAATTCAACATAATTCTATATTTACTGATGGTTTCTGTTTATAAATGTTTAGAATGTTTTCATTTCAACTTAGAAGTGTTTATCCTACTTAGTATTATAACCTATCACCTCATCCACATACACAGATTTAAACAATGTTTTCCACTGTAGTAAGCAGTGCTCAACCTGAAGTCAAACTTAATTGCAGGATAGGATATATTTTGAGATTAGTTTAGATAAATAATTGCAATATGTTGCTAATGCTAATAATTACAGTGCGAACAACTCATGACATTTGAGCAGACTACCACAAGAATTCCTAACACTCCTTTGATTTCTCATGTTATCATTTATTGACTTTATCATACATATTTTGCCACGCATTTCAATTTTTATTAAGATAGATATACAAAAATCTCTCATTAACATTCAATCAGATATTTTCCAAAGGATAATGAGATGTATTTGGGAAAAGCAGAACATTGCTACAGGGACTTTCATCCCATAGAGCATATTCAAGGAGGTTAAAACAAAAAGAAGTTTTAAAGGAGGAACAAGAAAGATAACATAAGATATTTGGAAGCAACAACCCGTATCTACAAGGATTATTAACAAGAATGGCATGAATCCAAGATTAAACAGATAGTTGGACTAAGGTCCTTGCAGAAGTTCTGAGTGTGTGTGTATGAGTTTGCAATGGACTTTCTGTAAGGTTATGCTTTTGGCAATGTCTTTTATGAATAGTTCTTGTTATCGGGTACATATATATGAGATCCTCTCCTTCATTACCTCCCATTTTAAAAAATTTATTTATGTTGTCATTTATTTATTAAATTTATTTATTACGTCATTTTGGCTAGCACTTGAAAAAGCTTGCTCCATTTCAATTCTGACAGTTTTCACAAATCTAATCTATTTTATAGGCGGTATAAACAAGTCAGATCAGCTCTTGACCCATGTTTTCAGGACTCAATAATATAACTCAAGGGAAATTTTAAAGATGTTAATAATATCTTTAAAAAGAAGAATGAATTTCTATGCTGTTTTTGGCTATCTCTCATTTGTTTGTGACCCAAAAACTGAAAACAAAAGATGATAAGTACCCACATTGTAAATTATCAAGATTTATTGGACAAGTAGATTCCTGTAGAATTGAACATCTCCAGTTTTCTAAGTCAGCAACATCCTGTAGAAATATATCTTTTTCACTATATCCAAAGTTCATAACTGACAGTCCTATAAAAAAGAAAGATAGCAAGAGAAAAATATACACATTTATTTAATATAAATTTTATGTGATACAAGAACCTTCATCAAAAAATGAAGATCCGAAGACATAGTTATAGCTACATTTTTTTTATGCCAGGTTTGATGAAGCGTGGACAGTCATGGAAAAATGTATTTGAACAAAGACTGTGATCTAATATTAATGAATGAGGGCATCTTGAGTAAGCCTTATTTTTTCCTTTCTGTGACAGTTCGACTTCAGAGATGAAAAGTTCCTTTCCACAGGTTACAGGCGGGGGGGTACCTTTCACATGAGGGTCTTAAGATATTCTTCAAGGGAAGGTGCAAAATGCTGCCTAGGTTTTCGTGACTTGCTTCAGGGAGGAAGGGAGGAAAAAGAGACAGTGACCTCCCTGCTTCTATTTTCTCAAATGCCAAAATTCTACATTTAGAGACATGTTCTGAGACTCATCAAATCCATAAACATAATTTAAAATGTTCTCTGAAACACAATAATAAAAAGATGGTTGGAACAAGATCACATTATATCTAAACCAAACTGTTCAAAATGTGTTCAGCATATAAAACTAGAAAGATGATAATTTAGCTTCTGTTGTTATTATAATTTTTTTTTAAATTAGGTGTATGTACTACACTTACCATACATATCATTATGATTGGTCCTTGTTCAAGTACTCAGTACCCACATAGTGTTAGCAGCTACCAAAATAGATAATACAATATTAGGAGAGGCTTCCCTTTTAGGGGATTAGTGTCTCTATAGAAAGACTAGTAGAGGCCTACAGAAAGTAGCTCAGAATCTTATAAACTTGGAAAGGAGGAAATGAGCTTGCTAATATTCCTCTGGCCAAGAAAGAAAGAGTTATAGGCTTTTAGTTCCCTAATTAGGCATCGGGAGAAATATGTAGGGCAAATGTCAATCTCCTTCTATTACCCAACCAGGGAAGAAATAAATACTGATAAGTGGTGCCAGGAAGGTCCCTAGGCAGTGAATGGGCCATGCCATTTTCCTTTGAAATCCTGGTATCCACAAGTGTCTGAAAGCCTGAGAACTGGCCCAGGATAGCCAATCATACTGGAGACACTAGAGGAGTGGAAGGAAGATCCATCAGAAAAGTGTCATGGTGATTTCAACAGCTGGATCACTTGAGCAAAATTTCCAGGGAACTGTGGTGACATAAGAAGCTGTTCCATGACCATTTTTGGTGGGGCAGAATGAAGCTCCCACTTGCCACCAGATATCTCCCAGAAAAGAAGCTAAACAGGGAAAATCCAAAAACTTGTTCACTGCAAGTCAAAAGATATCTGCGTTCTCTTTCTTACTCTCCATTCCATACTGGAGGAGCCAGAGATTAAGGAGGAGGCAGAGACAAGTTAAGCATGAAAAGCAAATCACAAACCAATCCTTGTCTCCCACTGCAAGTCAGTAGAACTGAGGCTCTTCCTTGTGCCGGAGGATGAAAGAAATCTGCATCAGGATTAAATCTTAAAATGAAATAGGATTGTATGAAAAACTAAAATCACCTCAAGATTCAAAAGCAACCTCATGCTATTGAATGACATGACAGCCCTAGATGAAAGAGAGTTTGAGAGAGAAAAATAAAAAATATATATAAAGCCTTTTTACATTTATATCGCAATGCATCATGGTTTCTCAATAAACTAGCAGTATATATGCTACTTTTCAACAAGCTATTGTGGATGAAATGTTTAAAATATGCCATATGCATAAAGATTGGAGATAAAACATGGAATTGGAAAAAGTACTGGGAGAAAATTCCTAACTAGATATGTAAAGACAGACTGTATATTGCTTTAACTAACTAGAAGGAAAAGGAAATGTTCATTTTCTTGAAGACAGAAAGTAGCAGGAATATTTAATCAAGAAAGTGACAATATTGGTTCCTTTGGGAAGATTAAAATTGTGGAGTTATTACACAGTTTAAGAGGAAGCATAAGAAAGATTGAAGCTAGAAGGACCGGCAATTCTGTAACTGTACTAAGCAAGAGAAGAGGAGTATAATGAAAACAAAGGAGAAACAGATTTTGAAAGAATGTGTGACAGGAAAATTTCAAGCTATGATCACTGACTGTGAGTAGTATAGGGGAAACAGAGACCAAACTTTTCTCTCCCTCAGGTAGAGTGAGGCTAGTAAAGATGGCAATGACCAAAGCAGAGGTGAAGAGAAATGGTAGAGCAGCAGGAGAACAGGTGAAGTTGAGATGTCTGAGAACACCGAAGGGCGATGTCCATAAACTAAGCACTGGAATGAAAGGCCCAAAACCCAACAGAGTTATTAGCAATAGAGATAAAAATTCTGAAGTCTGCAAAGTATACTGAGACTTGAAACCATGCAGTGGATGAGATGTCCCTGGAGAAGACTGAAAACACCAGTGCAAGCAGGTAGAAGAGTGGCACTGAGGCTGAAGGAAGGGGGAACATGTGGAAGAGGGTGGTCAAGCATCTCAAAGGGTGCAGAGACATCAAATGATATGGAAAATAAATGAGACATAAAATGATTTTGGAAAATTGGAAGTTATTTATGGCTGGAAAAACATTTTCAAAGATACTACAATAGCCAGAAGATAATGAACAGAGGAAGATGAGATCAGGACAAGAAGTGAAGACTCTGGTGATAGATGAGTTTAAAGAAGTTATAATAATCAGTCCTGAGCAAGAGTCACGGGAGAATTTGTTAAGGAAATTGAGCAGGGCATTAGCACAAGCTACGAGTTCTAAAGGAAAGACTGCCTGCCATCTAGGATAGCTAGATATAATCTGACCTAGAAGAGAGACTGTAGCACCTTTTCATCCTTTCTAAATCAATGGTGAGAGCCAGGTGTGGTGGCACATGTCTATAATCCCAGTACTTGGGACACTGAGGCAGGAGGATCACTGTGAATTCAAGACCAGCCTGGGCTACATAGTGAAACACTGTCTAAAAAAAAAAAAACTAATGAAAAAACCCTAAAGCAATGATGATTATATCACATGATCAGGCAGGCTGTATTATAGAAGAAGCAAAAGGAGTGTATCAGATTGTAGCAAGATCTGCAACTAACAGAAATTCTGCAAGCAATTTAAATATATTCTAGACTCTCTGAATGGAAGAAAAGAGGACTTTAAATACATTTCAAAACATTGAATAATGTCCTTTTGTTCTATTTGCATTTATGTACTTACTACTTGTCCAAATAAATATACAGATATATGTGAAATTTAAACAAATTAAAATTTTTTCTCATGTGTTAGAATAGTTTAAGAGAAAAATGAAGAGTAGATTTTTAAATTCTTTAAACTTTTGTCATTTTTAAAATGTCAGCTTCATGTTCATTTAACAGATCACAGATTTAACATTTTGTTTCCAAATAAAAAAATTATTAACCAATATTGCCTTAAAATATTAAATATGCTAGTAAGTTTATAGTCTTTATAATTTCTGTTGGGAAGTACTTTTTAGAAGAGTAGTGTGATTGTAAATACAAATCTAAATTAAATTTTTTTATTTCCTTTTACTGTGAAAAGCTGAAAGTAAAACAGATGGCTTTATGTAGATAGGATGTATCCACGTTTTTATTAATCAGTCTCTCCCTTCTAAAGCAATCCCAAAACAACAGAGAAATGAGAAGGATCCATTTTAAAAGATTCCATTTTCAAAGAATTTTGCTTCTTACAACCTTTACTGTTAATATTGCAGAGACACTCATCTTGGTATTTCTTTGTAAGGAACTTTTATAAGGTGGAATTGTTCAAAGTGGAAAAAAATTGAAGTCCAGTTCACCAGCAAATGTAATACTTAAAGCTAAAAGACAACAGTGTACAAAAATGGGTAACTGCCATCTGTCTCATAAAAACACAGAAGCCTACGCAATGCCAGCCAATATGTTCTGTCAGAGGAGTGACTTAAAATATGTTCTGCTCACACTAAAATGGCAATAAGCAATTTGAAGGGAAACTTATACTTGACCAAATTGTCCCCCACAAGTCATAAACACCTCTGTGTGTGCCCTTGAAGCTTAACAGGGCTGTGGGAGACATTTATTGACTTTTACTTGATCTCCTATTGCCAAAACACACCAAGGTTAACACAGCTACTCTACACCTTTGATGCAGCTAGGAAAATGTTCAACTGAAAAATGCGTGCAATTTAACAAAGCAAGCAGCAACTGCCTTCAGGAAGTACTACAATCACAATCATTTCAAAATGTCACAGTTAACCCAGTGAAGTGACAACTCACTCAGTGAGCACACCTCAGAACTGTCTCTTAAGCGGAGGCAGGTCAGCTTTTAAGTAAAGGTTTGGTTTCACTCCTGAGTTATCCCTGGAATTTCAATCAAATATTTTGTGTAGAAAGTCTCAGAATAAAATGGGTTGTAAAGGTAACACAAACACCAAATTCTTCATATCAGATACCTAAATAATATACAGATTCTTCAAATGTTTTAGAGTAGCTCATATAGCACTCTTTTCTAACCTAAAAGGAACATACATTAACCAGAATCAAAGCATGAGTCAGAATACACACCAGAAGGCCTGTTAACATGGACCATTTGCTTACAATAGTCAGTGTCTGCTAATCTTCAAGCAAGTGATTTAGTAATTAGAACATAAATATGCCATCTTTCTTGTTGCTAATTAAGAAATCACAAAATTTGTATGGTAACTTTAGAGAGAGCAAGGGTCAGAGGAATAAGAAAAATGTCAAGATCTTAGAAGCTAAGATTTTGATGCCAGTGTTGCCATTGATTTAATAACTTATCATGGATAAATCACCCTAATTTGTACTTCCTGACACCAAACATGACTCACCATGATGTTGTGGTACAGTTTTTTCCACACTGGTAAATGTGCATTTTTATTGCTCAAGCATATCATTAATGAACAATTTAGCTTGACAGCAATTAAGGTTGATTTAAATACTAAACACCCCTACTCCAGCCAACAAGAGGTAGTTTTCCTCTAAAATATCACTTATTTGTTTTTATAGCACATTATAAGCACAGTTTCTCCAGTCACTTAAACTTGGTTGCATTTTGCTGGAGAAATTCTAGTCTGTTTTGTTAAGGGTATAAATTCTTCAGAACGATGCAAGAAAACTGGAAAAATTGATGTGTATCATAGTTGACTCACCTTCTTTCCTCACATCCCATGAAAGCATTACTTTGCAAAGAAGACCAATTTCTAAAATAAATATTATCTTTGTATAATGCATAAAATAATCCACTATGCATTAATTCCAACAAATATTGATAGAAATCCTTTTAACAGTTTTAGATGAAAGATATTTCTACTAAGCCATTTTCTCTATTTGCTGATGCACTAAATATTAAAGAGAGAGAGAGAGAAAAAAAAGAAAAAAAAACAAGTCTCAAGTTCATTCCTAATGAAGTATTTGAAAACTTTGAGGTCGTGCACTAACACACCTCCTAAATAAATTTGGTCAAATTTAAATCAAGAGAAAAAATACTATGTTATAATATGTAAATTTAACTGGAATAAGAAAATTCTTAATTAGTGGATTCATGTAAATAAAGTGTTGTGAGAAAATTTAAATATTTATTTTAAGCCTTAGGGTAATATACTTGCAAGATATATTTTTAAAAACTCATTTTAGCTGGCTTTTACCTGCCTTTTTATTAACCAGCAAAGACAATCACAAGAATATAAAAATAAAAAATAAGCAAAAATTACGAAAATAAAAACAAATCTAGAGGATGATTCATTTTTTTCTTTTCATGTAAGTGCTAATATTTTATCCTTCTAAATTTGTAGAGATAATTTGCTTCATAATTTCTTTTCTAGTACAGTAAAAGAGTATTGTAGAAATAAAATGTAAAAGGAATATGCTATCAAACCAAAATACACTGTGATATATTACATACTTGAACAAATTTTATTTAAAAAGTTCATTTCCAGATGGACTATCCAGGACCCAGAATGGTGGCACTGCTGGCCGGAGGAGTGTGAGTTTGGCTCTTCCCTTCCTCCACTGACCCAGGACCACATAGCTGGTGAAGAAGTCAGAGATCTGTACCTCCCTCCCCTGGTGAGACTAAAGAACCTGAGACCTGCAAGAACACCAGCAACACAGTAGAGCCTGGTTAAAGTACAGATGATGGAAATACCCCATGCAACATTAACAATATGAGCCAACAGGTGATCTCGAACCTTACATTTTGTTTTAGACTACTAGTCCTCTTCCTCTCTTTCATTACTATTGCACTTGACTTCATGATATTTTCCTGTTAGTAAATATTGTGTTTTCTCTTTGTGAGTAAACTCTGAAAACCCCTAGGCCTTCTCTTCCCATCCTTTCATCCTGCATCATACAATTTCCCAAAACCTGGATGATCATTCTGTACCCTTCATCCTTGCTCCTGTTATATTTAACCTCATTCATCTCTCCATCCTACCCCCTATCCTCCTGAACACAAACTACCCTCTATTCTGTACATCCTATCCCCTACCCAACCCCCACACACAACAGGGTAGATTCAATCCATTAAGTGGAAAATCACTGCATACAAGATCCTGCTATAAGTTGGATTATATTATATTTCTGTAGACCTTCCTCCTACAATTATAGAGATAAGGCTAACAGTTACCACAGTTTATCAGAAGCCAGGCTGCACTTGAGTCTATTGTTACTGCCAACTAAACTAATTTAACCAGGATGTCATACATGCTATAACAAGTTTCTCATCCCTGTGTGACAACACTATGAATGTGAAAGGTCATAATTATCACCACAGTCTAGTACCAAAGGAATGAGCCCTAAGTCAAATTGATAGCAACTCCTCAGACTTAATATATTAGGAAGGTAGGTTCTTAGGGTAGACATAAATACCAAAACCCACCTACATCTAGAAGACATCTGGAGGAAATGACACCTCCTAAGAAAGCCTAAACACCAGTGATAAAACTATCTAGCATAAGAAATCCACAAGCATCAACACAGAAAACAAAATAAAATAGAAAATGACAAGAAAAATAAGCAAAATGCAGTCTTAAATGCCCAACCCACTCGGGACAAGTCCAGAGAACAGAGAGATACAGGGAGTTGGAAGCCAACAAATGGAACTCTCTGAAATGATAGCAGCAGAAGCAGTAAAACAAATGGGAGAGGCCATAGAAAAACTAATCTCTAAGGTGCAAAAAGAAATGACTATCAAAATGAAAGACACTAAAGGAGACACAGATAAACAAATAGAGGAGCTCAGGAAAATGATGGAAACCATGAATGCCATACATGGACAAAAAATGGAATCAATGAAACAGATCCAAACAGAAATGCAGGAGATTAGAAACTCCATTGAGAGTATACATAGCAGATTGAATGAAGGCAAGGATAGATTACCAATCAGATCTAGAAGACAAGAACACAACTAGTGACCAGGATAAGAAAGATAATTAAAAATCACAAGAGACCATTAAAAATCAATCCAACAGCTACAAGAGGGGCTGGGGATTTAGCTCAGCGGCAAAGCGCCTGCCTGGCAAGTGCAAGGTCTTGAGTTCAGTTCCCGGTACCGGAGAAAAACCAAAAAAAAAAAAA
>NW_004955428.1:12075177-12124413 GCF_000276665.1 Chinchilla lanigera
CACAGAAATAATGGCTGAAAACTTCCCAAACATGGATATAGAATTTGACATACAAATTAATGAAGTACATAGAACTCCAAATACTCATAAGAAAAATACATCTACACAAGATGTATAATAATCAAGATTCCAGAAATTAAGCACAAGAACAAAATATTAAAAGCAGCTAGAGAAAAGAAGTATACCATCTATAAAGGAAAGCCCATCAGAATCACCACAAACTTCTCAACACAAACCCTCAAATCAAGGAGAGCTTGGAGTTAGGTATTTCAAACCCTAAAGAGAAACAACCTTAAGTCCAGATTGATGTACCCCAAAAAAATATCTTTCAAACATGATGGAGAAATAAGATACTTCCATGACAAAGAACAAATGAAGAAATTTATGACCACCAAACCACTCTACTGAATGCTCTGAAGGACATATTAGAAAGAGATAATGAAGACCACAAACACATGAACACCAATAGAAAGAAGCTGCCAGGCAGGACAAGCAATTAGACAGAAGAGAAAGACAAGGAACAAATAACAGGAAAAAGAAAAGCCAATACATATTGTTATAACCATCAATGTTAATGGTCTGAACTCACCAATCAAAGCAGAATGGATCAAGAGACAAAATCCAATAATATGCTATTTTCAAGAAACATATTTCACCCAAAAAGAAATTAATAGACTAAAAGTCAAAGTATGTAAAACAATTCTTCATGCCACAAGAACTCAGAATAAAGCAGGGGTAACCAAGTACCCATGTAACCATGTACCACAGGAGTAGGTGTTC
Organism: Chinchilla lanigera; assembly: GCF_000276665.1. Lineage (NCBI taxonomy): Eukaryota > Metazoa > Chordata > Mammalia > Rodentia > Chinchillidae > Chinchilla > Chinchilla lanigera. The sequence goes on from NW_004955428.1 coordinate 12,075,958, forward strand.
TATTGGCAGACAATGCAAACTTTAAGTTAAAACTGATCAAAAGAGATAAAGAAGGTCACTATATACTTGCTGAGAGAAAATTCCAAGAAGAAGAGATAACAATCATAAATATTTATGCACCAAACACAGGTTCACACGGCTACATAAAACAAATATTAACAGACACGATAAACCAAACAAACATGAAAGCAATTGTAATGAGGGGCTGGAGATTTAGCTCAGCGGCACAGCGCCTGCCTGGCAAGCGTGACATCATGAGTTCGATTCCTGGTACTGGGAAAAAATAAATACATAAATAAATAAAAAATTGTAGTGGGGAATCTTAATACCCTACTCTCACAAATAGAAAGATCAACTAGACAAAAACTCAAAAAAGAAATGTTAGCATTAATCCAAGCCCATGAACAAGAGGACTTGATAGATGTCTACAGAGTATTCCACCCCAAAACATTAGAATACATATTCTTCTCAACTGCATATGAGGCATTCTCCAAAATGGAACACATATTAGCTGACAAAACATATTTAAGTAAATGTAGAGGAATTGAAATCATCCCACACACATTATCAAACCATAGTGCAATGCAACTGGACATCAGTGAGAAAGGAAAACACAAAAACCACATTAACACATGAAAATTAAATAACACCCTTCTGAACAACCAATGGGTTACAGAGGAAATTAAAGACAAAATTGCACAGTATGTACAACAAATGATACTACCTATACAACATACCAAAACTTACAGGATACAATGAAAGCAGTCCTATGAGGGAAATTTATAGCAACGAACTCACACATCAGGGAAACAGAATAAGCTCAAATAAACAACCTAATGATGAACCTCAAACTTCTAGAAAAAGAAAAGCAAATCAAACACAAGCTCCTATGAGGTAGGAAATGATAAAGATAAGAGCAGAAATTAATGCAGTACAGATTAAGAAAACAATATAAAAAATCAATGAATTGAAAAGTTGATTCTTTGAAAGAATATATAAAATTGATAAGCCATTAACCAACCTCATAAAAAAGAGGAAAGAAAAAATACAAATTCAAGCAATTAGGAATGAGAAAGGAGAAATCACACTGGATTCTACAGAAATCCAAGAGATAATCAATACCTACTATGAGACCTTATATTCTAATAAAATGGAAAACACAGAAGAAATGGACAGATTATTACACACAATCAAATTGCCCAAACTAAACTAAGAAGATAAAAATACTCTAAATAATGCAATATCAGCCAACGAAAATGAAAATGTAATTGAAAATTTACCAATTTACCAATAAAGAAAAGCACACACCTTGATGGAGTCACTGTTAAATTTTACAAGAAATTTAGAAAAGTAATGTAACTAATGCTGAAACTCTCTAAAGACACTGAAAAGTAGGCAGTACTTCCAAAATCATTACTGGAACCAAAACCAGAGAATAAAACAACAAAAAAGAAAACTACAGGCCAATCTCCTTAATGAACATAGGTGCAAAAATCCTTAATAAAATACTGGTAAACACAATGCAGTAATCATCAAGAAGATTATACAACATGCCCAACTATGATTCATCCCAGGGATGCGGGGTGGTACAACATATGCAAATAAATAAATGTAATATACCATATCAACAGAACCAAACACAAAAATCACATGATCTTCTCAATAGATGCAGAAAAAACATTTGAGAATGTCTAACATCCATTTATGATAAAAACCCTAAAGAAAATTGGAATAATTGGACTTTACCTCAATTTATGAAAGCCATCTATGACAAACCAACAGCTGACATCATATTAAAAGGACAAAAACTGAAAACTTTCACTCTAAAAATCAGGAACAAGACAAGGATGTCCATTATCACCACTCCTATTTAATATATTTCTTTAAATATTGACCAGAGAAATTAGACAAGAGAAAAAATAAAAGGAATAAAGATAGGAAACAAAGAAGTTTAATTACTATTATTTGCAGTTGACATGATACTCTACAGAGAAGACCCCAAAAACTCCATCAAAAGAGTGTAGATTTAATATTCAAATTGAGTAGTGTAGGAGCATAGAATGTCAACTTTCAAAAATCAGTAGCATTCCTGTACACAAACAAAAAAATCACAGAGAAATTGCAGAAAGCATGTTTCAAAATAGCATCTAAAAAATGAAATACTTAGGAATCAATCTAACAAAGGATGTAAAAGACCCTTACAGTGAAAATGTCAGTGCCCTAAAAAAGAGATTGAAGAGGATATCAGAAAATGGAAAGATGTCCCTTGCTCTTGGATAAGAAGAACCAAAATAGTGAGAACAACCATGCTCCCAAAAGTGCTATACACATTTAATGCAATCCTAATCAAAATACCATTAGCATACCTCACAGATGTAGAGAAAAAACTCTAAAATTCATTTGGAACCATAAAAGACCTAAAACAGCACAAGTAATTCTGAGCAGCAAAGGCAAGTCAGGAGGCATCACAATCCCAGACCTGAAATTATACTAAAAAGCTACTGTGATAAAATCAGCATGGTATTGGCAAAAAAAAAAAAAAATCAAACAGTCCTGAAGACAAGTGGAACAGAATACAAGATGCAGATGCAATCCCCAGCACACTCAGCCACGTTATCTTTGACAAAGAAGCCAAACAAGTTCACTGGAAGAAAGACAGTCTCTTTAATAAATGGTTCTAGAAAAACTGTCTTGCCACATGCTAAAGAATAAAACTAGAGCCATGACTATTACCATGCACTAAACTATAATCAAAATGGATCAAAGATCTAAATATTAAAATAGAAACACTAAATTTACTGGAACAGAAAACAGGTAGAAATCTTAAAAATATAAGTGTAGGTAGAGACTTCATTAACAAACTCAGACTGCAAGGGAAATATTACAAATAAACAAATGGGATCTCACCTTATTAAAAAGCATTTGCACAACAAAAAAATCACCAAAGAGTAAAAAGGCAATCCAAAGAGTGGGAAAAATTCTAGCTAGTTATCCCTCAAAGGACTTATATCTAAAACATATAAATTATTGAAAAAAAATCATACTCTCCAAATTCAAAGACCCAATCCAAAAATGTGTCTCTGAGGTGAATACACACTTCTCAGATGAAGAAATATAAATGGCAAATAAATACATGAAAAAATGTTCAACATCATCGGTCATTTGAGAGATTCAAATTAAAACACCCAGAAAGAATGTCTATCATCAAGAAATTGACCAATTACAAGTGTTGACGGGGCTCCGGGGAAAAAGGAAACTATTCCCATTGTTGGTGGGAGTGTAGACTGGTGCAACCACTATGGAAATCAGTGTGTAGATTCCTTAAAAATAAAATAAAATAAAAAAACCTAGGATTAGAGGTTCCATTCAACCTATGTATTCCCCTCCTGGGTATCTTCCCAGAAGAATTCATATCATAGCAATATACATGCACCCATGCTTATACCAACACAATTTATAATAGCTAAATCTTGAAAACAATCCAAATGCCACTCAACAAAGAAATGGATAAAAAAATGTGATTTTTTAATATAATGGAGTACTACTCACCCATAAACAATAAACTGACAACTTTTATGGGTAAATGGATGCAACTCTAGACCATACTCATAAATAAAATAAATCAGATCCATATCTGTAAACATCATATTTTCCACTAGTGTGAGAAACCAAACAAGTAAATAAGATCCAAATTGTACAATAGATATTGTGAATTGGGAAGGAACTATTCAAAAGAAAAGACAAAGTGTAATGGGGAAAGAGGAAAGGTGAAAAGGGAAAAAGAAAAATACATTTATACACAAGATAGTTACATAGCTAGCTGCTCTTAGTTCACTGAAAAGAAAGTTTTATACTAATATGTTCGGACAAGATATCATACCTATATCTTATACTGCAAATAACTATTATGAAGATAATACGCAATGTATTAATTCTTGTAAGTCTCCTACTAACTTCTGTTAGAACTCTATTTTATTGTTCTTTTTATTTTTTCTCTTCAAAATAAAATTTAAAGTTAGCAATATACTTCCTACATAAAAATACATTCTAAATTTGTGTTTATGAATTAACTTTCTGATTTAGCATTCTACAGAAAACAAGGGAACACAAGATTAGGATTATGGAATAGGATCGTGATTTTTACATCTTTATTGCCTAGTAAAAAGACCATGTATTAAATAAGCAAATGAATAAAGTTTTTGAAACTGTGACAAAAAGTTCTTTTATAGCAAACAGGCCCATTTCACAAGAGTGAGGAAAAGCAGATACAAACATAACAGCTGCCTGTAACGTCTGTAACTCAGGGTCATATATGATGGTTTTTAATCCATTTTCCCCAGAGATATGAATAAAGAAGGAAGGTGTGACTTAGTAATGGTCTAAGAATTTTTCTTTCTAACATTTAATTTGATAGGAAGCATAAGGCAGTGATTAAACATCTGTAGAAAAAGTCAGAGAAATTGCTCGAAACTAAAAGTCCCTACATATCAAAGTAAGATCACTTCATGCACACAGAGCAGTAGAAAGGATCAGCAAGGACAATGATTTCCTAAGGTGCTGTGTAAACATGGGGTCGTTGCCAGTGCTGTAGGAGTAGAGTCTTCCTGGTGTAGGATGCTTACTACTATCTCAAAATAAAACAAAATATAAATCTTCTCCTAGATCAGCTTCAGCTTCAATTAAATCATTTTCTTCCCTCATCCACATAGTCTTTCCCCTCTTTTAGAAGAGTACATTGTATAAGTATTGAACTGAGAGAAAAATTAAACTTGTTATAAATGAAGTATGAAGCTGACTTTGTCAATTTTTTCAGTGATAATGCTAAGGAAAAATTCCATGATCTGAGTGATTATAGAAGACATTTAATTTATGACTCATGGATATGTGAAATGGTTGTGATGCCCCTGGGCTCAACCAGCAAGGTCTTCGGTTGTTCAAAGATGAGCATCGGAGCTAGTTTTATATACATCCCCATTCCGGGACCATAGACGCCCACAGCATGCTCTTGTTATGTGGAAAGTTGACGTCTAGTAGAGGCCGTGATGCTAGCTCATGAAATCTTTACTCACACACTCCTTAGGTCATTGAATGTGAGGTTAAAAACTCAAAGTCATACAATGAAATCCAAAATCAATAAGGCAAAACTGGGAAATTTTACTTCTCTTATGGAACCAGTTGAACAGTGAACATTTACAGAAATTGTCGGAAAAAAACATGAGATATCAAAGAGTATTAGCTCACATTATCTCACAACAACAAAATCTAAATGGAACTACTTAAATTCATTCTTAATGAGATTAAAGAAACTGCTATAACACTGTAAAACTACAGAAAAAATGATTTTAGGAGACCGCATAACAAAAAAGCACTTGCTGAATGTATGCCCGTGTTAGCCCCTTTTTTGAGAGGAGGGGATTAGTGCTTTTTTATTAGTACAGTATAGGTGTGCATTACTAATGTTTACATCCTTTTTGTGGAGTTCATACATGTACATCACACATTTTAGTGAAGAAATTCAATTAAGATTTTAAGGTAAAAGAAAATATGATGGCTCAAAGGTGAGATGACACAGAATACAAAGCTAGGGAGTATGTCAAAGCGAAGAAAATAAATTGAGAACCAAATACACAATTTTTAATACAATAAACAAAATAAATAGCAGGAATCAGAACAGACATGGCTAAAATGAAATAAAATTAATGTTGCACAAAAAGCTCAAGGCAATAAAAGTAAACATAGAGAGAGACCAAGATTAAAACAGTGAGGCTATAATGATGAATATGAAGAACATGTATGGAAGAAACAGCATTAATTTTTGTTTTGATGTAGAGTTTACAAAGAAAAAGAATGGGAAAATATTCGTATATATAGTACAGAGAAATGAAGCTGGGGCTGGGGATTTAGCTCAGGGGCACAGTGCCTGCCTGGCAAGCGCAAGGTCGTGAGTTCTATTCCCAGTACCAGGAAAAAAAACAACAAAAATAATTAAATAAATAAATAAATGAACCTAATATGCAGAAACAATTGAAAGTTTAGGTAGAAAGAAATGCATTTTATTTGGAAATTTTGATTTAAAGTGACTGAGTCAATTTATCAAAGTTCGACAATAAGGAACTGTTGCACCATTCGATAAAAGACAAAGTTATTTATAAATATAGAGTTTCCAGGAGGTCAGCCTCAAACTTCCTCAGTAATATTCTATGCCAGTAAAAAGTGAAGCACTATTTTTGAATTTCCAAAAGAAATAAAATGTTACCAAAGAAAAAGAATTCTGAACTAGCCCCGTGAATCAGATGAAATCAGAGTGGAATCAGTCTTGTAGGGGTCAAATTAAACAAGAAAAACAAACTCAAAAACAGGTCTATTTTCCAAAGAGAGGTAGAGAAACAGAAACCAATCCAAAAAGGCTCAGTTGACTCGGCCAGTGTGATAAGACGGGTCCCTCCATTTTTACCTGAGCTAACAATGCTCACCAATCACTTTTTGCCCTCTGCTATTTCCTTGTTCCTGTTGAAGCTGCCTTATGAAAATGAATAGTTCTCTCACACCTGGCAGAGTGCCTTTTTATTTCATAGATGAGATGCTGTTTGATTTATGAGTTCTTAACAGAAGCCAATTAGATCACTCAAATTAATTTTTTGAAATTTTGTCCTTTGGGATAGTATCTCGTTATTTAATCATAGAATGGGGGCCTTATGTTCTCTATGGTAACTCACTCAGAGACTATAACACTCACCAGCCTAGCTTAATAAAAATAGTACTCGACAAAGACATTCAGCTGATCAAAAGCCATGGGAAGAGAAAGGGGGCAAGCAGTGAGTCCATTTACACATTGCAGAAAAGAAGTAAAGCATTACAAAGTTTTACAAGATAAAAATACAGAGTCAAGAAAGAAGTGGAGATTCTTATTTGCCTACAAATTATAGTATTACTCTGTGGGTTGTTTTTTGTTTTGTTTTGTTTTGTTTTGTTTTGTTTTTGTTTTGTTTTTGTTTTGTTTTGTTTTCCAGTATCAGGAATTGAACTCACGACCTTGCTCTTGCCAGGCAGGCGCTGTGCCGCTGAGCTAAATCCCCAGCCCTACAGTATTACTCTCTAAAATTGGAGCATTTTATTAGAAGAAAATATGATAATTCTAAACTTTAATTTTCATATTTTTTCTAGATATAGGTTTTTAAAAATAACTAATTGTCTTTGTAGTAAATTTTTGTCAAAATTTAACCCCCCTTCCAATTCTTCAGTTTTTTTTCCAAAGGATAAACTGAAGAAAAATAGTATCTAATATAGCAATTTTCATAGCATAAGCATCATATTGCCATTATTAGAAAATGTTTGCTTACACATACAACTCTTTCATTTTGCATTGATCTAAGTTCTCGTCACATATCAGCTTTGTCCATAGACTGGCTGTATTTATGGTCACAGAATGAAAGTTGGCAGCATACGGGCTTAATCTAGACTTCTGGGTAACATTGTGCTCATTTAACACTTCATGTCTTGGAGGGGGTCACCATTCTTCCTGTAAGCAATTTAAGAAGGGTACATGATGCTCCACCTAGACTTCGCATTTCTCCATTCTCATCAAGAGATAAAGAAATTATATCTGCTTTCCATGCTTAGAGAATACCAAAGATGAAGTGCACATTAATTGAGCCATTTATGAATGAAACTCTGTCCAGGAGAACACCTTGCAGTCCTTGACTTAGTGCTGGTCCTCATGTGCATCACTGAATAACTGCTATATCAAGAGTCATTAGGATTACAAATTAGGGCTCAGGTAATTTTGTTCGAATTGCCTAACAGTTACACACTAATGATAGATAATAGGTAAACTGTATCACAATAAGTTCATAGTGGAAAAGGAAGGAAACACATGTTTGCAGAGAAACTGGTATTTCAGTACAGAGGAAATTCTAAGTGGGCTTAGCAACTAGTAAACAAAATGTGGTGTTACTTTTCTAAACTACAATTATGTTTCTGACCCAAATATCTGCAAATCAAATTACTAGATATGTACCAGAGTGTGTTTTCTGAGATTTATAGGTGCTTATTAGAAAGAAATAAATGTTCATAAACAGTGTAAGAATAAACCAACCAACAATTTGTCTCTCAAGACATAGTGAGCCCAGGAGTTCTAGAAGTACTAACTTGTTGTAAACAATGCTTCCAAGAGGCTTGATATTTCAAAGCTAAGTTTGAAAGCCCAGTTCTGAGGTATGATCTTACCTATGGTGCAAGTGTTTATATGAATAAGAGATCTATTTTAACATACATATAGGAATGGCAAACCCCATGAATAAAGTAAGGTTGAGACACTACAGCCTGTCTACATGCAGGGCAGCCGAGAAACAAATAGAGACAAACATGCTTTAGATCTAAAAATAAGAGACATTTTCAAGAACCGGCACACATGCCTGCAGCAGGATGGAAAGTCAGGCTTCTAAATGACAGTGACAAATGTTAGAAATGTGGTGAAGCAAACGGCCATATACAACATTCCCTTTGGGAATGCGAAGTTTTCAGAGTTGGGAAACGACTTATTAGATGACTCTATTATTCTTCTGCTAGAAATGACATGATTGAAACAACATCATCTGTCTTCAAAAGTCTGAGAGGAAAGAAGGTAAACAGGATGCAAAGCATACCTCTCAAATTATTATAGGTCCTACAAATCTTTTACTGAAAATAGAATGATAAAGGTATAAAAAGAAAAAACCATTTAAAAATAGCTTCAAATGCATTGTGATATGTTAAGAATGACATTTCAAACATTTTGACAAAAGTTCTAATAAGAGTTGATAAATGACTCCTTTTAGAGCAGAAATTCTTTACCAAGCTCAACATAAAAATGGATACCACCACACATTTAGGGACCTGAGAAAGGAGATTTTTATGTTATATGTGATAAACTCAACATGTTTCGAGACAGGTGGTCAGCATTTCTGAGAGCCAATGCTCTCCTTCTGTGTAATAACGGATGGCATGACATCACTGCTGCAGCACTGTCACCCCCTAAGACTCATCAACTCCCCAAAAGTCATATTCAATAAGCACCATCCCTAGTATAGGTTTTGCCTTATAACTGGATAGATACCATTCAATATAATTATTTATTTCTGATTTAAATTTAGGAAAATAACTTGTTTAATTTAACAGTCTATATGTAATTAATTTGTAGGCCTCCATGTATCTTCTCTTTATCATTTGCAAGAAAAGAGAAATGTCAAAAATGATTTAAGGCAAGGATTAAATTAGCTTTTTTATAGTTCTGATTGTTAAACCTAGATTTATAAGCTTTCTGCACATCTTCTTTGAGATGTTAAAAGGGGTCACAGAGAAACAGTTTTCAATTTAAGCAGATTGAAAGCCAAGCATACACTTAAAAGTTGGTTAATACTTAGAATGCATTTTCCATAGAAACAGTATAATAAGCACATGCTTTGATATGCACTAAAAAGGCAAGAGATGGGAACTTTGGCATAAGACATTTTGTTTTTTGCCCCCCAAAACCACCTTAGCTTTACCCCACCATAAACATTTCCAACATAAGCCTTGAACTAAACAGCGTCTGATGCATGATAAATGCCCCATGTACATGCCAAATGTACACTACCAAAGTAAAGAACCAAATCAGCTACATCGAATCACACTGCCAGGTACCTCACTTTATCATTTATTTAGATTGTTATACAAATAGTCAATTGAACACAGGAAATGGACTAGGATAAACATCCCTGATAAGAAAATACAGTCTGTTGAGAAAAGACATAAAAATAACACAGCCTAGAACTTCATAGTAAAGACCATAATTTGAAAGAAATAGAATGAAACTATAATGCTGAATAGATTTAGCATAAAATTGAGAGCATTCTATCTTTTTGAACTTGAGAGTATTCTAAGTTGCAAATTGTTCATGCTAGTTCTAAAGTGTAAGTAATTAGATTTCATGCCATGTTATCAGTGTTAATATCAGTATTAAAATACTATTTTTTCTTTAATCCCAAGTTAAGGATGAGATGTATAGTGTTTCAACAATTGTAGTGATTAGAGAAGATTCATGTATAATTTACATTGACCGGTTTATTTGCTACATACAATTTTAACAGGAAAGAGATTTTAAAATTCAAATTGAGGGGACTAGTGTTATTATCTTTATTGTCATAACTCAGAAATGCTTATGTAGGAGTCTTATCTGGTACAATAATATAGTTTTGTCGCTACAGACCTGATACACTCAACACAGTGGCTGAGAAAACTCTAATAAGGAATCTGTTAACAAAAGTACAGGCCATGATAAGGAAAACTCAAGGGGACAGTTAAATATCCTGTATAAGCAACAGCTACTCACTGAGAGCTTAAAGGATTGAATAAAGGGAAGGAGCAGCTACCAGAAGAGAGATTTGGAGCTGCAGGAGAGAGCTTCTTGAAAGGAACTTGTGCTCCGTGGGGAGAAACAAGCAGCAGAATAAATACTCTGAACTTTTCTTCCTCTGATCACCCCGATGGGAATGCAGACTATAAAGGTCAGCCTCATAGACACAAAGCAAGATGGAAACGGATACAGAGAGAACTCAGGAGCAAATGAAGGACATGGCTGGTGGAGGAGAAGAAGCAGCAGGAACTAGAGAAAAGCAAAGTGAAAAAAATCTACCTGGGCTTCAGGGTTGACAGCCAACCCAGGAGTCAGGCAGTGAGTGTTATATACCAGGACCAGCAAACTTGACATTCCTTGATCAAAGATTTGATCAAACACATATCACAAAGCAAAGGGAGTCTGTTCTGTGGATAGGGCCTGAAACTGGTAGTTTAATTCAATCAAAGTGATGAAAGTGTTTAGGAATAAAGCAAATCTTCTCCATGCTCCATTCCTAGGGCACACAGGAGTGACTCTAGCACACTGGACTTAGACTTAGGACCCTGGCCTGCTGAAGGTCCTCGCTTTAGGTACGTGCTTACTAAAATGAAGTGTACAAGCAAAATTTGACACAGGAAAAGCAGAAAGTAGGAAATCAGCACATGGATACAAGGGGCTCACTTGAGGTTCAGTGGGTATGGGTTGCACTGCAGATGAAAGGAAATTGCTAAAACATGTCCCACTTTAATCAGAGCATTCCAGATATTACTCAGAGAGGAACTTGCTGGTAGAAGGAACCTGTGTTTTGGCAGACCAGAATTTGAATGAATGAGAGGCTAGCAGCAAAGTATTCCTGGAGTACTGATTTTATGGTGTAGGATTTTTTAAAATTACTAAAGTAATGTGTGGATACTACTTACAATTAAATAAAGAAAGAATCATGCACAGTATCATCATTTCAAATAGATAGGTGTATGTAACCATTTCATATTTTACTATTTTTATTTATAAAATATTTAACTCCTATGCAGTCAACATTCTCACGATGTTATTTCAACAACTTGCTGTTTTCACTTACCAAATAACATATTGAGAATTTATGACAGAAATACAGAAACAAAAGCAAACAAAAATCAAAACCAATAAACAACAGTAAAGCAAAAGCTTTGTCTGGAATATATATACAGCAAATGGTAATTTTTATGGGAGCACATGCCTTTTATATTTTGACATTGTTTATTTAGAGAAATTTAAAACTTCTGTAAATACAACTCCATAAATATAATCCTGGAAAATTTAACTAGAATTTAGTTCTTCTCCTATACTGAAATTTATGAAAATATTATATTGTGCTCCTTTAGTTTTAAAATTGTACACACAAATATTCAGTCTTCACTGAATGTTTTATATATGGTATGAATGATACAATTTTCATCAAATGCATTTTTCAACAATGCTTCTTCTACTTTAAATTGCCACAGTTCTGGAAAAACTTCCCTTACATAAACGGATCTATTTTTTAACTCAGCTTCATTAATCAGTGTGTCTCCTTTTGGGTTGGTATTGCTCTCATTTACTTACCAATTTCATGTTTTTGTACTACATTTAGTGTTAGTATCAAAACTATGTCTACTGTTAGTACAAATTCTATGTAGCTCTTACGAAATGAGTTGCATAAGACTTCCATGTATCCCTGGATTCTGAAGCAGTTATCAAAACATAGAAATTATCTCCCCTTTAGTATAATGCACTGGACCATATTGACGAAATATTTAAAAAATTTGTAGGGTAAGTTTTCTTTTAATATACTTTTCCAAATCGCTTTTGCTAATTTTTTCTCATAAATGAGTTTTCAAATCAATTTAAGTAATAGGGATGCTTTCATTGTGACTTTCTATACAATATCCATTGAGTGTATTCTCTTTTGTTGAAAAATTTACTAGTTTTGGACAGATTTTATGATCCCATTTAATAATTTATTAGTCATCCCATCAATTAGAAACTTCAGTCCATCTAAGAACATGAAATATATTTCCATTAATTTATGTCCTTGTTCTGTTCTATAAATTTGATTCATGTAGGTTTCACATACTTCCTAAGATTGTTTTCAAAGTTTTTATAGTTTTTGTTACTATTCTCACTATAGTAGATTTCATTATATATTTCTTGATTTCTTTTTCTCATAAATTGAAAAACTACAGGTTTTTAGTTTACGTATCCTCTGACCACCTTTCTTCTATGGGAATAATACATTTTAAATTATATTGGATATTACTTGTTTTATGCAGTTACATTAGCTTCAGATAGGGATAGCTTCATGTGTTGATTTCATTGCTTTTAAATCTTATTAAAGTTTACTTTCAGACATTGGATTGGATCTCTATAACACTGAGCATGACCAGTACATTGAGTCATTTAATCTGCTTCCATGCATGTTTTTGGTAGATGATTAATATCAGGATAAGAAACTTCTTTCTAGCTTGTCCAGAGGTGAGTGTTTTAGTGTTTTGCTTATTTACTTTAATAAGAATTTAGTATTGGAAATGTTTGAATTTTAATATTTTATATATTTCAAAGTAGATAAGATATTTAAAAAATTTTTTCCTTAATCTTTCAATGTAGTAAATTATAATAATAGTTTTTGTAATCTTTAGGCATGCTTGCAATCATTGCAAATGCTGATGAGCCATAATGTTCCTTTACTTAAAAATTGTATTAAGCATATTGTAGACTCACATGTAGTTGTGAGAAATGATGAAAAGATACCACATACTCTTTACCCAATATCTACCAATAATAATATATTCAAATCTGTAGAATAATATTATAGCCAGGATATTGACATTGATACAAAATACTAATCTTACTTAGACCTTTCATTTTGCTTCTACTCATTTGTGCTTGTGCATATAACTAATTCTATAAATGTGATCATATGTGTAGGTTTATATACCCACCCCTACAGTCATGATACTGAATATTTGCATCAACAATCACACCTTTGATTCTGTGAAGGCCTTGTGAGAGGATGAAAAGAAAAGTTGCAAACCTGGGAAAAAATATTTGCACAATAAAATAAATTCACAAAAACAAGAATCAAACCTTTCATCCAGGTTTGGTGGCTAATACCTATAATCCCAGCACTGAGGGAGGCTTAGACAAGAAGATAACAAGTTAAACCCTGGAGACTTAGGGAGACTCTGTCTCAAAATTTAAAAATAAAATGAAATGGGCTGAGGATGTAGCTCAGTGGTAGAACACCAATATTTTCAACTCTCTGTACAAAAAATATTCATAAAAAATTGAAACTTTTGCCCTTTTATCATGATACCCACTTATTCCCTTGATTTCTAACACTGGCAACTACCAACCTCTTCCTCATGTAGAAAATTTTGTAATTTTCATATGTTAAATTAATTAACCATACAATATATGACTGTTTGGATCAGCTATTTCCATCAGAATACTTATCTGGTGATCCATCCAAAAGTATATATGTATCAGTGCATTAGTAATTCTTTATTACTATCATTGTTTACTAAGTGTGGAATGCAGCTTGTTTCATGATTTACTATTGAAGAACATCTAGAGAGATTCAAGTGCTTTGCTATTGCAAATAAAGCTTCTAGGTTTAATATATAGGAATGCTTGTTATATGTTAATATACAGGAATGTTTGCAAGCATAAGCTTTCAATTGTCTGGGATAAATACCAAAAAATAACATTAATAAGTCATATAGTAATGTATGTCTGTTGTCCTTTTATAATATGCTTGAGTGTTATTGTAGATATTTGTCCTCTGTTTGACAAATATTTTTTCCCAGTTTTGCAACTTCTCTTTTCTTCTTCTTAACAGGGCTATCACAGAACCAAGCTTCTCATTTTGATTGGTTAGAATTTACTAGTTTTTATGTGCTGCTAAATCTCGTATCCCAGGAGTGGTTTCCCCAACCAAAAGCTGTTCCTTCCTCATCCAACCCTTGTTCTGCCCCGTGCCCAGCACCCTCAGAATCTAGTTCACTGTGTTCTCCCCTTTTCACTGCTGATACACACCAGCCACAACTTACTCCTTTTTGAGGTAGTCTTTCTTTCCCCAGAGAAAACCCAATATGGCTACACCCGGTCTATGCTACAAGCTAACCCTAGTTACAGGCTTAGTGACCAAGACAAGTAGAAAAAAATCGTAAGGGTACCTTGAGTTTAAAGAATTTAGCAATTTAAAATAAATGGGAAATATCATTTTAAATATTTCCATCCCAGTGGAAGGTCTCATGTTTTCCTAGCAGGGCCTGACTTTGCTATTGTTGACCTAAAAATACTTACAAGGCATTTGAACTTCTTTGGAGCTCAGATATTCTGGCACTATAGTCCTGGTCTTAGCCTCCACTTTTCTAAACCTCCAAAGACTGGAAACAAGGATCTGATTATATGTTACCAAGAAAATCCTTTGTTTCATACTTAAACAGAGTATGAAATTGCTGGTTAATCATTCTCAGCCCATGACTCCTCATTATTAGCACACTGAATGGCTTAACAACTACCATTCAGTTTTATTATTCTTATAGACATGATGTTTCCCATACTTTTTTAGTGCTTCAGCATCTAAGCAAAGGCCTTCTCTTCCACAAATGTATGATCCTAAATTCATCATATTTGAAAACTTATATAATTGGACCATGACTTAAGCCAAGTGCTGTGTTCCCCCTTTCTACCAGTAATAGCAATATAATTATCCAGCTAGGTGGTGAGTAATCTAGATCCTATGTTGTTTTTTAAGACCATTCCTGGCATCAGGAGTTTCATTCTGGGCTCTCCAGGAAGCATTCTTCAAGACAGAGTTTATCATTCAGTTTATTCATCATGAAGTGCCTTGGGAGCCACATCTATGGAGGAAAGAAGGGACCAGTCAGTGGGAGAAGGCAAATTATGAAGCAGTCAACAAATGTATCCAATATCACAGAGATACATGTAACTGAAATGATTGAACAAAGTTGGTTTATGTTTTAGAAAAATGCCTGGATCCTTTTATCTCAACTTCTACTAGCTTGTGTATGTTGGTCATGCTTGAGAGGACACAAACTTGAGCAAAGGGCCTTTGGATAGTCAAAAGTTCATGTCCTCCTAAGCATGACCCATATCCACAGATGAGGGAAAGGAGAAGAGGAAGAAAGATACAAGGGTATATACACACAAGATAGCTAAGATAATTGTACTATTAATTTGTACTGGTTTATTGAAAGGACCATTAATGTTTAATTGTTTGATCAATCTTGTATACCTATATCTGATAATCTGAGCAACTCCTTTGAAGATAACAATAAGTAATACAACAACTATTGTTGGTTTTCTATAATCTTGTTTTGAAATTCTGTACCATTTCTATACTTTTTGAGTTGTTTTGTTTTTGTCTTTGTTTTTGTCATATTGTTTTTGTTCTTTTGTCTTTAAAATTTGAAAAAAAGCAATTTCTGCATGGCTCATCAACCCAAGTCTATGAACTGACACCACTGTCAGCTGGGGATGAGTGTGGGGGTGGGCAACAAGCAACAGTTCTTACATGAAGATGTTACTGTTGAGTGGGCCAGAATAGTCCAGTTTCTCCTGTATGACAAGAAAGAATTTCCAAGCCTACACCTCCTAGTAGGTAGTAAGCAGCTACATTTACTTATGGGAAGGAAACAGAAACAGAAGGAAGAACCCAGGAGGAGGAGCTCCCAAAGAGCCTCCACATAACTCAGGCTTCCGGTATTTAAAGGGCCAGGCACCTCTGACTCCAGGTGCCTCTCACTTTGTCTTTCACTGGTGTTGATGATCTGTGACCTCGGGCATGATGACCTCCTAGGCTTAAACATGGATAAACAACAGGGTAGTGCTGGGCCCATAGCCAAATGAAGGGAAGGGAGTAGCTCACTCAATCTTCCCATTTCTGACTGTATCAAAGAAAAACCAGAGGGACACATCTCCACATGCTACCCAGATGAGATATGTCTAGATGTAGGAGAGGACACGCTACCTACCATGAACTCTAGGCAAGGGTAGGGTTACATAGTACCACTACAGGGACATAGGGAGCTAAAGTTATCTTTTACGGAATATTTTACAGAATATTCTGTGTGCAACAACATCCTAGAGTAGTAGAGGAACCACATTACAGAGTAATAGAGCTAATTAAATATTTTCATTTAATGCTCTCACTTCCTTTATCCCTTTACTGTTGTCAAAAATGCAATCTTCTTGATGGTGAGATTCATACTAGGGAAGAGATTATTATCAGTAAGAAACATTGAAGGTGACACGTGTTATTTCACTTAGGAATAAAACTCGTCAAGGATCCATTTTTAACTGGCTTCAAACTCAGAAGTCAGATGGCTGTCATACTAAAATGTATTAACATACTTATTGATTGAAAAAATAAAGCCAAACTTTTTCTGACAGGAAGTAAGTTTGATTTGGCTGACTGGTCAAATGAAACGGAATGGACTTTACCAATTAGGTTTCATGACAGACATTTTCCAAAATTGAATAAGTTAAATCTGAAGTCCTAAGGTTTTTACAAAGATATGCTTAATGTGTGTACTAATATAATAATATTTAAAATATATTTATCAATTTACATTTAAATTAATAGCATTTCTATTTGCCAACATATCAGATTAAAAGGTTTCTTCTAAGTAAAGTAGCGAGAGATATAAGTAAATCATTTCATATGCCTTTATTTTGTGTGTGTGTGAGACAGGGTCTTGCTACGTAGTTTGGGCTAGCTTTGAGTTCACTATGTAGACCAGGCTGGCCTCTCACTCCCGGTGATCCTCCTACCTCCAGCCTTCTGAGTGCTGGGATCATAGGTGTGTGCCACCACGTCCAGTTCATGTTTCTTACATCATCCTAATGATTACAACAAATTCTGCAAATCCAGTTTTTCTTAACAAAAAGAAAAAAAAAAAGAGGGGGAAAGGAGAAAGGCATAATCAAATTGTTTAACAAATAAAACACCTTTATTGTTTGATAATAGATCATGGTGATTTGCATATAACAAAAATAACTCAAGAATTAAGTGAGATTACTCCTGAAAATTTTTCAGCTAGGCATAGTGATGCATGCCTTTAATCCTACTCTGGAATCCTGAAGCAAGAGGATCACGAACTGGAGCTCAGCCTGGGGAATTTAGTGACTTCATGTGTCCAAACAAAACACAAAACTCTTTCCATTCCCATTACCCATTTACTTATATGTAACCAAAATTTTTCAGGGTTTACATGTAGAAGTAGCATAAGAATGTATGCTATGACATGAGATTATCTAGTAATAAAAAATATTTATTTGAAAACAACTGCAGCAATATTGTTTCAGCAAAAAATGAATTTAATGAAGGTTTTTACATGTATAAAATATAAAAATGTTTTAAATGATATGGATTAATATTTAACTGAATTATGCTCTTTAAGGGCAATTATTTTTGAAAAAAAATTACAGTGATCAATTCATCTAGAAGAATTTTTCATGTTTAAATCCTGTGTTTACTAAAACCAAAAATTCTTGTGCCTATATTTGTTTAGGAAGATGCTATCTAGATGTAATCTTTTAAACTTATTTTTAATTTTTGTCAGAGAGAAGTGTAATAGAGTGATAAATAATGTGTGATTATTAAAAGATTTTAGATTAAGAAAAAATTGTAAGAGATTAAAGTGAAAACAAAAGTGTGGGGTGAAAGAAATCATCTAAGTGATTACCTAGGCACAGTCTGTTCCAACTGAATGTGGCAGTGAACATTTGTAAGACCACCTGTCTGGAGGCTGAAACAGGAAGATCATGAATCCCAGTCCTGCAGGGGAAATGTTAAAAAACAAAAAGTGACTTTGTTCACGTATTCTTCTTTGATAATGAGTTATCAAATCACCACAAAAGATACCATTGTAGACATATACCTGAAAAATGTAAATATTTTATTTTAAGATATTAACTTTTAAAATATGAAATGATTTTTTATTCTTTGAGGGTATGTGAGCAATAATATCTAAATAAATATCAATATCTAAAACAGAAGAGTCAAGAGATGATTATAATTTAATAATGAAACTAATGTCTTTTGAAAGACAATATTTGAGCAATCACATGTCCTTGGATAATTTCATAGTACAAATTTTAAAAACTAAATGACAGAAAATTCTGATATAGTGGTTGATTTGCCACCAGAGAGCTTCCCTAAAAGTCTGTCCAAAGAAGTATAAATATTCGAGAATATTACCAATATGTTGAAAGTGTAGATAAAAGTAACTTTTTGATACAACTAGGCTGTTTTGTTTAATTAAATCGTGGAAAATTGTGAGAGGTTTGAAATTGATTTAAATTCTTTGGGGATTGGGCAGCATGATAGCAGTTGAAAATGGCAGTTGGATAAGTGGAAGGTAATTGCACATTGTCAGAAGAAAAAGTCTAATTCTGACTAGAAATAGGTTCCCTTTGAAAATATGCACTAATTCATGCTCTGATTTAAGTGGTTTCTTGCAAATGTTAGAACTCTTAGTAAAAAGAACATTTTTCTCCAGCTCCAATGATGGCTAAGCAGTCAATATGCTATATGTAATTCTCCTACTTTAAATGTTTCTGTCCCCTCCTTTTTAGGAATCTTTCTAGGATGTAAAATGTAGGTTGGATTTAAATGCATTTTCGTACCCTTGGGGAATTTATACTCACACAAGAGTGCTGGAATATGTTATTTAAGGGAAAACCAAAAGTCAAAAAAACAATCATTGCATCATTAGTCCCATTTTTGAATAAGAGCATAACAAAAATTATTCTTTATCAAAGACTTTCTTGAACATTTCTCAACATCATCCATCACTATTTACTTGCCCCTTTGGGATTAGAAAATATGACAATTCATTTTTCATATTACTGAGAAGCGCAACAAAATAAAACAGAAATCAAATATATGTTTTGGTAAGTATTATTGTCATACATTTTGAAGTCATTCAATTTACTTTAGAAAAAAATTGAATCTAGATGTATAAGGTTCTTAGATTTTTTACATTTTAATTTGCATTTTGGAAAAAGTTCTTGGTGACCTGTCAGAAGTCACTGTCCACGTGTACATTTATTCTTTCACTAAAATGTATTGAGTTTTGCTATGTGCAAAGCCAAATATAGAGTTCTAATTTTTATCAATACAAAAAACCATGCTTTTCCCCTCAGGAATCCTGCAGCCTAGTAGAAGCAACTAACATTACAGAAGAAAATGCAAGCGAGCACAGTACTTAGAAGTGGTGGTGAGCACTACCAGGCAAAGACACTGTGAGACAGGGTCTCCAGGAATGATGTTGAAAGAGTTCCATGTAAACCTGGGCCTGAATTATCAGGGAAAACCAACAAGTGTCCAAACAGTTAAAACAAGACCCTTGTGAATAGAACTTGGTGGTTATGGAGAAATATGCAGAGGTTGAATCTGGAGAAACAGAGGCCAAATTTTGCATGATTTCTTAAGGAGTAAGGGTTTTATTGAAAAACTACTGAGATACCATTAGAGGGCATTTTAAAGGAAAGCAAAATATTTAGAATTATGCTTTGAAACTACTTTTCTGCTAGAATGGGGAAAAATATATAGGAGAGGCATTTGTTTGTGTTACTAAGTTTATAACATAACATCATGTGCCCGTTTAGTATAAAATACAGATAAAACATATTTTCAATGCATTCTTGGATCCCAAAATTAAGAATGATGAATATGAGAAAGAAAAAGAATTAGCGCCGGAAATAGAAACAGAGAATGTGAAGTTAACCGAGGTATGGACTTAGTCCCTGTGTAAGCCAGGACTTCCTTAAACAAAGGGAGCATTTCATATATCACTGAAATTCACATCCCTCTGTCTCTCTCCAGGAGGGAGGATAAAGTGAGTTAAGGGATTCCAGGTTGGAATCATATCCTACCATCCAGCGAAGAAACAGAAACAGAACCTCTCTGGAACAAACACTCAAAATCAAATCCTTTTGTCTTTGTTTTCAAAATTTGGAAAAATTAAAATCCAAAATTTAAGCTTCCCAATTTCTTATTCTGTCCTACCTCCAACAGGGGGATATTAATATTGGTGTAGAGCTTGGTTTTCTTGAGAATGGAAGTATTAAAAATATCCAATAATACTTCTTAAAGCACAGTAAGGAAAACTTTATTCAAGAGAATCACAATATGTTTAGGGACTACTGCAATGGGATTTTGTAGTGACGAGAGAGATTAACCCTGAGTATAACATGCCAAAGCGTAGGGTGTCAGTGGATAGAAAATTACTAAGAGGAAACTTCAGCGGTAAGGGAAATTCTGGCTAAAGGAAACTAACAGGATTCTGGCTAAAGATACATCAGAGTGCTCAAGTATCACCCAGGGGATGGTGAAAGATGAGGAGCTCAAAAAGGTATCCAAAGTAATTAGCTAAGCGTGATCAGTTATCAAGAGTGAGAGCTTCTTGCCAAAATGACTTAGCAGAACTCTTTGCTAAAATGGGATTTTATAAGCAAGTGCACAGATGGGCATTGGAGAAGTTTCAGGAGCCTGGCTAAAATTTGTCCAAGCAAATAATCAGGCAGAGGGTAACCTGAGAAGTCAGTCTATTTCAGAGTCAAGACTCCTTTGAGCCTAGAACTTAATGAACTTGAGAGTTAATGGAATTCTTTAACCAAAAAAAAAGAAAAAGAAAAAAAGATAAATTCAGAAGTCTTAGAATAGTTTTCCCAGCTAGAATACTATTCTCTGACCCCAAGGAATAGTGCTGACAAAAATTTTCTAGGAATCAGTGCTGTCTGTGTGTATGTGTGTGTGTGAGAGAGAGAGAGAAAGACAGAGACAGAGACAGAGAGAGAATACAAATGAGAATCTTTGGTTCAGGTTCATCAGATACTATTACCCAGAATCCATAACCTAAAAATTTAAATTCAAATTGGAGAAAATTACCACAAAAGGTTGATTCTGTCACTATGTCTCCACTAAATTTGAAAGCAGCACATATATTCAAACTCCTCCCAAAGTGTGTGTGTTGGTACGATTCAGACATAACATGCCTTGTTATGAAGTCTAGAAGTTTGTAATGAGGGCAGTTCTGCTCAGCACACTTTACCCAACCATCTTTCTTTCTCATTTCGCTGTATCTCAAGTGTATTAATTTCTGCTTCTCCTTTCAGGACGTTTTAAGGCACTTAGATATAAGGAATCTGGTGGGAGGTTTCACTTTCAAATGCAGTTATCATTCCCATACCAATATGAGAATACATCTCTTGAAATATAGAAAAGTCACATGAATTTAAGGTCAATCTCTTCACAGATATATCTCATTGCTCTGGAGACAGATGTATGAGGCACAAAGAACAGCAAAACTCAAAACAACAATTTCATAACATCTGCCTAGGGCTGAACTAACACTTTAAATGCATATACTCATATCTGGTGGAATTTAGATGCTTTTCCAATTCAAACACTTACACTACAGACCTGGTTGAGAAATGCAGTAAAAATGGAAAATATCAAAAAGAAGCCAAATGCCCTACAGGCTTGTCTTGGTTACTTTTCTCTCATTGCTGAGACAAAATATCCAACACCTAAAATGAAGGAAGGAAAGGTTTATTTAGCATGCAGTTTGTGGAGGTTTCAGTCCATACTTGGCTGGCTCTGAGGCAGAAGGTAGCAAAGCAACAAGAGCAAATGGGGGAATGGCAGCCGAACAGCAAAGCAGTCAGAGCAAAAAGGAAGGAATGGCACCAAGCAGCTTCTTTCCCTGCCTTACTTTGTAAACAGGCTACCCCCACCTAAGGGGTGTGTAGCTCTCACATAATCTCCATGCCCTCCTCTCCCACAGGCTCAGGATGTATACAAAGTAAGCACCCTGCCTTCCTGCTGAGTCACTTAGCCAAACCTCTAGACACCCCAAGTTGACACAATGTATCAACCATAACAAGGCTATATCTAGAAAGGCTCTTCCTCAGATTTGAATCTTTGCCTCAGAGGCACTTGCTTGCTAAGGCTTCCACAGCTCTGTGAGTCGCTGCTAAGGTCCACATACAACCCAAGTGTGCACGTAAGTCAAGGTGCAGCTGCCCATACCTGTAAAGCCTTGTCGTGATGGCAGCTCGCCCCTTTGCTGAAGGTTGTGTCCTACATAGGCTGGGTCTGTTTGCTAAAGCGAGGATATCCACACCTCAGCAAGGCCTTCAGCCTCTATGGCTCTGACCCTGCTGCAGCTTTTCCCGGGTACAGGCTTTGCTCAATGAAAGCTGTGCCGTTGTGGCATTTGGTTAAAACCCTTTGATATCCATAGTCATTTCTGAGCCCTATTTCTTTGCTGAAGACCAAATATTTTGTTGAAAACTGAACCTTTGATGAGGACCCAGGTCTTACCTTTAGTATAAGCACCCATTTTCCAACAGAAAAAGAAAATGACCTCCTGTAGAATGCTGTAACCTTTAAAACATAATAAATGCCATGTAACCTAAGGTTCATTTAATCTCCTCTCAAGAGTTAAAAGCTAGCTGAATGTCTATAAAAATCAAGCCTCCTTAGCTAATAAGTGTCTAAAAACTTCAAAGTCAAAAACCAGCCTGGTCTATATTTAATAAACACCATCCCTCAAAGTCACCCACTTTGCTTTCTCAGAGCCTAATTTATCCACATCTAATTAATTATTCCAAAATTTTATTATGAGTTTATTTCTTAAGATAAATTTCTGGCCCCATGTTTCAGCTTTAGAGTCAGCAAAGACTTTAGGTTTGTTGTTTTTTCCAAAGGCCCATACAGTAAATATTTTAGGCTTTGCAAGCCACAGAAGGTTTCTGTTGCATATCCATCCTTGTTTTTTATACAATCTTTAAAAAAACAAAAAACAGGCTGTGGATCAAAGTTAAACCATGAACCATGTTTGCCAGCCTCTTTTCTAAATGCTGAGGTCTTTAAGAGCATAGGCACAAATCTGAAAGCCTTCCCAGTCCCCAGCAGGAACAGCTGTCACTTAGAAGAGCAGGAGGGTTGCATTAAAATGATAGGAAGGAGCGGACGTGTTGAGAGCCACTGCTCTCTGCAGACAGGTGGCATCTCCAAGGGGAAGAAGAGGAAAGCCTTAAATAACAGATTTTCCCTGTGGGGCAGAACTTGGGTTCTAAATGCACACAGCATGTGGCTTTGTTCAAGAGTGAAGTCCACTTCCCAGCGGAAGGAAGAAAAGAAGGAGCTGAGCTTGCCTGATCCAGCTGAACTCAGCAACCACTCCTGAGAAAGACTGAGGAAAAGTGGGAGGAGGATCAGCGTTCCACTAAGAGAAAAAGGTTACAGATGAAGAAGTTTTCCCCATTTTTAAATATCATGAAAGAGAAGCTAGCTCTTGCCTCCACTGCCCAGTATTTTCTTCATAAATATTTTCAGTTACAACTATTTTATTTCCTTTATTAAAATATGTTTTTCTTGAGGGTACTGGTCATGTCCATTTTATTGTTATTGCCCAAAATGTTGATGAGATTTTTAGCACTATGTCAGGCATGTAGTAAATTCTCAAGGAAAGGAAAAATGGGGGAAGGTGTACAGAATAGATGTTGAGATAAAGTTGTGGGGAAGAAATAAAAAGTAACGGATATTGTTCGGGTCCTTTTCGACTACTATTAAAAATGCCTAAAACTAAGCGATTTATAGAAAACATACATTTATTGCTTATAGTTCTGAGTGCTGGAAGCCCAAAATCAGAGAGGTAGTAAATTCAGAGTCTGGTACAGGCTGTTTCCTCCCTGCGTCACAGGTAGCACCTTGTGGCCGTGCCTTCACCTGGTGAATGAGACAGATAAATTTACTTGTGCTTCTTTTATAATAGCACAATTCCATTAATGAGAGCTTCATCTTCATGAAGTAGTCGTCTCCCAAGCCTGATCTCAGTACCACCACACTCGGAGTCAGGCTTCAGAGCAAGAACTCGAGAGGGACAGAACATTCAGACTGTAGCAGATACGGTAAACTTAAAATAACTGGACAACAAAGACTTAAAGATAGTAAATGGACAATCAGAGTCCGTTTTGAAACAAGGTGAAAGTTTCAGACTACATTTATATAA
The DNA here is from genome assembly GCF_000276665.1 of Chinchilla lanigera. Lineage (NCBI taxonomy): Eukaryota > Metazoa > Chordata > Mammalia > Rodentia > Chinchillidae > Chinchilla > Chinchilla lanigera. Next base: position 12,100,381 of record NW_004955428.1, read on the forward strand.
AGTCAAGAATTATTAACATAGAGATGGGATTTCTCTGCGAAACACTTTGAAGAACTGTGCGATATTTCAGTTAGGGATAGGATGAGCAAAGGAAATGGTGAAAGCGTTACCAAAAGCGGTACGGAAAGAAAAGATGTTACAATGCAGCGGCAACCGAAGGAGAGAGATGCAGAGTGTGCTCCACACTGCACCGTGCTGGTATCTGTGCTGCATGCTGCTGGGAGGTCAGACAGGGTGAGAATATAGCTCTTTTTTTAAATGACACTGAGAATGAAACCTAGGGCCTGCACGTTAGGCTATGCCCCAGCCCACTTTTAAATTAATCAATTAATTAATCTATTATTTTAGGTCAGGATCTCAATTCATCTCTAAGTTGCTTAGGGTACACTAGACCTTGTGATCCTCCTGTCTCAGCCTCCCAGACTGCTGAGATTATAGGTGTGCAACACCACAGACACTTCAGAAAAATTTCATTTGATTTACTCTCTCCGCCGCAGAGGTCTATGAGAAGCACTTTTATCTGAATGTATTTTGGTGATTTGAAAATATAAAGGCCTACAGCAGACAAGCTTTTGGGAATAGGTGACAAATAAGCAGGAAAGAACAAAGAAGATGGATCTGACTATTAAATTAGGCAGAACTCTCTATGCTCTACACCACAAACTGAATGTGCACCCCTCAAATTCAAATCTGGAAACCTAGCTCCGATATGATATATTAGGAGATGGGGCATTTGAGAGGTGATTAAGCCATCAGGCAAAACCCTTAAGAATGGAAGAAGTACTCTTATAAGAGGGACCCTAGAAGTTCCCTCTCCCCTTTGGCCAGGGAGGACACAATGAGATGACAACTATCTATGAACCAGAACATGAGCCTTTTTCAAGTATCAAATCTGCTAGTACCTGGACCTTGGATTGCTTGGCCTCCAGAAGTATGAACACCAAGTTTCTGTTTATTATAAGCCATAAAGATTATGACATTTTGTTATAACAGCCTGTCTTGGTTACTTTTTTCTCATTGCTGGGACAAAATATCTGACAACCAAAATGAAGGAAGGAAAGGTTTATTTCGCTTACAGTTCGTGGAAGTTTCAATCCTTACTTGGGAGATCATAAGGCAGAGTGGCACGTGGCAGAGGGCTGCATCTCAGGGCAGCCACAGCTAAACTACAACTCACTTACACCAGGGCGGAATCGGGGAGGAAATAGCCTCAAGCAGCTTCTTCCTCTACCTTACACATGCAAACTATCCACTCCAGGGCGGGTGCAGCTCTCACACCCACAATCATTCAACTCTAATAGTCTGCCCATGGTCGCATGAGGCTTTGGAGGAGACACACAAACATAAACCATAACACAGCCCAAATAGACTAAGATACCTTGCATTGAGACTTTGTCTGGAATTATACCCAGAAATCATTTTATAGTTGTTCTGTACCAAATTTCTGAGGACAAAGCCAAGGCTACCTCTAAATACCAGACCTCTGCAAAGAACAAAGTCATTCTTTGAAACTGGCTGTGCCTAGAATTTATCAAGTTCAGTTCTAGAGCTACATGAACAAGGGCTGGATGATTTTGTGAGCAGTTTCAACCACATTAAATATGGAACTTCACAGAGTGAGAGTAATCAAATGTGCTTTGGGGCATAAACTGCTTTCGGGGCTGAAGAAGGAATTTTGTCACTGTCCCTTGGACTGTTGGTAGCACTGTAGCTGTGGGCAGACACATCAGCAGGGCTGAATGATGAGGCAAGAAGGATCACAGTCTCAGAAATGTGAGGTTTGGCCATTGCAGGAATCAAGATGCTGAACCATCTGTTATGAAAGAGTTGCAATTTCTAGTACGAGAAATAATGTTTTGAAATATGCAGCACTAAATCCCCAAAGAAAACAAAGATATAGCATTGCACAATCACTTTAGAAATTTCCACATTGATAAATGAAATTTGAAACCAATATGAGTACTGAGAATCAATAATCCCTTCCCATTATGCTTGTTCTTAGCTACAAATAATGCAGCAAGGTTATCATTGACTAGCTTCAGGTAAATAGAGAGATTGTATGTCAACATAAAAGTCAACTAAGTAAATCACATTAAAAGAACTGAAAACAAAAATTGAATTTGTCACATATCTAAACAGGTACTTGAAATGCGTACATCTCTTCTAATTTAAAATTCTCATTTCTTCCATGAGCAATTATATTAAAGATGATAAAACAGATTAGGAAGACATTAGTCACTACCTTAATTCTCTCTAATATGGCTATTGTTTGAAGGTTCTATGAAATATTTCCTAGTAGCTTTTTATTGGACACCCAGCATTCAACATTTCTAACTACTGTATCACTTTAACCTATCTATTTTCCAAATGGGAAAAATACATTTGCATGTGTGTACATATTCTTGACCTTTAATGAGATGAAAAGAGATTGACCGAATACCTAAAGTATTGGAGCTGCTGATTCATCCACCCAATTAGTGAAGCAGTGCTTTCCATTTGCAAGGCCAGAAATGAAATCTTATTGACACTGTGTAGGTGGAAAAACAGATTACTACAGTTTGATGCTTATAAATTAGCGATGCACTTTGACATGCAAAAGAGAAACATGAATAACAATTTTACTTGACTGACAAATTAATAATCACCATGATAATCTTGGGATATAAATGGATAATAACATGAATTATTCAAGAGGGACATATCTCCTCTTGCTTTCCTCCTACCTGATCAATTCTTCCTTTAAGCAATGGCAATCATTTGAAAACATAAGGAACCAAGAGCTTGTGAAAGAAATGATATATTAAACAAACAGAATTTAACTATATTTCTACTATTTTCTATTAACATCTTAGGTTTCTGGATTAATTATGCATGTAAAAATTTCCCTTTTTGTCTGAAAATAAATGACAGAGGTCTTTGTGTGTATGATTGTATGACTTCCTATTAAGGCAAAGTCCCAAAATAACATTGAAGTGTAATACTTTCTAATCCAAAGTTGAATGCACGTAAATGTTAAGCTTTCAAATGAGTTCGAGTGACTACCTAAGAGAACCAGATATTATCAATTACCTGAGTCTATCAGTAAAAGTTAACTATAAAACTATCATTCACTACTCACACTGTGTTGCACAAAAAGTAAACATTTTAAAGAATAATTATTCAGTGAAAATTAAATCATTTTTTGGAAAATTAAATCATGAAAACATACTCTATACATGTGTATAAAGTATACATATTTGTGGGAGAGAAAAAAAAAGATAGTATTACTCTAATTCAGTCAGAGAAATAGGAATATAAGCATTGTATATGACCAAAGTGTTGGCAGACTAGGAAAGATGAGTTCAGACCAAATATTGAGTATAGATCTCTGTGAGCTACATTATGTTGGAAAAATATTTAAACTTCCACACCTAGTCAAATGATGATAGTAAAACGAATGTCACAAGGTTGCTGTGAGTAGTGGTCCAGAGCAATAATATATGAGGCATGACAGCACAGTTACTACCACATGAGATGTGATAGATACAGCAGTCAATTTGCTTTTATTGGGAAGTTTTCTGTTTTCCACTCTTGCACTCCTTAAAAATGCCAGGTACTCCTCTTGTGTGTAGCTACATGACCAAAGTGAACCACTTCTGAAAATTTGACCCTCTTCTAACATTAAAGACTTGCACAATAACTCCAAAATTTTTATCTTGGTAGTGTATTCCAGTGTTATGAGTTCTTGCTTACATTTTTAACCTGTTCCTATTCAAGTCCCAGAATCCCTCAGTGGTGACACTGTTCCTGGTTTCTTGTGTGGTTCTGTTCCAGATCAGTACTCCACAGATGCACTTATACCTGATCTTATGCACTTATAGCTGATCTTATGCTAAATGATCTTCAATAACACAAGAATTAAAAAATTAAAACTTTGATAGGTTAATTTTTTTCTCCTTTGGAATATATATGTGTGTGTATAATTTAAATTATACATTTGACCTGTAGGTTAAATTATGGTTACAAGGTTAAAAGGTTAAAAATGTATAATAGCAAATGTTTACATTGAAAATGATCCCATTTAATAGAATTATCTCTAGTCAAACAAAACAAAAGCCACACTTTCTCCACAGACTACCTCAGTTTTTTGCCTCCAGTTCCAAGCACAACATCTCTGAGTAATCTGTGTTTAACTTAACCTTCTGTGAACAACAAATCTTATTATCTTTTTACCCAAAAATTAAAATTTTAAAATTTACTTCCACAAATATATCCTATATAAAACAGCCAAGAAGAAGGATTGGGGTTAAAAAGAAAAATTGAGTTGAAAGTATAAGCATGTATATGACAAAGAAAGAGATAAATTCACATAGCTGGTATGGTCATTTGCTTTACAACTGATATTAGGTTCAGTACTCATACTTATGCTTTTCTTTATCCGTTACCCTTTCCATTTTTCCCTTTATCTTTATCCATCTCTCTGCTAGTCAGACTTCTTTACAGGATGAATTAATCTACTATTTCATTATGGAGGTCTCTGAGACCTTAGCAAATCTTTCTCAATAGAGTCTGGCTTGTTCCATAAAATTTTGCTGTGGGTTAGAATTCTACCTATGGAATTTACCTTACTGGAATTAAGTAACCCATGCCTTTATTGCAAACTAAAACACAGTATTGCATCTCGACTGGATGCTTCTCAGTTGACTGGAACATATAAAACGAGTCAGTGTCATGAGTATCAGTCCATTGGATGGAAGAAGATACTGCTAACCATAAAGTCTAAAATCACTTAATATAAAAACAAGAAAAAAAATTTTTGCTGCCAGTCAGTTGACTTTTGATTCTCCTCTATATACTCAGATTCATCTTCTTAAAAATGTCTGATCTTGACTTGCATGTGTACACATCACATGTCTCCCTACTGTAAGAACCTGAAAGAGTAAATAAAATCTGAAAGGTACAATGGATATTGTGAAAGAGGAAGAAACTGGCCAAAGGGGAAAAAAAACTGGGATGAGGGAAAGGAGAAAAGAAAGAAAGAAGGAATTGAAAAAAAATATGTATACATACACAAGATAATTAAGGCAATTGTACCACTAATTTCTATTGGTTTATTGAAAGGAACAGTTAATGCTTAATTGTTTGATCTTGCACGCCTTTATGTCTAATCTGAACAACTACTTTGAAGATAACAATATGTAATACAACAACCATTGTTAATTTCCTATCAACTTTTTTTGAAATTCTGCATAGTTTTTATTGTTTCTGTGTTGTTTTGTTTTTGTCTTTGTTTTTGCTATGTTATTTTTGGTATTTTCTGTTTAAAATAAAAAAGCAAAGTCCTAACAATTACATCCAGTTCTCTGGGGAAGTGAGCACCTATGCTAGAATTTTCCAAAGGTCTTTAGTGATTCTAATATACAGTGAAGACCGAAAATCATAGGTATTATTTCATTTTTTAAAAGTCTGTTCTTGTTAAGCTGTGCAAACATGTTCTGTTTATGCAAAGTTGAAACTTTATATATAAGGATAAAATTTGGGCATCATATATAATCTTTTCCTAATTTATGATAAGACCAATCAGTCTTCCACTTTGTACAAAACTTTATGAAATGGTATGTAGTTTTGTTTTTTGAGACAAGGTCTTATTATGTACCCCAGACCAGCCTCAAACTTACAGTGATCCTCCTGCCTCAGCCTTTCAAGTACTGGGATTATAGGTGTGCACCACCATGCCCAGCTAAAATATTGAATAATAGCTTACTTTCTATAATTCAAAGATATGATAGTCTTCAAGACCATTTAAAACTAGTTAGACCCTCTTATTTGCTGAACATATTGCAGGATTATAATATGGGCCATATATATATATATATATATATATATATATAAATTTATATGATTTGATTTGTACAAAGAAATGTGAGTTTAGATCACTATGCCATTTTCAGACAGAAGCTTTAAACCATGTCTTATCCTGATATGGTGGAGTAATACACTAAAAGACCTCTTCTCTCATGTATAACAAGTAAATAAAATATGAAAAAAATCTCACAAGTTGATTTTTTTTTAAAAGTTGAATTCTAAATGAATCAAAATTTAAAAGAAAGGATTCTCCCCACGTGTATTTCCCATTTTTATGGCTCTACATAAAAGACATAGTATACTCAACCAAAACTCAGGAGAAAATATTGAAAGCAGTCAGAAAATCAGCACATTACATACAGGGGAACAATGATTCAAATAAACTATGATTCCAGTGAAACATGTTTAAAGTGATGAAACAAAAACGCTGGATGAGCAGATATCTATACCCATCAAAAATCTTCTCAAAGGATAAAAGACAAATAATGATATTTTCAAGCAAAATAAAAATAAGAGGATTTGTTACTAATGAAACTGCACCACCAAAAATCAGAAAAAAGTACTCCAGAATGCTCTTCAAGTGAAATAGAAGTGATACTAAAGGGAAGTGTGGATTATCAAACATAAATGGAAAGTATCAGAAATAATAAATATCTGGGCAAACGTAAAGGTATATTTTACGCATAATTTCCTTTAAATACATATGGCTGTTTAAACAAATTCTTAGTGATTAATAACATGAAGATCGAGTACCACTTGACACCATAAAAGATAGTGAGCACAGAGATGTAAATATATCTCTGTGGTCAAAAGTTTTCTACATTGTTTAATAAGTGTTAAAATATTAAGTCTAAATACACTGCGAAGGAGTAAGGATATTCAATTCTTTGGGTTTTTTTTTTTTTTTTTTTTTTGGTTTTTTTTTTCCAGTACTGGGAATTGAACTCATGACCTCGTGCTTGCCAGGCAGGCATTGTGCCACTGAGCTAAATCCCCAGCCCTCGATATTCAGTTCTTAAAGACATTAATAAAAAAATCACAGAGTTAAATCTAAGATTTAATAGGAAATTTAATAATTTTATCTATGTTCAAATAAAAGTTGAAAATGAATAACAGGAAACAACAGAAGAAATGGGTAAGATTAAAATGAAGATAAAAATGATCAACATATAAGAAGTATGTACCAATTTCCCAAATAATTACAAATACAGTGCATTACAAACAAAAAGAATTAAAGTAGACAAATCAAGCATATCAATAACTACGTTAAATGTTAAGGAATTAATTACTCCAATTAAAGATATTTGCTATCAGAATGAAGGAAAAACATTACTGCTTGTTTGCTTTCTACAATAGACACAGTTCAAACACAAATGTACAATGCAAATGTATTCATATTAAACAATGGAAAAAGATATATTATACAAACAGTAAGCCTCAGTAGTCAGGCTTGACTTCATTAACATCAGACAAGATAGAGTTTTTTTCAAAATAGACTTTAAAACAAGGTATATTATGAGAGAAAAACATAATGGGGAAATTATAAGAAAGATATTATAATTATAAATATATATGCACCAAATAAAGTTTCAAAATACTTAAAATGTAATTTGACAGATGCAAATATATAATCAGTATAAGATATTGTAATGTCACTCTGTCAGCAAATGAAAGATTATCTACACAAAAATCAATAAATTGCATATCTATATCTGAACAACTACTCTGAAGATAACAGTGCACAATATAACAACTGTTGTTGATTTCCTATTATCTTATTTTGAAATTCTGTATCATTTTAATGCTTTTTATTTTTATTCTCTTTTTTAAAAAACTTTCAAAAAAGAGAAAAAAATTAATACAAAGATTACCTGAATAATGCTACATCCTATCGTATATGTGTGCATATATATAAATACAAATTAGCTTTACGTATAACATTTTATACTTCCACAGCCAAAGCTACAGAATATATTCCCTTCAAGTATTCTTCCTATGTCCAACAGCTAGCTAGCTCATAAAGCTGGCCTCAGATAAGTTTAAAAGACTTAACTTCTGAAGTATATAAATTCCGACCATAGTAAACAATACTCAACAAAGGGGAAAATGAGCAATAAGCTTAAGCAGATGCTTTACATAAAAAGATATATGAATGGTAAATAAGCACATTAGATACTAAAAATCACTGATCATTAGAAAAATTCAAATTAAAACCATGACAGACACAATACTATGTTAGAAAAATTAAATTTTGAAAGACTGACAGTGAAGTACTGGCTAAGAGAGAAACCTGACCTTGTATTTCCTGCAAGTGAGAATGTAAGATGGTAGTACCACTTCAGAAAGTTTGCAGTTTCATCCAAATTATATGACTATAGATCATATAAAACAACCATTTTATTGATAAATATTTGCTCAAGAGGCAAGAAAACATATATCCATGCAAAGGCATGCACATGAACATTTATTTATAAAAGCTTTATTTAAAATAGACCAAAAGAAAGAAATTACCTAAAGATGAAAGGATAAAGAAAATATGGTTAAGGGCTGGGGATATAGCTCAGTGGCACAGCATCTGCCTGGCAAGCACAAGGTCAAAAATTCCCAGTACAAAAAAGATGTGTTTCATCAATAAAATGGATTGCTTTTATGTATAAAAAGAAACAAATTACTGGTACACACAACAACATGGTAGAACTTGTAAATTACTGTGCTAAGTAAAAGACGCCACACAGTTAGGAACAATGCATTCTCTGTTGATACATTTATATAAAATTCTAAACATGCAAATTATTCTACGGTAACAAAAAGCAGGTAAGGGACAAATTGCAGATGTCCGGAGTATGATGAAAATATTCTGTATCTTGATCATGGAAGTCATTTCACTGATGTATATTTATCAAAACTCATTTCATTTAACATTTTACATGAATGAATTTCATTGCCTGTAGTTTATGTGTACATAAAATTTGCTTTTAAAGAGTCAGTGTCATTCACTCTATACCAGGACTTTTCTTACAGCAGATGTTATGTTAGCCTGGATTCCAAAGTAAAAACTCCACCAAGGTGAAGTTCTAAGTGGGAAATCAGTATTTTACACCAAACAATTTAGTGATTTGTTACACGGAATGTAAGTCCTTCAAATTACTGTATTCCAAATTTACTGTATCTCACTTGTGAGTCCAGGAAATTCAGAGTTATTCTGATCCTGTATCCATTTGAAGGGTTTTTGTAAGCAGTGGCACCTCCTGTAACCTGAAGGAAACATTTTAGACACCACCTGTAGATCTTAAGAGGAAACAACTTTGCTTCCCGTAGGTTTTCCTACATGTGTAAGTTTAGAGTAATTCAATTGTGCTACTCTCTTAAAGACTGAAGAATCTCTAACAGAAAACACTGAATTATGTCACTAATTAGGACAGCTAGTAAGCCTTAACACTGACCTACCAATTTTGTGAGACAGTAAATGCCTTTCTACAAAAGTTGTTAAAAATTGTCTTCCTAGTATTTATACCTAAAGCCATTCACAAACAAATGATGTAAACATACACAATGTTGTATTAACATAGCTGCTTCTCCATATTTTCCACAAACAGTTTTTCTTATACAATAATCTTGTCATTTTTTCCTTTGTCTGTCAAAATATTCTAATTCTTATTCTCTTTCCTTCCTCAAATCATCTAACTTTGGTTGTAATATTTATTTCTCAGGCTTTCTAAAATTATACCTATCCATCATTTTTAGACTTGTATGCTTTACCCCTGAACATTTATTTCATCTGTTCATCAAAAAGTACTTTGACTAGCCAGGGATATAGCTCAGTGTCACAACGGCTCCCTGGCAAGTGCTAGGTTGTGAGTTCGATTCCTGGTACCAAAGTAAAAAAAGTGCTTTGAAGCAAAAGGTAGAATCCACAGTCTCCCCTCCAAAATTCACTCAGCCCAAGTCTAGCTGTCTTGGTTGCTTGCTGTATTGTTACTGCCACTGGACTCTTCATTTCACTTGGAATATTTTGTCATTATTCCCCATTTTGCTAACTTTTCCCATTCATAGTAACTCGATAACTCAGCTATAGCAAATCTTGTCTGACTACAAACGCACATGTTATGTCGATCCCGACTTTCCATCTGCTCTAAATGATTCAGTAATGAGACAAGAAAGATTTTAGACATTTTCTGCTAAATAATTATATTATTTGCAGATAAATTGGGTTACTATTTCAACTAGATTTTCTGTACCATATTGTGGCTCCTCTGTTGCCATTGCATAGAGTATGGTTGTTATTTGAGGGCAACTAAAAAGCACAGATCAATCTGGATTGGAGCAACTTTGGAGATTTTAATGTCATCTCTCAGCCTGTGCGCCACTCGCAAAACAGACAAAGCTACATCTCAGTGTGTCTCTAAAATCAACATTTTTATGAAGACATGTGGGTTCCGAGAAACCCTTTTCCCCTTAATTCAGCCTTTCTGGGCATTATCCAAGTTCAACCCTTTTCCAAAACAACCCATTAATCTATATGATAAAACAAGAAGGTGAAGAAAATGTTACCAGGAGAGAAGACATTCATCTTCTTCTTGTCTGCTCTTGGCATGTTATGACATTTTAATCATTAATAAATGGCCTTAACTGGACATTTAAGAATGGGCAGGCTTCTTTCATGTCCAAATAAATTTTAATTGCAACTCAAAGCAATTAGTACAAATTGATAGAGCAGAACCTTAGGTATAGTATTATACCAAGACTGCCCCAGAACCAAAACAGTGAAAAAGCATATGAACCAGTTATCAAAAGAAAGTTCACAGTCACAGACAGCCCAAGGTTATAGAACTTAATAATAACAGGTTATATAATAGTCCTATCAAAACCAATAGCAGCGGATAAAGTGCCATTCAAAAGGCAGCAGGAACCTACCAAAAATCAACTCCATTTCTTCTGAATTTAGCTTCAGGACATTTTAGAAATCCAGGCCTAAGTGTCAGCTAGGCACCTCATCAAACCCAAAATTGTTTCTCTGCTCCCCTCCCCCAGGTCTCTTAAGATGAAAAAGTAAACCTGCATGTCATCAAGCCAACAATGTTAGTCGAAATTATGGCTCAGCGTGATTGTCTGTAATGGAGGCACAAGCACACAGGACAGCATGAGTCTGGAATTTTACCCTGTATGACTCCAAAGAGTAGTTCAACCATTCTAGAGAAAAACTCCACCTATAAAGTCAGGTATGTGAAGCATGAAATAAACTTGACACTATTTTAACAGTGTATTGGAGTGAAATGCATCCAGCAAGGTCTTATCAGAATAGATGAACGCAGAGGAAAAGTCAGTTATTTTCCTAATATGCAGGCAGTCTTTCTACTTTTTATATTCAGTATGAGGGAATGTTGGAATACAGTTTTAAAAATCCTAATAGTTAGCATTTTGTGTCAAGATGCTTGTGACCCTACTTTCCGATCCACTCTATTAAATACTGCAGTGCAGAGTGAAATCTTCATTCAGAAGTTTGGAGTTGGAAGAAGGTTATAGCACCATTAAAGGACACACACGCCTAACCTAGAGAAGCACTCCTTGCAAGCTAGTACACCACCAAATAAACCTCAAACTTGCTAGTGCAAATATGTTTGAAAGGAACAATGCATACATACAGCTACTTAGAGGTTACTAAAAAATTTGTGAATATTTTCAATATATATGCACTCCCTGTGTGTGTGTGTGTGTGTGTGTGTGTGTGTGTGTGTGTGTGTGTATGGTGTATATGTGTGTTTGTTGCAAGAAGCAAATGGCATTTTAATATTTTGGTTGATATTTTATATTTCTCTGGGGTTCTGACTTCATGAAATATCTATTTTTTACTTTCTGAGCTCATGTGACACATGACACAGAAACATGTCCAATGGGCCAGTTAGTCTCGCTGAGCTTCCATCTTACTAGCTGCATCTGTCCCAGGAAGGGAAAGCTTTTCTAGAGGTTAAAATGATCCACAGTCTATTTCCTTCTGTAAAATTCTTACAGTTCTTTTTTATCATTCTTTCCCTTGGAAAACTCTACTTTTATTTTTCAAGCCCAATATCTGCTGTGAACCAGCTAATAACATTAAAAATATTTTATTCTATAAATATATATAATTAGGGTATTCCAAGCACCTGTATTACTCAATACAAACACATAATTGTTACAAAGCCATTTAACAATTAATAATAAAATGATATCAATAAAGTGTATTTTTTTTTAGACTCAACTATTTATATTTTTTGTTTGTTTTTGTGTGTTTTCTTCCAGTAGCAGGAATCAAACTCATGACCTTATGCTTGGCAGGCAGGCGCTGAGCCGCTGAGCTAAATCTCCAGCCCCACAACTATGTATTTATAGACATAGTTTGCTGCCATTTATTTCTTCCATGCATATTAATTTCTTTGTTAATGCATATTAATGAGTTTCATATTTTTATGCAGATTAATGAGTTTCATATTGGTATATTTGCACATGAACATAGCATACTTCAATTACTTTCCCCTTCCCCATCAACCCCTAAAACTTTATTTTTCAACTTCAGGTTTTGTTTTCTGAGAAAATGTTGGAGGTCCTTTTGCTTGTTTTCATTTATTTTATTTCATTTACTTATGGTACTTCAAACTATAAAGTCTGTTATTTTACTATTTACATTGGTAAAAATTCATTAGTAGATATAAAAACTTAAAGTATTTTGTAAAATAAAGCAGTATGGCAGTGTTTGGGAGTAAAATATCCTTTCAAACCCCTGAACATTCTATTACAGAAGATGCTTACCAAGAAATTACCTCTACTTTCACAAAGACCTTGAAAGTCAAGGTAAAACTTTGTCTTCATTTGCTATGTATTTTCCTCATTTCCTTGTCACTCTACCCCAGTTTGCCTTTATGGCCCATTTATCCCAGTGTGAAAAATGGCCTCTAGTCTTACAATTCAAAGAATTATTTCCATGAATATATTATGCTATGCAAAGCTTTCTTACATGTGTTATTGTTAGGTTCTTCTTAAATTTTCATTGGTACATATGAAAGTGATTATATTCATATACATCTTAACTCTTTTAATTTAAATACTAAGTCGGTGGGTTACTTTTTACCTCAATGAAACCAGAGTTTAATATACAGAACCTCTAGGCAATCTCTATTAATTGTATTGATTTCATTTCTTAAGAATTTCTAGGAGTTTTAGAATCTAAACATGAGTGAGGAGAACTTTTGAGATGTTTAGATACCAGTATCCATGTGTAATATCTATTCACAGTCATTACTTCCTTCAGGATATAGACATTTTAAAAATTATCTGTGGGAAGTTTTCAAGGTACTTATGCTTAATAAAATTAATGCAGTAGAACATTTTCTCAGGTTTTTCTTCTTACATCCCTTCCTCCATGAGTCTTCCATCTTCTCTGCCACTCCCTGGTAAGAGCACACACATCTCCAGAGGAGGTGCCTGGCCCCATCCATTCTTACCTTCTTCTTGTTCTTGAAACTTCCGAACACAGGGCTTAGTTGGTAAAGGGTAAAGTAAGACAGTATTATCTATTTCCATCATACAGCTGTCTTTTTGCTATCATTTTGCCTGTGTGTTTCTTGAGCCACTATAATGGCTCAAGGAATGGGCTTTTCTATACATTTCCACTGCTCATTGGCAGTGCAGCATTCTTGAATATCTGCAAACCACAACCTCTTCATCTGTAGGAAGGACAGAATGCTTCTCTTTCACAAGGTTGTTGTGAGGTTTAGACAAAATAGCACCAATGAAGAGCTTGAAAGAATAACTTACACACTGTATGCATCCAATGAAGTATTTGGGAGATTAATACAGACAGTTAAAAGTGCAACTGATCTCTTCTCTATGAAATGTCTATATTCTTTTCAAAAAGGTAGCACTTTTAGGATTCTTCATTCTCTTTGGAATGATACTAGGTAGAAGGAAAGAAGCTCTCATAGGAAATAATATGCATTTTTCACACTTTTATTATACTTAGAGTTTCTGACTTATGAAAAAGTGTAAGGAGAGAATAGCATGTCACAGGTTAACACATCATCTGTATTTCTGGCATTTGAAATGATATATACAGAATTTTCTGTATCATTCTTTTACCATTCTATTCCACTTTTAGATTCCCTTTTTGACCAGAAATGTAGCTTGCAGATAGAAAATGCTGAACTATATGAAATAAAAATGAAATGATAATTTGAAAGGCAAACAGGAACTATCAGTCAAATATCTCTTTAAAATAGAGTTTTTATTTCAGGCTACTTGTTGGTGACAACAGGGAAAAAATCTTGACTCCTGCACATTTTTGATCCGGTGTGAAGAGTCTGCCCTACTTTCATATCTCCTTGAAAAGAAGGGGCAGTACAAATTTGGTTCCTTAATTGAAATTGCACTCTTTCTCAATGAAAAGAGATTAGCTATATTTCCTTTTATTGTTATTTCCGATGACCTATTACTCCCCTGGTCTGCATTTAGGATCAGTCTGCTCTGAGACTAGAAATTATCTTAGCTCCTCAGACACATTTGACAGTACTAAATTCTAACAGGAATCTTACAGGAAAAAAGAAAGTGTACACTGAAACAAAAAGACTTCCTATCTCTATGTTAAAACCTTTCTTTATTTTCATTCTTCTTTGGAAACTCAAAGCTCTAAAACAGAAGGAGTCACCAACTATTAAATGTAGTGGAGTCGGAGGCCTTTCCTCATAGGCAGTTCACCCAAGACCTATACAGTCTAGGGAAACGTGGTGCCATGACCAATACTTTCACGGCCTTTAAGTGCCTATTGCAATTTAATAGCTACAAGTTAGGAAAATAGAAAAGCAATAACTAGAATTCTCCTTCCCAGAGAAGTTCAATTTATTCAATTGGGCATTCAGTTGCTAAATTTTTACCAGAGCTGGAGTCCCTACCCTTATTTCAATGAGAATAAGTAGAATACCATTAATTTCTTTTGGGCAGTACATTTGATTGTGTGAAGAACTTTGCATGCTTGAGCTTGTAACCTATTTCCCTTGATATATGAACATTATTTTCCTCTTATTTTAATGCAGAAGTTTATGGCTAAGGTGTCAAATTTGTCTTTTATTTTCTAATTTTTCTCCCTTATACTTCCCCAGATGAAATACCATAATCAAAACCTGAAAATAGCTATTTTCCCTTGATAATAATTCCAGTTTCTACTTTTAATCAGATTATCTCTTGTCCCTTTCTTTTCCCATGAAACACAAGTAAGTATGGCCTGATTTGTTGACCATGAATGGTAAACACTGAAAACTAAATAATATTAAAGTATTCTAAGTCGTTAAGTATATTCCCTTTAGAGCAGGAATTCAATAGTGGAATAGTCTGAAGTCTTAGAAATTGTATGGTAGAAGAATGCTTATTAAAGTAAAAAGACATCCACTGTATATTAAGTGGAAGATCAGGTTACAAAATGCCATGTACTCTGTAATCACATTTGTCTTACCTCTCCATCTGCATCCTTCTGTCCCCTGTGCTCCACTTATGGTCCTCAGCATTCCTCAACGCTCAGCAGCCCCCCTCAGCCAGCTCACACTTCCGCCCCTTTCTGTCTAACATCATCCAGCTAGAAGTGAACTATGATGACTTTTCTTTTGCTTTTCTAATGTAGAAGTTACCTTTGACCACAACTCTTTTTCACTCCATTTTTACCCCTAAAACTTCACTCTTGCTCCAGTCAGAATGGAAATAGTGGGACACATACACAAATAAGCCTGAAGAGCAAGAGGATGCTATTGCATGTTTTAAAGTCAGATTTACTAAAAGAAAGAAAAAGAGGGAGCCCAATGTACAAAATTCACTGAATTCCTTGATGTAAATGCTGTCAACACTACTAACTGTGCTCACATCCTGTTAGCAAAGGATGTGCAGTGAGCACAGCATTGAGGAATTTCCAGGATCACTACCTTTTGTTAAAAAAAAATAACATGTGGGGAGGGAGCACCAAGATGGTGGAGTGGTACGCAGCAGAGAAAGAACCTCTCTGAGAGTCACCATCCAGATGCTGGAATATAGCAATGTGAGGAAGACAAGAAGGAGGGAAGTGGGCCCCCTGGACCCAGAACAGATCTGCAGTGCAAAGTGAAGCCCACAGAAAAAGAAAAGAGAAAGTGAAAAGAGAAACTTCAACAAGGAACGTGGAGGTAGCCAGCAGCACCTTCTCCCTGAGACAGGACTCACTGCGCAAGATGAGTGATTCACACCTGCCCATACACAGTGAGGCCTGGCAACCCCAGAGGCCTCCACAGAGAGATGCAGCAGTGGAGACAAGCAGTGGACATGAAGGGCTACACTAGATGGCAGTGAGTACTCAGGGCTCAGTTTTTCGACATGAGAGAGCTATTACCTAGGAGCCATCTTGGAGAGAGGCTAGTTGATCTCAGAACTCAGAATGGCTACTGGCTCCATTTAGTGGCCTCAAGCTGGGCTCAGGCCTATAGAAGGTAAACAGACGGCTGGAGGACAAATGAGTCTGGTCTCAGGCAGAAGATTGATGCAAAAAGCTACTGCTGGTACACAAACAACAAACAGACTGAGAGAGAAATTAAGGAAACCATACCTTTCACAACAATATCTAAGAAATTGAAATATTTGGGAATCAATCTCACAAAAGAAGTAAAAGATCTATTCAGTGAAAACTACATTACTCTGAAAAAAGAGATCAAAGAAGATTTCAGTAAATGGAAAAATATTCCTTGCTCATGGGAAGAACCAACATTGTGAAAATGGCCATATTCCCAAAATTGCTGTAGAGATTCAATGCAATTCCCATTAAACTACATTTAGCATACCTCACAGATCTCGAAGAAACATGCCATAAATTCATCTGGAACCAGAAGAGACCCAGAATAGCAAAAGCAATCCTGGCAACAAGGACAAGTCAGTTGGAATCACAATCCCTGGCCTGAAATTATACTGCAAAGCTACTGTCATAAATTCAACCTGGTACTGGCTAAAAAACAGACCTGAGGATCAATGGAACAGACAGAAAGAAACAGCCACAACCAAAAACACAGTCAGCCACCTAATTTTTGATAACAGGGCCAAACAAACTCACTGGAAGAATGGTAGCTTCTTTAATAAATGGTTTTGGAAAAATTGGCTTGCCACCTACCAAAGACTGAAAATAGTCCCAAGCCTATCACCATGCACCAAACTCAAGTCAAAATGGTTCACAGATCTCAATATTAAAACAGAAACACTAAATCTGTTGGAAGAGAAAGTAGGTAAAAACCTTGAAGACATAGGGATAGGCAGAGAGTACATGAACAAAAACCAAATTGCACGTGAAACACTTGAAAGAAACAATAATTGGGATCTCATCCTACTGAAAAGTTTCTGCACATCTAAACAAATCACCAGAAGAGTCAAAAGAAAACCCACAAACCTGGAAAAAATTTTAGCTGACTGTCTCTCAGACAAAAGGCTTCTATCTAGAACATATAAAGAATTAAAAAATATCAGCCTCCCCAAATTCAAAGACTCAGTCCACAAATGGGCAGCTGAGATGAATACACACTTCTCAGATAAAGAAATACAAATGGCAAATAAATACATGAGAAAATGTTCAACATCATTAGTCATTTGAGAAATGCAAATTAAAACAACACTGAAATTCCACCTTACCCCAGTAAGATTGGCTAGCATTAAGAAATCAACCAATAACAAATGCTGGCGAGGCTGTGGAGAAATAGGAACCCTTCTCCACTGCTGGTGGGAATGCAGACTGGTGAAACCACTGTGGAAATCAGTTTGGAGATTCCTCAGCAAACTAGGTCTAGAGGTCCCATTCAACCCAACTATTCCCCTTCTGGGTATTTTCCCAGAAGAACTAAAAACATCATATCATAGCGATATATGTGCACCTATGTTCATAGCAGCACAGTTTGTAATTGCTAAATTTTGGAAATAACCCAAATACCCATCCACTGAGGATTGGATAAAAAAAATTGTTGTACTTTTATGATGGAATATTACTCAGCTATAAAGAATGATTAAACTCGAGACCTTTATATGTAAATGGTCACAAATAGAGACCATACTCCTAAGTGAAATAATTCAGACCTGCATGTGTAAGCCCCACATTTTCTCACTACTGTAAAATCTGAAAGAGTGAATAAAAACTAGGAGGTATGGTAGACATTGTGAAACGAAAGGAAAATGCTCAAGGATAAAGGGCAACTTGGATGTAGGAAAAGAGAAGGGAAAGGAGGAGAAATTTTGTATGTATGTACATACAGGACAGTTAACATAGTTGAACTATTGTCTTCTATTTCTTTGCTGAAAGAAGCAGTTAATGATTCCTTGATTGATCTATATTGCATGTCTCTATTTGTTTTCCTATGAAACCACTTTGAAAATATCAATATGTAATACAATAAGCATTGTTAATTTCCCACCACTTCATTTGTAACTCTGTATTATTTTTATTGTTCTTTTGCTGTTTTGTAAATGGTTGTCTGTTTGTTAATGTTTTCCTTCTTTTATTTTTAAAATTGAAAAAAAAAAAAAAAAAAAAAAAAAAAAAAAACTGCTGCTGGCTTGCTGTGGGAAATTAACATAAATTGGGACTTTGTTTCCCTATGTTGTCTACCAGGGAGAGCAGAGGAAGGAAGTGGACTTTTTTCTCCCCCACCTCTTTTTTTGTTGTGGTGGTGGTGGTTTTGTTTTTATTTTTGTTTTTCTCCTTTATTGTTTGATTTTGCTTTTATACAAGTATGAATGTGGTTCCTAACCTCTTTGCGGTTGTGGTCCTGTTCTGTTGTTCTTTTTATCTCTTCCTTCTGTCTTTCCCTCCAGTCTTCTGCACCAATTTCTCAAAGTTAGTGTGATCCCCCTTGGTTATCCAACCTTACCTCTAATCTCTCCTCTTCTTCAACTTCTCTATTTTCTCCCTATTTAAATATCAAATTTTAACACATAAGGGAAATTTGACATATTAAGGACTGGTATATACTGCATATAATTTTCTGGTTTGTTTCATATTTTGTTATATAACCACAAATCTAGTTCATACAGTTAAATGTGGAAAATTAATGGTTCAAGCAGTTAGTCATTTTCTAGGCTGCATTTGATGCTATTGTCATTGCTTATGATACCACTAGAGCCAAAAGTGACACAATTGTTCTGAACAGCTGTTCTTCCTGGTATTCCAAGACTGAGTTTGACTACAGGTCACAGAAAATACTGTGGAATAGTGCCAAAGAACCAGGGGCTGGGCCAAACAGGCAACAATTTTTCATCCCCAACAAATTGAAGACATAAGATCTTGCAACAGCCTCAAAACCTAAAAACCACCTACATGTGGAACATACCTCAAAGAAGTGGTCATTTCCTAAGCATTCTAAATACTATATAGCAACACACCTTAGGCAAATTACAAGTATCATCCCAGGAATTAAACCAAAAAAAGAAAAGAAACTGAGAAGACACTTAAGATGAAATCCCAGACATCCAGTTTATCAAATGTAAACCCAGGGTGTAGTGAGCTGGTAAAATCCAAAAGCCACCCAACTGGCCTCTTTGAAGTGGTAACAACAAAGCAATTGAATGAGACTTGAGAAAAAGTCAAATAAGAAATAATTTCTCAGATGACTGCAGAGATGATGTCTACAATGAAAACTACTTAGAGATTCTAGAATAGACATAAATAAAAAAATAGATGAGCTTTAGAAAATTATGGAAGTCATGAATGCACAGCATAGGAAAGAAATGGCATCCATAAGGCAGATTCAAGCAGATATCCAGGAGAATAAAAATTCCATTGAAAGTATCCACAGCAGATTAAGTGAATGTGAGGACAGGATCTCAGAGACAGGAGACAAACTTGTGGTTAGTGATCATGAAAGAAAGATTTCTTAAAAATAGCAAAGGACCATGAGAAATCAATACAGCAGCTACTGATGAGGCACAGAAGAATAACTTAAGATTAATTGGAGTCAATAAAAAAGCAAGAAATAGCAAAAATGATATTAAAATACTGTTCACAGATTTCATAGAAAAAACTTCTCTGGTAGAGAAAAAGAATTTGACATATAGGTAAGTAAGGCATCTAGAATTCCAAATTAGCTACAGTCAAAAAAGAAATCTATACCCAGGAATATTGTAGTCAAGATTCCAGAAATTCAACACAAAATTAGAATCTTAAAAGCTGTTAGGAAAAAGAAACAAATCACTTATACAGGAAAGCCCATCAGAATCACAGTAGACTTCTCAATGCAAGCCCTCAAGTCAAGAAGTGCTAAGAGTGAAGTATTTCAACTTCTAAAGAAAACAGCCTTCAACCCAGATTGATGTACCCCACAAATCTACCTTTCTAAACTGATAGAGAAATAAGATAATTCCATGACAAAGAACAGCTGAGGAAATTTATGATCACCAAACCAGCATTCCAAAATGTTTTGAAGGACATTTTAGAAAGAAATAACAAGGACTATACCTCCATGAACCCCAACAGGAGGAATCTACCAGAAAGCACACAATTAAACAGAGGAAGAAAGAATAAAAGAGTGAGAACCAACAACCAGAAAATAACATAAGTTATGCATAAGTCAATGCATATCAGTTATAACCATTAATGTAAATGGTCTCAATACACAAGTATAACATGTTATACTTAATACGTAAGTAAAACTTAAGTTATACTTAATACATAAGTATAACATAAGTATACATACTCAAAACATACTCAATACATAAGTGTAACATAAGTCAATGCATATCAGTTATAACCATTAATGTAAATGGTCTCAATACACCAATCAAAAGACATAGACTGGCAGAAACTATCAAAAAGGAAGGTCCAACAATATGCTACATACAAGAAACACATTTAATTCAAAAAGAAATTCATAGACTAAAAGTCAAAGGATAGAAAATAATATACTTGTGAAAGGAACCCAGCAAAAAGCAGCAATAACTATCCTATTTGCAGAAAAAGTGAATTTTAAGGCAGTACTGATTAAGAAAGATAAAGAAGATCCCTACTTCCTTGTAAAGGGAATGATCCAAGAGAAAGAGATAATAACCATAAATATATATGCAACAAATACCAACTATAAAATAGTGCAACCAACTATAAAATAAATACTAACAGGCATGAAAAATCAAATAAGCACTAACACAGTTGTTTTGGGGAATCTCAATACCCCACTGTCACAAAAAGACAGATCACCTGGACAAAAAATCAAAAATGAAATATTAGAATTAAATCAAAGTTTTGAACAAATGGACTTAGTACATGTCTAAAGAATGTTCCACCCTACATCAGAATCCACATTCTTTCTCAGCTGCACATGGGACATTCTCCAAAATAGACCACATACAAGCTCATAGAACATGCTTAAGTAAATGCAAAGGAACTGAAATTATCACATGCATATTGTCAGACCATAGTGTAATGAAGTTGAAAAATCAATTGTGAAAGAAACCACAACTCCATGAACACATGGAAACTAAATAGTGTCCTCCTGAACAACCAATGGATCACAGGTGAAATTAAAGAAGAAAATAGATAGTTTCTACAATTAAATGATAGTGGCAGTACAACATAGCAGAACTTATGGGACACAATGAAAGCAGTCCTAAGAGGAAAATTTATAGCAGTGAATACTCATATCAGGAAAACAGAGTCAGCACATATAAACAACTTAATGGTGAACCTCAAACTTCTAGAAAGAGAAGAGCAGGCTAAGCCAAAAGCTCAAATGAGGGAGGAAATTATAAAGATCAGAGCAGAAATTAACACATTGGATACTCTAAAATAATACAAAGAATCAATGAATCAAAGGATTTCTCCTTTGAAAGATTACATAAAATCTACAAACCCTTATTTAACATTGTCAAAAAAGGAAAGACTCAAATACACACAATCAGGAATGAAAATGGTGAAATCACAATAGACCCTGCAGAAATCCAGAAGATCATCTACACCTACTTTGAAAACTTGTATTCTAATAAGATGGAAAATGCAGAAGAAATGGACAGATTCATAGATATGTATGAATTACCCAAGCTGAATAAAGAAGATATAAAAATCCTAAATAGACCAATATCAATCAATGAAACTGAAGATGTAATTAAAAACCTACCAACAAAGAAAAGCCCAAGCCCTGACAGATAAACTGATAAACTGTCCAAAAATTTAGAGAAACGTTCACACCAATACTTTTCAAACTCTTTAATGAAATTGAAAGGGAAGTAACACACCTAAATCCATTCTTAGAAGCAAGCATTATCCTGATACCAAAACCAGAGAAGGACCCAAATAAGAAAGAGAATCATAGGCCAGTCTCCCTAATTAACTTAGATACAAAAATACTCAATAAGACTGGAAAACAGAATACAGCAAGTCATGAAGAAAATTATACACCATGACCAAGTAGGATTCAGCCCAGGGGTGCAGGAATGGTTCAATATACATAAATCAATCAATGTACAGCATATTAACAGAGCCAAGTACAAAAATCATCTTCCTGCTTATCTCAATAGATGCAGAAAAAGCATTTGACAATGTCCAGCACCCAACTGTGATAGAAACCCTACAGAAAATTGGAATAGATGGTCTTTATCTCAACCTGATAAAAAGCTGTCTGTGACAAACCAACAGCCCACATCATACTAAATTGACAAATACTGAAAGCTTTCTCTCTAAAATCAGGAACAAGACAAGAATGTCCACTGATTCCAATCTTATTCAACATAGTCCTGGAAACTTCAGCCAGCGTAATTAGACAAGAGAAAGAAATAAGTGGAATTACTATAAGAAACAAAGAAGTTAAATTATGATTATTTGCAGATGAAATACTCCAGAGAGAAGAGCCCAAAATCTCCAGTAAAAAACTGCTAGATTTAATAATTAAATTAAGTAGTGTAGCTGCAAATGACAACATTCAAAAACAATAGCCTTCCTGTACATGAATAACAAACTCACTGAGAGAGAAATTAGGGAAAACACACTTCTCACAAGGCATCCAAAAAATGAAATACCCAGGAATCAATCTAATGAAGGATGTAGAAGTCCTCCACATTGAAAACTATGGTACTCTGAAAAGGAGATTGAAGTATATATCAGAAAATGGAAAGATATCCCTTGATCATGGGTAGGAAGAACCAATATAGTGAAAATGACCATACTTTCAAAACTGTTATACAGATTTAATGTAATTCTGATCAAAATTCCAATAGCATAGCTCATGGAATTAGAGAAAACAATTTTAAAATTTATTTGGAACCAGAAGAGACCTAGAATAGCACAGGCAATTCTGGGTAACAAAGGTAAGGCAGGTAGTATCACAATCCTTGACTGGAAATTATATTATAAAACTATAGTGATAAAAATAGCATTGTACTGGCAAACAAAAAAAGACCCAAAGGTCGGTGGAACAGAGTACAAGATACAGAAACAACTCCAGACATACTCAGCAACCTTATCTTGTGTGCCAAACACATTCACTGGAAGAAAGATAGCCTCTTTAATAAACAATGCTGGAAAAAAAAAACTCACTGTGAACATGCCACAGATTAAAATCAGACCCATATCTTTCACTATGCACTAAATTAAATTCAAAATGGTCAAAAATATAAATATTAAAACAGAAATATTAAATCTGCTGGAAGATAAAATAAGTAAAACTCTTGGAGACTTTGGTGTAGGCAGACTTTATGAATAAAACCCCAATCACACAGGAACCATCACAAAAAAATCAACAACTGGCATCTTCATCTTATTGAAAAGTTTTTAGACAGTAAGAGAAACAATCCACATAGGGAAGAGATAGTCCACAATGTGGCAAAAATGTTTGTCAGTTGTTTCTCAGACAAAAAATAATTACTACTGATAACATACAAAGAACACAAAAAAAATCAGACCTCCCATATTTAAAAGCCCAATTCAAAACTGGGAATCTGAGATGAATGCACACTTCTCAGGTGAAGAAATACAAACAACAAGTAAGTACTTGAAAAAATGTTCAACATCACCGCCGTTCAAGAGATGCGAATTAAAACTACACTGATGTTCTATCTCACCCTGTAAAGAATTGTTATTATCAAGCAATCAAAGGGCCAGTGATATAGTTCAGTGGCATAAGTGCCTGCCTGGCAAGCACAAGCTCCTGAGTTCTACTCCCAGTACCAAAAAAAAAAAAAAAAAAAAAAAAA
>NW_004955428.1:12124998-12171891 GCF_000276665.1 Chinchilla lanigera
ATATATAACATATATATATATAAAACAGTAAAGAAAGTTACACTACTAATTTCTCTTAGTTCATTGAAAAGAATGGTTTGTGCTGATATTGTTTGTACAATGAAATGCCAATGTCTTGCAATCTGAGTAACTAATTTAAAGACAACAATACACAATGTATTAACCATTATTACTCTCCTATTATCTTGTTTTGAAACTTTGTCTCATTTTTTTCTTTTTAAAAAATAATGTGTTAGTTCACAAACATTAATTTGCAGTAATATCTGACCTGCACAACCAGCTCCCAAATTCCTGAAAATGTATTGCCTACCTCTCGTCAGCTAGTGGCAATACACCAGTAATAAAGAGAGTAAGAGCCGTGATTGTGATGATAGAAAGACACCAAATCATTGCTAAAAAACATCTGTGTCAAACTTTTTAATGTCAGAAAGTAAAAGCAAACCCAGTTTTGATTAAGCTAGTCTTGTCTAACTAATATAACCACCAAACTCTTTTCTGTCTCTATCTTGTTCTATGCCAAAAACATTTCACCATTCATAGTACCTTAAATATTCATGAGGCTGGCTCCTTCTCAAAACTGGAATTCCCGGCCAAAGTCGTCCCCTCAGGAATTGTTTCCCCAATCCTCTATTTAATGTTTCCACATTCTGTCACTGTATTAGTCAACTTTTTCTCACTGTACTATTATGGAATAAATCAATTTAAGGAAGGAAATAGTTATTTTTACTCACAAATTCAGAGATATCAGTCCATGTGGTCCCTAAACATCATGGCTTTGGACCTGTGTTAAAGCAGCACACCATGTTCCATACTGGAGAAAACTGCTCTCACGGTAATGGCTCAGAAGCAAAAAGGAAAGAGAAAGGGAGAAAGAAATAAAGATAGAAAGAGAACGAGCCTAGGCCCCAATGTGCCCCCAAGGGCACACGCACCTCAGTTACATAACGTCCTCCTACTATGCCCCCCATAGTTTCCATTGCCCCACTATACCACCAAGCTTAAAATGAAGCCTTTAACATAGGGGCCTTTAGGAGACAATTCATACTTAAACTATAGAAGCCACATTCCCTTGTTTGATATCATATTTACAAAGCTGTGTTCTCTGTTTTCTCTTACCCAAGGAAAATTGTTTGAAAAGCACTATTAAACTTCTTTGTCTCATTAACTGGGAGATCCCCTGCATCTAATTCAAGAGTAGGGGCACAGTAGGCATTCAGCAGATAGGAGATGGATTAATGTATGCACACCCCAACTAATTCCTAAGAGAATAAAACAAATGAATCTGGCTCATCTACCCAGTAGAAACCATACATGAATTCGCCATATGAAATGGATTCCAATGGTGACTGAAACTTGTTAATTTCTCATGATAAAATCTCTAAAATTTTTTAATCATCCCAAAGTCTGGATTCTTAATATATCATAACTTTAACAGCTTTTCTGAGAGATACGATACATACCCTAAGTTTCTCCTGCTCTAAAATTCAATGTTTTTAAAATAACTTTACAGAGCTTTATTAATGCCACTACAATTGAGTTTTGTGGCATATGTTTTGTGTAATATCTAAGAACTCTGTACCTATTAAAAAATTTTAATGTTTATAAGTTAGGTCAAATTCAGACCAATAGATTGTAAAGAGATTTCATACACCATAAAATTTTCTAACTTTTCAATAAATTTATTTTTTTATTTTGCTGGTAGATTTCTGTTTCCATATCATTAACTTAATGATATACTTGTTTAATGCCATCATTAATATACTTGTTTAATGCCATCACATTTCACTGTGAAAACTTTTTCTTTGCGTGTCTTTCATTTCACACTGAGGATACGCTGAGTCATATCTTATGTTAATATTATATTTCTTCCTCATTAAAGATGCTGTTTCAAGTGTGGGAAAGACAGCACCAGAAGGCAAATATATGATAGTGAAGAGTTGGGAACTACATAAGGCAACCTCATGGTTAGACACCTTCCAGGTGAGACAAAGCCAGCATGATTGAGGAATAGGTTACATTAACAAATAAATAAGCATTTTGAACAAAAGAAAGACAAGTTTCTCATTAGCAGAAAAAGTATTAATCAACAGGAAAAGAAACAAGGCCAGAAGGAGCCATGAGGTCCTAGAATAAAATGAGAAGCATTGACATAAACTCATAAATTTATAATACACATATATTGCAGATATATGTACACATATTTGAATATTCATATGCAAGAGTGTTATATACATATACTTATTTACTAGCTCTGACCACAGAAGGAGTTAGAGAGACAAGGACAACCCATTGGCATTATGTGCATTTTCTAAAAGCTCTTTAATGCCTTGCTTTACATGAAATGGCTGGGTAAATACTGCATGACCTCACCTAAGTATGGAATTCAAGAAATTTTAAATCTTTACAATTAGCAAGTAGAATGTTTAACAGGGGGTTGAAGTATGGGTAATAGGCATTAAAAGACGTTGGTCAGAGAATAAAAATTCCAGTTGGGTAAGAGGTTTAAGTGCAAGAGAGCTATTATATCACATTATTATAGTTTTTTTCTTTTTTTTTTTTTTTGTACCGGGAATCAAACTTGGGACCTTGCACTTGCCAGGCAGGCACTTGTGCCATTGAGCTATATCCTCGGCCCACATAATTAGAGTTGATAACAATTCATTTCATTTTTGAAAATTGCAGAGTAGAGTTTAAGTATTCACACCACAAAATGATAAGTATGCTAGATGATGCATATCTTAATTATATCAATTCAGCCATTTCTCAATGTATTCCCATATTTATGTAATAAATATATACATTCTGTCAATTGAAACATTTTTAAAAGAAGAAAAACAATTATCCTTTTATCATAGTTACAGTATGCTAAATCTTAAATTATGTACCTTAGCAAAGGTTCAGATTATCTTGTAATAAACTAAATATTATTGAGGAAATTGTATAGTTGAAGGAGGAAAATAATTGTAAGTACTTTCTAGACTGATAAGTTTAACTCAGACCTTAAGGAGTCTAGGCACTTTTCCAGTGTCAATTAAATATCACGTTTTCACTTTTTTCCAATAGTTGTCCTTGAAGACCATTAGCACCTAGAGACATGAAATCCAACAGATCCTACTAAAACATCATATTAATGTGATTAGAGAACAAAATAATGTACTCATGTTTTATTAGTCATTTGTTGATAAAGTCAATAAAAATTTATTAATGCAGATTATGTGCCAAGCACTATTCTAAGGATGTGGTGTAGCCAGTGGAATAATTTCTGCTCTCCTAACAGGGAAAGAGGAAGCTAGAAATGAAGCAAACAAAAAAAAAGTCCCCAAAGTCATGAGTGCTCTAATGGAAACACAGATATTGAGTTCATCCAGAATAAGGACTGGTTAGAAACACCCTCACTCAGACAGAAGGGATGGAGGATGAATTTCTGTAAGATAAAAGTGATATAAAAGAAATACCTAAAACCTAATTAGTGAGTAGCTGTGGAGAACAATGGGAAAATAATGTTTTAGGCAGAAGAAAGTGCATATGCCAAAGACTGAAACTGAGCTATTTAATGAGGGTTGATATGGGCTGAATTGTGTCTTCCCCAAGTTAACATGTTGAACCTGGTTAACTAACCCAGAAGCTACCGCATGTGTAGTTCAAGTTTTAGGGAGTCCATAACACTAATGAAGCCATAAAGTATGGCCCTAACATGCTAGAACAATGGTATTATAATAAGAGGAAAATCTTCTCATGAGGACACATCCAGAATATGATGATTCTGATATAGTTTATGTAATTATGTCCCTTAAGGCTGGACTGTTAAAGGCTTGGACTGTAGGCTGGCTGTACTGAGATAAGTCATGTACGTTTAAAAAGTAGGTCGTTATGGAAGGTTTTTACATCACTGAGGGTTTCCCCTCAAAAGACATTATGGGATTCTGACTGTCCCACATTTTCTCTCTTGCTGCTCCAGTTTGAAATGCGACTTTTGCTCTCACATGCACTCTTGCATGGCATCATCTGCTACCCTCACCAGAGGCCAAACCAGTGGGGCCATTCAATCTTAGTATTGAACCTCCAAAGCTATGACCTATAAACCCTTCTCTTTATATGCTGAATTGCTTCCAGTGTTATTTATAACACTGCAAGCAACCACTGCAGGGCTATGTGCAAAGCAGGAAGAAAGCCCTCCCCAAACTCAACCATTCTGACATCCTGATCTCAGACTTCTAGCCTGCAGAACTGCAAGAAAATAGTCACAATCTATATTTTTCAAAGAACCTAGAGCTGACTAACAAATTTTTGATATCAAGAAGTGAGCTTACCACTCTAATAAATACCTAAACTTGTGGAAGTGGCTTTGGAATTGGGTAAAAGATAAAGATTGGAAGAGTTTTGAGGTTCGTGTAGAGGTATGGCTCTGGGGGAAATGCTGATAATGTCTAGGAGAAACCTATTACCATAAATTGAAAGAAAGGACTGAGGATTTAGCTCAGTTGGTAGAGTCCTCCGCCATTGCATAAGAAAAGCCCCGACCTCCATCTCTAGTACATATCACCAAGAGAAGAGGAGGAGGAATAAGAGGAGAGAAGGAGGAGGAGAAGGGAAAGGAGGTAGAAGAAACTGGAAGAAAGATGAGCCTTAGTATAAAGTGACAGAGACCTGTGCTATATTATTTGGCTGAGCTACATTCCAGTGTTTTGTAAAAGGTAGAAGCTGTGAGCAGTTCAACTGAACATTTAGCAGAGGAACCTATTTCTAAGGAACATCTTGAAAGCATGGCTTCAATTTTTTCAACTGTTACATAATAAAATGCAAGATAAGAGAGATGACTAAAAGAAATAATTATTAAAATTGAATGTATTCAGAACTCAAAGGATTGGAAAACTATCAGCATATTCACCTTGCAAAAAAGATCTACAAAAGCTTTTTCTGAAGAAAAAACTGAGTGGAGCAAAGCAACCATTTGATAAATACAACATGGGAGGAACTCATGGATTGAACATTCATGAGACCAGAGATAGTGGGCCAGAAAGACCAAAGGCTTTGGGGCATCTGCAGTTCCACGCAGCCAGACTACTGAGATATTTGACTGTAAATGTGCACTGCTCCAAAGCAAAGTAGAAAATCCACTGAAAGCCATTCAGAGATCCTCAGAACTGACTCCCAAGTGGGCTTAGAGATCAGGATATTCCTCCCTAGTTTCAAAGGGTCAGAGCAGCTCTCTACTTTCACAAAGCAGGAATCAGGCCAGGGCCTCCCAGCAAAGAGGCAGAACCATTCCTCAGAGGTATCAAGGCGACACTGTCACCCCAGGGTACCTAGAGGTAAAATATCAAACCAAAAATATTACTTTCATCTTATAGGATGATCTAATGAGTTTATCCTTAGCCAGGTTTTGTTTTTGTGTAAGATGCATCATCCCTTGGTTCTTTCCTCTGTCTCCCTCTTGGAATCGATATGTCTATCCTAATCATTTCCTATTATTGCAGTTTATAAACATGTCCCTTGTCTGTTTTCATGGGTTCACAAGTGAAGGAGAATTTTGCCACGAGATAAATTGTACCTTTATGCTCTCCCACATCTGATTTAGCTTATATTTAATGAAACCTTGGAGTTTAGACTTCATACTAGAATGACTTTGAGGGGGGTTGGGAAGAAATGGAGCACTTTGTATGCAATAAAAGCATGGATTTTGGAGGGCTATGAACGGAATGTCACAGACTTAGTTGGCCCCAACCCCCTTAATAATTACTATGTTTGGAAGTAATTAAGAATAAATGAAATCAGAACAATGGGGTGTTAATCTAACAAAACTGTAGTCCTACAAGAAGAGAAAGAAAAAGATCCTTGATCTCTATGAACACTGAAGATACAGCCAGAAGGCCATCATCAGCAAACCAGGAACAGAGCTGCTACCTGAGCCCAGCCACTCTGGTGCCCTGATCTCAGATATCCAGTGACCCGAACTCTGAGAAAATAAAAAGTATATTTCTCTGGTTTAAGTCACCCAGTGTTTGGTATTTGATTTTGGTAGCCTAAGGTAAAATAAGATTTGCATCCACAGAATAATGTATAAGGGGTAAAAATACAGAAGATGATGTTCACTACCAGGGCAAAATTCTGGCTTTATAAAATTTAGTGAGAGTTTGTGGCTTATTTAAATAAAACTGTGAAGATAAAGAAGTATTTTAAACAGCAAGACATGTAATCCTATTTGAAAGAAACTTTCCACAGAGTTTTAAAATATTTTCTATATGGTCATCAGTTCACATTTCACTCATCAGAGGACAAAGAAATAGGACCAGCTTGCTAAATTCAGTTGTATTTTCAGAAGAATCCAAGTGAATCCCACAGACATTGGAAAGGTCACAAAGAGTATCTTGAACTTGCCAGAGCTTTAAAAATGATTTAATAAAAATGATGCTTGGGGCTCACAACTAGCACTCTTCCATATCATACTTACATCCTCTTATCTGTCCTTCTAAACATTATCAAGAGCTCCTTAAACTTTCAGGCCAACAATGCATGTGGTATGATTTTAAAAATTCAATGAATGCTAAATTTTTAAGATTAATACAGTAAAAGACACATGGCTATTAGTCCCTTTCAAAATACTCTCCCTCACTTCAAACACCCTTAAGCCATCATTTTGGCCATGTGGTGAAACACTTTAGGAAGTGCTCTTTAGTGAATGTCTTCAGATACGTAGTCATTCATGGCAACCTTGATTCCCTGAATAGATTCAAAATCTACTTTTCATGGTAATTTTGACTTTGGAGAAGAGTTAGAAGTCATGTAGTGGGCCAGGCATATAGCTCTGTGATACAGGTGCCTGTCTGGTGAGCATAAAGTCCTGAGTTTGATTCATGGGACCAAAAGGAAATAAAAGCAGTCACACAGTGCCAGATCTATGAATAAGGTAGGTAAGGACATATCACAATGTTTTTATAAGCTTGCTTTTCTGTTGGGTGGGCCCAGGCAGTATCCTTCAGTATATTTTTATCACGTCACTTAAAGATGGTCACAAAATAGGACTTATGAAGAAGCTATAAAAAGATGAAACTTTGGCCTGTCTGTGTGCTTTAAGAATAACAGATGAGAATCTGGGGAAGGGGAATAGGAATAAGGAAGAATAGGAGAAATAAGGAAGGTAAGGAGTCAAAAAAATATATAATTTATAAATTCTGTTTTTATTAAGATGGCAATTTTGAGATATAAAGTTCTGGAAGGTTACTCATACCTGCACTCCACAAGCTTACTTGTGCTACTTAGGCTTGTTTTTTGTTTGTTTGTTTTTCTTTTTTTTTCCAGCCCCATGCCTCAAATCACCTGAAGATACTATAAACCCATAAATTAGCTTAGTTCATAGGTAAACGGTAAAATTTAACCTTAAGATAAAGAAACAGATGCCAGTTTCAGAGAATGATTTTAGGAAAAACATCTTAGATTATCTCTTTTTTTAAAAAAAGCAAGCATGTCTTTCCTCGCAAAATGGGTCATTCTTTCACCAATTAAATGGGCCATTTTCTTTCTACCTGTGAATAAGCCATTGCTTTTCTCTTGTGCATGAAACCCAGAGTTTCTATAGATTTCAAATTTCTACTTCCCAAACACACAAAGATCCCCAACTCTAGACCATAGCACACCTCTCCTTGAGGACCCACACTGTATTTTCTTTGAGTGTGTACTTTCAGTTCTGCTAATAAGCCCTATAAAAGAAAAGAGAAAGAGAGAGAGAGAAGAGAGAGAGACAAGAAAGAAGAAAGAGAAAGAAAGAAAGAAAAAGAGAGAAAGAGGGAAATAGAGAATGAGAAAGAAAGAAAGAAAGAAAGAAAGAAAGAAAGAAAGAAAGAAAGAAAGAAAGAAAGAAAGAAAGAAAGAAAGAAAATAATCCAAATGGGATGTGTGTTCAGAGAGAGGAATTACTTTGAAGGGAATTAGTGGTAGTGTCTTTTACTGTAATATTTTTAATTGAAACATTCACTTTTATCACCCTTGTATAATCCCCTGGCCATAACCTTTCTCTACTAATGTGGTCTGAATGTCATGTCCCTTAAAATTTGTATGTACAAACATAATCACTAAGATGAGATGGTAGTTTTGGCAGGTGGGACCTTTAGGAAGAAATCCAGTCATGAGCACTTAGCCTCATGGGATTAGTGACATCCTCAGGAGGTCCCAGAGAGCTACTTTGCCCCTTCTCCTCTGTGAGACTGCAGGGAGCAGACGGCACGTATGAATCCGGAAATGGGCCCTCCCCGGAGACACCAAGTCTGCTGATGCCTTGATCTTGGGCTGCCCAGCCTCTAGAACTATGTGAAATAAATTGCTGTCATTTGTAATCTCCCCAGGCTATGGTATTCAGTTTTAGCTGGTGTAGTAGCGCTAATAGGCAAAGACACAAATCATTCTCAACATATATTTTTTAATTTTTAAGCTTAGAATTTTACTGTTCTCGTGTGCGTGTGTGTGTGTGTGTGTGTGTGTGTGTCTCCAGTTGTGTGTGTTTAGTGTGAAGGGGAAGGGGAGCATGGCATTAAAATACCAAATTTTAAAAAAGGTTTTCTACTGTTTGGAGAGTTTTTTTAAATATCATACATTTGCTAAATGTATTGTGATTGCTTTAAAAAAAAAAAAAAGCTTTTTCACACGGATAAAAAGCCCTTTGGCATAACAATTAAGAACCTCTTTTCCCCTCTTTGGGAATAACAGACCTTCTTTATAATTAACAAAAAACAGTAAAACATGAAATTACCTAGCAAGCTGATTTCCAAGGTTAGCTCTTCGGATTGTGTTACATCGGGTATGGGTGAAGTCCAGGCATCATATGAAGAACTCCGCTCCGTTTCCTTCCGTGCGACGGGAGGGACGCCTTCCTCTGGCATATGTGAAAACATTCACCACGCGCTGAAACATAGCAGCCTCTTTTTTGTGCGCAGATGGCTTTCTCTAGTGGCTCATTTTGAATCAGGAGCAGTTAATTTTGTCCCATAGTCTAGTGAGGATCGCTCGAATCACATTGGCACTTTCAGTTTACTTAGTAACGGAATACCCGAGGCTCTTCAGGTGTTGCAATAACAGATTCACCACCGCAAAAATGGGTTTTCATAAGCAACTTCTACAGTACGCCAAGGACGACAGAGTCAGAACAATCTAGATAGTGCAATGTTCCTTTCCTCTTCATTTCCACCGTAAATATAAACCATTTTAGCTACATGTTCTATATTAAAGAATACTTTCCTTACTGAAAGGTTTTTTATCAGATTTAGCCCTTCAAAACCATCAAAGCAAACTGGCCTCAATTTGCTCTAATTTTAACATCCCAGTTACAGAGACAGGTCTACCAACTCGTGTATCCAACAAAAAATTGGTTCTAGAGATATTTTTCAAGATACATTGGTAAATTCACATTGTTTGTTAAATTGTCTTGCATGAATACAATTTTTCAATTAAGCTATCAAAACTGTAAGCTCACCATCTTGTAATAAATACCCTAAAGAATCACCTACCACATTGTGTGCTAATTCCTTTAGCTAGTAATGGTGAGAAATCACACTACTAACAATGGATTAAAATGCATAATTAAGAAACATTACAGTCTAGACTACATGGGGTAGAAGAAAATATGCCCAAAATACTTTGAAATTTCAGAAAGTACTTTTACTTTCTGAATATTTTTACTTTCTGATATTTCATATCATGAAACATGAACTTATCACTATGTAAAAAGATCTTCAAATAATCCAACCTACAAGTTCAAAGGGAAATAATATTACTGAATTGTCTAAATTAATTCCTTTTTAATCCTACGGAAGACAATTTCAGTTAGAAATATTGACTTTTTGAATGTGAAGCTATATATCTAAGTATTTTTTCACAATCAGTTTTTTTTAATCCTGTGCCTGGAGTTTATTTAAGAGGCTACTGTCTGAAAAATGAAAAACATCACCAACTTGGTAAAGTTAGTAAAGAAAACAGTTATAAATCTTAGACTGAGTACTCAAAAACCTTGAAGAATGTTGATGATTCAAGTATTGAGATTATTGGGAATTGTTATTTTTCTTATAGTGATCACTATACTTGTTCCCAAATTTCACTGATATTTGGACTTTAATCTACTGAAATAGATAAATATATTGAGAAATTTTGACATCCCAATTGCAAAGAGACATGCTCTGTTTTCTCCTTAGATCATATAAATCTTTCTCCTTTTACTAATTGCAAGGAAAAATAAAGACAATCAATATCCATCATATTTTGGACTGTAATATATATCAATACTTGGCTAAATCTCTATACATACTGCCTGTTTCAACAGTCATAGCCACCCCAAGAGCTAGCTATTATCTCAACTTTACAGTAATAAATACTGTGAAGACTTTGGCCCTAGTAAATTCTATTTGTTATAAAAAATTGACAATAGAGGAATTGCTGTAAGTGGTCATTCTCCAAGATAGTGAAAAATTTGTTTTCAAATATTTTTAAAAACTTTCTTATTAAAAGTTTAAAAACTTTCCTATTACAGTATTCTCTTTTCAGACAGGTACCATAATGGACTTCACAGTGAAAGATACATTATAATTAATCTTGATTTTTTTCAGCAAGAAGTGAGAAGAATCCCAAGCAAGTCTCCAAATGAGTAAAAGTGATGGCATGTGATAAAAAGGAAAAACAAAACTAAAAAACACAAGAGTTTATTCTACTGTAATAGAGAGTGGGTGGGAAACATTTCTAAAACATATGCCCAAAAAGTTAGGGAAAGGCAGACTCATATCTGCAGGCGTGACCAGCTTACTCTGAGGAAATTTCCCATTTGTTCTACAAAATTTCTGCCAACTACCTAAGTGTGGTAAGACAAAACACTCAAGCAACATGTTAGGCACAGCAGATTTATTACTCTCAGATAGACAGCGTGAGTAGACAGAAGCCAAGGTGGCAAGATGTTCTTCCAAGCTCAAGATAGTCGCCCAGGGCCAAATGAGTCATTTTTATGTGTGCCCCACTGCACAAAGCACAGGGGAGGACTCCTACAATACTGCATCCAGACTTTACACAACTTAGCCATCCCTAGGTTAGCTCAGCTCAAGTGTTGTGGTACACCTTATTCTAGGAGGAACTAGGGCACAGACCAGGTTGTTCTGGATATATCTTCTTTAGAATGTTTCATTCTTACTACATTGTGCTTCAGAATGTCAAGCAAAAGAAGGACAAGCTGAGTTGCCCAAGGTCACCTTGGACCTGTCCTAGTCTACCTTCCTTTCTGGTGTTATTTTCCTCTACTCCTTTTAATGAGGATGCTTTGGAACATTTTTCCCTACCACACATTGAGGGCTTGTGAAATCTCTACTTGACTTCAGCAGAGGTTCCTTGATTTAAATTCACAATACTTTTTCATCCATACCATTCTGTTCTCCTCCTTCTGTTTGCTCCATCTCACTAAACATCTTCACTCTTCCACAGCACTGAACACTGAGCTACTACCTCCTATGTTTAAATAGTCCACAAATCCTGAACATCTGCACTTGGTCTTTTTTCATGGAAGCCATTATGGAAATCCAGTCTAATGCCAACTCTCCCAGCACAGCACTGGCTGCCCGCTAACCAGTTATAGTTGCATGTATATATATTTAAAAAGTTTAACTAGGAGCCAAACAAAAGGATGCATGGATATTCATTTTAATAGCTACTCTCCAAATTATCAAGAATAAACTGAAATCTATAGACTTACAAATCATAAAGTGGGAATAAAATATGCCTGTTTGGCAAAGCAAAAGCCGCTTGAAGAGTAAGGTTTTTATCTTCCAAATTCTGGAAATCCCAATCAGACAGATACAAGTAAGTACATTTCTGGTGTTGGACTCCACACTTTTTCAGTCTATCCCCTCATTTAGCATGTGATCAGGCTTCTCTTTAGATTACATCCTGAATTTAAAAGCCTTTAGTGATTGTTGTAGACTTATTTAAGAGTAACTTCTATGAAATTAAAGCCCTATTTTGAAAGAAGAGACTGTCGCCTCCTTATGCAACTGTGAAGATTTTATCACACTTACTACAAGATTTTAGAGAGTTTATCAGTATAAAATAGAGAGAAATCTTGAAATATGGCTAAATGCAGTCTTTACCATACTGTTAATGTAAGAAAAGATTACACTGGAGCAGCTCTAGTGTTTCTATACCAGTTTACATGCTTAAACCTCAAGAGAAGATTACCTGGATTAGAAATAGAGCCAGACAATGAGATTTGTTGTAGGAGATGAACAAAAATCTCACCTACACGTAACCCAAAGCAGCACTAAGGTATATAAAATTAGCTACATGAACTTTAAAGCAATCCTCAAATATGTCATCTGATAAATTTGCAGAATCTCATGGTTCTATGCTGCAGAATCAAACTGTATTGATTGAACACGTGTTTGAAAATTATATTTGAAACAGGAATTGTTTATTTACTGTGCTTAATTTGCACATTTGCAGACTCACAGCTTTGGTTTTTTTTTTTTTGTATTCTTAATCATTTTACTATAATGTCTATGGTTTTTTCAAAGAGAAAAGTACAAAACCAAAGACATAAACAAAACAACATAAAAACAATAAAAATGATACAGAATTTCAAAACAAGGTGACAGGAAATTAACAATGGTTGTTGTATTACATATTGTTATCTTCAAAGTGGTTACTCAGATAACCAGATCTAGGCTTGTAAGATCAATCAAACATTAACTGTTCCTTTCAATAAACCGATAGAACTTAGTAGTATAATTACCTTAGCTATCTTGTATCATAGCTTTAATTCAAGGAAAAATTCTAACAGTTATTAGAATATTCTCTAAATTACTTGAAATTAACAAAAATTAGATCTTAATTTTAATTACATGACCAAGAAAGAAAATAAACATGGTTATCCATCAAGGTTAATCATTATGTTGATTTAAATGCAACACAACTATTTAAGATATTTCTCATTTCTTACTATGGACTCTGAATTTCCAAAATATTCATTCAGGGGATTTCCGTCACACTAACCACAGGCTTAGAAAATTGGAACTGATTAATGAGGGATTTCTGACAATGAAAAACTGAAATACTCTTGGTTTAATTAAACACTATAATATAATAATAAGTCGTAGTTCAGTCATTAGGTTGGTAGGGACATTAGTGCTTAAATACTGCACTTTAAGAAATATTCACCTCAATAACACTTTAGCATTTTACTACTACTGTGTACTTTGTGGATGGTTAAAAGGCATAAAACATTCAATCTTTTCTTCATTGGAGATAAGAATCCAAATTTATGTTGTGCAGCTCTCCATTTTGTGATAATTGAATATCATTATTTCCTTAGAAAAAAATAACAATGAGAAATATTAATGGCCCATGCTGTATGCCTAGCATGTGAAACACCATGAAAGGCTACAAATTATTGTTATCATATCTAATGATACTGCAGAGCTTAATTACTGCGTTGAAGTGAGCATATAATGCCAGATCATTTTCTCTTTGTCTCTGTTCCCTTTCCATTTAAAGTCTAAACCATTGTCCTTTACCCTTTGGCTTCAGTCTTTTATTTTGGCTGAAAAAACCCTGAAGACTTTTATCATATCCTAGATCTGTTTAAAATATCTAAATCAATTCCAAAACTTTTCAAGTGGCTAATGTGTTGGGAGAAAATTTTTCCCAAATAATTTTTAAAACTAAGTATACTATTGACTCACTTAGCATGACCACTTCTTCACAAAGGAAAGACCTTATCAAATACTTTACATATTTTACCTTAGATGGATCTTTTAATTGCATTTTAACTGGCTGAAATCTTAGTAGTGTTTCATATGTGTGCAATTCCATATATATTTTCATATTTTCATGACTTCCTCAATCTTTCCTTTAAAAATCATACAATATATCTCTAGCTGAATCAGTTCACTATGTTGGTTCCCAAAAGACAAAATAATGTTTCATTAAAGGAAATATAAAGTATATAGAAATGGAATTTATTAGCATTGATTATTAAACATTAGAATGGTATCCTAGATTATGTATAAATGAATGTATTCTTTAGAAGTAAAATTTCTAGCAAGTTTCTAGGACTGTATTGCTTTTTTTTAGTAATATAGCCTAAATAACTTTTTTTGGCAATGAGTATAATTTATTTTTCCAGTGAATTCTTGGAATAGTTAACTTCTCACTTTCTTCAACTAAATAAATTTAGACATAAAACTAATAATACATTTCTGGTTTTTATTCCTCATAGACAAGTAATATGAAAGCCAAACACAAACAAAATTATTTATTGAATACAATTAAAATTAATAGTGCCAGTGTAATATTTTGAACAAATTACTTTGCTGAAACTAAATAATAAGATTTTTAAATGTATTAATCCAATATCATGATGGACCAATCTGAGAATCTACAGCAAAATAAATTTTAAAGTGTTTTTGAAATTCTTCTTTGGGATTGTGTTACTGCATTCACTGCTAAGAAACCATGAGACAAGTTGAAACTCAGAAGACAGAATTGATATAATGTGAGTGTGGTAGGAAATGGTTGAGTTGAGTCCAGCATAGTAAATTCTTCTCCAGTTATACTTTCACAGTTCTTCCCCTATCAAAAATGTTAAACCTTCTGTTAAAAGTTCCTTGTGGAACTTTTTGGCATTCCTCTGACTTAAATACTACATTCAGAGGTCAAATCTGCCTCTCCTCTCGTTCGCCAGTTATAATTACTCTGTTACATCATGCAATGACTGTGATAACAAATTAGAGTTTGAATTGACTAACTAAAAATTAAGACATAGCTTTAAAAAATGACTTCCAATTGTAAATTAGTTTGAAAAATAAAAATATTTAAAAAATAAAGTTTTGTAATAACTGAGTATCTTTTCCATAGCCCAGTTATGTTTAGGCAATATAGTAAAAAAAAAAAAAAAAAAAAACCTAGGCATGGCTTTTGAAAGATAAGGTTTATTAGGATATTACATAAAAGGAAAAGATAGGGTTGATGAAGATTTATTAGCAGAAGAGAATAGAGTCCAATGGAAGAGATGCAGACTAATTCATCGTGAGCAGTCTCAGGATGAAGGACCAGACGTAGAAATCACTCAAAGTGTGCAGTGCCATCCAGCTGAACCATTGCACTCTGTACTGTTCCAGTAATTGCAAGGAGTTTTTACAGGTGAGACTACAGAACAACATCATTACCTTTCTTTGTTCCGTTGTGTGACCAGCATTCCAACAAATGGCTGACTTAGAATACAGACAGGAAGGCAGTTCCTAAGCACTAGTGTTCCCAGTTTCTAGTATCTTTTAGAAAATATTTATGTGACTATTCCAATCCCTGTCTGTTTACCATGTCCTCTTCACTTGGCAAGAGTCTTGGAGACACAAAGAGATGTTTCAGAGATGCAGTACAAAATGACTTGTTTTTCTCAGGGATGATATACTGATAAACACAATTCCAAAAGACTACAACAGTTGATGTAGAATAGTAGCATTTTGATTTTAGGATATATCAACTTAGTCATAGCCAAAATGTCCTAAAGATATGAATGTCAAGTTGTTAGGCCTTCCAGTGACCACTGATCCCTGGTGTAGTCCTAAATGTGAAAACAAATGCTGGGACAGAAGGAAGGGTGGCCAGCAACATATCAAAATAATTATATAAATGTGGGTTATTACTGAAAAGAGAACTCAAGGAAAACTTATCAAACTAAATATTTATCTTATAGTGTGTTTTTATGATATAAACAGGCCCTAACACATAGACTAATTCTAAAATGGAATTTACTTTACAGAGACACCTCTGGTTCCCTGCTAATTGAGAATATCCATGAAACAAATGGGAGAGGGCTGGGGATTTAGCTCAGCAGCAAAGTGCCTGCCTCTCAAGCACAAGGTCATGAGTTTGATTCCCTGTACCAGTAAAAAAAAAAGAAACAAATGGGAGAAATAATCAGCTTAGTCACACACAGCATACTGTATATTCATGGATTTTTCCTCTACTTTTGGGAAGTGTAAATTCTGTTCTATTTTATCTGGCTCTGTATTTATTAAATTATATTATCATATCTTTTTCTTTTAATGGTAATGATAAAGAACACATATAAACAAGCAGTGACCATCATTAATCGGAGAGATATAATGACATAATCCCAAATATTGAAATCCCAAAGGATTACTACCTTTAACATCTAAAACAAACCATAAAAATCTAAAAATAGCAAACATCTAAAATCCTGAAAATCACAATCCCAAAATATTAAAATCCAGACTTGAAATCCTCAAGGTCAAAATCATGAAAACTACATTTCTCATTGAGAAAAAGAAGATTATGTATAAGTGGTAGAAGATAAAACTTGGTCAAGCATTATGTTGGGTTGTCTGCAAGGGGCTTTCCAGGAGAAATCAGTGAGTGAGTGTGAGGAGACTGGGTGGGGAAGAAGATCTACCACACAGAGAGTGAATGTGAACTATTCTTCAGGAGAGTTATGCCTGAAAAGAAAAAAAGAAGCTATCCATCACAAAGCAAGACTTCAAAATCCACTTGATGATCAAGAAAATCACCCAGCTCAGGGCCAGGATATACCTCAGCAGTGCAAGCACCTGCCTGGCAAGAGAAAGGTCCTGAGTTTGATTCCTGGTACCAAAAAAAAAAAAAAAAGGAAAAAAAAAGAAGAAATAAGGGAAGAAAATTACCCAGCTCTTGTGAGATACCTCCATATCTTTGCTCATAATCTATTTCTGCATAGATCTCATATTTCAAATTTTCTTTTTAGGTTTTTGTTTTGTTTTCTGGGAGGGTGATTCTTAGTTGTTCCTTCTATTTTAAATTTTCAGAATTATTTTTGTATAATTCTCTATGGCATTAATTTCTTTTTCATATTATTTCCAATTCTGGATATATAAATTGCTTAAAGACTTTCAGAGAGTTCTGATTCACCTAAACTGTTTTCTTTATCACA
The DNA here is from genome assembly GCF_000276665.1 of Chinchilla lanigera. Classification (NCBI taxonomy): domain Eukaryota; kingdom Metazoa; phylum Chordata; class Mammalia; order Rodentia; family Chinchillidae; genus Chinchilla; species Chinchilla lanigera. The sequence continues at coordinate 12,141,944 of NW_004955428.1, forward strand.
GTGTTTTCAGTATCACAATGTTGAGTGTGTGTATCAGCATTTTTCATGTTTATAACACTGGAATATCCTTAATAACTGAAGAGATGTCCTGTTTGTACATATGCATTTGTGAAAGGTAAAATTTATTAAGATCTCAGCATTTTGGGCTACTGCATGTATAATTATGGTGACCTTTCAAACTTAGATTGTTCATCATGGTATTTCAGATAAAGACAATTACAAAACTGAGTCCACAAAATTAAAAACAATCATAATACATATTAATGCATAAATACTTTCATTATTATACTTATTTAATTGTGAATACATTTGGCTCCTGACTACTATGTCTATGTGATACAGAATGCTGGAACTATATCCTCTTATCTAATAGTATTTTACTACCTGTTTCTCAACATTTCCTAGTTTCCAGTGACCACTATTCTACTTTTTTCTTTTATGAGATCAACACTTTTTAGCTTCCACAAATGAATGAAAAATTTTGGTAATAAATAGTTTTTTAGGAATATAACTATAGAATTATGAATATATAGAGCATTTTTCCTTTTTTTTCTGCTTACATCCTTTCTTTTTTTTCTGCTTATATCCAGAATATATGAATGAATGACTAATTTCTAATTCTGGCACTGCCTTTAACTTGCAATGCCCCTGCTCGGGAGCCATTTTCTTTTTTTTTTTTTTTTTGATCAATTGAGGACTTAATGACAGTTATTTTCAGGAAAGAAATAGAAGACAGTAGAACAACTATGTTAACTATCCTGTATATACGTACGCACAAAATTTCTCCTTCTTTCCCTTCTCTTTTCCCACATCCTAGTTGCCCTTTACCCTTGAGTATTTTCCTATCATTTCACAATGTCTACCATACCTCCTAGTTTTTATTCACTCTTGCAGGTTTTATACTAGTGAAACAATGCAGTGCTTGCACATGCATGTCTGATTTATTTCACTTATGAGTATGGTCTCTAGTTGTGACCATTTACCTATAAAGGCCTCGAGTTTATCTTTCTTTATAGCTGAGTAATATTCCATTATATAAAAGTACCACAATTTTCTTATCCAATCCTCGGTGGATGGACATTTTGGTTGCTTCCACAATTTAGCAATTACAAATTGTGCTGCTATGAACATAGGTGCACATATATCACTGTGATATGATGTTTTTAGATCTTCTGGGAAAATATCCAGCAGGGGAATAGCTGGGTTGAATGGGACCTCTAGACCTAGTTTTCGGAGGAATCTCCAAACTTATTTCCACAGTGGTTTCACCAGTCTGCATTCCCACCAGCAGTGGAGAAGGGTTCCTATTTCTCCACAACCTCACCAGCAGTTGTTATTGGTTGATTTCTTAATGCTAGCCACTCTTAGTGGGGTAAAGTAGAATCTCAGTGTTGTTTTAATTTGCATTTCTCAAATGACTAATGATGTTGAACATTTTCTCATGTATTTGTTTGCCATTGGTATTTCCTTATCTGAGAAGTGTGTATTCATCTCAGCTGCCCAGTTTTGGATTGGGTCTTTGAATTTGGGAGGGGTTGATATTTTTTAATTCTTTATATGTTCTAGATAGAAGCCCTTTGTCTGAGGGACAGTCAGCTAAAATTTTTTCCAGGTTTGTGGGTTTTCTTTTGACTCTTCTGGTGATTTGTTTAGATGTGCAGAAACTTTTCAGTAGGATGAGATCCCAGTTGTTGATTCTTTCAAGTGTTTCACGTGCAGTTTGGTTTTTTTTCATGAACTCTCTGCCTATCCCTATGTCTTCAAGGTTTTTACCTACTTTCTCTTCCAATAGATTTAGTGTTTCTGTTTTAATATTGAGATCTGTGAACCATTTGACTTGAGTTTGGTGCATGGTGATTGACTTGGGTCTATTTTCAGTCTTTAGCAAGAAATTATTCTTCTTTTTGTTTTGGTTTTTTCCAGTGCCAGTACCAGGAATCAAACTCAGGACCTTGCACTTGCCAAGCAGGCACTGTGCCACTGAGCTAAATCCCCAGCCCCTCGGGAGCCATTTTCATACTTCCAGAGAAGAAAGCATTACAACTTCACTGTCAAATAAAGTTCTAATAGAACATTCCTAAAGTGTTCCGAATTTTGTAGCATTGTGTTGCAACGATTTGTCAACTTCAATCATGCACTCATTTTTCTAGCACTGTATTGAGATAATTTACAGATTTTTAAGTACTGGTCAAGCACCTGTTGGTAGAAGTTTAAAAAATTATATTACAAGATGCATAGTAATCGTAAGAAAATTAGTTCAGAAAATGCGGGGTACCTGAGGATGTATATTGCCTGTTGGAATTGCCCATAGCACATGATGGCCCAGTTTTAGAGTATGGAGTACTCTTTCTGATTCCTTTACCAGAAGCAGCTAAGTGATCAGCACAGAACTTGTAATCTCTCCATTTAATAAAAACTTGGAAGCTTATACCTCACTGTTTTCATTTAATCTATAAAACCTTCTGTAGAAAAATATCCTTCCCAGTTCTGATGGAATTTCAATAAAACTAAACAATAAAAACAAAACAAGACTTGTCATTTCTGCACTGATTGCACCCAGCTACCATAACTATGAAACGCATTTGCGAAAAGGAAAGAAGACTTTACCATCTTCCCTGAAGACAAATTCTTATAGAAGTGAATTGCAATGCATGACCAATTATGTATATGTCACTTTGTCAGAACTGGAAACAGTCATTGCTCATACATGAGAATTCCTGCAATTACTGTGTTGTAGAAAAGCTAATTATTCATAGATGCTGAGCATTTCAATTCTATCTTTTGAAAAGAAATTTAAATCTTTGCTACAAGTACTAAACTTGAAAATTGTTCATTAATTTTAGGTCTGGTTCTAACCTGAAAGCACTATATGTTTTATTGCTTTTTGATTAAAAACACATCAGAAAATCATGAATTCTCTATCTATAAATGCATTATCTGAAGATTTTCTTGACTAGGCCAAAGAAAAAGCAGTGTATTAATTAATGTTGTAACTTGACTTATGTCTTGCAGCTGACCTTAAATTTTCTTTTACTGGTAGCACACTGATTTACATAACATGATATATGAATAAGACTTTTTGCCCAAAGCTTTAAAGTGATCAATGAACCATAATTGCTCTGGTGGTGTTTATAATGCTAGAGTTAATAACAATGACTCAGTATTGTTTGAATGTCAAATTTTTCCCTACAATTTTATTCCCATTAAATTGTACTTATAATTTTAACATTTTACAATAGCAACATTTTTTATACATTTCTCTTTTTTCCATTAAGACTTAACTTACAAGTCAATCATCTAATAAAATAAAACAAGAAGCTTTACCTGTGTGTACTCCTCAGTATTCTATTTACTAGTTCCTTTTACATCGTTGCTGAATTCTTTTTAATACTACATACAAACATCATTACTATTATCACTTTGGTTATTAAAGAAAAGCAAATCACCCTGTTCACTGTAATGTTTTCTAGTGATCATTCACTCTGTGCTTTAAATTTTCTCTGCAGTTGGCTTTAACCAATACAGTTTTTCTTCTGTCAAGGATGACTAAAACTATCTCTTATTTCACACTTAATAGAGCTGATAGCACTTTTCCCAGAGTCTTGGACTATACTGCCATGTCAGAAAATGCACTCATTATTTCACACATTTATTTATATTCAATTTAATTTGTATGGCTGATACTAATTTATTCCTCCCATTTTAACCACATGTATGAATTCTTCTGATCAATTAACATCTATCTTTATGCTTTCAACAAATAAACCTAAGTATATTGCTTACAAAATAATTTATGTTTGTAATAAATAAACATAAGTATAGTGATTGATATGAGAACATCTTTTAAATTTCAATAGCACTAGCTGAAAGAGAAGCATTTTAAATATTTTCTTTGGTCTATATAATAATATTTAAAGTTGAAAAGAGATGGGCATCACTTGACATTAGGGAAATAGAGAAGTTAATTAATAACTAAATCACTCCACTTCTCAAAAACATACATACCTATGTCAGAGGATGAAGAATTATTTCATTTTTTATTCAAAATGATAATGATCTGTGATGAGAAACGTATTTATAAAGTTTCCACTTATTATTAAGAGCCCATTAAATCCAACACAAAGCCACTTCACAACAACGTTGGATAGCCTGTATACGTACACTCTTCACAGATGTGGAAAGGGAAAATAAAGAACTGTCACACCATTTGCTTATAGATGCTAAGATGCATACAGGAAACATAAACACTCCCCCACAAGCCAAAGCCTATACAGGAAGGCAGCTGTCTGGAAGTTTCTGTTGGACATTTATCCTTCTCCTTCTTTCGAGTTTCCACTGTTATGATTTTAGCTTGCCTCAGTTCACAACCGGTGCACCCAATCTCTGATTGTCTCACATCTGCCTTCCAACAGAACAATCTGTCACTGAGAGAGTACTGGGGAATTTTCAGCTTTTGCAGTTTGACCCTTGTTGACTCCTGTTTATGTCTTGGTATGTGATTCTGGTATCCATCATCCATCCTTTCTCTATACCCACTCTCTCTGACTCCTGGCTATTCCCCAGGCTGATTCCAGTTTAGAATTCCTATTCTGATATGCTAGTTATAGCTTTTAGTATTGCTCAACCCTGAATGTATTAATCTGGACTAAAACTTTGCTTTGTACTTATATGTAAATGAAAATAAAATGTTAATGAGGAAGTGCATGTGTCTATTTCCCTGCATGTAAAACCAACAGAAAATAAGGAAGTAATTTTCATTACATAAGATATAATTATATTCCTAGAAAATTCAACTCTGTGAGCAAAATATACCACAAAACTAATAAGAAATTTCCACTGGATGGCCTGATATGATATCAACTTTCAAAGCTTTCTTATATATTACATCTGTTACACACTGCCCAATAATTAGTAATAGAACAGAAAAGACTTCACTCACAAACTGTAAACCTAAAAAAAGTAAAATCAAGAAACCTTATAAGAAATATAAGTAGATAAAGTGAGAAAGTAATTTAAGTGAATAAAAATTCACAGAGACCAAAACAAAACAAAACAAAACAAAAAACCTGGCTCGATTAACTCTTGAATGAGAAACTTTAATGAAGATGGCATATATCTATTAATTTATCTATATATTCAATTATACATTATCTGAAAGGGATTCATAACCAAATTTGAAAAGCTGATTGTAAAGCTTACATTAAACAAAATGTACACAAAAAGTCAAAGTAGTTGTGAGAAAAATGTAAATGAAACACTGATAGTAGAAGTTGCTCCTATCAGACGTCAAAATATACTATAAGCTATGAGTGCAGTGATCCTTTGACAGACCAATAAATCATAATACAATTTATATAAAAATGATGTCTGTGATACAAGTGATAGTCAAACTCAACTTCGAAAGAAAGGAATTTCACAAAAAATAGCTGGATACAACTTTATTAAAGAATAATGCTAACCTCTTACAAAATCTTCAAAAATAAATGAACAGTCAAAAATAAACTATAAATGTATCAAAAGAAACTATAGTCACATATTCTTGTAATCATAAATTAAATTAGGACTTCATTAGCAAAACACAATACATGGAAACCACAGAGAAAATAGCAACCATTCCGAACACACAAACATTCTTTAGACCCCAGTATTTTAAGTGACGTGGTTAGTGTAAATTACATGGAAGGAAAGCCTGAGAGAAGTTTTGTTACATATGCTTTGCCTTGAACTTCAGTGCAATAATTTATTTCATAAGCAGTTTCCAACAAGAGGAATGAAGAAGAAGGAGAAAGAGATGAGGAAAGTGAGTGTAAAGGCGTTGATTATTTTGAGGCTGGTGTGACAGACAAAGCATCAGTTTCTCAAAATGATTCCCTGAGTTGCTCATGGAAAGATCACCTTCAGAACACGAACTTTCCCCATGTTAATGAAGAATACATGTGTCTATTTCCCTGCATGTAAATGGATTTCACTTGCATGATAATTAAGTGAGTTCTCGTGAATTTTGAAAAAATGAGAGTAGAAAGGTCACACTTAAGTTTGTACTGTGTCAGTGTGAGTCCTACTTGCACAGCCCCTCACTATGCTTGGGCTGAAGTCAGACATGGGCTGGTGGGGGTGACTGTATACACTGAAATGTCAACCACAGTCCACCGTTTGCACCACTCGTATTCATAGGGCTGCACATTTAAACTGCTCTGTCATAAACTTTTCAAATTGGTAGCCAGACTAGTCTTTAAAAATGTCTTGATGAAGAAGACTTAGTGGAATAAGCTAGAGTGCCTTTTACTAGCACTAAGTGCAAAGACATAACTTTATCACCAATTCTAGAATTATTAGGCTCATAATGTTAGGTTTCTGTTAGTTCACAAAAGGGGAATTATCAATTGTCATTGATGGACGTAATATCAAGCTTGGGAAGCAGAAACTAATCTATAGAGCCTAGAGCACTGGGGACAAAAAGCACAAATTCTTACAGTGGGTTGTTAAGATCATATTAGGAAATGTCACTCCTTTCCCCTTGGCCCTTGAATCTACACACTCTGACTGTTGAAAGCATGACCACATGCAGTAAAAATTTCATCAAATTAAAAGCTCCCTGTAATACAGCAGTTAAACCACATAAGGTATCATCCCCAGGCAACCAAAGCTATGATTTAAACAGGTTATTTCAAAGTTCTGTCGGATTGGCTGCTTGATGATAGATCCCCTTATCACATCTAAGGATTTGTTCTGATGGATTTCATATCAGTGCATCTGACACTCTCTAACCTCTCAGGTAGTGATATTGTCTGAGGACAGTGCTCTATATTTCAGGTAGAGCTGGAAAATTCATAACTACAGTGGATGTCAATTTTAGTAAAAATAAATCACTTCCACCACCATGCTGAAAAAGTTTATATAGTGATATGACATTGAATGGAAACCTGATCTGCTTAACAATGCACCTTATCAAGAGCCCAGAACTGGGTTCTGCTACTTATAGCTCACATATTTAGTAGAACTAGTAACTACAGCACTTTTGCAGAAGAAAGTCTATGCATAACCCTTACCTGTGCTATCATAGTGTTAAGCTTTGGATCTTGAGGCCCATGTGACAAAGGCTTGATTATCAGTATGGAGTGTTATGGGGTGATGGTAGACCCTTTAGGAGGTGAGGTCCAGAGGAAGGAATTTAGGTTACTAAAGGTGTTCCCTTGAAGGAGATATTGGGAAACTGGATCCTTCTTTTTCCTCTCTGTTTCCTGACTGCCATGAGGTAAGTGGTTTTAGTCCTCCAGTCATTACCTGACATGCTGTTGTACCTTCCAAAAGTACCACAGGAATCAGACCAATTACTCATGGACTGAAACTTCCAAAACTGTAAGCCAAATAAGTATTTCCTCTTTTAAATTGAATATCTCAGGGGTTTTGTCACAACAATAGAAAATTGACTAACACACATGACTATTTAATTTCTGGACCCTTAAGGCAAGTAGTAGGCTGAGTGTACGGTCTAAATGATATCCACTAGATAAATCATCATACACACTGGTTGTTCAAAGCCTCCTCCACAGTGAATGCTTTTTTCTTTTATCGTTTATGTGAGACACAAAAAGTCTGTATCTGTTCCCAAAAGTCCATCCCAATGGATCTTTTAAAGATCTCTTTGCCTATAATATTCTATGAATTCTTCACCTCAGCCCTTGCCTAGGGAATGCATAAACTTTTCTTGTAAAAGGCCACATTTAAATATTTTAGGCTTTCTGATCTGTACAGTCTCTTCTTCAACCATTCAGCTCTGCCTTTGTAGCACAAAAACTGATGCAAAGACTACCTAAATAAATACATTTTGCTATGCTTTAATATATAGTTATAAACACTGGAATTTGAAGTTCATACGATTTTTACACATCAGAAAATACGTTTTGAAAAATTTGTTTAACATGTTGTTCTATAAAACCCACTTCCAATTCACAGATCATACAAAAACTAACAGTGAGCCACACATTTGGCTTGAAGGACATAGCTTGCTTATCTGCACTTGACAAATTGGTCAAGCCATAGAACTGAGTCAGAAGAAACAATAAATAGTCTTATTTCAGGTCACTTTTCCCTCCATATAAAAGGAAACACTAGGCACAATGTTCACAGTCCTGCCTAATGGAATGATTTCCCCTCATAAATATCTTCTAGAGCTAATCTTGCAGTGGGGTGGGGCAGGCTGTGGCACAACAAAATTCCATACTTGTCCCATTTTAATCGAAGCAGCCTCATATTGAGGCAGCCCAGTATGAACTAGGAAAAATTCTCCCCTTACTACATCAGCTAGTTGAAGGGAATGTGCCATAAGTATAATGTGGCAAAAAGACATTTGTCAAATAGTAATATGTTTGTCTTTTTAAACGGGACCCAAATCCCTAACAACATGCAGCTTAAAATAAGTTGCTCATATATCTGGCTCACCTTATGACTGATAGATGTGACACACTTTTCTCTCATTGGACAGCCTCAAGATCATGGTTGCTTGATGTATTGTAGAAAGACACACAGTCACCCCCAAAACCTCCACTGTCTCCCAGTAGAGGCTTTTCAAACAGTATTTTCTTTCTGCTAAAATCACAACTTCCTCTAGAGATCAGGGACATGCACAACAGCTCTCCTGCTGATACTTTATGCATACAGTACCATAGTTGTGCTAGGCTGTATAGTTTGAGGGGTAGGATAGTTTATATGTTATCTTAAAGCTGGCAGATAATTCTCCTTCATCAGATCTCAAAGGTGGAAAACTTCAAGTAATCAAATAATCATTACAGGAAATAATCCCACCTATCATATACACTTCTTCCAAAATACAAATAAGCTCAATTGCACCAAGCCAAGCACGATTCACTTTTCTAAAAATTGAAGGGTGCAAGGTGCAATAATTTGTTCTTTAACTCCCTAAATTTCATCAATGTTGCCAATCTCTCAATTTGTGTAGAACTCATTTCACATCCTCTTCAACATACATATATATATTTTAGAAGAGCACTGAGTGGGCTGGCAACACTTACTCCATCAGATGGGATTACCATGATATAATCAATATTGTGACCATAATTGCTTTGAGGACTGTCAAAATTAACAGAGACCCTGCACATGACATTATAGCAGAGAGTTATAGATAGAACCCTGAGGAAAGAAAGTAAATGTGTATTGTTTCTCTTCTCATAAAACACCTGCTTTTGATTCTGTTTACTGATACAGATTAAAAGAAATACATTTACCACATCAATAGTCATATATCAGGTACCAGAGGTGGTGTTTCCTGATCCAATAAAAATACCATATCTGGTGCAATGGCAGAACTTGCTGATACAATTTGGTTAACATTGCAGATGTTTATAAACATATGCTATGATGTACTTGTTTCTTTATAAACTGTATAGGGGAACTGAACAGGAATATGTTAAAGTGACTTCCCTGCATTGCTTAAGTTTGAAGAAAGTGCTAATCTCTGAAATGCCATCAAGGAACTGTGGAAAAGATGTCTTGGGGACATTTTTGGATTTACCTTCAAAAGTAAGTTTAATTATTATCTGTAACTGGTGGGTCATGATACTACTGTGGGTCTGTTTAGTCTCAGTGTCATTTGAAGCTCTGTATCCCAAATGTACAGAGCCCCTTCCACTATTATATAGTTAACCTGGTTAATTAATACAGCTCTCACTGGAGAATACTTTGTGCATATTTAATGTATATTCTTGTAATGACTGTGTCATCTTCAAGGTGACCTGGTCTATCTTTCAATTCATTCAATGTAAATATGAGAACTGGTTCTATTTTTAAAATAGGATGAGATATTGGAATTTCTCTTCATACCACACAAAAAAACAGATTTCTCCCAGCTAGATATTTATTTTATCTTGTCATTATATCTTTATTAGACATGTCAAGAAATATCTTAGATAACTCCCCATCTCTTTCATCCTATAAACACAATAGTCTTAACTGTCAGAGCCAGAAACGACTTTAGGTTAAGGCAACCTGATTACTACTCTAATCCTGCACTCTATTATGGTAATTGCATTTGATTCACCTCTAATGTGTAGGAATCTGCTCCTGCCTTCTGATTTTCCACTTGACATGGTCATTCCAGTTCCGTAGCAGTCTTCTCAACTGTCAGCACCGGCCTTCAGGGGAGAGCAACCGCCAAGCACATTAGTGTAACTCACTCATGTTCTTCTTCCTTGCTTCATTGAAGGAGGTGTTCTTTGGACTTTCTCAGTAAAGAAGTGAATTTTCTGACCTCTCATAATAAGTCCATTCTAGTCTTTTCTCCTCTCCTTTGCTCCCATCCCCAGTATACTGACAAGACTTTCATCCTAGAGTTTGGAATAGCCAGGGTAATTTTCAGTCAGCCTGAGCACTATAACTCAGATGTAACATGGAATGTGAGATAATCAGACATTGACTGCATGCCTTCTGCATGGGAAGGGCAAAGGTACACTGCTCATCCCTGCAAAGGAGAAGAAATACAGTAGAGACCAAATGTGGGGTTTGGAGTCCTCAGAAACATCAGTGCATCTGTGTCACTACTTTCCTATTTGCTTTCTGGCTTTGACAGGATTGACCCCCTGAGACTGACACACGGGCCCCTTAGCAGTGCTGTCATTTTAGAAAATGAAACTCTATCAAGTCTTCTTTTTGCCTACAGAAGACCCAGGTCTGCTTAGAGGGAAGTGTCGATCATTCTTGCTATCTCTCTATGAATTTCAAAGCTCTTAAAAAACTTGGCAAATACACAATTTTCATAAATATCCCTATTTCATTCAATTGCTAGTGATAATGCTTAAACCAGTTCCCCAACTTCCACTTGTTCCTCATCACTATATCAGAAGAAAGAATTCTGGAAATTGTATCCTCATCACTCCGCTGATCAAAGGCATCATCCCAGCATCGTATGGTATCACCATCTCACTCATCAAACACAGTATGGTAATTGTCTCTACCTGAATAATGATCTAATTCTGGCATCCCATCCTCTGGTCTGATTTCCGGGATCAGATCTATTGTAAATAGTCCTACTTTGGACTCGCTTAAAAGCACAACCAGAGGCTTGAAGACAGGCAGTATATATGGGAGATGAAACATGGAAGCAGAAAAAGCATATAAGAAGGTAAGAAAGGGAATGAGGGAAAATATGACATATGGCAAGATATAACTAAAAGAATGCAGTCTCCATTACTCAGGAATCTTTGAGAACTATGCAAAATGCTTTCTAGGATTGTCTGCTGAAAGGGAATATGAGATATTTATCATTTCACTCTTGCCATTCACTGAGTGGTTATAGTCCTTGAAAAAACTAGCCCTGTTTTAGTTTCTGGACTGGTATCGCTTACTGGTCAGAGAAATTCCATGTTCTTACACAAGGTCCCAAGAGCTGTGTGGCAAGAGCCTGAGGTGAGACACTGTCCACCACAAAGACCCCTGAAACCAGAATTGGACCAAGGGAATGTAATGTGGGGCACCAAAATATTTATTAGAGATATAATTAAAAATGACAAAACTGAGTGACAAACTGGGAATATTTCAACATATATAATCCTGAAAGAACTGTATTCAGAATATGTCTTCAAACCAGTAATGATTAATTGTAGAGAATACTAACTCATGGTTAGTGAAAATAAAAATCAAATGAAAAATGAAATGCACATATACAGAGACATTCAAAATCACTGTAAATCATGGAAAATAAATGAAAGAATAATTTTTCATCATTTTACACCAGTTTTGGGAGGAGAGTATTATCACTGTCAAATATTAATTTGAGAGTATTCTATATGCAAGAATTCTCATACTTATTTTACACAAAATAATTTCAACTCTCTTAGTAACTCTTGGAAGTAAGATTAGTTCTATCATCATTTACTTTAATAATCTAAAATTCAAAACTGGAGAGGTGGTTGAGCAAATTATGATCTATTAATACTATTGCATACAGTGCAGAGACTTAAAATGAAGTCAATCTATATTTGTTAGCATGGAAAGATCTGTAAGACTTATGGCTATCAAATAATTCACATCGAAAAATATTATTATTTTCCCATTTATCTGAAAAGAAGAGGAAAAGAAGAAAATGTGTTTAGATGTACAGGTGGATCCAATCAAAGCACAGAAAGACACTGAAAGCATTTCGTACAGCACCTCTGGGAAAAGCAGTTGCAGTTTAGAAAAGTAGAGGCAAAGGTAACTTTCGTATGCTACCGTGCACATTCTTATATTGTCGGCATCTTTTGAAAATAAATGTGCTCATACATTATATTTATAACCAAAATATTAAAAATATCAGCGGCATCTAGCTTTTGATAATGAGTCTGCTGAGAATGAGCCCAAGGAGGAAAATCATAAAGGTATAAAATTCAAGCCACTGCTTGCCTGCCTGCTCTGCCTTAATTTTCCTTCTCAAAAGAAAACCTCATAAAATGACTTTTTCAGGCAGCTTATTTCTACAAACGTAATCTTGTCTGAGTACTGTTGCTATGCTGGGCATATACATACAGTGTGTACACATGTACCTGTGATTAGGTTCAACCACATAAAATAGCCATTTTTGTGGACTAAAGATAGCTGAAAGTTGAAAGCTTCTAGTTTTAAATCTATAAATATCGTATTAAATACCAGAATTAATTATAGTAACATCACTTTCCAACTCCTCACTTATAGGGAGAAAAAATTCAGGTAATCAATTTTGTTCTCTAAACAGATGCTACCAGGATTTTCAAGTTTTATTTCTATAGTTCATATGCCATGATATTAAGGAAGTTACTGATTTTATCTTTTCAAAATTAACATTTTATTAAATTATATGCAAAAATTAAGCTTCCAGGTTTATTTTTCTCAGCTCCTTGAACTTTTCCAAAGGACTCGTCTTTACCCTTAGATGTCTTATAATCTTTCTATCCAGCTGGGACTTCCAATCCATTGATTCTTTTACTCTCAGTCACTGAATACGCCTTTTTATCCTTACTCCGCTTAAATCCCACAGACATTCACTCTACTTTCATCATTTTCTTGCATTCTGAAAAAATTTTCTTGGTCATTTCTTGCTGATACTTTTTTGGCTAACCCATAATCCAGGTTAAATCCGATTTTCATCCTACTTCATGCCTACACCCAGGCAGCTGAAAGTGGCAGGAGTGAAACACAGAATCGTACTTACTGACTGCACTCTAAATTCATGATCTCAAATCTCGAGTGGCCTCTTAATCCCGCTTGTCATTCCTACCATGTTTTCAAGGTCTGTTCACTCTCTATGATCAAAAGCTAATATTTCACACCGATCTTTCCTCAAACCTTAAACTCCTTCCTTCCCACCCTCACTCTTAGCTAACAATCTGACTTCTCACTGCACTGAATGAATCAATCGGAAACTTGTGAACAGTCAGAAGAAAGCCTCCTACCAGCATCTATACCCATCTAACCTGCCTTTCTGCCTTCTACTCTCAGTGACCCCTCTATTTTCCACAGCCAATTTCTCCAGATAGGTGTGGACCACGACCCTTGCAAAGGCGTAGTCCTAGCGTGTCTCCTCCCTGCCTCCTGCGTCATTCATTTTCCTGCAGGTCCTGAATCATTGCTACCAGCACAAAAATATGTTGTTCTATTTCCCATATGAGAACAGAGCTGCTCCTCCAATTACATGTTTTCCTTTACAGCACAACTCCAAGAAAAAGTAATCCATATTCAACCCTCCAGAGTTTTCTTTCCTCTAGCTTTTTCTTCACCTCACCCCTACCCCTTACCAAACCACTCATTAAAGAGCCCCAAACCTTGCACCCTAAATATATCCTCCACTTGCCTGTCACCATTTTATCTGCCCTTTCATTAGCATTTCAAAAATGCTAAGGCTTTCTTTCTTCATTCAAACTCTTCCCATGACTTACAGCACGGCAGAACCTCTTAACTTATCTCTCACCTCACTTTTTCCTCTTCTCTTTCTATGTTCAGATGATGAACTCATCCAGTGCATGATTTTAAATATTATCTAGCATGAAATGACTCCCAGATTTGTTTCTTTGGCTCAAGCCTCGCCTAAGTTCCAGAGATAAATTTAATTTCCTATGCAGTGCCTCCACTTAGATTCCTAATGATTATTCTATATTTAACAAACCTAAGACTCATTTTTTTACACTTTTCAAATGTTTGCATCTAGAATCCTCTCCACCCTTAGTCTATGATTCAGAGCAGATTCTATGCTTCCAGGTACTCCAGACAAAAACCTTAGAATCATCCAGATTCTTGTACTTCGTTCTCATATGTAGTTCAGGTTATTAATTGCTCACCAATAATTTTCACAAGAGCCAAACAAATTTTTAAGTAAAAAAAAAGTTAGGAGGTACCCTTTGCCTCACATAGGGTCATATTTTTGACATTTAAGGATAGTACATAATCTGTATTGTGATATTACATAGAGAAATAAGCATTCTTTTTTCTGTTGCTTGCTTCAGAGAAAAATAGATGAGAACAACTGCTATAGACGTTAAATTGCCAATATATGAAAGAACTCTTTCAATTCAATGTTTCATACTTCCAAATTAACTAACTTTAAAAAGGAAGTGAACAACAATATACATGAATTTTATGTATAAAGATGTTCTTCACAGTGTTACCTACTTATTTTAGAATTTTTTTAAAGTATAAAGAAGAAAATAGAATGATACAAGTTGTCAGCAGTTTGGTTTGCTTTTGTTGATTAGTAATTTGTTTTACTTAACATACCACTTGAATTTTCCCTACCTTAAAGTGTTATGTAATACACAATGTGCTTTTTGCCTATTAACCAGGGTGGCTCTGAGAGCTCCAGCCAGACAATGAGTTGATCAAAGACAAAAGCTAGGAATGACTTCTCCTGTTTCAGAAAAGTTTCCAGAAGCACCAGGACAAGCTTGAGCTTATTTGCATCTCATTGGCTAGAATGTAGTCATACCCAGGTTTAAGGAGCTTTGGGAAATGCAGCTTATTTTTAGCTAAGTATTGTAATTGCATTCTACTTTCAGATGCATTTCCCACTCAGATGTATATGTACAGTATAATGATGAAACCGATCTTTGCACTAGTAGACGATACTTTCAAAAGTCTACATGTTAATGTATTTAGGATAGAAAAAACTATTTCAAATTGAAGCAGTAAAACAACTTACCTTGTGAAAGCAAAGACCTAGCTTAATTTGAAAAGAAAAAACAGACAAGTACAGTCATCATCACATCTCTTGTGTATTCAAAGACATACCTCCATTAGGAAAAAAATTTAAAAGTACCAATACTTTTATACTGGTTAATAATACTTTTCAAATTTGAGAAAAAAATATTAGTGTTTGGTTTGCTAACTGAAATATTAACTGACAGCCTAAAACTTCAAACTTTGTACAAATGCCTAAGTGTGATCTGTCTTAAGCAGTTTAATATAGTCTTGCCACGAACGTAGGTAATCCATTTTCAGGGTGGGTTGTTTTTTTGGAGAAGGATTTGATATTTAAAGATATTTAACATGAATAGCTAACCTTCACGGTGAGCTAGCTTGAAGAATTATGTAGTTCCCATTAAAATCTACTCATAACTGAAATGAAGAATTATATTCCTGACTCTTACATCACTTCTCTAAAGGTCTGTGATTTTATGTATCTTAGGAGACCAAAAAGTCTGATGATAACAAACACAAAGTCAAAACATCACTGCATTTCTTCAGTGCTGGCCACTTGGGAAGGTTCTCATTACAGAATGACAGCCACAGGCCATTTTCCCTGTTAAACTCAGATGAAAACTAAGCTACTTTGATCCAATCCTTTTGAAAAGATAAGACTGGTGTTATGGTTAAAACCTCAGCTGACAGATTTCAAATAGGACCATGGTTTGAAGCTATGGGGCTTAAGAGAAAGAACAAAGAGCTTCTGAATCTGCTTAGAATGGAGCAACTCGTTTAGTGGAAATGACTCTATGGTTCCTACACTTTTCTTATCAAATGAGGCATCCTTTACTTTTACAGGACAGTCTTAAGTGCTCCAGCCACTTGGTTAGAATATATTTCAGACTAATTACCTGTCAGCTATCATTAGAAATACTAATGGCACCTTTAAAACCACCTATTCTTTAGAGTTTCCTTTGTGGACTCTCTGGCAAAATGACATCCAATTGCTTGTCCACATAATGTACTGCAGCATTCGTTGAGTTGTAGAAATAGAACTAAGCCATAAGAAATTGTAAACACGCTTTTATGCAAACATTAATGCCTTGAGTTGTTAGTGATGACTTGGGATACCCAACTCAAAATGTCTCTCCAGCCCCACCACACTCCCTGGCTGTTTTCAGAGATGCCAACCCTTGAAGAAAATTCTCCATCTTTGTTTCCAGCCAGAGCTTCTGCCCCTAATGCCTTGATGACCTGCAGCTCCAGAGTTTGATTTATCCTGAAGCTCATGAATCTTAAGCTTTGGGGCCTTTCACTTGCAGAGACCTGTACACAATTGTTGTTTACAAATTTATATTATTTTCTTAATGCTCCCTCCTCTTATGTAAGGCTACGCAAAATGGAGTTTTCCTGGGACATTCACATGTATAACATGAAAGCAGAGAAAACTGAAGGTTTTATTCCTTTCATTCAAATCTAGATAAAAGTCAGAAGTATGATTGATAATCTACTCATCCCTTGGTCTCTACACCCAGAGATCTTCCCTACTAACCTAAGCACATCTTGTCACTCCCTATAGCCTTGTGTTGCACCTTTTAATGACACTTGTAACTAGTATTCTATGGTACATTCATTTACTTTCTTTCTCCCCACTGTAAGGTATGCTTCAAAGGGAGAAGGGTAGGCTTTGTGTGTGTGTAGTTTTATTTTTTGGTACCGGGAATCAAACTCAGGACCTCGCTCTTACCAGGCACACGCTTGTGCTGCCGAGCTATGTCCCTGGCCCTGTGTGTTATTTTTAACCAGTAAAGTCCAGCATCAAAAATAGTGATCACCACATAGCCAAAAGCAATCATATATATTACTTACTGTCCAAACGTGAACACTTTTGACAGTAAAAGGAAGCATTATCTGTTAATTTACAAGACTTTCAGCTGAAAATTATGCCAGTTCAATAAAACTCAACTGTCATATAGACTGTATTTATTGCCACTAAACAAGAGAAAGTGAGAGAAGATAATAATATCAGAGCAGCATTCTCCTTTTTCAGGTTACCCAGACATCTGGCTCCTGCCAACTTATTCTTCTAAGGGGTGGATAAAATCTTTTAATTGAGAAACACCAGTAATTCAGTGTTCTCAGTTCAATTTTACTACCCTTCTTATCCTCCCTAGAGGATAATTGACAATCTCTGAAAGTATTTCTGGAAAGCTACTGTGTCACGTACTAGATAAGAGAGGAGGAATGCTGCTAAACAATTTACCATGCAAAAGACAGCACACACACCTCAATAAAGAATTACCCAACTAAAATATCAATGACGTTGGGAAAAGAAACTATGCAGTCAGCAAAAAAGAAACCATCCAAAAGAGAGCATGGAGTGACTTTCAGATATAGGAAAAGTTGAGGAATATGTCAAATAAAGTTAATTTTTTTGAAGAATCTGAAGCATATTGAACACACAGTGTAATCATCACATACTATGCCATCCTGACATGTACAGATGGAAATTTAGCAATTTTACCACATGACAACCATGTATGAGCTTCAGAATGATTTTTCTTTTTTTATTTTAAAGAAAATAAAAAATAAAATTTAAAAACAATGAAAATGATACAGAATTTCAAAACAAGATAGGAAATTAACAATGGTTGTTATATTGCATATTGTTATCTTCAAAGTGATTGTTCAGATTACCAGATATAGGCATGCAAAATTGATCAAACAATTAAGCATTAACTGTTCCTTTATAATAAACCCATAGAAATCAATACTACAATTATCTTAGCTATCTTGTGTGTGTGTGTGTGTGTGTGTGTGTGTGTGTGTATATACATACATTTTTTCTCTTCTTTCTTTGTTTTCTCCTTTCCCCCATCCCAGTTGTTCTTTCATTTTGAGCAGTTTCTTTCCCTTTCACACTATCTATTGTACCTTTTAGATTTTATTTACCCTTGCAGTTTCTTACACTAGGGAGGCAACGTTGTGTTCATACATTCTAATCTGAACCAGAATTTCTTTTGGAATTCACATTCATATTTGATCCTCAAAGAAACATTCAAGCAGTGTGATCTCTAAAATAAAAGAAGAAACTTAGTAACAAAATGATATGATTTGCTTAAGATTCCTTGTCTAGAAAGAGCCAAATAAATGCAGCAACCAAAAGAAGAAGAAAGGCAGAGTATTGAGAAAACTGATAAAACCTAAACTTTTATCTAGCATCTGTTATGTACTACACAGTCATATTATTTGACTGAATTCTCACAGCCATGCTATGAAGTATCATCAACCCTACTTGATAATGAAGGATCAGAAGCTGTGACATGTTTGTCCTGACAAAGGTTTGAACCAAAGTTCTCCTCACACCGCATGGAAGCCTCCTCCAAGAAACTATGCTGTAGTTACTCATTTATTCACTCATTTAATTCCACACATTTATTTTTACTGTACCCACAAATTGGGAGACACAATCTTAGGTCCAGGGAAAACAGCCTTGAACAAAACAAGGTGTCTGCCTAAAGGGAATTTAATTGCACTGAAAAACAAAACAAAACAAAAACCTGCTTAGATAGTCATTTCCCTCTCCCTGGGAACTGCACCGTTACCCAGCCATTCACCCCAAGAGCAGCAGCTGGTGCCTCATGCTAGGGCTGCTGGGAAATTACTGTGCGACTCTTTACATATTATTGTTGCTGTGTTATGTTGTTTTCAAAATGTTACGATGTTAAGTGAGCAAGGTAAATTCTTTGGGGATTTTTCCATAAGAATCAACTTGGATGAGAAAACTAAGTTATCGCAAGTACCACTGTTCTTTCTTTATGCAAAGTAAGCTTTTAAGGAAGCCCTGGGCTCTGAGTCAGGGGAATGAGCCCATCAGTTTAAGTAAGTATGAATAATTATGGCAACCTACAGGGAAAAGCATGGGAAAGATGTAGAAAGAGTCTAAATTTTCAGCAAAAAGAGGAACTACATAATTCTATCTGTTCCTTAGGATTCAACACACCATCTGAAGAATAGTAAACATAGTAGGAAAAGTTCTCCAGCTTTTGCCTTGAATCAAGCAGTAGAAAATAGAATAGATCTTCTAAATTTGGACCATATTATTTGAATTCTAATTCTACTTCAACTTGTGACTGAATTCATTCATCTGTCTACTATTAAAACTAAAGAAATATATCTTGTATCAAGTGATGCTAAGAGCTATGAGTTTGAAGTGGGTGAGAGAAAGTGATGGAAGATTCTATTTTTGAGGAAATGTAAACGGAAAGATGAAGTAAAGTAAAATAATCCCAAGAAGTAACATTCCAACCTGGATTAAAAATGAAAGTGTCCCAGACAAAAACCAGACCAGTAAAAGGCTTCAAGTGGGAGCTATCTTCAAGTGCAGTACTGAAGAATAGCAAAAAGTCCAAGGTAGCAGGAATACAATTCACAAAAAGAGAAGGTGCAGTGGGATAAGCAGAAAAGAAGGTTAGGAAAGGTCATGCAGGGTCCTAAAGGCCAAGCTAAGTGTGGAGAGAGGCAAAGCCAACAGAAATCTTTGAGAATAAAACAACTTGATCAACGTTTGTAAAGATTACTTTGGCTGCTGTGTTTTATAAGACAAAGGTGGTATCAGAAGGAAGGGTGAGATCACTTTGGTGGGGTGATGCTGAGTGCTGGGTGTATTTCAAAGTCGGAACATTTAGGATTTGTATAAATGGGAGATAGGATGTAAGAGCAAGAGAAGAGGAGTAAAGAATAGCTTTGGGATGTTGGATTTAGCAGCTGGCAGAATCAATTTCGTTTACTATGGCAGGAAAGATTTCTGGAGGAGCACATTTTGTAAGGAAATTCGAAAGTTCAGTTTTTGACATGTTAGGTTTGAGATGTCTAATTAGCATCTAGGTACAGATGTCAAGGTAAAAATTGAATTGGAAAGTTTGGGGTTCAGGAATGAGATCAAGGCTAGATGTATGAAAATGAAACACCTTGTGGAACAGAGGTTGGATAAGAACAAAGAGATAAAGCATTGCAGAGAGTGAGCCCTAGGTCTCCCCAGTATTGAATGCCGGGAAGTTGGTGTTACTCAGGCAAAAGAGTGAAAAGCTACATGTTGTGAGGACAAGTAAGAAAGACATCAAAGAAAGTGTTTCCAGAAAAGAGAAATAAAGGATGATGTTAATGCTCATGAATAAGATATACAGACTACTGAATTTGCAGACAAGAGACTACTAGAGAGGTTGATAATAACAGTTTCTGTTGAGGGGTGAGTGCATCAATAGAATAAGTAAAAGTGGAGAAAGCTACTGCAAGAAGATTTTCTGCCAAGAGTAGCAGTGGAGATGAGAGTGGGGTTGAAGGAGTCAAACAAACCTTTTCTGTATTTTTTTCTAACTTTTGATTTCTGATAGCATGAGTCCACAGCATGCAAGGGTTGCACTCATTGTGGGGAGTTGCTCCATGTATATAACACATCAGAATTCTTTTTTTCATTTCCTTCCCTTCTTCCTCCCCAACTCCTTAATCTCTTAGTCCCCTTCTCTTTTGCAAAAGGAAAGACTACTTCTAAACTTAAATCCAAAACTTCCCCAACAGATTTCACTTCTTCTCACACTAGAATGGGTGTGTGCTCACTTGGGCATCAGCTGCTCACAATTCTCCACCTCTGCCTCTCTTTCAATATCCAGGAATTCATTCACTTTATTCACTCATGGATTCATTCACTCAAATTCTTACCAGATTTTACACAATGACAAGAATAGTACTAAACACTGAGGCAAAGAGTTTAAAAGCCACAGGCAAATATTCTTGACCTCATCAAGCCCCTAGTCTTATATGGAAGTTTGACTCAATAAGACAAGAGCCAGTTAGTTATGAAAAGAGACACAGGCGGTCACATGGGATTGTCCTTTACCAGAAAATGAGCATGCACCTCCTAGAGGAGAGAGGCACTTTGAAAAGGTGCGAGGCATGAGTCTGAAAGAATCAGGAAAAAAGAGAGTGCAAGGAGATCTTTCCCAGCAGCTAGGGAAGAGCAAGGGCAAGGGATCTGAAGTGACAGAACTACAGCATTGGAGGAGTCAAAGGAAACTGGTCAATATTTATTAAATGATAGGAGCGCCAGAAAAGAGGTGTCAGGGACAGAGTCCTGAAAGGCTTTATTAACTTCAAGCATTAAGAAGTTTAAGCAGGGCTGGGGATTTAGCTCAGCAGAAAAGCGCCTGCCTGGCAAGCGCAAGGTCGTGAGTTTGATTCCCGGTACTGGAAAAAAAAAAAAAAAAAACTAAAGAAGTTTAAGCAGAGAAAGTTCCAAACAGATCTCAGTTTCTAGATAGGTCTTTTTGCAAACTCTTTCCCATTTCAATGCCTTTGCATATATTTCTCCTTCTCCCTGAAACATTCCTTTCCCACTTTGTGTGTAGTTGATTCATTACCATCCTTGAAGTCTCAATGTCCCTTCCCTAAGCACATTGTCTAATGTTAGGTCCTCAATGCTCTCTCCCATGTACCTTCCAAAAATCTAGCACTACCTATTATACATGACTCCTTTTTCTTTTTTTTTTTTTTTTTTTTTTTTTTTTTTTTTTTTTGGCTGTCTCTTTTTCCAATTTAAGTTTAAACTCCACAGAGTCAGACATCTTCCTGTTTTGTTCAATACCATATCCCAAGTGTTTGTCATTTAACAGACCCTTAAAAATAAGTTTGCACATAAGTGAATTTATTGAGTGTATTCACAAAAGAAGGGGAAAAAATAAAAGATATTGCCAAACTTTCTGAGTGAAAAAAATAATGTATTGATGATAAAGCAAGTTTTAAGAGAAAAATGATGTCTTAAGACTCACTATATCAGATCTGAAGATGCTAGAAGGAAAACCTGAGCCTGAAGCAAAGACTGCAGAGCCCTGAGCATATAAATCAGAACAGGTAACCACAGACTAAGCAGGTATTAAGAAAGAGAATGAGAATATCGAAAGACCTAACCCAAACAATATCTGAGAGGAAAAATTAAAGTCTGAGCAGCAGTTATAATAATTATAAAGATAAGTAGGAAAACCTAGCACAGAATAACAGCACTTCAAGTGGTAGGAAATGGCCAACATGGCAGACTATATGAAAATATCACACAAAATAAAGGCTAATAGAGTCTTAGATTTGGGGAAGGTTTTTGGTAACATTAGCAGGAGCAGCTGGTAAGGACTGCAAGAGACTGCTGCCCATTTAGGAAGGAGGGACTGAAAGGGGCCAGCAGTTCCTTGAAAGTGGCAACCAGAAATATTTTGTGGGGATGATGAAAGCTCACTGGTTGGTGGATTGGGTTGGGTAGTTCTTCCTTTATGATTGGACATAAAAGAACATATGCAAATTTTGATCAAACAGAGCCTGAGAAAGAAGCAAGTGGTGAGATGGTAAGCTTTCTCTGAATACTCCATGCCACAGCCATTTCACAGGCTGAGGGGCGTGGGAGCAAAGGACAGGCAGACACATTAGACTTGCATTGGAAAAGAGGAACCCATGCCACCGTGAAAAGAGTAGAAGGAAAAATAGATTAATGTTCAAGTAGTTCTGCAGATTTATGGTTTATGGTGGAATTGGAGAAATTTCCTAATTGATGTCTTCTAACTTCTCTGTGAAGTAAGTTGGTAATTTTCCAACTTCTTTACTTCCTACCTCAACTCTTTCAAAACTCCCCCAAATCCTAAATCCCTCCATACTTGACCCTGCTCCGCAGTCCTCCTTCCGCTTCAACATTACCTGCAATAGATGCTTATTTCACTCTTACATCTCAACTCCCTCCCTTGGTGTTACATTTGTCTTCTGTGTCTCTAAAAATATATTGCCCTTATATTGTATTATTAATTATACCAGTCTTGAGGGAATGCACTTCTTAATTTTACCTACCCTGTGCTCAAATAAGTAGCAAAGACACAATAGTCGCTCAACAGAAGTTTCTTAACTATATTAACAAACATTGAGGAAATAGTATAGCAAATATATTTAGATAAACTCTATAATGATGTATAATATGTAAATAAGCCTACATTCTTATAGTTCTTTAAATCTTGCTATGAATTATATTTAAATTTGTCTTTAGCATGTAGGATCTGCTTATGAAAGTTACATAGCTATGTTTACTGGATTGGGAAGATATTTTTAATATACAGTTGTACTATAAATTATCTAGGTCAAACCACCCTGCTAAGGAGATTTAAGATCATCTCTATTACCCTATGATAACACCGACCTCTAGTGGTAATTATTTTGAATTTTGGTTAACTATGTCATTCTCTCAAAGGACAAAGCTAGTTTTAAAATTGTAATGTTCAGTATAATACTAGATCACATACCACAAGTATTGTTAGTAAAATTCAGAAAAATATTACCTCGTTGGAGTATCTTTAAAGTAAATCATCTTCTAGGAGGCTGGGAATTTAGATCAGCGGCACAGCGCCTGCTTGGCAAGTGCAAGGTCATGAGTTTGATTCCCAGTACTGGACAAAAAAAAAAAATTCATTTGTGTGAAATTATAAAGTAAATCATCCTCTCTAAAGAAAAGTAAAGTTTAGATCTTGAATGTGAACTGTCCAAGGCTTTTGACTGAAGATCTAATTTGGTGGAGTGCAGTGTTTTCTGTAGAACTCTCGCTCCACAAGGCCTATGTAATTATGTACTAAACAGATTCTGTGGCTAAATATTCTACTGTTCAATTCTTCACCTCCTTTATTAGCTCTATGGCACTTTGCACCATCAGACTTACTATCTATTTATTAACTCATTATCTGTGTCCTCCACTAGAATGTAAGGTGCAGTACACAAAGGATTTTTTTTTCTCCTTTGCAATATTTCTCAAATCTATTTGGAAACTCTGTGAAATATTTGCAATTGAACGCAATGAATTTAAAAAATAATGGGTTAAACAATGTTTAACAAAATTATCTAACAATTCCCATGCCCTTGGTGGTCTGAGCAACTGATTTGAAGGTAACAATATGCAATGAAATTACAGTGGTGAACTCCTACCATCTTGTCTAGTGAAACTCTGTATTATCTTTACTATTTTATTGAAGAATTATTTTCTTATTCCCTATAGTGGTTTGAGCAACCTTTCATTCTTACATCTGGTAATCTGAGCAATGTAGTTGAGGATAGCGATATGTAATGTAACAATCACTGTTGATTCGTATTATTTTTGTCTGAGACTGTATCACTTTGAATGTTCTTGCTTTGATTTGTTTATGTTTGTGAAACTGGTATGCTGCTACTGTTCTAATTCTTTGTTTGTTTGTTTCTCATTTACTACTCTCTTTAAAATTAAAGAAAACATCCTGGGACTGGGGATTCAGCTCAGCAGCACAGTGCCTGCCTGGCAAGCGAGAGGTCGCAAGTTCGATTCCCAGTACTGGAAAAAAAAAACAAAGTAACTAAAAAAAAAAAAAAATCCTAATATGAATTCCAAAGGAAGGTATAGAGCATTTCCCAAATATCCATATTCCTGTCCACCTTCCTCATACTGCAAGGTTAATGTTCTACTGAATATATCTTGGCAACGGCTGGCCTGACTCATTGGCTTAAGATTCAATTCATTCACAATGAATAAGGGAGCTCTGGGCATAATCTGTGATATCTGTATTTAAAATCAGTGTGTAATTCACGTGTATGTATGTAATGTTCTGAAAACATTAAATTGAAGATAAAATGCAGAGGACAAATTGTACCTTTGATATGGAGTCAAATAATGCAAAGAGGAAACAAAACCTATTGCAGGGAATGGCTGCACCTGACTGTTTAAATGAGATGTATCTGGATTTAGTATCCTTCTAACCTCAAGGATTATCAAAATGGAAGTTTGGATCACACAGGAAAATTTAAAAAGGTTTTATCATGTGGAGAAATAAGAAAGGCAAATTATTTCAGCTGCTACTTCCTTAAAGCAGCAAAAATCTTGTGTAATGATCTTTAGGAATGATGCTTGAAAAATACATAATGAAAGATCATAACCTCTTCACATCTTAGCCTCATTTACCTTCACAAAGTTTTTCCTGTTTTATTCTGTTCTGATTTTAGTAGCTTCCTGGGGAATGGAGAGGATCCTTTCTGGAAAATGATTGTGTGGTACTGTCATCACAGCATGCTTACCATCTTTCACAGGGAGAATAGATTGTTCACATAGCCATGCACATTGTTGAATCCTTAGAAACATGGAGAAATTCAGCATAAAACTAAGATGATACTAAGCATTCAAGTCAGGACTAGAGTCTGCACAGCAAAGTTAAATTGCCTGTCATCTTTTCATCTACTGAGCTGCTCATAGACTTCACATTATTATCAAAATCACTGTGTTTAATAGTCAATTTAAAATAGGAACAATTTTTTAAAAACAGAACTGTAAAAAGTAAAAGGCCATAGAAATTTGAAATATATCTGTTTCATTGGCAAAAATTAATCATCAGCAACCCAGTCTTGGCCTCAAAAATTTTCCTAAGAATCCTAGAAAAAATTGACCAAAGCAATTCTACTCTTCCCTGGGACTCCATTTTTCTATAATTAGGTGTGTGGCAGTATGTCCTCATGGCAAAGATAAGCTCTCCAGATTAGATTTCAGAACACCTGTGTTGAAGTCCCAGGTCAGCCACTAATTAGCTATCTGGCCTGCCTGATTCTTGCAGCGTCTTTGACCTGTATCATCATCTATAAAATAGGGATTGTAATTCTGGCTCTATCTTCCTCACAGGATCATGTAATAAGAGATATGAAAGCATCTTTTGAAACTGCAGATACCAGCTACTATCCAAAGTGCACTGGTAATAAGAAGAGAGACAAAAAAGCCTGTTATTAAAGAGAACTTGGATTTGCTATATGGCATTGGGGAGATCGTCCTAAATATTGCCATTTGCCACTTTAACCAGTCTATGAGCAATCTGGAGGGCAATTAGAATAGAAAGGTCATCCCATGTCTAAATAACTCCTCAGTATTTTAAATAGGCAACAAATGCTACTTAATTCTCTTTGGGTCTCCAAATTGTTGACAACTGCTGTATACAATATCATGTTGATTTAATGACTATCATATATAACTATATTAAATAATCTTGTTTATAGCCATTTCTTGTTTTTTGGTTTAAGAGACAAAAATAATTGCTATATAATTTAATCTGGCCTTGAACTCACTATGTAGCCTAGGCTGCTTTCAAACTCATGGCAATCTTCCTGCTTCCTTCCAGCTTCACAAGAGTTGGGATTACAGGTGCACACTACTGTCCCCAAATTATAACCATTATTGATTGACAGAAAAAACTAGATTACCTTGAAATAAAAGTTTTGGGAATCAAAAGCATTGCAACCTGACCATATATTGAAAACAGAGCTATGATGCTAATTGTATGTGTTAATTTGACTGTGCTGAGGGATTTCCAGATTCCTAGTAATATATTATTTCTTGGTGTGTCTGTGAGGATGTCTCTTAAAGACATTATCATTTGAATTTGTAGGCACAAGAAAGAACACTCCTCTTACCTAGGTGGGTGGGCGTTATACAATCCACTGAGGGCCCAAATAAAACAGGTAGAGGAAGGATGAATTCATTTACTCCTGCTGAACTTGGAAATACAGCTTCTGTCCTCAGACATCAGCACCAGTTCTCCTGGTTCTCAGGTCCTCAGACTCAAGTTGGGACTCACACCATGGGCTCCTCTAGGCTTTAGGCTTGAGCTACAACTCCATCATGTTTTTCCTGGGTCTCCAGTTGTAAAAGGTTTTAGTTGTCAGGATCATGTGAACCAATATTTCATAATAAATGTCTTCTTGTGAACTTTTGTACCTGTATCTAGACCTACAGAGATGGATCCTATGGATTTTATTACTGAATTCTGAAGAACCCTAATACAAGATCAAAATATTCTTTTTTTCTGGCCCACTCTTGTTTTATTTACTGTGCTAATTTCCTAGAAATACTTACTACCCTTTTAAAAACCAGTTCTCTCCCTTTAATCTTTAGGGAAAGGGATATTACACTTTCCCTACTTCCATGTACACGTAGCTTTTTCTCCTGACTCTGCCCTGCAAGTTGGTTCAGTGATGTTCTTCACCCTCGGCATTCTGCAACTTGTGTGGCTACATGCAATTTCTGTATCTTCCTAAATCTCTCCCTTTTTCACTTTCACATCTGGGGCTCTGTAATGAAGACATGTTTTCTCCAGAACTCTTAACTTCACAAACAATCTGCTTTCCTGTTGCCCCTGAAAATGTATGATGCACCTGCCATACTTTGTCTCTTCTTTACAGAAGTAAACAGCTATGCTGGAAGAAAAAGATTTGCTTGGCATATCCTCAAGTTTTTAAAAAAGAACAGATTTCTACATGAGTGGACTGGGTGTGCGAGTGAGGGTGGTAGCGGACACTGAGACATGGAGGTCTAGATGTAAATGTAGTCAGGAGGTAGCTCCTGATGACTGTGTTTGTGGTTAGGGCTAGATTTCATGGAAGAGTGGTAGTTGTAGGCAGTCATTGTAGTCCTGAAGTCACCATTGTTAATTTCCGTCCACTTTACAATACCATTCAAATTAAAATCCATAATGATAATTTATTTAGATATTTGATGTTTTCTTACACTTCATAAAGTATGAAAGCATCTCTTAAAATTATTTGCTAGATTTGTTAACAATATAAGATAAAAAATTACAATTAAAGAAAGAAAAATAGTGCTTTCTCTGTAAAAGGAGTTCAAAAACTTAAAACCAAGTCACCTAATGTCCCGTACAAGTCTCTTCGATGTAAGTATTAATTCTGGAGATCCCTGTAGATACAGAACTAGCAGTGTCAGTGACCCTCAAGCTTTGACCAAGAACTGAGATAGCCTTTGCCTTTGTGTGGTTTGGGAAAGGTGTCTGGGGTGTCATGCATGGTGGGAGGATGTAACTCTCCCTGCACCTGAAGGCGAGGAACAATTAGAAAAGCCGTCAGGATGCGCCTCTTGGCCATGGTCATGCAGGCTTTGTGAATTCCCATCATAAGAGGAGCAGATCAATCTCTGGGGCCCCCAGGTACCTTTCATATAAAAGAATGGAGATTTTTTTTTTCCTGAAATATAACCGTTGATGTATTAAAAGCTCAGTGAGTTTAGTCACTTTTTATCTTTCCCTTTAAATCTGAATGATTGTACTGAGCTTTTAAGGTCTGTGCCAGCTAACTAGGGCAGTTTAGTAATCTATTTTTAATATGTACCAACTTCTGTTCTTTTCAGTTCTGCCTTAAGACATACTTTTATCTTTACTGGTATGCAGAGATCATCAAAAAATATAAGTTCTCCATTACATGACAACTCATAATGAGTCTTAATGAAGCTGGGGAACAGCTGTTTAAAAACTCCCGTTGAATAGCTTCCTAAGCAGCATTCAGCTATGATCGCCTTTTTGTGGCAGCATTGCCTGAATCTCAGAACTCACCATACATATAATGAGAAAGGGTGAGAATGAAATCTTTCTCTACTTTCATTAGATATTTCCCTTTAATCAGAATGGTAATACACTATTATGAATTAGTGCATTATGAACCATCAGCTCAATGCCTTTCACCTTTTTAATTATATTCTTTCATGGAGCAGAAAAGAAAGTGAATGTTACTATGCAAATTTTTTTAAGAATTCATGTCCTTAGTGAAAATGAGAAGGGGAGAGAGAACTCAACTTACTTTTTAATTATATTGGAAACACATTGCAACTGCAAATGTTGAAAATTAAGCTAAGCCCAGATGATTTCAAATAAGATCCACAATCTGAAATTTAAAGGATTTTAACTTTACTGTGTAGGTTAATATGTGTGAAGAACAACTAAAACAAACTTCCAGTGTGAACCTAATCTCATTCTTTTTTCATTTACACTTTCAAATGGACTCCCCTAGCTCTCTTAATTTTCTTTCTCTATGTCAGTTCCTTAGAAGAGAAGTTAACAACCATGAGTTTTGCTAGCTTCGCTATCTTACTTATTCCCACGGTCCTTATTACTTCAAAACCCCATGGTCTCTATAGGGACTTTTTTTGGCCTATTACATTTTACACTGGTTATATCTCTAGCTGAGGCCATTTCTTTTTGCCTTTATTCAGGTAGAATGTAAATGATCTGCTTAATGCTGAGCACAAGAATAAACTCGCACCTAGCATCATGCCTTATACAGAGTAGGTTAACCTACTGAATAAGTCTCTTTATACTTAATCGTTAGAATATTCAAGCCCTTTGAATATTTCATAAATTATCCTTATAGTTGTTTAAATCAGTTGTTTAAATCATGATATGCCATTTAATTAGTCAACCACAGAAGGCCCTGGTGGGTTTTCTGTGGTGTGCAATCACAGCAGCTCTGTGGGAGTGCTAGATCTTTATAAAGCCATCGGAAAAGAATTTATTGTTTATTCACAGTAATGACAAATTGCGTTTCTATCATCTTTATCATTTCACTTACTATGTCTACACATGAAGTTTCTTGGCAACACATTCCAAGACAAAGACATAGTTATATTTATAAAAAAAATAGATATTTTATTTTGAAATATAAGACTGATGTGTGTATTCTTCTCTCCTCTTTTGAGCAAACATACAAATGGAAGGAAGTGAACAAGAAATAGAAATTCAATATCTACCTTCAAAGGAATAAAATGATATCTGTAAGTCAAATCAAGATATCTGAACAAAATCTTTAAAATGTAGCAGCATTTCTAAATTTTTTTTTATTTTAAAGAGTAAAAGAAGGATAACATAGTAATTGGGGGGCTTACTGAATTACAGACAAAGTGGTAGGAAATTATCAATGGTTGTTGTTTTACATATTGTTAT
>NW_004955428.1:12172967-12226717 GCF_000276665.1 Chinchilla lanigera
TCAGCACAGGCAGCAGGAATCTTAGTGCAGACCTCTCCAGAGCTCCACACACTCCTCCACCACAGCCTGTACTGTCAGGGGAAGAGTAGCTTCCAGGCGGTCTCCCCAGGTATTGCACAAGGTCCTCCTGGTTTCTAGCTTCCAAAAGGCTCTCATGACCATGGTCAGCTAGACCCCTGAGTCTTCAGGTGTAGTCTGTGTTCTCGTGTTCTCGGGGTCCTTGCTCAGCAGCTGCTCCTCCACTGACTCTGGACCTTTCTGGTTCTCAACAGCAGGGACAAGAGCAACCCATTGTGTGGCGTGTATTCCCAGGGGTTTCTCCATGTCGGGATGATTCACGCACATCCCCAGGTGGGCCTCCATGGTTGGCGCATTGCTTCTCTGGGCCATGATAGTTCTCGACTGCATGGTGGTGGCTGGCATAATGGCCAGTGCATCCCAGCGCACACCACCGCGCTGCTTCCCCAACAACGGCTTCCTGCCTCCCAGGCACCAGCGCGGCTGGGGTCAGGCCCAAAGGCTGGAGGTCCCCGCCTCGCAGCTTCCCGGGCACAAGCACCCAGGCTCTCCAGCAGTATTTTTTTAAATGTGTAATAAGGATACACAAGACCATACCCATAGCTCCAGGTCTTTAAGAAAAACATCAGAGAACTATTTCCAAAGGAAGTGGCAAACTTGTAAGCAAAATCAATAACCCTTTATTTGCAGAAATGTTATATGTGCTGGTAGCCTTGTATTTCCTTGACCTAGTTTGTATTGTCTCTGGACATAGGGAATAGAGCACTAAATGATAAGTGCCCCCTACTCCCTCTCCCACTAATGCCCCCTCCACAAACTTGTACTTGAAGGAAGCAGATTTTTTTCTGAGGCAAACTAAAAAAGAAAGATTGATGAAAAGTTCTTTACCTTGCTACCCAGTATCTTCCATGATAAAAAAAAAAAGCGCCTCACAAATTCATTAGCACATTATTTCATTTCAAAGAAATTGCTGTTGTCATGAAACATATTGGCAAATATTTTTTCCATAGAGACCTGGATAGAGAGAATATTTTAGGCCATAGTCTGTGTACCAGTTTTCATCATGATCATCATCCTATCCTCTTTGCATTCATCCTCCTCCTCTTCCTCCTTCTCCTCATTTTGAAATGTGAAATGCATAGGCCATACAAAAGAAGAGGTCATGGCTATATTAGAACTACTGGTTAAAGTTTGCTGTCCCAGGACTAGACATTGATCTGATACATCCTGCAAGACATGTATGAAATTATTGAGAAATGACTGTTTTCATAGATGAGCAAAAAAAGACCTATAATAGATATTTGTATAAAACTGCACTACCAAAATTTTTAAAAGGAGGAAAGCAGAAAAATTGTCTTCAAAGAAATACTTTTTCATTATTATTCTCTTTATTTAGATAAAAGAGTATTTCTTCATGAGAATAAAAAAGTATTTGTATTCTGATAAAAACATTAGAAGTGTTTTGCAGAAATTCAGTAATGCAACTGTGTCTACAAAACAAGTTAATAACAGAGACCCAAAATGTATAATATAGACTTTACCAGAAAGAGAACTTCTCTATTTTTCTCATGACTCTATTACCAGCCTATAGATAGAGAAGTATCAAGCATGTAGCAAATGTTTCACAAATATTATAATTGGGTATTACATAAGTCAACTAGAGAGGGAAAAATCTATAAACTGGCATGATTTAGAAAAGAAATAGGAAAAAACTAAGCTTATCACAGATATAAAGGCCACAGGATCAACAGAAAAAATACTAGATAGCTGTGGGTGTAGTAAAAGATATGAAGGATAAAAATTAATACACTGAGGCAGCCCTGACAGCACAACTAAATACTCGAGGGAATTCCCCAGAAGTGCTTCAGAAAGATGCAACAATGATGGGGTAAGTGTGTTCAAAGTGAAGGTGAGTATTTTGAGGGGGACTGATGGTAATGTGTTTTTTACATAATACATTTTTTTAATTTAAATATTCACCAAATTGTTTGATCACACGTATGAAAATAAAATTCAGAATCTTACCTGAAAGAAAAGACTTACAGTTTCAAATAATGAATGTACGCTGTTCTTCCTAAAACAAACTGACAATTAAATAATAAAAATAATATAAAGACTCCAAAAATTTTTTAAATAGCAAAGACAATGAAAGATATCTGGGGGACCACATAACTTAAATTGAAAATTAAGACTGCGATCAGACTTCCATCTTTATCATAACACCCAGTGCTAAAACTCAGGGGATTAATGAGATCTGGAAAGAGACTGAAAGAGTGTGATCAAGAATTTAACTACCACTCCTACTGTTATTCACATACAAGGGAAACAGGAAACACTAAATATGCCATATTTCCACACCACCTTAAAGAAAGTATTAGAGGAGCTACTTTAGTCAACTGAGGAATGAGTGGAGAAATGACAAAAAGGATTTCTGGTGAGCGTTTCAATGAAAATTTAAACTAGGAAAAAAGTGCAGAAAAGTGTTATTATAACAGAAAAGAATGTAGGTACATCAATCCTGTAGTGGGAAATGTCATGAATAGCAAAAACTGCAAGGAAAAGAGAAAAAGAAATGGAGGGTAGGGTAAATATACTTCCTTCCTCACTTTATAATTTGGAGTACAAAAACTACAAGACATCTTACAAAAATATTTTGTGTCACATTATGTGTGATGCAAAATATTGCCAACAATGTAAGTGGCATTTGACATGAAATTGGATGTGATTTTAAAAGCTTATCTATATAAGCAAACACATATGTCCATTAAAAGAAAGAAGACACTTTGAAAACTGACAAGGAACAACATTCAATGTACGGTACAATGTCAGGTTAAACAAAGCAAGTTAGAGACGGCACACAGGGATTATGACCACAGCTATGTAAGTGGATGGATGATAGTGATAGTTAGACTTATAAGTCATTGATTTTATCTAGCTAGTTAGCTAGATGATAGATTGGTAGATAGATAGATAGATAGATAGATAGATAGATAGATAGATAGATAGATAGAAAATTACACATTAAGTTCACATCAATGACTTGTAAGACTAGAAGCTGCCTTTGTAAAGGATATATAAGCAACTAAGTTATGAAAGTGAGAAAAATGCATATTTTTCATTATAAACCTTTTGTATCTTTTGAATCCATATGTTGTACATGAAATATCTTGTAAGAAAATGAATTAAGTGTTGGTCAAACATTTGGCAAATTGTTGGTTTTTATTTTGGCCTGCCTCATATTAGTTGAATGGTCTAGAAAGAAACAAAGATATTCAAGAATTTTTTTTTCCCTTGGATATATTAAAAGCCAAAGGAGTCCTATTTTGATTAAAATTCTGTGTTGAAATTAAAAGGGGGAAATAAAGCACAAAAAAAAATCCAAAGCGATATAGTTAAACTGTCTTATATAAAGGAAAATAGGTTAACTGGCCATTTCGATGCTTTATTCCATACATAGGGCTTTGTTGGGGAAATGAGCAGACTAACCCCAGAAAAATCAATAATGCTGGACTCTCCTCAGTAATTAGGAGAGACTGTTTCCTACCTTTACTTATTATCTTCCAGAAAATTATGATGGAAACCCTGGCTGGTCACATGGCTTTAACAACAGCTGCTCAAAGACAACTTGATCCAATTTGCTGATGATTTTTTTCTTTTCTTACCAGTACACATTTGCAGTACAAAATGTTGTCATTCCTTGTGTGAGCTGGCACATGCATATGACACATTTTAATTATTTTTCATCCCATTTTTCTCTCTTTCTTGATCCCCTTTCCATTTGGGAAGATCTGTCTCCCTATCTTCTTATTATCTATCTATTTTGTCCTTTATTTATAACTTTGGTCTCTCATATAAGAGAAACTATGCAATACTGGAACTGTGTGTGTCTCACTTGTTTCACCTAACATTACAGTCTGAAGGTGCATCAATTTTTCTACAAATGACTTAGGTTTATTTTTCTTTATAGTACTGTAATACCCCATCTTGTATAAACAAGCAGATTTTTAAATGCATACACATGTAACACTACAGTATAATGTTGGTAAGTCTTTTAGAAAGATACCTAGAAGAGGACTAGCTGAGCCAAATGAAATTTGTAGTTTTATCTTTTTACGACACTCCATACTGATTTCCAAAGCGACTGTACTAGCTTACAGTCCCAGTGACAATGGGCAAGGGTTTGTTTCCCCCCACACCCTCACCAGCATTTGTTACTATTTGATTTCTTGATGATGGCTATTATTTCTGGGGTAAGATGGGATCTTAGTGGTGTTTTAATTTGCATTTCTCTAACGGCCATGTTGAGCATATCTTCATGTATTTATTGGCCATTTTTACTTCTTCTTCTTCTATGAAGTGTCTATTCACTTCAGTTGCCCATTTTTTGAATGGGTCTTTAACTTAGGGAAGTAATATCTTTGAGTTTTATAGCCAGTATATTCTAGATATTACGCCTCTGTCTGAGGAATACCTAGCAAATTCTTTTCCCAATTATGTAGGTTTTCATTTCACTCTGTTGGTTGTTTCTTCTGCTGTGCAGAAGGTATTCATTTAATATAATCCCATTTGTTGCTTTTTGGTATTATTTCTTGTGCAGTTAGGGTTCTGCTCAGAAAGTCCTTGCCTGTGCCTGTCTTTAAGAGTTTTACCAATTTTATCTTTCAGCAGAGTAAGTGTTTCTCTTTTAGCATTTAGATCTTTGATTCCTTTTGATTTTAACTTAGTGCATGGTGAGAGACATTGGTCTAGATTCAATCTGCATGTGAATAGCTAGTTTTCTGAGCACTATTTGATAAAGAGACTATCTTTCCTCTGGCATTAAAGTTTTGACCTCTTTGTCAAAGATCAAGTATCTGAATATGCCTACAGTTGTTTCTATATCCTCTATCCTGCTCCATTGACCCACATGTCTGTTTTGTTTTGCGGGGTCAGGGGGAGGGTTGCCAATACCATGCTGTTTTTATCACTGTAGCTTTGTAATGCAACTTGAAGTTCAGGATTGTGATGGCTCCTGCCTTGCTCTTGTTAGGTTTGCTTCTGCTATTCTGAGACTTTTCTGGTTCCATATGAATTTTAGTATTGTTTTCTCCAGTTCTGTGAAGAATGCTGTGGGCGTTTTGATTGGGGTTGCATTGAATCTGTATATCAGTTTTGGACGTATGGCTAGAAGCTCTTCCCTGGGTCCTACAAGGACCTCCTGTCCTTTCCTGATTGGATTACTGACATCCAATATGTGGGTTTTGCTATAAGGGCTTCAACTATTTAATTTGATGGACTCCATAAAGGTTAGAAGGAAATAAATGAGATTCAGTGGTAAAATCCAAGTGTTCTCTCAGTAACTAAGATGTAACTGTCTATCCAATGAAAATTGTTATAGTCATTTGGGGCTAATTCATGTGTAAAGGGCTATTGGATTCAGAATTTTATGGAAGAATGGGAGTGACTGAGATCTTTTTATGAAATGAAAACTATGTATAGTTTATGATATACTTGATTTTTTGCATAATCATATAAAACTAAATATAGAACAATGAAACGTCGTAAGAATGAAAGGTCTCTTTTCACAGAGACAAAATGACACTAAGTCATTCAGCAGAAGAATGGTCTTTTCTTCGGTTTGTTTTTGATTTTTTGGCTAAGGCTCTTTGTCTTAATTTTTTGACACACATTTACCTGCAATTTATCTATTTTCTTGTGTATGTGTGTGTGTGTGTATGTGTGTGTTAGAAAATTTATGACATTTAAAATCCTTTTTGAAAAAGCGGTTGGTTATATTTCACTATAGAGTGTAGGATTTTATTAATTCTATTTCTAAGGAGACCTTAGTTTCCTTCTTTTTTCTCTCAAAATCAGCTGCTACTTGTAACATGTGAATGGCTTCTCTTCTACTCTGTGTGGATCTTGTATCTTTCCAAATTTAGGTGGAACATTCTGCATTTTTAGTCCACTTCCTCAATGAAACACTTGCTATTCATTCTCCCCTGCATATGAAGAAGAAAAATGTTATATTCTGGGTCCAGAACAACATTGCACAATTGAAATCTAAACTAAAACGTATTCCGAATGTGGATGATTTATACATTTCATTATATTTCCTGAGAGATCAATATAGGCCATAATCTATAAATAAGTACTATAAATACTGCTAATTAACTATTTCAATTATTTACTATTAAAAACTTTTATTGAAATATCTATTTAAGTTTCTTAACTATCTATTCCATCCTATATGTATAGACATAAAGCAAGCTATAAATTTAACATATATGACATGCTATAAAATAATACTTCTGAAAAGTAATATTTTAATAATATATGTATTAGATATATATACACATAAAATATTTAGGAAGCAAACCTAAAAATATTATTTTAATATTTAATTGTCAATAACTGTATAAGATTACAGTTTCACTTAATAGGGGTAAAATGGAAATTGAAGATAGAGATGGAAATCTCTACATTAAGCACAGTTATTAAACTGCTTCAATGCAACCTTCATTTCAGAAAAGGCATCATAAAAATTACTCTTCCCATCTTCCATATTTTAGCTGCAGGGATTGGTGGTAAATTAAAGAAAGAAAAAAGAAGAAAACATGTTCAGGCCTGGTTGCAAATTAAAATATCCTCTCTTATTTAGAAAGAGCAAATTACTTCTGGGATGAAAGTACTGAATAATTCCTAAGTAGCATGTTCGGTCTTTGTGGTAACTTCTTAATATAAATCACACATTTTAATGTGTTGGCTTAAATTTCCACACATTCTTTCATGCATTTTGCCAGTTTTATAAAGTACATGATAAGCACTTAGAAGTATTGGCTTACGTTACTGTAAGTTACTGATATGATCAGCATTTTTAACAACTTCAAGTTTAAAAGTGGAGTGAAGATGTGCTTATGTAATAAAGAAATGATTAATGAACAAAATAAGATATTTTAACCTCAAAACATTTGGATTCTAAGAGATTTGCTTGAATATCTTCCAAAAAAAAGGAAAATAAATACAAAAAATAATCATTTTCAGATTCTTCAAGGAAAATGAATTTTATGTAATTTCCAGCATAAATGTTGATGGCATCATTCACATTCTTACCTTCACAAAATCAAACACAATGTCTTACATGTAGTACAGAGCATATTGGGTAACCTGGGAGCAATCATTAGGGCAAATTTTGAAAATATTCTATTTTTCCTCTTCTAAATCCAGTAACAATGACAACAAATCTACTGACTAACAGCAGCAGGAAAGGAAAAATATGAAGCCATCTTGAAAACAAATCAAAAGGTCTGATGCGAATACATTAGTCATTAGAACACATCAGAGTAAACTACAGCAAAAACAAGGTACAATAGTAAACAGAATAATAGTCATTACAGTCACTTTGATGACTTGAAAACAGCCTAAGCTTCGTGCAAATACGAAGGAAAACTAAAAATTACCCGTGAAGCAATATAAGGACAATTTGTCTTACAAAGGAAGTTTCATTGGTTAAAAAGGAAAAAATCCTCAAGCGAATATTGCTCAGGAAATAAAGAATTAAGTACTCAATCGAATTTTGCAATTTCCTCATAGACATTACAAAACCAATGCAGTACCATCTTTGTGACATGAATTTCATTCTCATACTTTTTATAATGGAGGCATGAGCTATGCAGGACATGCAATAAGTCCTTATAAGTGTTACTGCTTGCAAAATACAATTTTTGAAATTCTCAGGAGCATTTCTGATTGTAGATATTCAAATTGATACTCTATGAGAAAAATAAAAATGAGCAAGCAATTAATCTTTCTACCATAACTAGATTACTGAAGCAGAGGACACATTCAAAAGACATTTTGAAATATTTTTCTGCTTTCAGAATGGACAAAGCCAAAACTAGAAGACCAGAAAACCTTATTTTAAGGTAGGCTAACATTAAATCACTATGCAGTATTGAACCTCACCTCTTTAGTTTTCAACTTGGCTAAAATGAACATGTTAAACCAGATGATCCTCTCCAAATACACTTTTCTTATTATACAACTTTCACTACATAAATTTAAAGATGTGGAAATTACAGTAATCATCCAAGTGATTTGATTAGTCCAGTCTACCTGTCTAAGTGACCTAGGTGACTACAAATCCTTTCTCCTGAACAGAATTTTTATATGACCATTTTAGTCATGTAATTCTTGAAATTATCCTTTAAACTAATACTGGGTACACAGCATCAGACACAGAGCAGTTCAGCTCTTCATAAGATTAAGCTTTGTCCTCTCTGCAATGATTAGGAAAGTTTTTGTTCTGGAAGAAGTGATAT
Source organism: Chinchilla lanigera (assembly GCF_000276665.1). Classification (NCBI taxonomy): domain Eukaryota; kingdom Metazoa; phylum Chordata; class Mammalia; order Rodentia; family Chinchillidae; genus Chinchilla; species Chinchilla lanigera. Next base: position 12,181,286 of record NW_004955428.1, read on the forward strand.
ATGTTATGGTATCAATAGTCCTACTTTTGTATCCTCCCACCCCAGGCACTTACTGTTGCCTTTGAAAACCATATGGCAGTAGATATCTTTCTACAATAATCTTAATGCACCAAACCATACAGGATTCATTCTGAAATAGGCCTTTCATTTGTAAATAATGCCTATGGAACAAGCCAGTGCCTTTCTGTGGTGAGCACATTGCTAACATTTTGTTTAATATAGTGGAAAAGAATCTGGCTCTACCACAATGATAATAAGTAACTTACGGAATAAAGAACCAAACATAATTATTAACTATAAAGTCAGTCATTCAATTAACTTTTTCTTTGACCTGAGATCTAATAGTAGTAGACTCCTGAAGTACGAACAGCTTATCAGGAATTAAGTAATACCTGCAATAGGCTTGTTACTCTGAAGTGCAAGAGAATATCCAACTGGATGGAGACAGTCACTGGAACAACAACGCCAGCACTTATGACAAGAATCTATTGTTATGTGTGGACTAAAGAAGGGACCAGGAAGTGTATCTTGGCAAATGGTTGGAGCAGCACAGTTAGAAGCCAGGAGAAACACAGTGCTACCCACACGCAAAATATTTGATTTTCTAGTGGTCAAACACAGGAGGAAACTAATGAAATTAGCATTAACAATGTATCTTATTTAAAAAGATATGCACAGAATTTCACTTTAAATTAATTATATTGCATTTAATTAACATAGAATTTAATTATCATATAGCATTTAACATATAACATAATATTTTTTAAAGTATGGAGATATTTTACATTTTTGTAGTAAGTCTTTGGAACACAGTGTGTACTTTATGCTTGCAGCATATTTCTGTTTGGATGGGCATTTGTAATTTACCCAGTAGCCACATACGAAAAGTGACCATTGAAATAAGTAACAGAGGTCTGGAAAATAAAGTTAAGTCTGCATGTATCAGTTGTGTTGCTCCACTTTTGAGTACACACAACAAACACAGACTCTTCTCAAGTCCACCACCAGATGTATCATTCCAGAGATGTCTATATGTATGAGATAAATATTAAGGTGATTCCAGAAAACAGCTAAGATGGTTATTACTGTTATTTCTTCATGAAATGTGAAGGGTACATTGTTTCTCAACATTAAGTGGACAGAAATACTGAAAAAGGCCGGGCGTGGTAGCGCAGGCCTGTAATCCCAGCACTCTGGAGGCTGAGGCAGGAGAATCATTGTGAGTTTGAGACCAGCCTGGGCAACAAAGTGAGCTCAAGGCTGGCCTGAACTGCATAGCAAGGCCCTGTCTCAAACAGACAAAAAAAAAAAGAAAGAAAGAAAGAGAGAAAAGATTTCTGCCTATATTCTCCAGCCCTGCCTTACTTTAGATATGTAAAGATGGTTTGAAGACTCAATTATATGACTCCCTGGTAGATGGTGATCTTTTAATGATCAATGCAGATATAGTTTTAAAAAAGAATTTTATGCTCATATCTACTTCTATAGTCTCATTATTCCAAAGTCATTTTTTGCACAAGTGTGTATTAGGCATCTGTTATGTGCTAAATTTTGTTATTAACAATAGGAGTGTTTAAAAGCTCCTCCTGTCTTAGACTATATATTATAGTGGAAAGAATATATATAACATAATTAAAATATGCTATATGACAGAAATTTTATTATTTTCCATTTAGAACACATCTAAAAGCTTATTAGACACAGGCACTTTCTGGCTGTGCCTAAAACATAGGTACTTAACAAAAAAATTAATAACTAAGTAGCAGTACATAAAGGGTACACGGCCATCCTCTGTCATCTGCATGACATCCACTGAAACGTACTTATCCCATTGAATTGCAGCGTTGTCAGTACCTTCAAGTTAGCATGCATGGAGATATCTGCATCTTAGTTGCCTCAGTCAACTAGTGGCCACCGGACCTGCCAATCACCACATACCCCACTCACACATTCACTTCCGTTCTACTGTCTCTCACTCTATTGCAGTCCTAGGAGTACGTGTGTATCCAGGTGCACCTTCATGACTATTTGGGACTCACAGGAACTGGTGGAGCTCCATTAGGTACCCTCAGATAATGCTACCATCTTGCTCCCTTGCCTTGATGCCTCCTGGTTCCTCAATACGAAGTGGACCACAAGTTCACCGTTACTTGTGGATCCAGAGAGCTTGTTCTCTATTCTTCTTCTCAAGAGTTTAGCAGGAAAGTGGAGTATTAGAGCACAGATCTTTACAACCTTCACTGTATCTTTCATGCTTTCACACATACCAAAAGAAGGTTTTTATCTCATCTTCCCTGAGGAAAAAAAAATATTGATATGTGAATGAGCAAATGGAATATTTTAGTCTAATTCCCTAAATGATGCATAAGCTTTCTATACAAACTATTTTTTTCTGCCTAGGGGAACCTTATGCATTAGGAAATGGTATTGTTTTTCTCTCTGTTTTAATCCCTATTTGTAAAGGTTGAATCTGTTAATATACTGAAGATAAGTAGGAAGAAAAGAAGTAAAACAAAAACTATGTTAGATCATATTTGTTTTTTCACAAAGTGGCTGTACTCTCTACTCCAAGTTACAGGGGGTGAAAGAAAAACACTACCAAATTGAACATAGTAACTGCAGAAAATATATAAAATATTTATATACTTTATCTTTGTTCTTAATCTATTTGCCTGCATATATTGCCTTATAGGTGTAGATTATACTATACACATGAGGTTATCACTTTTCCTATTAGCAATATTTAACATGCTACTGTACAATAGGTAAATAAAGATAACAATAATGCACTGTATAATTTAAAAATCTAGATGAAAGGATTTTGAATATTTTCAACCATAAAGAAATGATAACTGCTTGAGGAGGTAGATATGTCTAACCCGATTTAACATTACACAATGTATATCAGAACATAATAACTTCTAATATGTATAATTTCTTATGTATTAAAGGATACATTTAAATGTTAAAAAGTATTTTTAAAAGCAATATAAACAGGATACACATCAGAAAGCCTAAGTTGACATATGCAGTGTTTCGGAAGCTAGGACACAAGACCGCTGTGCAGGAACAGAGCTGAGGGAAAGCCCAATGTGTGGCATCAAAGGCAGAGCAGGGAGAGTAATTGCAGAAAAAGACGCACGCAGTACAGTTGTCATCTGTCCTAAGGGAGCCTGCAGAGGGCCCGCAGAGGATGAGGACACTGGCCACAAAGCTGTCACAGAAAGGCACTGCCTGCCATCCAGTCCTGTTGACAGGTGCAGGAAACGGCCATCGGTGTCAACTCTAGCGACACAATTTTTGTCTTAACAATAATGACGACTCCTCTGCTCCTCTTTGAGATTCCTGAATGCTGCATTTCCCCACATTCACTTACATTAAGCCAGCTTAATAGTAATTTTCAAAATAAGTTGTAATACTTATCTGTGTACCACAATATTGTATTTCTTTATAATCTAAACTGCCGAATTGTAATAGGAGTTTATGTTTCTATTAAGTCTGCTTCTTATAAGACTATGTATGGTTTGAGTTCTACTTCAATGCACCTTTTTGTAAAATTCTATATTATAATGTTTTTTAAGAACACATATATTAGGGGCTGGGGATTTAGCTCAGCCGCAAAGCGCCTGCCTGGCAAGTGCAAGGTCGTGAGTTTCGTTCCCGGTACCGGAGAAAAACCAAAAAAAAAAAAAAAATAAAGAACACATATATTATCTTGTGGGAAAAATGACTACTAAAATTCTGATATATATAATGGTATGTTTTTAGCACTATATCTTTTTGGATCCATCCTGTAGGATTATCAATTTATCCTAAGGTCTAAGACATTACTACATAATAAAGCCACATTGTATAAATAATAATTAACTCGCAAAACAATTTATATTAGGATATGTGGATTATAGGCCTCAACATACCAGTTTTAGGACACTTGGAATTGATTCTTTAAAATATTTGACTTGGGCTGGGGATGTAGTTCAGTGGCACAGTGCCTGCCTGCAAGTACAAGGCCCTTAGTTCAATTCCTAGTACTAAAAAAAGAGTAAATAAAATATCTGACTTTATTTTTATATCATACAGAATTGCTTCCTTAATCTTTTTAATGAGAAAGAGCTGCATTAGTCTTTTTAATTTCTTAAGGGTTGTGGAAAAGATCAAGTCAGCAATGATCATGCCATGCCTGGAGGACTGGGAGAGGACAGAAAATGGGACAGAAAAATGGGGAGTGAAAAGCAATAGCCATGATGTGAATAAACTAATAAGAAATAATCTGCAATAAGAAGAAAAGGGGATGTCATGAATTTCTAGTCAGAGTTCTTATATGCTTGAATTGTCAGCAAGCCAGAAGAAATGGAAATGGCAGTAGCTGATAGCCTTCATGTAAATAAAAGCCAGCATTTGAATAACACATTCATGTTTTAAAACTGTATTAAACACCCATCATCTCCCTTAATTCTTTTTTAAGTTAAACAGTATAAACAAAGCCCTAAGTCACTGATGAGGACACAATCAAATTTACACAGGTGTCACGGGTATCAGTCAGGACTAAACCCCGTGATGATCTGCAAATTCCAGACTCCTTTCTCAGCTGCTCAGTAGGCATCAGTTAACCTAATAGGAGCCTTCTCTACCATAATTAAGTCACTGGTAAAACTCCATGGACATTCATGGCTGGTGTCTAAACACTTTAGTGATAACTGTCAACAAGTCCTTTTTTCAGAATATCAAAAGTAATATAGATACTTTCCCCAGTCTTAGCTGAAAAAGTCTACGTTACTTCCTTCTTAGCAAAAACAAAAATAAAACCAGCCAACAAAAAAGCATGAAGGCCCTTTTAATTAAAATATACATGCTCAGATTTTTTTTAAATTTCTAATAGTACTGTAAGAACTCTACCAGTGTAGGGGAACTTATTCTTAAACTCTTAGCTGTTCTTCTACCTAAAGACAGATGGAAAGGTACAAAATGTGCAGTTAATTCAGCTTTTCATTTTTCATCCAGATATTTGATGTTGGCAAAGTCTACAAACAAAAAAACAGTTGACTCAGCCAACTCAGTAGCAAAAACAAGAAGTCACAACTGGTCATGACTTATGCACATGAAAAATCGTAAATAATAACAATTTTGATCAGAACCCAGTAGTGAAAGAGTCTTAAAAATACAGCCTAATCAGCACACCTAATCAGCAAAGTTCTTATATCATAGATGCACTTGCCTATTTCAAATAATTCTATAGCAATTGTAGAAAAGAGAAGTCTATTTTTGCATGCTAGCATGTATTGGAAAAAAATCCAGGATGATTAAGTCTTCTGGCATGTATTTTAGCTATTACAGCTGTTTGCAATATATATGTGCTGCATCTATATTTGAAATCTCTGCTGTTTCCATTCACCATCTGCCCAAAGATGGGTGAAAATGCCTATGTTTTTTTTTCATTGCTTATGAAACTGCACATAGCAATTTGCCAAACCTGCATGATTTTTTCTAGCATTTTCCAACCATCTAATCAATATCCTTGAAATGTTAGAGTAAAACTGTTATAGTTTCTTAAAGCCACAGATATAACTTGGCTTTTAAAATTAAAGATGTATAGGACAGCAGTCAGGGTAATTTTGACTACCAAATTGCTATTAACTATTTTATAATACCCTAATTATTCAAAAAACTGACTTCGAGCAATCTCACAAGTGGAGAGAAAATCAAGAATCATTAATACAGTATCACATGTCTCAGAATCAGAATATCCTTTGTGCATGGGTATTTAATAGTGGAATCCTTACCTCCTTCTACTTTAGTCAATTCTCTTATAAAATTTTCACACCATTGGCCCACTGATATCCAAACATCAGTAATTTATGAGATTAAGTAGAAGTGCAGTTCACCTAGAGGAAGACAAAACGATAGAAGGAAACAGGCAAATAGACAATCAAAAAATGTTTTACATCACGATAGTATCATCCCTGTGTTAGTTACTTTTCTGGTTGCTGAGACAAAATATCCAACACCGAAAGTTAAAGGGGGAAAGGTTTATTTAGCTCACAGTTTGTAGAGGGTTCAGTTCATAATCAGCAGACTCGCATGGCAGAGGGGCATCACAGAAGAGAAATAGTTCATGGTGGGCAGAAGGTAGCAAAGCAGACAGGGGAACTTAACACCTTTTTTCTGCCCCTTTTATACTCTACCTAGGCTACCAGTGTTAGGACAGTGCCAGACCAATTAGTGCACTGATTTAGGAAGCACACACCCTTAATTCCAGCATCACACACTCTAGATCCATTCACCTCTGGAAAAGCCCCACATATAACTGCATGAAGCTTTCGAGGGACATCTAGACACAAACCATAACAACCTTATCATAATATAATTGAATTTTGCTATAACCCATCATAAGAAAAGAACATTGTTTTCCTGTTCATTTCTAAAATTAGTTGTATTCAGTTGCTCCTATTTATAGCCTAAAAAGCAAATTATTCTAATTTAAAATAATTTTTAGCAAAATTACTGAAAGTTTATACACACGGGGAATTTAGAGATTAAGCTAAAGTTGCCAGTATTACTAAAACGTACTCACTTCTGTGAATAATGACACTAAGAAGATGCTGTAATTTTTAAAAAGTCACCTCTATCATATAATTACATGTAATGTCATATCATTAACATTCCTTTAATAGAACCATTCAGTTGAATTAGAGTTTCAAATTCCAATCTCAAGCATTGTGCTTAAAAAATTCCAGACACATAATCTAAAACTGAATTCACCATCACAGAGGATGGTTCTTATGAATGTTAAACCAAGTCAGACCTTTATGAGACAACTGCATTTTGACCACTCACTTTCTTCTATTTGGGTAGAAATACTTCTGAATGAGTAGTGTGATTTCTCTACAATATCTCAGTTGATTCTGTCTCTTCAGGATTTCCTGTTTTCCATATTAGGTGAATTAATTGAGATCTACTTATGCACTGATCAGTGATCCATTCTCCTATTTATTCCCCAACAATTACTTCTTTATAAAAATATTTTCAGGTTCAGACCATTTATACTCATACATGTTGTCTAAGCCTGCATTTGAAAAGAAATGTCAAAACTTATAATTGAAGATTCAATATAATAAGCTTCATTTTAACTTCGTAAGCAGACAATCTCCTTCTTCATAACTGAGTATTATAACAAGACAGTCATAACTTGCCCCTAGCTTACAGTCAGAGATACAATTTCACTGTCCAGGAGAAGATAACACTACAGGCACAGTCTTCATCTTTACCAATTTTGTTATGGTCTTAGGGCTTATTCCATAATCAGTTTACTGACAAGCCGTGTTTATCAGCTAAAATATATTAAAATTTTTCTTTCCATTCAGAATTCAAGTATTTCTGGCTTAAAGGTCAAGAAATATTTGCCCTTTTAAAATATGAGTCTATTTACAACTCTATTCTTTATGAATCTTGATTCTGGAATTATTCAAGATTTGACCATTAAATAAGAGAAAGTTAAAAATAGCACATAAATTAAGAGAGTTTGTACCAAGCAAGGACAATAAAAAGTTCAGTTACAGCATGTATATTCTAGATAGATCTTGCTAGACAACAAATTTAAAAGATTTGAATCTCTCCTTTACAATAATTCCATGTTAATTATAGCCACCGGTCACTTAGCATATGAAATAAAGATCCTCAGCGTAGTGACCACTTCCCTGAAAATGCTTCATAAATCTTTGCTGAACCAGACTGCAACTAATTATGATATACTCTAAGCAGATAAATGACAACGCAGACTTAATATTTGCTTAAACAGAGGTCAAATAATTTATGGGAAATCAGAGGGAGGTAGCAATTAATGCTGAATGGAGATTTAGCAATGTTCAGCCAAAGAAGTTGCATTCGAACACATTCATAAAACATTTATTTAGACCCTGATAGAAATCTATGGGGGGGAAATGTATAAAATGTTACTATAGCTGGCTCTGTGTGGGGGTTTATCTTACTTTCTGCCTTGAAGTTTCTGATTATCATTATTAATGGCTGTTGAGTCAGTAGCATTACTTGGTATTGTTGGAATCATAATTATCATTTTAGCCAAGACATTGTGAAAGGATTGAGTCTGAGAACCAATATGGGGGTAGAAAGCTCTGCATGTATGGTTTTTACTTCAATAGAGCCTGCTCAGTCTTAATGCTTGATGCCAACGATAAATTTGGAACAAATTTCATCCCATCACTTGCTGCTCAGAAACTGTCAAGACACTGCCATTGCTTGGATAAAAATCCAAACCTTGGGACAGAGTTTAACAGGACATTGATGAAATGGCATAGCCTCCTGCCTTCCTCCTCAGCCTCACTGCTAACCTCCTCACTTCATAAATTCCTGAAATAATGAATCTCTGTGTTTATTTTCTTTTCTTCCTGTGTGTCTAAAGTATTTGTTTGTTCGATTGTTTGTAGTTTCCCAGAGTTAAGATCTCTGGGACCAGACTGCCTTGTTGGAACATGATCCCACCACTTCACAGATGAAAGACATTTAAATATTTATACAAACTTTCTGGATCTCAACCCTGACTCCTGTAAAATTGGATGCGAAATTATTACTGCAAGAATTAAATGAGACAATACTTGGAAAGTATTTAAAATATTACCTACTCACATAAGTATGTATTTTTATATGGGTCAGCTGTCATGATTATTATGTTATACTAGAAAGTAATAAAAATATTTATTGAATAAATGAATCTCCTTGTTAGAGATGTGGGCTAATAGAGAAAATGGCATGCCATTGTGGAGTCTAAATTTAAATGCTACTTTGCATCTGTGTATATGTATGTGTGTATGCGTGTGTGGTTTTACACATGTGCATACATGCAGGAAACCTAAGCATAGCCATCTAAAGCTATTTAGAATAAAGTTAAGTAACATTTCTTAAATTTCAATGTCCCAAACATCTTAAAGAGAAGAAAAAGGCAGTCCTGGTGAACACAGGCTACATTATGATCCATATCCTCTCTTAAGAAAGGGTAGAGATATCTAACACATTTCAGAACTCCTCAAAAAAATGTCTTGAATAAATGTATTTCAGGACAGAGTGCAGTAGGCTAGACCATTTTATTTATTCACATGATGATGTTCACATGGAACAGTTCTGTTGCCTCCTGTCCCACAGTGGGCTTGCATGAATTGTCAAAACTTACCAAAGATGCAGCCAAGACAATGCCTCACATATGATACACGCACCCTCTTTCCTCTCCCTGATTCTATACTCCACTCTTCCTCATTCTAAGCAAGCCTTGCTATCAAACTTTGGTACTGTGAATCAGTACCATTAAGTATCATGATTATGCTGATGATGTCCAGATGGATATCTTCATCCAAAACCAGCACCTCTGTTGGCTATGCCAGAATATTTCAAATTGGCCATGTCTCAGGTGAACTCTGCATCATACTCCCCAGATATGAATACCTTGCCTAGGGAGGATTACCCCTCTACACAAACAATACCAATATCCATTTAGTTATTCATTCCAAATATCTAGGAGTCATTCTTATTTCTTCCACATCCTGAACACCTCATCCCCTTACACAATCACCCAACAACACCTGTAAATTTGAGCTCTAGAATACTTCTGTAACCAGACTTGTTCTCTATTTTCGCTTCCACAATCATGCTGGTTCAAACCAAAACTAGACTTCACTAGAATTATTGCAATAGTCTTCTACTTGATCTTTCTGCTCCACATTTGAATACCACTTACACATGACAGTCAGGGTGACTTTAAGAAATATAAACTAAGCCATGTCTTTGTCATGCTTTGAAAATTTCAAAAGCTTCCTGGATCATTTAGAAAATAAAGTCTGAAAGCCCTGCATTACCCTGGAGGATGGAATATGATCAAATACCTCCTAACTGCAAACTTCAGATTGGTCATTCTCCTTGATCATTGTATTGGTCTTCTCTGGCTTCCTCAAATTAATCATTCTCTCTTTGCTGTAACATTTTCACATCTGCTGCTACTCCTATCTGAAGTAATCTTTTCATTCTTGACATAACTGAATTCTCATCTTTCAGATCTTAGTACTATTGTGCAAATTTTTACATTCCATAGCAAAATGCATTTACAAAGATGGCCACAGCTTATACTCTGACAACATCATCTTCTAAGTAAGATTGACATTCCTTCTGTCAAGAGGCAGGGTCTTTGTTCCCTCCCATTGACTAAGGGCAGTCTTGTAATTTCAGTGTGAACAGTGATGCTTGCAAATTCTGCAGCTCCTGAGGCTGGGTCATGAAAAGCAAAGTAGCTTCTGCCTGCTTCTCTGGGATCACTCACTTTTGGAACTCAGTCATCAAGCTATGAGGAAGTCCAAGTACACCATGAGGAAGCCACCAGGCGACTATGCTAGCCTACGACTATGGCCAAGTTCCCAGCTGACCACCAAATCAACTTGCCCAGCATTTGTTCCAACATGTAGCAGGAATCTCTAGCCTTCACAGCCATTCACAGCCCTGAGGGAGTCTGCTGTCACTTTTGCCAAGCTCTGCCAAAATTCAAGGATTGTGATCAAAATAAATAATTGCAGCCACATTAAATTGCCAAGTCAAGAGATTGCTCTATGCAACAATAGATAACTGAAGCAGTTTGTCAGTGAAGTTTTCCTGGATGATGTCATGAAGAACTTGCTCTTTTACTTTAATCTCCATCACGGAAATCTGCTCACTTCTTTAATATCATGTCTCAATTTGTAACTATATATTTCTCCATTTTTCATTTATTATCTGCCTCACAAATTTCAGGAGAGCAAGTAATATATGTATTTTTCCTACAATACACAAGTGTAGGTGTCCATCAGCTTTTTACAATATGCACTTGTTCTGAAACATCTGATGCACAAATAGGTACAATGCAATGATCTTTATGCACAACTGTGTCCTCTAGTACCTCCTGAAACCTTCAAGTCCAGAACCATTTAAGTGTTTAAATTCATACATTTAAGTGTTTGAATTCATTGTGTCTTGTACAGTAACCACTGAAGACTTTAGGTTTTATAGGCAACATAGTCTCTATCACTACTAATCAGCTGCCACTACACCACAAATCAATCTCTCTCTCCTTTCTCTGTCTCTGTGTCTCTTTCTCTGTCTCTCTCTGTCTCTCTCTGTCTCTCTCTGTCTCTCTCTCTCTCTCTCTTTCTCTCTCTCTCTCTCTCTCTCTCTGCCCCCTTCTTTCTTATAAAGGGCAACCTATTGCATATGTGTTGCTTGTAAAAAATGCAGTAATGGTGATTTTCACTCAACGGACAACTGTCCCTATGTCGCTATGGATGTGCATATAAAATCTAGGTCCATGTCTGTAAGATCACTCTCAAACACATGTAGGCTATACCTACAAAAATAAGCAAGATTATTTTTCAGTTGAATTTCAGCTACCTGAAAAGCAGGTAGCTGTCAGATTTTCCCTGCAGTTCTAGTTTATCAACTGTTAATCCAGATAATTCAATCAAAATGAATATTTTATTTCATATAAGAAAAGCAACTAATAGGATTATATTTCTTTTGACATTACTCAGATATTTATACATTTTATCTAGTAAAATATGTTTGCTGTATTCTGTTTATCAAAAATTGTAAAAGAGGGGCTGGGGATTTAGCTTAGTGGCACAGTGCTTGCCTGGCAAGCGCGATGTTGTGAGTTCGATTCCTGGTACCGGAAAAAAACAAAAAAACAAACAAAAAAAAAAAATTGTGCAAAGAAACATTTTTACACATCCTCATTTCATACTAAACCAAAATGTTTATTTTTGCAACTATTTGCCTTAAAATTCCGTTTATAAAATGTAACATAGGGGGCTGGGGATTTAGCTCAGCGGCAAAAACGCCTGCCTGGCAAGCGCAAGGTCGTGAGTTCAGTTCCCGGTACCGGAAAAAAAAACAAAAAAAAAACAAAATAAAATAAAATAAAATAAAATAAAATGTAACATAGGCCTTGGTTTGGCACAGGACCGCCTTGACATAATGGCCATGAAAATGTGTGCTCTTCATGATACCATTTTAGGTTCAACTGGAATTTTCCTGTTAATAGCTTCTCCATACTAATGAATTAATTGTAACATTAAATTTTTTACTTTCATTTTTCTCCTCAGAATATCCATCATTTCTAAATACTCATAAAACATTCACAATTTTTCTTGGAGGTAATTAAAATAGTAATAATATTTCAAAGGAAGCTTTCCAAAACAGCCTTTGATTTACATTTAATATGACAGCTATTATTTTACTATCTAAAAATAAAATTCAATCATGATTGCAAAGATATAATAATATGTTACATGTATTTGTCTTGGATGAGTTAAGATGCAAGAAATAAAATGCCACATTTGTTTTCCTTTACTAAGTTCTAAGTAACTTTTTAAGCACTGAAGTTAAAGATACATCTAGAAATAAATATTCTGACAATATTAATTATTATTGAGAAATGTTCTTTTACTTTGCGTTTTGAACATTTTGTATTTTTGCTTATATGAAATAATTTTTTAATTAGGATTATTATTCATAGTCTCTCTCTCTCTCTCTCTCTCTCTCTCTCTCACTTCCTATTTCTAAAGGGAACTGATTGTATCTGTGTGATGCTGATGAAAGAAAGGAAAAGTGTGATTTTGACTCATCAGACAATTGTTCCTATATCACTATGTCAGATGTGCATATAAAATCTAAGTCCATGCCTGTAAGATCTCTCTCAAACACACATACACTTGAATATAAAACACAATGGGTAAATCAGTGGCTGTGGGAGAATCAATCATTGAAGTTATTTGACATTTCACAGGGGAAAAAAAAGTTGCAACCTTATTCTTTGACTTAAGTATTTTATAAATTGATACAAGAATAGCATTTGATAGGCACTGAGAAATGGAAACAGTGACCTCAGGAAATGTGAAGAAAATTGTTTTACTTCTGTACATGTTAAAGATGTAGTTTAATCCATAGTGTCTATGTATTGTGTATAGACATCATCCTCATTGGGTTTTTCTGAAGTAGAAATTACCGAGATATTTTCAAACAAATGGCAGCTGCACGTGTTTCACTGCTTTATACGTGTTCACCATTTCTATTTTCTCAACTCAGCAAATATTTGCTTAGTTCTCCCATTACTTTTGCACATGGCAACAAGGACAGAAAGCAGTTGTCAGGGATAATGGCTGTTCAGGAGGTGTGTGTGAATGTGAGTGTGTGAGTGTGTGTGTGTGTGTGTGTGTGTGTGTGTGTGTGTGTGTGATCTTAAGTAGCATAGTGTGCACCAGCACTCACAGGAAGTGAAATAAGGGTCAGCAAAATGGTGGCACCTCCTCGAGATAAAAGTGTTGCTCTGAGGGAAAAAAGCTGAAAATTTACTTACTAACAAGGTCAAGAGGAAATCAAAGATGGAATGAGGTATCGGTGACCATATAATTTATCACCCTAACCAAGACACTTCTGAAAGTGAAAGAAGACTGTTAGCAACTATGTCAAGACAACAGAAATAAAATGAGACTGTCCCACACAAAACAAGCTATAAGGTCACCCTAGGATCATTTCACCCCAAGGAGATGTAAAGTCAAGATCAGGATAAGAATAAGTTACAGGAAGAATGGCTATTTCTCAACTGCCATCAGGTAACAGAGATCTAAGTGGCTGTCTCTGGTGATAAATGTGACAGAAGGTGCCACTCCGTGGTGATGTTGCCAGATAAAACACAGGAATCCAGTGAAATTTGAATTGTATCTGGACAATAAAAAACATCCTAGCTATCAGTATATCTGAAACATATACTTTTGGACTTTTATTTGCTAAACTGAACAATATCTGAAATTTCTTTTATTTGCTGAAATAATATCTTTTATTTGCTAAACCAAACAATATCTGAAACATATATCTTGGACTTTTATTTGCTAAACTGAACTGTTCTTGGCTAATTTCTGTGCCTGCAGAGATCAGCAACCAGAACTATCTAAACTCAAGATTCCTTGCAAGAATTACATTTTTGAAATACTGTTTTAATCACTTGGCAAGCAGGAGAGGGTATCTGAATTATCTAGCACAAACCTCTAAGTCTAGAAACTGATGCAAAATGTAGATACACAGAAAATGCCTTGAGCACAGCCAAATGACCCTCTCTCTCTGCTCATACAGGATTACAAAGAAAAGGAACAATCTGCGGGCAAATGAAAAATGGGAGAGAAATTCCCAAGAGAAGGCCAAGGCTAGAGCCAGAACAAACCAGCATTAGGTTCTGATAGGTTAGGACTGAATCCTCAAGTCTTCTGTACCATAGGATTCCAGAAAAGGGGTTTTATAATGAGAGAAATGATAAAACTTAGGTTGAAAACCAGAGCTCTATAAAGCAGAATGAAGAAGGTTCAAGACCTGAAAAAAACAGAGGCAACTTAGGAGTGACTGGGAAAGAAATTTTACCTAGTAAAGATGATGCCCCTTATTAGAATTAGAATATATGTAACGTATATTTATTAATCACTCAGTGTAAGTGTCATCAGTCTCTCCAAGTGGCTTTTATTGATCTTCTGTCTAACATGTTGTTCAAATTTTTGCAAAGGGAGTAGACAACTTCAGTAGTTATATTAATGACAATAGTGATAAAGTAGTAGCTAATATTAAGCATTTACCATGTATCAGAACTAAACTAGACCCTTCAACTAAATTAATTTATTTAATTATCATAATCTTATGATTTAAGTGATGATCTTCTAATGTAACTTTCTATGAATTATCTTAAGGATTTCTAGGCAGGTTTTTATATCAAGACAAAAATAAAAACTGTAAAATGTAAATAAGATGGATGAAAACCATTGTTCACTGCTTACATCTTTGCATAAAGACTACCTGGAACTTCACTAGCTAGGCTGCAATTTCCCTGAGCTGTATAGCTTCCTAGCTGTACAATCTTGGCAGATACCTTCATTGGCCTGTCTTAATTTCATTCTGTATACAAAGGAGTAATAGTAACAAACCTCTTACAGTGTTGTAAAAATGAAATGGGATAATATTGTAAGGGTTTTAGCATAATAGCTGGCACACAGTAAGGATACTACAAGTGGCTAATGTTATAATTTCAGAAAAACTTAGGAGATGGAAATAAAATTTCTTGTTCTTATAGTTTTTGCAGTGATTTGGGGATTTTTTTCCAATAGCTTGCTGTTTTAATATTGTATGAGGTCTAATTTATGCTGCACCTCCCAAACCTTCCTCAGACGACACTGGAATCTCTACCATCTGAAACCTGCTAAATGGAAAGCACTAGCTCCATCCAAATTAGAGAATCACAATCTCAGTAACTAGAGCTGAGCTCTCTGGCCTGGCCTCCATCTCTCCTTCCACCCCAGCTGGCAGAAAGCAGAGCAACGACAGTGCCAAAGACTCGTCCAAAAGGCTCCCAGGAGGATTTACGTATTTCCACCACTGCTGGCCTCAACTGAAATGCGACAGCACTGGCACTAAATCTCTCAGGCTTCCCAAAGGGGATGGGAGATACAATTTGGAAATGGAAGAGAATTGATACCCCAGAAGATAAGCTGTGACCACTGAGAGACAAAAGACAAGAGAAGCCAACAGATAAAATTTTCAGCCTTTCTCCGCAGTGATGAACTTCTTTGATTATATTAGGGCTGTATTCCCACTCCAGAGATCTTGTGCAAGGCCAAGAAGCTGTGAAGTGTGTTCTTGTAAAACAATATGGTCAGCTCAGCAGCACAATAATTCATATTTGAGTTTTCTTTTTTCTTTGCCTTGCTTATTTTTATTTTCTTCTTACTCTTTCAGCCCTAGTATTAAAGAATACATAAAATCTAAGACTGTCACTCTAACCAGGGTGACAGGTCCCAAAAATGAGGTACTCGCGGATGAAAAGAAAAGTAAGAGACAAGAAAAATAAGAGAGGCAGAAGTCTGGGATCAGGGGGCTTACAGCCTCTTGGACTGCAGCTCTGATTACCAATCTCAGTCACCTTTTATGGAGCTAGAAGCAAGGGCCTAGCCAGTACAAATGGGTGGACACCAAACATTTTAGTAATCAAAGCATTATCCTTCTCCAGTTCTGCCTCTTAGGCTGCTGGCAACAATCCCCAGGTGGGCCTCCCACACCCAGCACCACGCTTACTCAGTTCAGCTGGGGGTTATAACCAGTTATCAATCCACTACAATCACAGTCCTTACTTCCCATTAATTTTTACAATGTATGGCAAGACTAAAAAATAGGGATCTCCTGCAATTCAAATACACTCTTATCTTCAGGTGAAACGTTTTAGTTCATTTTTACAACAATAAATTGTGTGTCCTCAGTGCTTTCTAATCAAACAATGTCCTTCTCCACATGACAATAAAATTAGTTATAGACCATATTTGTGTCCCTCCCCAAAGTTCATAAGGTGAAGTCCTACCTGCTGCAGTGACAGTACTGGAAGGTAACTAAATCACAGGTGTGGAGTTGTCGGGAATGCAGTTTAGCTCCCTTTCTGCATCATGAAGATAGAGAGGTCGGCAGTATGCCTCTGAGAAGACAGCCAGCACCAGATCCTCAGCATCCTGGCACCCTAACCTTGTACTTCCAGCCTTTAACCTTACAGAAATAAATTTCTCTTGCTTATAGACACCCAATCCATGGCAATTTATTATAGCAATGAGACCTAGGTTGAACTACGAATGCTTTGCCTCAGGCAACTTTACTAGAGAAAGTAATTTTAAAATATTAGTAACAAGACTGGCCCCAGAAAGTAGATTCTAGAATTAAATAATCACTCAGTCTTAAGGAAGTCTTCAAGACCTTCCTGTAGGTGATACAGGAGTAGTTCCATTGGAACGAATGGCATCACAATGAATAAAACTGTGCGTGATTGAAACAGAAGCAACAGAAGTTATTATTATGGTATGCAAACTCTGTTTCTTGTGACAGTGGAGATGTGGTTGAAAGAAAATGACAGGTTTGGGGCTGGGGATTTAGCTTAGCGGGAAAAGCGCCTGCCTGGCAAGCGCAAGGTGGTGAGTTCAGTTCCCGGTACTGGAGAAAAACCAAAAAAAAAAAAAAAAAAAAAAAAATGACAGGTTCAAGACAAATAATGGCTGACTACAGATATACCAAAAATAATAAATAGCCTTCTATAAAACTTTAAATTTTTTTTCTTTCATAGCTTCAGGACACACTGTCCAGAAAGTCAAGCTGGGAGCTAATTACAAGACTGGCAAACTTGCAAAGGAGATGTAGGTGTATTTTCAAAGTTTTCTTGTTTCAAATTATGGGCTCTGGAGGAAATAATGGAACTTATTACATGAAAGATTCTGAGAATCATAAAAACCCAAATCTCCAAACTCTCCTGCCCTACAGAAACACCCATGTTTCTTTTCCAGCAGGGAAAATGTTTCCTTTCTTGGACCCCTGAAATGCTCATAATAATTTGCTAACATACTTCCCTCATGACATAGCTTCAACATTCTCTTACGCCTTTGAATGGTCAGAAAGACAATAAAAACTGGTAACAAACAATTAAACCTTACTCAAAGGGAGCTCTGGTCTTTGCCTTATCTGGGTGGTGATCACAGAATGTCTTTGTTTACCTGGGGACCTTGACCTCCAGACAACCTAACAGGACAATTTGAAGGAAGATTGGGCCAGTATCCACCTGGCCTCCATGGAGGTGGGTCCTATTAGTCATCAACACTAGAGCTCTCAAATTAAAACTCTGAACAAAAGCCAGAGAAGCTCCCTTGGCTGGTAATACTACACATCAATACTGGGTCAGGAAAGCTATCCACTTCTCCATGAGAAAAGGACAATGGAAGCTTTTCCTCTTCTCTATGTACTTATTCTAGCTGATTCTAAACTGTATTCAGTAGCTGTAATAAACTGTGACTTTCTCTGTAACAGCTTTCAGCACATCTTGTAAATCCTTGTAACAAATTATTAAAACTAAGGGTAGATTGGGTAAAACTCTTAAATTTGTAATTGGTGTCACAAATGATGGCAATCTTCTGTGGGATATGCCCCCTTCATAGTTTGCTAAATTCACAATGTCCAATGCAAAATCATTACCCTCCCGAATTACAACTGTGACAGGCCTGACTTGGCTTAGAGACTTATCATGAGGGTTGAGGGATTTTCCTCCCCTACTCTTTATGCTAATTCTAGCTCCTTTGGTTTGTGAGGGCAATAAAAGAAAAGAAAATAAATGTTTTAGGTAACACTGCTATAATCCACCCTGACTGGAAATTTATGTAGCAGCCATTTTGAGCTGCACAGGTATAGGTCTTGAAAATCACAGTAGAATCTGTGCTCTGACAGTGTTGTATATCATCTCTTAGTGGTTGGATCCCCTCATTACTTCTCTATACTACCTTAGGATGGGTACCTATAATACAGGTCGTAAGCCTGGCTCTTCTACCCGTGTCTACATATCCACATGAAATTCATATGCTCTTGACAACCAAAGGGAAGAACTTCATGTGCAATACAGGGCTGTCTCAGCCACTGTCATGCCTTCAAAATGCTCCCACAAAGTAGTAAATCATTGTCTTTCATTCATCAGTGGCCCAGGGCTCTAGAAACTGGGACAATGTCTCCCACAACCTTCTCATTGTTCTCTCTTCCATTACTTCTGGAGAGAGTTCAAAGATTAAATTCAGCATGTATCTAGACAATGAATGTAATGTCAGTCTTTCATGCTCACAGATGCACTCAATCTCTGACCACCCCTTTGTATTAGTCATGGTTCTTTAGAGGAAAAAAAAACATTAGAGAGGCTGACAAGTCCAGAATATGTCAGTGGGTCATCAGGCTGGAGATCCAAGGAAGTTTATGCTACAGTTGTAGTCTGATGGTTATCTTACTAGCACAATTTTCTTTTGCCAGAGGGAGGTCAGTTTTTGTTCTATTTATGATTTCAACTGATTAGATGAGGCTCACCCGTATTCTGAAGGATATTCTACTTAATTAAGGTCCACCAATTTAAATGTCAATACCACACAAAAACATATACAGAGAGAGAGAGAGAGAGAAAGAAAGAGAGAGAGAGAGAGAGGCAGATAGACAGAGAATAATGTTAGACTACAAGTATGGGCACTATGGCCCAACCAGGTTGACACATAAAATTATCTATTTTGTTACATCTTTTCAATTGGCTTGAAG
Source organism: Chinchilla lanigera (assembly GCF_000276665.1). Taxonomy (NCBI): domain Eukaryota; kingdom Metazoa; phylum Chordata; class Mammalia; order Rodentia; family Chinchillidae; genus Chinchilla; species Chinchilla lanigera. The sequence goes on from NW_004955428.1 coordinate 12,200,438, forward strand.
AAGAAGACTCCTCTTCTCTCCCAAATAAGACATAAAAATCCAAAACATTTCCTCTCAGTATAATACACACTACCTCTCTTTGACTTTCTTATTTCAAATAGTTCTGGAAAATCTAGACTCCACTTTCAATAGTTGTGTTAGGAGTTGGTGGGAATGATGGCAAAATTACAGGAGCATTTGGAAAGTATGGTAAGCTCAGAAACATATTTGTAGTATCTTTAAAAGATAGATTTACCTATTTTCATTATCATTAGAAATTTAGTATCTTTGCATAAAACCATCCTATCAAACATATGGTCATGCAGTTAAACAAGACAGTGCAACAGTGTGTATTAAATGCTATCATAAATGTAGCAAAGACAGTCTGAAGTATACAGAAATATTTATGAGACAGAGTATAGAACTTGAAAAGTTTTAAGAAAAAAACATGCTAAAATGGAAACTGGAGCAAGACTAGGAATAATGTTTATAAACAAATTTGAAACAAAAGGAAAAATTGTTTGGATTATAAAAAGTCATTTATTCATCAATAGATGCTAAGTTCTAGTTGAATAGAATTAAGAAGGTCTGAGGTATTACATAATCCGATGTCTACATATAATAATTAAATATTACATATTTCAAAATAATTAGAAGTAAGGATATTGAATGTTGTTACTAAGAGGTGATGATTAAGCATATATATACACACATGTTTAATTTGATTTAATCATCATCAATTCACATATATTATATATAAGTTAAAATAAAAGAAAAAATAGGGGCTGGGGATTTAGCTCAGCAGCAAAAGCGCCTGCCTGGCAAGCGCAAGGTCATGAGTTCAGTTCCTGGTACTGGAGAAAAACCAAAAAACCAAAAAAATAAAAAAATTAAAATAAATAAAAATTAAAATTAAACCATCATCTATATAACAGTCAAAAAATGAGACACAGTAAGATACTCTAATGGTTGATACACTGTGTCAATTGAGAAGTTTAGAAGTTTAACTGAGCAACTGAGCAGGGCTCAGGGTCCTCACTTTGTAAATATCCTGAGTCTATGCAAGAAGAGGGTGTGGAGATGGTGTGAGTGCTACACCCATATGGGGGCAGGTGGCCTACTTACAATATAAGAGAGGAAAAAAGGCTTGCTCCAACCTTTTTGTTCTTGTTGCTTTTGCTGTCTTCTGTTGCCTTGAAGTGTTGCCCATGTGCCATGCCCCCCTACCTTGGAGCCAGCTAGCTCAGAGCTAAATAAACCTTTTCTTCCTTAATTTTGGGTGTCAGGTATTTTGTATCAGCAGCAAGGGATAAATAGCCAAGGCAGAATTTTGTACCAGGAGTGGGGTCATTGTGTGACTATACCTGGTTGAACAGCCAATGGGAATGGCTTGTTAAAAGGGTATGGAAAGCTTCCGAGATGCCAGCTGAAAAAGTATAGCTGGAACACCTTAAGTTACTCTGTGTGGGAGATCCTGGTCAGAGTTCAGAAGACCAGAAGGCTGATAGAAATTCTGCTGGTAAAGACCGGGCTTGGGAGGTTTCTGCTGGGACTGCATTGGCTGTTGAACACATAACACAGTGATGAGGTGTGTTACAGTTTGGCAAAAAGTTTGTCTGCATTTTGCTCATGTCCAGAGACTTTGCTTGAGATTGAGATTAAGGGCAGTGGACTACTTAATCTGGCAGAAGAAATTTCAAGGCAGTCAAATGTTGAGGTGATGGCATGGCTATTATTGGGGGTTTTCAACCACATCTATGTTGTGAATCAAAAGCAAAGAGCCCAGCAGAATGATTTGAAATGTTGTGAGTTTGGCTAGAAAGGAAGCTCCGGTAAAACTGTGGACTAAAAAGATAGAGATGAGGAGACCTTCACTGTGGAGAAGGAATAGGAGAATATAAAAGATAGCCTGCAGGAGTCACAAGAAGCCTGTTATGGTTGATACATTGTGTCAACTTGAGGAGTCTAGAGGTTTGGCTAAGTGACTCAGCAGAAAGCCAGGGTGCTTACTTTGTATACATCCTGAGCCTGTGGAAGAGGAGGGCATGGAGATTATGTGAGAGGTACATGCCCCTTAGGTGTGGGTAGCCTGTTTACAATGTAAGGCAGGGAAAGAAGCTGCTTGCTGCCATTCCTTCCTTTTTGCTCTGGCTGCTTTGCTGTTCAGCTGCCATTCCCCGCTTTTGCTCTGCTATCTTCTGCCTCGGAGCCAGCCAAGTATGGACTGAAACCTCCACAAACTGTAAGCTAAATAAACTTTTCCTTCCTTAATTTTGGGCGTTGGGTATTTTGTCTCAGCAATGAGAGAAAAGTAACCAAGACAAAGCCCAAAGTCTCCATCACTTGCAGCCTCAAAACTGCAAAAGTGAAAGACTTTGCTTTGAAAAGAAAGCCATGGAGCACCACATTCCAGAATGGTAGAAGCCTAGAAAATTTGTTCCTCATAATTGGATTCAAAGTGCACAGAGATCTAGGCACTCAACCCTTATAGCTAAGAGAGAGGGAAGCCTGGCTACTGCTTCAGCTGGCAGCAGAACTTGGCATCATCCCCATGGTGCTGGTTTTAGGTGTATGCAGAATGCAAGAGTTCTGGGGTTAAGAAGTCTTCCACCCTGATTTCAGAAGGCCTGGAAAGCCAGGCAGTGTGTCCCTGAGAGGGCAATGTGTGAAGCTGTAAGAATGAAGCCAAAGGTACGGTGGAGACTCCAGAAATTTGGATAAGCCAGGAACATGGATCATCTAAGGAAAGCTGTGAGGAGGGAGCAAAGCAGTCCCAAAAGAAAAGCCACAGGAGCTACAACCACCAGAACTGTCATAGAGGCAGAGCCATCCAAGTCCTTTGGAGCTCACAATGTGCTACGATTGCCTCAGATGCTGCACATGGAACTATAGGACTTTATGTTTACCCTGCTGGATTCTGAACTTGCTTTGGTCCCAGTCTTTTGCATACATTTATGACTTATAGAATGAAAATGCTTATCTTATGCCACTGAATGTTGGATATGTTTAAATTTTCATTTGTATAGGGGCTTGCAGCTAAGAGTTTGCCTTACATCTCAGAGGAGACCTGGGACTTGGACTCTTCAGAAATAGGATTTTGGCAACCCTTGCAGATGGACTAAATGCCTTTTGCATAAAGGGGTGTATATGAAACTTTGGGAGATCAGGGGAAGAATGTTATGATTGTAATGTAATATAAGGCTGATAGGCTTAATATTGATTCTTAAGGGTTATCGAACTTGTGTTATAATGTTCAAGTTGTAAAATGGTAAGAATGAACATGTGTTTGTATCTGGAAACCTGTTTAAAGAAACGTGTGTAGTTGCCAAGTTGACAAGGGGTGGATCTTAATAGTTGATACATTGTGTCATTTTGAGAAGTTTATAAGTTTAATTAAGTGACTTAGCAGGGAGCTACGGTCCTCACTTTGTAAACATCCTGAGCCTATGTCAGAGGAGGGCACGGAGGTGCTGTGAATGCTACTCCCACCTGGGGGTGGGTAGCCTGCTTACAATATAAGGGAAGAAAAGAAGCTTGATCCACCCCTTTTTGCTCTTGTTACTTTTGCTGTCTTCTTCTGCCTTAAAGGGTTGCTCCTGTGCCATGCCAGCCTGCCTTGGAGCCAGCTGATTGTGGAATGAAACCTCCACAAACGGTGAGCTGAATAAACATTTCCTTCCTTAATTTTGGGTGTCAGGTATTTTGTCTCAGCAAGAGAAAAGTAACCAAGACAGACACAGTGTAGTGGGATTTTTTAGTTATTATTTTTCATTAGTACATGTGTGTAATGCATAATAATTACATTCTTTGTGTGGACTTGGTACATGTACATAACACATCTTAATTCTTTTTTCATCCTGTTCTCCTCTCACTCTATTTCTTGGTCCCCTGCCCATTTGATAAGGATCTACTTCCTTTCTTCCTATTATCTATCTTTTATTTTGGTCTTTACTTAAATAGTAGGGTTTTGACAGAACTACAAATTACTAAGGCTATATGGAAGAAAAAGTTGAATGATCTGTTAAGAGGCAAGAGAGAAAGCTAGACATGTGTTCATAATGTAAAGATGCTGCCAAACCACATGTAAGAATTTATCCTAAGAGCAAGAGCAAGGAGAAGACACTGAGTGATTTTAACTATTGAAGTGACATGAACTGATATATTCTTTATACACAAAATGAACTATAGATAACAATAATTATAAGGAGGAAAACAATCACTATTCCACTGTTAGTTTCTATTATTAAATGATAAATAAATAGTCTTTAGTTCTTCTCCCAGTGCTCACAACCCAGTGACAAAAGTGAGATATTGTCCTAGAAAAAATAAACACTGTAAATATATCTAGATTTTGTTTTTGCAATATGTGCTCAACAACATGCATTGGTGTTCCTTCTCAGAAACAAACATAAAATTTAATCATGCTTACACACATGTCTTTGTCCACATTTGTACTCATTAATATTTGCTAACCTTTTTGGTCTAATGAATAGAAAACTATTAGGACAGTATCTGCTTGAGCTAATATGATTTGCTTTATGTGTATCAAACACAGCATAGTTAATATAGGGAACCCATTTGGAAAGAAAAAGCAGAGAAGGATGCCTGAAATCAGAGGCTGCCAACACTGCTAGGACAGAGCTCATAAGCCTGCACCTGTTGTCCCTCTTTGCCAGTGCTATGCTCCCATTTCCTCATCCATCAGATATGTGCAACCTAGATCTCAGCAGTAGGCACTGCTGAGAGTTGCTCTTTCTATCCATACCATGGAGTCCAGAATCATCGCACCTCTTCTCTTGCTGCAGAAACTCTCAGAAAATTCCAAGAACCGCTAACAACTAATAACCATATCATTGAATCCCAAAGCAAGAAGTTTTCCCAGCTCCTCGCCTTCTGATTTCTCACCAGTATTCATACTGGTAGATCATAACACCAACTCAGTCCAGGTGACTTAAAATGTGGATTGGAAATCTGAGTCATGCTAGATGTGACAGATAAAAGTATGGCACCACGATCCCAAGAGCCAACAGATTAAAAAATAGTTCAAACTATAATATTCTTTTTTTTTTTTTTTTTGGTCATTTCTTCTTAAAGTTTTAATGATGGGAGTCTACCTAGACCTACTTCTTCAAGAATATTTGTCCTTAGAAAAGAATGTGTGGGGTGCAAGTAGTCCTTTACCAGAAACTAAGATTAAAATTTCAGGTGATAAAAGGCTGGTATCTGTGTTGCTACTTCACTGGTTGTCAATTATTTTACTACAAACACTGGGCTAGTCACACTACTTAGAGAATTTACTTGAATAAAGACAAGTAGATTTAAAACTGTCACCTGTGGAACTGGAATTAAATCTAATATTGATTAAGATGAAGGCACAGTAACATACGCCAGGCTACTTGGCAAAAATCTCTCAAATTTAATTACATTTCCATGGAAGTAAATTAGAATCATTGGTCAGTGATCAATGACTTATCTGAACTATTCCAGGCGAAGAACTCCTTAATTTTGGTGGACTTCACCTCAAAATGACCTAAAGGGTTCTAAATTATATCACAGAGTACAAGATTGATCATTGTCAGGCTGGGGATATAGCTCAGTGGCATAAGCGCCTGCCTGGCAAGTGCAAGGTCCTGAGTTCAATCCCCAGTACCGCCAAAAAAAAAAAAAAAAAAAAAAAAATTGATGATTGTCAGTTTTGCATACTGTTTAGCATCAATAATAAAATGACCAGAGAAGACACTGTCAGACAGAAGTTAAGCTTAGTTTTAAGCAGTTAGTGAATGTGAACTATATTCTCATCCTATCTTATCTGATACATCCTTGTTGTCAATCAGGCACTGTGTTGGACACTGTGAAGAATACAGGTTGAATATCTCATATCCAAAATGCCTGGGAGCAGAAGTATTTCATAGTTTTTCAGATTTTGGAATATTTACATAGACTTCACTGGCCAAATAGGCCCAATTCATAGATCCAAACTGCATCAAAGTCCAAAAGTTTTTGAGCATCAGGCTGGAGCTAAAAAAATTTCAGATTCCAGCGCAATTCAGATTTCAGACTTTTGGATTACAGTTGGTTGACCTATAAAAGTGATACAAAGATGAAGATGATTCCACCACCAATAATTATTGTTCAGTGGTGGAGAAAATAACGACAACAACTCTAATTACAAGGCAAATTTCAGGTTTGGCCTCAGATTGCTGAAGACAATATGAACTTGTTAGATAATTGCCAATAAGATTAATTAGGTTCTCAGTAATCATCATGCCATTCCTTGTTACACAGTAATAGTTATTGCTTTTGAATTTTTAATACAAATAAGGAGCCTATGCTTATGAAAACTAAATAAAAAATTATCAGACAAACAGAAAGTCTTCTACAGGCTGCTTAAACTGCTCTTTCCTTTTGTAACAATAACTCATTATTAGAAAGTATAAAACTCATCCAAATTAACTAAATTAAATTTAACCTAGATGGACTAAATTAAAATAGGATAAAGACACAGAAATTCCAAGATGTAGATATGTTAATGAAAAAGCAGCTTTTCAACCAAGTGCGATTTTGTTTTCATCTTTACTGCAGCAGAATCCTTGGAATCATAACTTTAGCATCAATTGGTATGGATTTCTTAACTCTACTTCCCAAGGATTAAATAGGTCCTCACAGACTGATTTTCTCTAATTGCTAAAAATACTCACCATTTTAAAAAAAGCTCTCATTGGTATATATAAAATAAATCTTCCTTTCCTCACCTAAATAGGTATCCTTCTTCACTCAAAGCTATGATGTAATGCTTTTTATTATATTATTATACTACTCTTATGTATTATTTATATTACATATTTATTGTATTTTATTTTTGATTGGTACATATTTGCATTACATAAAGATTACATTTATTGTGGGGTAGTACATGTACTTTGCATATCTGAATTCTTTATTCATCTCCTTCCCCTCCCTCTACCTTTTGGTCCCTTTCCCTTTTGCAAAAGACTTGTCTCAGTACCACCATTCTCCTCAGTGTTCATACTTTACCTCTGCACACACAAATACACTCAGAGACTGTAAATGTATCTTGCACTGCTTTTGTACTCTTTTGGTTTGCAGGAAACTAAATGTGACTTACTATTTGGAATGACTGAACATTCATTCACTCATTTATGCATTCCCTCACAAAACATTGAATGGGACCCTCATGATATCACAGATTCTATGCTTGGAGTGATAGGCATTGCCTCCCTGTGCACACACAGTTTCTACTTTCAGGGGATCCCAGTGTAGCTGAAGGATGGACAAATTAGTGGTAATGTAAGTCTCATGAGCAGTGCCAAGATGGAAGCTGAGCACCGAAATAAAGGCGTACTTCAACTTGTCTGACCATTGTGAGGCAAGAGCTTTTATTCTTCACAGTTCAAGTAATGCTTCCATTATTTCATCCATATCTCATCCAAAGTAAATGCACCTCTTGAGTATATAAATGCACCTGTCTAAATACAGTACAACAAAGAGCTTCTCATGAGTATTCTTCCTAATAGCCATAGAGAAAGAGAACAACCTGACCTTTCTTACAAAAACTAAAACATCTGCTCTAATCCCCTGGAAAAATAATAAGAAGCAGAACTGGAAAAAAGCTTAGACAGAATAATTACACCTAAATAAATTGTTTATACATGATCTCAAAATAGTGTTATTCGAATAGTTCCAAATTGCCTCTCAAGGATTATCTAGCTACAAACTTGGCAAAGCAAGAAGTGCAAATCAAATACTCTTGCAAGAATTTTAAAATTAAGAGCTTCCCAAAAGAAAGCCCAAGGACTAAAAGCAAGTCCAACTTAAAAAAAAATCCATAACCCCTCTTAATTCTCACTTCAATAAAATAAGGAAGGAATGTGTCATTGGTTATTTGTTGCCACTTCAAGTTGGAAATTTTCAAACAAGATGGCAGTAAATTAACAGTGGCTGTCGTATTGCATATTGTTATCTTCAAATTGGTTACTTAGATAACCAGATATAGGCATTTAAGATTGATCAAACAATTAAACAGTAACTGTTCCTTTCAATAAACCATAGAAATTAGTAGTACAATTAGCTATCTTATGTATATATATACATAATTTTCCCTTCTTTCTTTCTTTTTTCTGTATCATGTTTATTGTTTTGTGTTATTTTGTTTATGTCTTTGTATTTGTAAATTTGTTTTTGTTCTTTTCTCTTTAAAACTAAAAAAACAATTGGAAATTTTAAATATTTTAGATTTACTTTAATTAAGATCCTAAGAAATTTATTTTTATAGCAGTTGTTCATTTTCAAGAAACATTTATATGGCACCGAAGGCACAGAAAAAGTCTTAGTCTTAAAAGTCTGGCTAATTTAAAAGAGACAGACATTTAGTATAAGTAATTCTGGTTCTTCTAGGTAGAAGAGCGAGACATGAAAAAATTTTAATTTACTCGTGTGTGTCAACAGTACTCCCAAGTAGGTCATTCATGTGCTTAACAGTGCACATAATCGGTGTGATATATTCTAATGTCACATATTCAAAAATCATACATTAAATTCTACACTCAAGGAAAAAATCCTTTTCTTCCTCCAAATCTCTTCCCATTAAACATTAAAGATTTTGTTCTGCCCTTACTTTGAATCTGCTTATCAATTTTTTAATATAGAGTAAAATCCCAAAGAAATAGGATTTCCAACCCTGGGAGTGGGAGAAATGTAAATATTTGTACATAGAAAATTCAGAATGTTGACTTTCAAATAGGAGGCAATCATGAGGCACTTGAGAAATTTAGGGTAGAAAAGTAATACCTTTTAGAGTAGAAATAACATGATCTATTTCAAGATTTGTCTAAGGCTAGCTCCAACAGGAAGATTACTTATTTTCACCATTCTGACTGAAAAAAATCCATACATGGTTATTCAGCAAATAATCTCTGGAGACAGATTCCTGAATTCAGATACCAACTCTGCTACTTACAAGCTGTGTTATCTAGAACAGTGCCTTAACTTTTCTGCATTTCATTCTCTTACCTTTGAAATTAAATATTACAACGCTAATGTCATAGTTTTATGAGGACTAAAAACTATTGTACATGTAAAATACACAGAATGTTAGTACTCAGTTAGTATTAATTATACTAGTATTACCAGAATATTAACCTTAGAAACACAGCATATTGCTATTAAAGGTTAGGTTTAAAATACTTCGGCTCTTTGACATTACTTTGGGAATCTAAAAACTGAGGATCATGAATTGTAAATGACTTTGTGAAAGTCACACAGGTGGCAACAAGCAAGACTGGAATTTGACTGATTATTGTTTAATCAGAACTACTGATCCAACAGAACACCAAAGTATGAAATAGATGGAGGGAGAAAGAAAGAACAAAAGAATATTAATCCAGATTTTCCTGGTAAGGAGGAAAGGAATGTAATTTAGCTAATATAGCCAATTTTACTTTGATTAACTATGATCTTAAGGACACTGCAAAACCAGGAATAAATATCTGAAATGGTTTCAGTTGTTTATGCCCATAGACTTTACGCTAAAGAAAACAAAACCTGAGATCTGATAGGGGCAGATAAAATAGTGCAATATAGTAGTCACACACATGTATGTATGTATATATGTATGTAATTTACAGACATTATCAGCAGTCCTGGCACCATGAGGAAGTTACTGGCACTGTAATATCCCCAAAAGACAAATAAAGGAAAACCTGGAGCTTAGGAAAATTCTCCCAGAACACAGTATGTTCTTTCTATACAAGTCATTAGACACTCTTAATCCGCGGGCATATAACATGCAGCTCCACTTAGGCTGTAAGCCATGTGTTTCTATTTGAAGCACTCTGACCAACTGTCTACAAAGTAGAAATAGTCCAAACACTTCAAATTATTTAGTTATCTAAATGGCATTAGTCCCCTTTTCCACACTGAGACTTAAGATGAAAATATAGCCCAATTTTTGCTTCTGTCTCCTTTGCTCTCCCCATGCAGTCATATCATTTGCACGATTATAGATGCAGTTACGTTGTGTCAGCAATTTCCTTTCTGCAGCCTGTTTGCAAATGTTTATAAAACTATTTTTTGTGGGGGGAAGTATGTTCTAAGCTGAAAGACAGCAAGTAAAACTCCCATCACTTGAGAGCAATTACTTTTATCTACCTTGCAAAAATGTGATGTGAATATATAAAAAGATACTAGCTAATTTAAGGTATATGACAAGGTAATATAAAAAATGAGAATAGAGGGAGGTGTGAAAAAGGAATGGACTCCAGAGAAAAATTTCCTTGAGATACGGGATTTAATGATGTCCGTATGTGTGTGTAGATACTGAATTTTCATGGTATGCGCAGAAAAAAAGAGTGAAAATAATTTTGAGTAGACAAAGAGGAAAGAAGTCTGTGACATAAATTCTCTTAATAAGCAGACAACTAATTAAGACCAATATAAGAAATAGAAATCTGACCATATGGCCTAATGTCTATTCACAAGCATTCACCACATGCTAGATGAAAAATCCAAACAATGTCTTTACACTACACACATTTCTTACCACTGCATATATTACCACTCCCTAAATCTGTTTAGAAAAGTATGTATATATGCAACTATATATTTCCAATTACTTTAAAAGCAATCTGAGCAAATCTAAGAGAATTAGTTTCTCCAAGATACACTTAGGTGTGGAAAAAGAGAAAAAATATCATTATAGATTTCTGAGAACTCTGTAAGGAAAACTACAAATAGTTTTTAAAATGTTAAGAGTCTAAAAGTCTAAATGCAAAGGTATTTTTGAAAAGTTGAAGAGACTTCACAATGAGATTTTAATTAAATATGATATTTTAACTTCCTTATTATGAAAGTTGAAGGTGCCTTAACAAACCACTAAATCTTCCCAAGTTGCTGTTCAATATGAGACCATATTTAAGTAATATACAAATTAGGGTAGAATCAAGACAAAAATGCAGACCTGACAGCCTGTGTAACAGGCACAGCAATGACTTCCCCACATATCCACATCCTAATGCCTTGAGCCTGTGCTAATGTACCTTGCAAATATGACAAAGATGACACAGAGCTATTGCCTACACTCTCAAGGTAGCCTAATTGCCTCATGTGACTCTCACAGCAGAGAACCTTTCCAAGCTGTGGTCACAGTTTTATGTGACTAGAGAAGAAAGATCAGAGGAATATGATGTGGAGTATATTCAACCTGCTTACACAGGTACGAAGGATGAAGTCATGGAGCCAAGAACATGGGTCCTGTCAAGAAACTGAAAAAGACAAGTCTGCTTCTCTGGAACGTGCAGAAAGGAAATGGGCCTGCCTATCCTTTAATTATAATAAATAATCTGTAAACTTTGTGCCATGAAGTTTCTGGCAATTTGTTATAGCAGCAATGAAGAATAAATACAGATTCCAATTAAATGAGCCTAAGTTTAAGGAAAATTCTAAAGAAAGCAGGTACAATTTAAGATATCTTCTGAGTTTGAAATAATAAAATTTGAAGTAATAGCCAAATAAGAAAATTATCCAAAATATGAGAGCACAATTAATGGAGAAAGTACATGGTAAAATGTGTACACAATGCAAAATACCAGAAAAATATTAGGCTATACCTCCAAAGATTTTGCAGTCATAGAGATCAGAAACAATAACATATTCATCTAAATGAGAACAATCTTTTTCACAATTTAGACACTCAGTTTTTGGTTGCAGAACATCTGTTTTGTGTTATATTCTGGTTCCTCCTGCAAACAGAATAATCTCAGTGTGGAAAACATTTTCAAAAAGAATTATAAGAGAGAGTTTAAGTCACAAATCTAACTGAGTCCATTGCTTCTGGTCTGGCTTATTTCTTGATATTTAGTGGTTATTTACATGAAGTCCTTGAAGAATTGAAGAGACAAAGAATGGTAGAAGAGCTAGGCACTAAAGCTAGGCCCAAAATTAATTCACACTGAAAAAAATAAAAAACAAAAACTTATTTGTGCATTATGAATTTATGAAGTTAGGGTTAATACTGTGTAGTTCTTGTAATGAGCATTAAAAATATTTTTGAGAGCTAAGAAATTGGCTTAGGTTCTACAAGAACAACCTTTTGTTTTCTCTAAGATTGCCATTCTCATCTGTTTCAAAGAAATTCTCAAGACACAGAGTATCTAGTTTTCAATAGATATTTAACTAAATTTCACAAGATATTCCTGTAGGTGAGATGGAGACATGGAATTCAAAAGTAAACCTCTTCCATGCCATGACCAGTGTCAAGGGTAAATGGGCCCATGCCCCTTTAAAAGGAAATAATTTGAAGGCTGCCCATTAGTCAATTCTCATTAACCCTGTCTTAACTGTTTCAGTGTTTCAATAATATGTAAGATGCTGTCATTGATGGCAAATTGATAAAATATTTGGATAAGATAAAGCTGACAGTAACTCTACCCAAAGGCCAAATCTAATTTACGAATTATAATGATAACTTTATACAAGGACCTATGTATTCATCATAGGTAAAGAAGTAAAATTATCAGGTAATTGTACCAGTTCTGCTACTATTGGTTACGCCATCTTATGATATTTTTTAAAAGTACAATATCTTATTCAGTCATCAAAAGTGCTTGTGATTGACATAATAGTTGAACATATTTATGGAGACAGTATGCAGTTTTGATTCATGTATAAACAAGGGTGATCAACATGCAGTGAATGCTTAAATTAAAAAATTATTACAGTAAAGGACACTTTGCCATGAATCCCCTTCAAAATATTCCCTCTTGCTTTGAAGACATTTATCCCATCATTCTTGCCATTTTCTGACAGATTTGGAAGTCGTCTTTTGGTTCTTTATGAGGTATGATCAGAACTACCGTGAATGCTGCTGCCAAGCACCATGCAACAGAAAGACAGGCTTACAAAAATATTACCGGTGTGTCCTCATTCACCTTATTCATGAGGTCTGACACCATGTGACTTCTGGCTCTCCCGAAATTCAAAATGACCATGAAAGGCAAACATTTTCAATCTATTCAGAACATCAAGGTAGTAAGGACTGTAGAACTGTAGAATCTCATATAAGAAGACTCCCAGAAAAATTAGGCCCAGCTAAGTAAAAGACCTCATCAAAAAATGGGCAACTGAAATGAATAGACACTCGAAGAAACACAAATGGCCAATAAATACATGAAGAAATGTTCAACATTCCTGGCCATTAGAGAAACGCAAATTAAAACAACACTGAGATTTGGTCTCATCTGAGGAAGAATATCTGTTACCAAGAAAATTCATGCAGTAATTCTTGGTTCATGAACTCCTCTGTGAACAAACAATTCAGGTTACAAACAGGAGCATTCAGCAAAATTTTTTTCCATTTGTGAACTCTGCTTCGGGTGACAAACACAAATGTGGCCATCTTCCCTGCTCTCACATGTGGTTATGGCTTCCTCTAGTCAAGACTGTGGACACAGACAGTCCTGTTCACAGTTGCTGTGAAGCTTTTTTGTGTACTTTTTAGCACATACACTACCATATAGCATTATTCAATCCAGCACGGCTCCAAAGAAAGTTCAGAGCAAGCATGGTGTAAAAAGAAAGTGCAGAGTGGTAATGACAGTAGCAACAAATTGTAGAACAAGAATGGAAAAAGAAATTTAAAAGAAAGTAACCATTGAATTAAAGGGGGAAATTATAGAAAAGTATGAGCACAGTATTTATGTGACTGATCTGGCCTCAGAGTACAAGATAGGGAAGTCCACAATCTTGACTATTTTGAAGCATGATAAAGATGTCATCAAAGGAGCTGAGGTGACAAAAGGAGTAACAATATTAACCAAACAGAGGACACAAGTGCTAGAAGTGGTGGAAAAACTTTTGTTCGTGTGTCTGAATGAGAAAGAGCTGGCAGGTGATAGAGTTAGTGAAGTTATCATCTGTGAAAAAGCCAGAAATTTACACAGTGATTTACTGCAAGAAAACCCCTCTTACACACGTAACAAGTGATTCATCACTTGTGAAGCCAGTAGAGGATGCTTTCACAAATTGCACAAGAAAAGTGGCACCCACATGTGATAAGACGTAGTGAGGATTCCACTTCTGATGAGGATTCTGCAGAAGCCTACAAGAAAGAATTCTCAAAATTCATGAAGGCAGAAGGGTACGTTGCTCAGTAACTGTTCAGCTGCAATGAAACAGGGCTCTTCTGAAAGAGGATGTTGAACAAAACCTATGTCATGCAGGAGGAAAAAACACTGTTGGGACACAAGCCCATGAAGGACAGATTGACCCTTTCGCTGTGTGTGAATGCAAGCACTGATCTGAAGATTAAGCTACTACTGGTGAATCTTTCTCAGACCCCTCGTGCATTCAAGGAATAGAATATGAACAAGGCCAGACTGGCTGTTGTGTGGAGGTCTAATGTGAAAGCTTGGGTCATAAGGCAACTATTCATGGAATAGCTGCATGAGGTATTCACACCCACCACTAAGAAATATTTTTCTGACAACCAACTGCCTGAAAGGTGCCTTTTTCTGATGGACAATACCCTATCATATCCTTTAGCCTAGGCAGATGATAGACCTGTTGAATATAACTTTATAAAAGGCAAGTTCCTCCCCCAAACAGGACACCTCTTCTGCACTCCATGGACCAGCAGTCAATCTGCAACTTCAAGAAGCTTTACACAAAGGAGCTCTTCACCAGGTATTTTAATGTCACTGAGGACATGTCCTTGACTCTAAAAGAGTTCTAAAGAAAAGTTGCAATGTCCTCTTCTGCATCAACCTCATTGGCTAAGTATTAGAAGATGTCACATACCAGACTTTAAACTCAGCCTGGAGGAAACTGTGGCCAGACCGTGTCATTGAACATGACTTTGAAAGACCTGAAGCACAGGTAGTGGAGGAGATTGTGTCCATGGGCAGGAGTATGGGTCTGGACATCAATAAGGGATGCATAGAGGAGCTTGTTGAGAACTATCAGGAAGAACCAAAGATGGCAGAGCCTGCTGAACTCCAAAGTGAGGTACTCCAAAGCAGAAGGTGCTTGTTGAGGAGTGTCTTGGTTACTTTTTTCTCACTCCTGGAACAAAATACCTGACGCCCAAAATTAAGGAAGGAAAGGTTTATTTTGCTTACAGTTCGTGGAAGTTCAGTCCGTTCTTGGCAGATTATAAGGCAGAGTGGCACATGGCAAGAGCTGCAGCTCAGGACGGCAGAACACAGCTAAGCAACAACCACACACACCAGGGCGGAATGGGGGAGGAATGGCCTCAAGCACTCCTTTCCTCTCCCTTACATATGCAAACTATCCACCCCAGGGCGGGTGTAGCTCTCACAGCCACAATCATTCAACTCTAATAGCCTGCCCATGGTCTCATGAGGCTTTGGAGGGGACATATAGACATAAACCATAACAAGGAGCATCCACTGAGGCAGAAAACAGGAAAGAAGTTCACAGTGTTTTGATAAAATCATTGTGGAAAAATGGAATGAGTGCCAGGATTTCTTTGAGAAGCACCACCACAACATCACTGTAATGAACATAATATTGAATCTGATGAAAACTAACATGGTCTCTCATTTCTGGACAGTTATTCAGGTCAGGAAAAAAGTGATATTAGACAGATTTTTTTCATCAAAATTGACCCTGCAGCTAAGGGATAAAGAAGAGAGAAAAATGTCTGAAGGAAACCATCCTAATGTCTCTACAGAGGGGGACTCCAAACAATAACCCGCCCCCTCCCTGTCCTCCCCTCCAGAAGTCACCTCAAGCAAGTTTACTATTCTCTCTCTCTTTACACTGTACTATACTTTGTTTCATATTTTAAAAAAATACACATGGTTCAGAAAGGGTTAACCTTATTCACATTGAACCTTTGGAGAAAATTTCATTCCATTTATGACCAAAACTGGCTCATGATCACATTTCTTGGGGTGAGAAGGGATTAACCTTATTTATACTGAACTTTATGGAGAAATTTGATTCCATTCATGACCAATTCAATTTGCAACCAGAATCATGAAACAAATTAAGTTCATGAACTAAAGTACCAGTGTATTAACAAATGCTGATGAGACTGTAGGTGAAAAGGAAACCTTCTACATTGCTGGCAGAAATATAAATTAGTACAACCACTATGGAAACCAATATAGAGATTCACTTGACCCAGGTAGTTCCCTTCTAGATATAATCCCCAAAGATTTAGAGCTACCATATTACAGTAATACATGTATAACCATGTTTATAGCAGCATAGTTCTTAATAGCTAAATCTTGGAAGTGGCCCATATGCTCACCAACAAAAGAATGGTGGTATTTACATATGGAATACTATTCTGCCATACAAAGGATAAACTCAAGTCATTTGTGGGAAAATGGATGAATCTTGAGAAAATAATGTTCTATGAAATAAATTAGATAAGCAAGTTTAAATACTGCATGATTTCTTTTCTATGAGAAACCAAAAATGTAAATAAAGAGCAAAATAAAAGTTAATAGGAAGTAGGGAGATAAATCTTTCTCAAATGGGAAGGAGATCAAGAAATGGAAGGAGAGGGGAGGGGAAAAGAAGGGGAAAGTAGATAAAAAATTTAAGATGTATCATGTGTGTGTGTCAGTTTCCCACGAGGAATGTGGTGATTATGTGCTGCAAAAATATATGCACTAATAAAAAATAACAACAAAGAGCAATTTGAAGTCTGACTCAGGTCTCACTGGTTAACATCACGGTACCCCCAGGGCTGTATTCCACTGTGGAGCGGGCAGTCTGTTCTCTTCTCCTTTTCAGTTTTGAGACACCTCCTTCTTGCAAGACTGCAAAGATTACCCAGTCTCCCAGGCTACATCCCTATGACAATTCCTTCTACTACCTTCTTTCAGGTATAAAGCCCTCTTGAAGTTACAGTGGGCCACTCATGCAATCCAGGATCAATTCCCCATCTCTACAATAACTGAGTACCTAACTTAATTAACCACATCTCCAACCTTCATTTCCCCTTGCCATGTAGCCTAAGGTTTTCAGTTTCCAGAGATTAAGATGTAGATGCTTTTAGGTGGTCTACATTTTGCCTAGCGAAGTGTACTTAAGAAAGAGTCTATGCAGGCATAAGCAAACATATATGTTGATGTACAACCTAATTTTAATAAAGCAGCATTGGGCACTCAAATGTAGTATACCCCTAATTTTAACCTAGTGGAATGGGCAACCTATTAATTACCTTGAATCATGATCATCGCTTATTGTTAAGGAAATAGAAAGCATAGCACATAATAAAATTACGAAAAAAAGAGGAGTTCCAGAACTGCTTCAGAAATGACAAGAATAATGAGACAAAGTGCTCAAAGCAAGTGGGAGCATTTTGAGGGGGACTAAAGGCAATGTGTCTTTAGTGTAATAAATTTTTAATTTAAACATTCACCATACTGTATGATTACACCATATAGTGTATAATGATCAAATCATGATAATTAGCATAATCATACCCTTAAATTTATGTCATGTATTTATGGTACACATATCCAAAAACCTCTCTTCTATCAATTTTGATATATACAATGCCTTACTGTTAAGTATATTTACCCTGTGCTGTTCAAAAAACACCAGAACTTTGTCCTGCCTAACTACAACATTGTATTCAATGATCAACCACTCCCTGGCAACCCCATATTTGCCCTAGTCTCTGTTAACCATTATTTTACTTTCAATTTCTAAGAGAACAAATGTTTTAGATTTTGCTTATAAGTGAACTCATGTGATATTTGTCTTCCTGTCCCTCTTTTATTTCACTTAACATAATGTCCTCTAAATTCATCCATCCATGTTGTGACAAATGACAAGATGTCATTCCTTTTATGAATGCATAACATTCTCTTGTGTCTATATACCACATTTTCTTGAGCCATTCACCCACTAGTAGATACTTAGCTTGATTCCTTATCCTGACTATTGTAAGTAGTGCTGCAATAAACATAGAAATGCTGATGTTTCTTCAACATACAGATTCATTTCTTTTTGGACATATACTCAAAAGAGGGATTACTGAATCCTATGTATCTTTTTCACCTTCCTCACTGCTGGGACAAAATACCCAAACCTGAAATTTAGAAGAGGACAGGCTTATTTTTACTCATGTTTCAGTTTATAGTTGGTTGGCTCCAAGGTGGAATGGATGGCAGAGGAAGATGGAAGAGGAAAAGCTTTTCACCTCATGGAATCCAGGGGGCAGAGAGACAATAGAGGAGCCAGGAATACAAATATAACCTTCTAGATCATGCCCACAGTGACCTGCCTCTTCCAACTAGCTCTCAACTCCTAGTAGTGTTATCAATAATGTCCCTGTACTCCAATCATCTTGTTTAAAGACTCATCTTTAGCACATAGGATGGGGAAACATCTAGATGTGAACCATAACACTCTACCTCTTGCCCCCAAAGATTCATGTGCATCTCTTCATGTAAAATGCATTTAGTTCATCTCCAAAAGTTACCAGTATTTTAACATTTCTAACATTGCTAAAAAGTCCAATATCTCCTCTGACACTTAAAGAAAACTCTTAGCTGTGAACTCCTGTATATATATATATATATCAAAAGAAGTTGAGCACTGCTGACACATAGGGCACAAAATAAACATTCTCATTTGAAAAGGAAGAGACAATAGAAAGGAATGGGACTAAAAGCCAGCAAGGCAAATATTAAATCCCATAGTTCCATGTCCAGTACTCAAGGCAAGATGAGGAATGATGCCAGTTCCAAAGGGCTTAGATGGTCCTGTTCCTAAGGCATTGCTGGTGATTGTAGCCTTCATGGCTTCTCTTTTAGGCTGGCTTTGCTCATTCTTTGTGACTTTCCTCAGATGTTTCACATTCCTGGTTTTGACAAACTTTCTGGTGTCTCCACTGCACTTTCACGTTTCCTCTCACAGCTTCATGCACTGCCTCCTCAGAAACACTGTCCCTGGCTTCCCAGACCTTCTGCTAATACCTGGGTGGAATCCTTCCTGAACCCACAACTCTTGTATTTTGCAGGCTTATAACACCAGCACCACCTGGATGATGCCAAGACCTGTCACCAGCTTGAATAGTAACTGGACCCTCTTGGACCATGGCTCCAGATGCCTCAATTGCCTGGAATGCCAGCACCAACTGAATTCTGGGTAACAAATTCCTTAGGCTGCCATTCTGGAGCACAGTACCCTAAGGCTTTCTTCTCAAAGCAAAGGCTTTCATTTTTGCAACTTTGAGCCTACGAAGGGTTGGGCTTTGCTGACTCCTAGCATGCCTTTATGCCACTTTTCCTATTGTTCTAATCTAAAGAATGTAGTTTCTTTTTAATTCTAATCTCAGCAACCACACTGTCCTCTGTTTTATCCTTGCAGTTGCTTTCTTATGAAAAAAAAAATGAAAATTTAAAATGGACTTCTTGCTCTTTTTTCAATATAAACTGGCTAAAAGCCCCCAACAGTATCCATGCCATAGCACCAATGTTGGATTGCCTTGAAATTTCCTCTGCTAGATAAACTAGTCCACTGCTCTTAATCTCAGTTACTTTCAAAGTCTCAGGACATGAGCAAAATATAGACAATTTTTCTGTAAAGGCAGAACATATGTGATCTTGAGTCCAACTACCAAAGGAATTTTCCTTCCTAACTGAATACTCCTGAGCCTGGTCTTTACTATCTGCCTTTTTATCAGCCTTCTGGTCTTCTGAACTTCAACCAGAATCTCTCATAAAGCTCAGCCTAAAGCATTCTGTGGCTTCTTTGCCCAACATCATTAAACTTTTTAAAACTCCTCCCACAAACCAATTCCAGAGGTTTCTACACCACATAGTTAAGTAGAATCACAGCAACAATCCTCCATTTCTTGTACCAAAATCTGTCTTAGTCACTTTCTTCATTATTGTGAAAAAACCTGACACCCACAATTTAAAAGAGGTTTATTTTGGCTTATGTTAGAAGTTTAAATCCTTGCAAATCCTTTAAATCCTATCTCCAGGACACAGTAGAAGGGACTAGTGGAGGAAAGATGTTCACATCATAGCAGACAGGAAGCAGACCCCACATCCTAACACAATTCAGGTATAATGCCTTCTCTCTTAGTTACTTTTCTCTCATTGCGGGGACAAAATACCCAATATCCAAAGTTAAGGAGGGAAAGTTTGATGTAGCTCACACTTTGTAGAGGTTTTAGTCCATAATCCGCTGGCTCCAAGGCAGCATGACATGGTAGAGGGACAACAGTCCATGCAGAAGATACAAAAGTAACAAGAACAAAGGAAGAAACAAGCTCTTTTCCTCCCTTATATTGCATGCAGGCTCCCTGCCCTAGGGTGGGTCCTCCACACCCTAGGATGTAGAATTGCTAGGTCACTTAGTCAAGCTTCTAAACTTCTCAAATTGACCCAATGAATAAATCACAAACTCTAGATTCAGCCACCTCTGAAAAGCCCACCCCCATGACTGCATGAGCCTTTTGGGGGACATCCAGATGCAAACCATAATACCAGTATAATCATTTTCAAGAAGACCTGCCTATGACTGCATGAGGTTTTGCAGGGAGTGGGGTATCTAGATATAAACTATAACAACATAATAGTCTAATTTTTACTTTTGGAGGAACCTCCACACTCTTATAAATAATAGCTGTATTAATTTATGTTTCTCAATAATGTATAAGAATTCCCCTTCCTCTATATTGCCACCAGTATTTGTTAGTTTTTTTTTTTTTTATAATGTCCATCCTACCTGGGATTAGATGCTACTTTATTGAGATTTTGGTTTGCATTTTCTAGTGGTCATTCATATTAAGCAAGCTTTTCATAATGGTAATCTGCTTATAATAAAAAGTATAGGAGATTTTCTATAACTATAAAACTAGCAAACTCAACATTTGTCTGTGTCTGTCAAAACAGATAATGTGACCCTCAGCCTTGTTAATGAATAAAGCATAGTCAGATCAAGGGAGACAATAGCTTATACAATGCTGAATAGACCATCCCTAAAGTACTATATTCAATGTTAAGATACTCAATTTCAAGAAAACAGACTACTCCTTATCAGTCAGTCAGATTCAGGTGACCAAAGTAATTAATCAAAAGAAAAATTAATACTATATGGAATAATAAAGTGGTAAGGATATTCAGCTTTAGAGAATTATCTCATTTCCTGAACATGGGTGCTGTTATGTAGGATATATTAGTTTGGATCAACATCAGAAAAAGAATGAAAAGCAATGATTAGAAGTAATAGATGGCCATATTTAGGTCAATATAATAATAATCATCTGAATGATAATAATAACATCAAATTCTTATATAAGTCCTACTATGTGTCAAACATTATAATGTTATTTATTCTTTAAATTATCCTCTGAGACTGTACTAATATTGTCTCAAAATTAAAGTTGAACAGGCATGGAGAAGCTATTCTGGATATCTTGCTCAAAGTCTACTAATGAGGGGCATTCTCAGGATTTAAATCCAAGAATTTGGCCTCAGAACTCCAGAGATATGTTGCCTAACTTCATAATGGTTTCATCTCTCTGAAATGTGAAGGATTGTCCCTTTTTTAAAAGTGTAGCTTCTTTTCTACAAGGTGCCAAGCATAGAATGATTTTATAAACTCTTGTTAAGGCAGAGGAATAAAAGTGACCTACCATAGTTCTTCCTTTCGCTTACCAATAGTTCTTCCTGGAGGTTCTCTATGAGACAGATTCCATACTAAGCATTGTAGAAAACCAGCATGAACACTTACCTTTACAAATTTTATAAGTGGAGTATATAGGAATTAGCCAAGTAATTAATCATAATCAGAGCTACAAAGAAGTATATGATGATATAGAAACAACTGTGGCTATCAGGGTGAAGGGTCAACTTGACTGACTTTGGGATCCAGTTAGACGAGTGGTGAAGCACACTTCTGAGAGTGTCTAGATGGGTCATGTAGGCATGCCCTTGCGGTTTACATCCAGTTCTTCATGGCTTCCCATCTAGCACTGCTCCCATGCTCTGCTTCCTGACCACTATGAATTAGGCATCTTTGCTCCATCACAACTGTTCACTATGATTTTCCTGCCTTGAAGCCAGTTGACCATGAACTGAATTCCCTGATACTGTGAGTTAAATTAAACTTCTCCTCCTTTAAATCGTGGATGTCAAGTATTGTGTCCAAGAAATAAGAAAGTTGACTAATATAGATATCAAGAGATCTTTTGTTTGTCTGGAATAAGTCATCATCCCCAAGAAAAGGGTCTAACCCTTATTTCACCAACTATTAAAATACATTTTAAGTGATTGCTTATCTTTAATTCACTTAAACTTTGATATATAAATAGCATCCACTGGACAATTTTAGTTTCTGAATTTCTTTGCTGAAATATCCCCTAACTAGTTGTAAAGACTGGTATTCCACAATGTTTCACTTTATTCTCCATTAAAGTACTTACACAGAGGATATATAAAGTTTCTTTATATTTTTAAATGGAATAAAACCCATTCTACCACATAATTGCAAGATGAATCTAAGATACTTTTTATCTTGAAACAATTTAGTATTTTATCACTCTAAAGTGGTTTTGTCAATTATTATTGTTCTCAACAATGCTAGAAAAATTAAGAAGAAAACAGAAAAATAATAGAATCATGTAAAATGATGATGCAGCAATAAAATAAGTCATCACTATTAAATCATTCTTCAATTTTCATAGAGTTGATCAAAGTATTGCATCATTAACTTTAAAAAAAGATGAAACTGTAGACACACTTTTTAGATTACTTTTAGCTATCACTGAGCAAAGTTGAGGATGCAGAATTTTTTCCTTCCCATGCTGGTAAAGAGAAGAAAATTGACAGAGTATGATGACTCACAATTATTAGGTGAGTGGGAAGATGAATGCAAAGTGACAGTGACTTTCTAGACTAGAATAATGATGGTTAAATTTGAGGTATAAGTGAAATCTCTGACAATGAGTCTTCAGATGACAGTATCCCCTGTGAGTTTTCTCAAATTCAAGATCAGTGAGTAAGTGATATTATTAAAGACAAAAAGGAAATAAATACAGTATTATTCCCCACTTATTTAGTTAATGAAAAATATTTTATTGTATAATATTATCAATATTGTTGATGATTATGGTATAATATCATCAATGTTCCATCATTTGTGAAGCTATGATTTATAAGTGGACAAATGTTGAAAGTATATGAGTAACAGGAAGAGAATATGATATTATCTTTAAATGGAATGACCATTATAATTTGTTCATAGACTTAAAAATAAAAATGTTGTATAAATATGGGACAAAAAAAGGATGGTAATCTCCCACAAAATTATCAAATGTCAAAATTTTAAAAATATTTATCAAGTAACACAGTTTGGTGATGCTAGTGCAAGAAGCATCAGGTATGATGAAAGATTGGGATCCAAACTGTATCTGAAACCTAAGACCTGTATTTGCAAGATGGATGTGTTCCAGATGCAGGGTGATAATTGAAAAGCATTAGTTCCTTTCAAAGGCAGTATCCATTCAGGCTTATATACCTTCCAGAGCCAGAAAATATAAAATAAAAATTTGCGTTTTCTATGTTTAAGTAGTTACCAAAAATTTAAATACATCTTTTTCACTATTTTACTCTTCTTACTTACATGTTTTTACATTAAATGAAAATGTAAAACAACCAAAAAGAACTCATTGGCTTCAGGTGATAAAGTGATGGTAACACACATGATCTGAAGAAGCAAAGAAAAGTCCATTTTTCTTTTCTATCTCTGGCTTAAGACATGTGCTTCAACTTTCTACTCCCATAATGGTCAGTCAGGAAGCAGCATCTCTCTTCCTACTTTCAGAGTAGGAATTTTATCGGAATTCCAATTTAAAGAATCAAAGCAAAATGTGTCAGCACTCAAAATTTAGATTGAAATTTTCTAGTTTGAAGTTAAGGATAAAAAACAAAAAATTGCCCCCATTGAATTGCAAAGTATAAGTATGTATTAATTTTCTAGAGCTCCCATAAAAAAGTCTCACAAACTGGGTATCTTAAAACAAGAGAAATTTATTCTCTCAAAGATCTGGGACTAGATGTCCAAACTCAAGTGTCTGCAGGGTTAGAGTATTTTGTAGCCTCTGACATAGAATGTACTTCAAGCCTTCCTCCTAGTTTCAGGTGGTTTCCAGTAACCCTTGACCCTTCTTGTCTTACAGGTGTAGCACCACAATCTTCCCCTCAGTTTCCAGATGCTGTCCTCTTCCCAGATGTTATGTTCATGTGTCTCTCTCTGTAACCATATTTCTCTTGTTGTATAAAGACACCAGTCATATTGTATTTAAGACTCAAACTATTCCAGCATTGCCTCGTATTAACTTGATTACAGCTACAAAGACTCTATTTCCAAGTAAGATTACATTCATAGATTCCAGCTGAACATTAATTTTAGAGAGATACTAGTCCACCCAGTAAGATGACTTTTATAAAAAGTAATCCATTAATTCAAGAGATGTATGGACTATTTAGTTGAATAAAATATAAAGAATGCAAAAAAATTGATAGTTTACAAGGAGTAGCCTAATATTTGATTAAGTTGTTTTGAAATTAAATATTAATACATTAAATAGTATATGTGGAAGTTTTAAAGTGATTAAAGCTTAAATATTTTATGAGTAATTTAAAACAAACTAAAATCAAAATTTGGACTGATTTTTCTTCCTGCTATCTTCTTGACGCTTTGGAAAAGTTTTCATGAATTTTTATTAAAAAGTTAATTTTTGTTTCAGCTCTCAGTTTAAATCCTAACAGGGTTACCAAATCTCTAGTCTGTTTCTTCCTGAATATCAAGAACAGCATTTTAGGCAACTGTTTGCTTCTCTTCCCTTTTATGGGGCTTTAAACCTCACATTGGTAAGCAATATCCAATTTTGTCTAATTACCATCGAGTTGAAGATATTTAAATAAATTAACAGCTCATTTTATAATCCACATTTCTGTAACCCAGAATATTATTTTGTCCCCAACTTACTTTCCTATCAAAATATGCATTTCTTCACTCACACACATTGTTAATAATGACGGGACCAGTGTGGAAACTCCTCAGTCACTGTGAAGACACCTTCCCTTGAACTGCTTCAGGTTATTATTGAAATTCTTTCTGTTAATGTCATCGGAAACATACTAATAATGAATATTTCTTTTTCAATTTTTACTTTTTTTATTTTAAAGAGAGTAGTACATGAGAAACAAACAAAAAAAAATAGAACAGTAGCAGCATACCAGTATCATGAACATAAATCAAAGCAAAAACATTCAAAGTGATATAGGGTCTCAAGACAAATTAATACAAATCAACAGTGGTTGTTACGTTGCATATCACTATCCTCAACTGCACTGCAAAGATTATCAGATGTAAGAATGAAAGATTGCTCAACCCATTAAAGAGAATAAGAAAATAATTCTTCAATAAAACATTATAGAGATAATACAGAGTTTCACTAGACAAGATGGTAGGAGTTCACCATTGTAATTCCATTGCATATTGTTACCTTCAGATCAGTTGCTCAGGCCACCAGACACAAGTGTGCAAAGTCGATCAGAACATTAAAAACTGTGAGCATTAACTTTTCATTTCAATACACCATCTAGCAACAGCAATACAGTCCTCCCAGCTATTCATGTATATATTTATGTTTTGGCTTCCTTCTTTCTTTTATCTTCTTTCCCTCATCCCAGTCATTCCTGCCTTTGAGCAATTTCTTTCCCTTTCCTATCATCTATTGTACAATTTGAGTTTTACCTAGTCTTTCAGGTTCCTACACAAAGGAGACAATATGATGTTTACACACGTTGGTCTGATTTATTTCACATATAAGTCTCTAGATGTATCCATTTACCTACAAAAGCCTCAAGTTTATCTTTTTTAATAGCTGAGTAATACTCCATTGTATAAAAGTACCACAACTTTTTTATCCATTCCTCAGTGGATGGGCATCTGGGTTGTTTCCAAGATTTAACTATAACAAACTGTGCTGCTATAAACATGGGTGCACATATATTGCTCTGATATGATGTCTTTAATTCTTCTGGGAAAATACCCAGAAGGGGAATAGCCGGGTTAAATGGGACTTCCAATCCTAGTTTTGTGAGGAATCTCCTAAGTGATTTCCACAGTGGCTTCACCAATCTACACTCCCACCAGCAATGGAGTAGGGTTCCTTTCTCCCCACAGCCTCTCTAGTATTTGTTATTGTTGATTTCTTGATGATAGCCATTCTTTCTGGAGTGAGATGGAATCTCAGTGTTGTTTTAATTTGCATTTCTT
>NW_004955428.1:12226847-12261850 GCF_000276665.1 Chinchilla lanigera
TACATATTATATATATTCAGTATGTCTTCATTAGGGAAGTGTGTATTCATCTCAGATGCCCATTTTTGGATTGGGTCTTTGAATTTAGGAGGCCTGATTTTTTTTAATTCTTTATATGTCCTTGAATAGTTTTATATCATATTTTTCTCCTAGCATGTTTTCATTTTTAATTGATGTGTTTATAATGAACAAAAAAAAATCCAAAAACGTCTTTGTCCTAGTAAAGTACAGATTTATTTGTTTGGGCTCATGTGTTCAATGAACAGGCAGGAGGTGATAACAGTCAGTGGTGAGTGACGCATTATGTTCCACGGAGCAACTCATGTGGCATCTCACAATCTTTTGTGATGTTTGATATGGCTTCTGCTAAATTCCACTTCAGAATTATCTCCTGCCTGGATGCATTAAGGGTGCAAGGCTTTTCATTTACAAAACCCTTGGTGATCACCCTACGCAGTCCCCTGGAAAGTAAAAAAAGCTTGCTAGACTGAACCTTTTGCTGTTATCTGATTTTCAAGGGAAAGCTTTTTGGTTCAGAGACATACATTGATTGATATCTCCATTATATTAGGTTCTCATGCCAATAAAAAGACTGTAGAAGTGCTACTGAGCAACAGAACATGATAACAGCCTTTTCCTTCTGCATTTTGTAGCCAGAGAAAACCAAAAGCAACTCACCTTAAACTTAAGTAACTTAAGTCACATCCTGATAGGCAGATAGGTTATCAGTCTTCTTCAAGAGAACAACCATCAAGCGGCCAGTTGGATGGTTCCCTTCCATCTTTCTATTACAACTAGCACTAAATTCTTTCAAGAAAATGTTGATTCTGCCACTTGGGAGCTGATCTATTTGTTTCAACCAGCATTAAGTTCAATCATAAAGTAATTATATCAACAAATTACAAAATACAAAGAGGATTTCTTACAATTTTGGTGTGTGCTATTCCAATTAAAGAAAAAATACTGAAAAGAAAAGAGAATTTCTATGACCTCCAAATAAAAAGCATGTTTCATAATTTTGTCATGAGGATATCCACAACGGATTGAGGCCTTTCTGCAATAATCATGGGTTCTGAAATATATTAAGAGAAAATTCCTTTGTGGTTTTGTTAATCACATACCCCTGCACACACATAGACACACAGACTGAAGGATTATTCTAAGTAATAGACACATATTTGAAGGAAAAGGAGGACTATTCTTTCATTCTTATGGTTAGCTTTCAAATGTCTTATATTCTTGATCAATAAGATACAGTTTGGGAAAATCGTAAGCTTTTAGCTGAAGTCAAAAGATGATATTATAATGATAATAATGGCAAGAGTAATACACACTTATTGGATATGTGCTATGGGCCAAATGGTTTGAAGGTATTAACTCATTTAATTCTTTAATCCCAAGAATAATCCCCTGAAATGAGTATCACTTTTATCCCCAATAATATACACAGAATTATCTTTAAGGATATAATATACATTTCCATTTAATTTACTCAAATGTGATGGGTAGATGTTATAATTTTCACATTAGTCTCTTCCTATCCCTTAGACCTCTTAATCTGCAAACGGCATTTACGATCTGTTTGAATGTTTGGTAATCAATACACTATGATGAAAATTTCACACGTAGGAAATGTGTGGTGCCTGGTGTCATTGGAGGAGGGGTCACTATGAAGTGGTTGCCTTTCCAAGTTTTTGAAATGTGATAAGAACGACCTTCTGTAGTCTTTCTTTACCCCTCTTCTCCAACGCTGCCTGTCCACTCTAACTCATTTCCCAGGAGTCATATTTTTCAATGAAATATCCACAACAAGCTTCCCTCTTTACACTAATCTTAGTGTCCCAGGCTTGCTGAGAGACTGTAAATTATTTTATATGGCTAATTGTCCAAGACCATCACAGGAAAAGAAAGATTCCCCAAATAATCAGTCACTAATGAGAGAGAGCTTGGAGAGGGTAGATTTAGGTAATATTTTATACTTTAAGACTTCAAGACATGGTGATAATTAGAAATGGTGGTTGCAAGGTAAGAGACTATAATGAGACCCAGATTTAGAGCTAGGCTTTGGCACAGACAAAAGTAAATGAGAGTAAGGAACAGAAATTGCCCTCTTTAGAGAGGGCCAACAGAGAGAACACAAGAATTTAATAGAATGGTTTATATGTAAATTCCACTAGATTTTATGTATGGAACTTGAGCAGGTGATGAAGTTAGCATCAATTATGAGAACAAAACACTTCTATCATTTAAACACTATAGGCTTTATATCTTGCACCAGACCCTGTCTTAGAGGGCAGTTCTCAGCAGGCTTCAATCAGACTCCACCAGGACAACCTGTCAGCATGATGCAGTGTACAATATACCCCTTTAATTATGCCCCAGGGCACTTTGGTCCACTGGCATTCAACACATATCCAATGGAAACATACAACAGGATGAACCATTGTCCATGAACAAAATCGGGTACAAAAACCAACAGATAAATGTTTCCCCTTTGATCTCCTGGGCAGAGTTGAGACATTCAGAACACAAGGAAATCTCATAGGTAAGAGCAATGGTGCTCCTCTTGCAATGTCTGTCTGTAATGCATTCTTACACTACCCACTTTCTCTCTTTTGCCCCTCCTTCTTGTTCCCTGTGTTCATTTCTTAAAGCAACCAGCTACAGGTTAAGCTAGGCATTGGCTCAAGTGGCCTCAGCATCTACATAGTGAGAATGGGAGTGAGAATTACTATTCACCCAAACCATAAAAGTTGAGATTGAATTTATTTTAGGGTTAACTTTGTTCCCCTTAACATGAGAGTAACTTTTAAAAATAATACTGCATTATAAGACAATTAGGTTTTTTCCCTTTTTTCAATAAGATTTTATTGGTCCATTTTAGGTATACATAATGATTACATCATCATAGAGAAGATGTACCTACACATGGCATATATAACTTGCTTCTTTTTTGTTCTCATTCCATACCCTCCCTTCAACCTCTCCTTCCCTTCTATTCTTGTCCTCTATGTTTTACTATAGACATTAGCAATTTTAAAGTGACTGACTCTCATTTTCAATATAGACAGGCTAATAATATGACAAGAGTAAATATATTATTGGTTGAGTTCCTAGTTGTGTAATATTGTATTTCCTACCTGGTCCTCCTCAGATCCGAGAGCAAAAAGTGGGAAGTTTTTAGTTTTAAACATTCTGTAACTCCATATTCATTATATTGCATCCAGAATGATTTCTGAACATGTAAATGTATCTTTTTCCCTCCCTTAAAGAAATGATGAAGAATTATGAAGAACCATGAAGAAATGTGTAGTTTAATAGAACTGTTACACCTGCTTTCACCTATGTATAAGAGTACATGACAAGTAATTCAGATTAAAAATGTAACAAAAACCCTAAATTATCACATTAAGCAAAATTTGGATTAAAGATAACTATTCCTAATATATCTGAATAATTGTTATTTTTATAGTGTCTGAAAACTTCTGCAACAGATACTATAGCAGAAAAGTAAAAGCCCAGCCATTCCCAACATATAGTGAGCTTTCCTGCCTGTAATCCTGACTAAAATATGAATTTTCTTGCAAGGCCCCATTTTTGAAGCCTCTTGCTAACCTCTGCATACAATACAGATTGGTTAATGAACAGAGAATGTGATGCAGGTTTTTGGAAGCAATTTTCCGGTTATATTGTAGCTTAGAATGGAAGGCTGAGAAGAAACACATAAGGATATAATGTAAATGAACCAGGTCAAGAGGCATAATATCACTCACATAAGTGGTTAACATCCACATATCAAAACCTCTCATACCTTGTAGTATGCAACTTCAATGCTGAGCCTTTGAAGAGATTGTCACTCACACAATTATGATTTCTTCCTCTTAGTAGCAATCAAAACTTTCCTTGAGGATGTTACAAACTAAATATGAGCAGGTTGCTAAGCATATGCCAACAGACAAGAACAGATACCCAACAGTGGGACTGCCGCAGCGTAGCTCTTATGGAAGAGTGCGCTATATCAACTCTGTGCTTGATTTTGATTCAGTGCAGAACACAAATTTTCATCCCAAAGGCACTTCCTCCAGGAATATAGGGAGCCAAATCATTAATTTCCAAAAGCCTTGAGATTTTTTTGAAGGCATCAGAAGTGATACAAATAAAGTTTCATAGCCAGGAAGCTGTAGTTGCTTTATTTTGTTTGCCTTTTACTATTTTAGAAAGTCTTGTGTCTCAATTCAGTTCAGAACATAAGCACAGAAATGCCAAGTCTGGTCATACTATTACCAGCCAATTAATAGGAAAAGTTTAGCCAGAATTTTGCTTTTATAATGAACAGCTCTGGAGAGGCAGTTATTTTAGAAGTTGTGTCTTACACATGGCAGCCTCTCTTGAAATGGGTAAGCACATATGATTAGATCGTTTCCTTAAATAGAGCCTCACCAAGGTTTTACCCTTAAAGATAATGCGTATCATTCTTAAGTAATCACTGACTTCTGAATACCTAAAAGGTTTTTTCCTACATCTCAAAATGTTCAACGATAATGGGGATTTAAATTGTCAAATAGAGTACTTGGCAGTTATCAAATATTTTATCACTTTTTTTTTAAATTTCTAAGTTCTGTCTCATATTTTAAATTTTAAGATATTTTTAAATTTACAAAGTGTAGTGATTAAATATATCACAGATCTACGTTGTGGTGGAAAATACTTTGAGCAGATTGCATAAAGCCATATGATTTATGTGGAACCAAAAAACTGTATAGATGACAATTGAAGCAAAATTCTCTTCATTTAGAAAACAAATACAGCGTGAAAACAATCAAGGAAGCAAATAAACAAAAAGATGCCAAGAACACTGTAGATACTATTCTTTATTAATTAAATGAGCCCTTCTAACCAAAGCATTTGGTTCCTTCAGTAGAATATGGCCATATGTTCTCTTTGTCTTTCCCACATTTATGTGCTGACTTACTGATCCATTACCTAATGAGGCAACGATCAAACACTGTGACCTACCTCCATACAGAAGGCCCTTTCAATGACCATAAAAAGCAATGAATAGCTCTAATGGGCAGTAATATGGTTCCCCTCCCTAGAAATGCTACCCCTTGCCACACCTCTCATTTCTAAATCTACAGCTCCAGTGGTGTCACTTTCCAGAATCCTAAACAAACATTCCCAGCTACCTGTTAGATGTTGCCACCTAGAGGCTCTCTTTGGAATTTCAAGTACAAAGAAATTTTAAACCAAATTTATTTACTCTTATCCTCAGATCGTCCTACTTTTTTCATGCTTACTTTTGGAAATAACATCACAAGAGCACAGTTGGAAAAAAAGTCAGGTTTACATTTAAACTGCATCACTGCTCTGGAAAATGTGGTTATGGTGAATATGTGCAAATGGTTCATTCTTAAATGAGCCCTCTGTTTCTTTCCTTTTACCTTTCTTTTATAGTGGCAGGAATTGAAGTTCAAGCCCTGAGTGTGCCTGGAAAACACTCTATAACTAAGCTAAATCCCCAACACTACTTTCTGTTCATAATATCACCATCCAATGGGGGTTTAGCCCTCTTCTACTTCTCCCACTAATTTATAGAAACCTCTAACACATGCCACCTCCCTAGAAAGGAGGTTTGGCTGATGTTCCTCTCCTGTTCAAATCCATTGCTTGCACCAAACGAACCTTCTTCTCACATGTAGCTCTGCAAGGATTCCGATTTACTACATGAAGTCTAAGTCAGGGCCTTCAGGACACAAGTCTATGCAGGGTCCTATCTTTCTCATTTTATATCCACCTTAAAAATACACACTCCAAACAAGGGAGATTCATCGTCACTTAACAATTATATCCTACACTCACTTCCTGTGAACTTTTACTGGAAATCATTCAGGGCTTGTAGTTCATTTTTTAACAATCTAACTTCTTCAAAACACTAATTCTTCAAGAACTGGTTCTTGGGCCACCAAAAATGCTTGAAATGATATTCTGTGTGCTCTGTATGCAACAGGGATTAAACTGTGCTTCAAAACCCTAAAGATGTAAATCTCTCTTGACGCCAGCTCCTGCGCTTAAAGATGATGTGATGTTTGATTATGGAAAACGGTCAGGGACACAAGTCTTTTGAGCAATGGAGGAAAGTTTCCCAGGTAGAAATCTAATCAAAAGTGAGTCTTACTTTCTTCTAACATCAGGAAGGCTACAAAAAAATCCTCTCATTGCAGCTGCAGAAAATGTTCTTTTCTGGAGGCATTTACATGTATTTTGAAGAGCACATAAAGAACTCTCTCTCCAGTATCACGCAATTATGTAATAGCAAACAAACACAGAAATAGCTAGTGCGGTGGAACTTGATTTGTCCTAGAGAATGAACGTTAACCAATTGAATGCAACTAAACTAAAAATTATTTTCATCAGCGTAGCACTTTATCATACAAGAAAGAGACCAGCACGACATGAAAAAGACCTGTTCAGCTTTAGATGTAGCAAGAAAGCAAAGAATGATGCAGAAAAGGGCAGAGCTAATATTATTCAGGAAACTCCTCAATAAAGCTTTGACTCATAATCTAGTGATAAAGGAAAAGATTTATTATAAAAATACACATATATTACTTTTAGTTATATAAGTATAGACAAAGTTATAAACCCTATCCATAAATTCCTTAATTTCATGTCTCAAACACTAAGACAGTGGTATGGTTTGGGTGTAATCTGGCTGTTCCCCAAAGGTCCACCTAAAAGGACTTGGTACCAGAGTGGCCCTGTGAGAGGTGGTATGGATCTTCAAGAAACAGGGCTGATACCTTGGGCCATTCAGGGTAAAAGGTGCTTATGAGACTCCAGTCTTTTTCTCTCTTTCTCTGATCCTAGTTCAAGATGTACATTCCATTGCCTGCCCCCAGCTTGTGCTCCTGCTCCGGCTTCTGCCACATACCAGGCAGTAATATGGTCAAGACCCTCTCAATTAGGTGTTAGCAATAATTTTCTAACATAGTTAATAAAACATGCCTTTTAATTTTCACTTTCCATGTTTCCTTCAATTTTCTAAGCCTGCCCTACACCACATGGACTTTGGACCTCCAAAACTGAGAGCTAAATAAACCTTTTCTTCATAAGTCAGCAGTGTCAAGGGTTTCACTGCAGTGACAAAGAGCTGAGAAATACATGTAAAATCTTATCTTTTCTTGTTTACCTGGAAAATTATAAAACTCCTTATTTAATAATTTAACATTTCTGTACTGGTGATTTCTTCATGGCTTGTGGAGTTCTAAGGTAAAAACAACCATCACAGTGTTTTTCAGCTTGATTTTTTACTCTGCTAAGTAGCAGGGATTTTCAAGATGGAGATGGAAACATGTTTGCAACTGAATAGTAATAGTCACAGAAATATAAAATAAAATCCAAGCTCCTGATGCCATGTCATTAATCATAAATTAACTTTATGGACAATCGTGGTAGCAGACAGTTAGGTGCCATTTGAATTTGATTTCTAAAAGACACGTACTTTTATATTCCTGATTTCTGCCTTACAAACGACATTAACTTTGTAAGGTAAAACTATATTTGATACAAGAAGACACAAGCTGTCATGACAGTGACTTCTATGGTGTCTTAAACTTGGAGAGCTTCCAGTATTTCTATAGGATTACTGCAGGGCATTCAGGGCCTTGGTACTTAAATACTCAAATAGTCAACAGCTGTCATGCTGCCAACAAACTGTATTTTTTTGGTAGCATCTGTGTCTGCTGTCACCAGCTTTCTTCATGCAATTATAGTAAGCCAATGGTAAGCATTTTTTCCCTGGATTATTAACAGATCACTGCAGGGGACATAAGAATGAAAGGGAATGCTCCTTTATGAGAAAATTAAAGGAAACATGGAAAGTGAAAATGAAAAGGCATCTTTTATTAACTATGTTAGAAAATTATTGCTAATACTTACTTGAAAGAAATTTAGCTCTTCATTCTATTTTCATTTTCACCACATGCTTTCAGGTAGAATGAAGTATGAATATTTAAATATTTAAATTATGTTGCCCATGAAAGTAGCCATCGTTCCATCCACAACTAATGTACAGGCTACTTCTATTGTCTTTGCTGTCTTTGTTTAGAAAATAAATCCAATCATCTCCAAAGCAGGACCAAGGCTTGGCACCGGAAATTCGATAAGTTAGGAATATCTCAGAGGTGTCATAAAAACATTAAAAAGTAGACACCTAGCTGATTTTCTCATGACTTCCATTAGCAGTTTTCCTCCTATTTTCCATTCTGTTATCTTTCTCTCCTGTATGAAAAATGGGGTTATATTTCATCAAGGAAGCAAGTTGAAGAAATGAAGAAACTTAGCCTAACATATAATAGAGACAACCAAAAAATATGCTTAGTTTTCCATTTTTAAGATCTCAAAATAATCCCAACATCCAAATTCATGCTTTGGCCCCTAACTATAACATACAAGGGGTAAAGGCAGAAGGAAATGATTTTCAGTGATTCCCAAACTATCTTCAGGATCCCCCACAAAGTGTAGAGGCATATGCACTATTTCTCTGTCCTTCCTGTCTTCTCCCCAGTTCCAGGCTATTAATTTTATTATGTTTACCTCCCAAATTCTCAGCCCTATTAAGGACAAATGCATTTACAAGTACTCATCCTCCACTTAATTGCCAACTGCTCTCCTCCTGGTCAGTAATCAAAACTGAGACACTGAAGTTGATCTCAACCGACACTGAATCAAGATCTAGCTAAAGCAATGATGTTAATGTCAGTCAGAGCCAACAATCACAGGCTTTTTCCAGATGGTCGAGACAGACAAGGACATGGACTGGACTCATTCTTACTTAGAGATATCAAAGACTGCAAACAGTTAGAATGATTTCTTATGACACTGCTTGAATTCAGGATTATGATCAATCCTTTTCTTTGTTTGCATCCCCTAGGAACAAGTGCCTAAACAGGTGGTATATGAGACATTGTCATTCTGCTACAATAGGCAAATGCCAGGAGAGATAATTCCGGTGAAAACAGTCAGTGCAAGAAAACCCAAGGGTGCTTATAGAATTTCTAAATACAATATCCACCCAGAGCTTAGACTTTAGCAGAAAATAAAAACCAGGTAAATCACACCAGAGGGAACAGTCAGAACAAAACTTAAAGCAAAATATTTTCTAACATCTGCAGTCAAATGCTCTACTGGAAAATGTGAAAGATAGATTCCCTCTGGTAACAAATGAGAAATTCAGTGGATGTATTTACAATGTTCTGTATATATTCATTGGAACATATGGCTCAATGAATTATTCTACATGATAAATCTCCACTGAGGCAGCCTGCTACCCACTCAGGCCCTGAACCTTCTGAAAGTGGCAAAACCTCCTGCCAAGTAGTGTCATTCAGAAGAACAGAGGGTAAGAGAAAATAAATTGCATGCAGCACTGGTTATTTGAGATTGCTCCTACGATCTACATAAAGTAAGGGGAGATGATCCTGTCTGACTTCCTTGGAGAGTTCTTTGGGGTAGGAGCATCTGACATTTATTTTTTTTCTCATCAGCCCTTGCAGGGAAAGCAGGTAGTATTTAGTAGGCAGACTCTTGTTTCCAGACATCTCCCAATCTGTTTCCATCTCTCTGGATTTGGAATAGTCTGGATCTCTTCCAACACGCTTTTGGCTCTGTGGCCTGATTATCCTGAGCTGTGTTAATGAACAAGATGTGCTGATTTACATAGGAGACACACTCTTTCGACAAGGAGCTCCTTAGTGGCTGACTTGCTATACCTGACTATGAAAATGACACTCTCTGCTGAATTCCATCAGGGTAAGGGATTTGCTGAAGCCAAGTGTGGGCTGGGAGAAAGACACAGCACAGTTTTCCTGGGACAGGAGTGGCAAGCATTTGTGTCCAGAGTTCAAAGCCAAATTTCAGATGACTGATGTCTTCATGGTTTCATTGTCTGTAAGGAGTTTTCACTTACTCCTCACAAACCCTGTGAGGCAAGGAGTACTGCCCTTCTGTTTCATAGCTCTGCCTCACTTAAGTGCCGGTCCTAAGCAGAAGCTTCACTTCTCTCCTGATTCCCTGCCTTAAATTATCTAGCTATAGATAGATGTAATTAAACAGACATGGATATAGACATAGGTATAGATGTACTATCAGACCCTTGAGTGCAAAGTAATTGAACTGCTCTACAAATTTCAAAGTTTGAAAAAGCTACTCTAGATATATTGATGTCCAAAAGAGTCACCATGGGAATGTTTATTGGAAAATTTTACATTTCCATCCAATGATTGACTGAGTCCATTTTAAAAAGGGAGCCATTAGCTGAGTGTGGTGGTGCATACCTATAATCCCAGCTATTCAGGAGGCTGGGGCGGAAGAATCAAAAGTTGGAGGCCAATCTGGGCAACTTAGGGACACTCTCTCTCAAAATAAAATTTAAAAAGGGATAAGGAGGTAGTTCTGCGCTAAAGGGACTGCTTACTTCAATCCCTGGTACCACAAAGAAAAAGGAAGAAAGAAAATACAGGCATCAAAAATTCTACCTTTAAATATTAAACAAAGATATTAGAACAACAAATTAGTATATCTACTTATTTTGTTTGCAAAATTATGTTCTTCTACTTGAAAACATATATTAACATAATATAACTTTGAAAGTTACTTTATATTCTAAAAAGCAGCAAATATTATTGGATATTTTAACCTAAAAAATTTAATTTTTATAAATGGATTCCCATTCTGCCTAGGCAAAGTGTCTAGGTAAATCTGGAAATCAGGCCTAAGTAATACTGTGGTGATGACCAATATAAAGCTATAATCTAAAAAATAATCGATTGCCCTCCCTAAGCTACTCTGCCCATACTAATAAGGTGAGAGATCCGAATTCATCAGATAGTTGTCATTTCACAATCCTAGCATCACCCCCTGCAGATGCTGGCTTAATCAATACATTTTAAAGAATTGGTTCTGCCTGGCTTATAGGTGTGGATCTATTTTATACAGCGTGTGACCACACTCAGCACCATCTGCAATCTCTGGGACATGCAGTCAGAGGCCTGGCATTGCTTCCGTCCTGCCTTTGGAAAGGCCTCCACTCCTGTACAATGACCAGCTGATAAAGCAATAAGGGAGAGGAGGCAAGGACTTCCTCCAGCCGAGTGCAGATTTGCTTTGATGACCTAAACCCATTTACAAAGAATATCAGTTCATAAAGTTTAGATGTACAGATGAAGCGGAATGAGCTGAGTTCAAAAATCATCCTCCACGTACAATCTAAATGAAGAAACACAGGCATCTATCCAAAGAAACCAGTGAAGCTGTTGATAGATTTTTTAAAGGCATACTTTAAAAGCAAAACGAAAGTCGTATAAGCGAAGCAGACCAACACTTTCTCACAAACATGGGGAGAGAGGTGGAGAATATAATTAGGATGGCAAAATCCTATGCAAAGGCTTGGAAATACAATGCTAAAATTTCTAAAATAGCACTGTGGGATACATTGCTTCAGAGAATAGGATTTTAAAACAGAGGAACCTTATTATAAGCCAGACTTTGTTGCTTCTTTAACTGTAGGGGTTGGGAATTTTATCTCACTTACCTACACTTGTAAAATGAGTGCCGCAATACTTCTCTATTTAATTTTCGAGGATTGAATAAAATAATATAAATAAAACACTTAGCTCCACAGCTGAACAAAGTTAGCACACAATGGACATTTGCTTTATTTAAGTGTTTGGGAAAAGGGAAGGCCCAGGCCCAGAATGTGAGATAAATGATACAGTGATAACCAGAGACAGAGGGAAAGCAAAGCTATTCAGCTTCTATTTTACCTCTACTTCTTTAATAGAGTGATGCTCACGTTGGAAATGATAGAACAGATTTCCATTACCAAGGGACTAGAGCACAAATTAAACAAGGAAATGATAAGAGAAAACTAAGTTGCTTTAAATTACCTTCCAGTCTCCAAGTGCAGATGAAATACACGCAAGGGTAGTGAAAGGGTATCCACGTGCGAGTGGGAAATGGTCAGTGGAAAATATGTAGGCAATTACAGAACATTCCGAAAAATTGAAAACAGTCAAAGAGTTGTCCAATTTTCATAAATGAGAGAAAGGATTCTGGAACTTATAGCTCGCTCGCTCCACCAGCCTTTGCCCCAACTACTGTTCTGCCTTTCCTTACTCTCTTTCCCCTCGGAGATGAACTCAGCAGTGCATCCAGCAGTCAGAGCTCCGTCCAGGACCATCTCTTTGAGACAAGATATATGCTAATCTTACCCTGCCAGCGAGAATTAGAATTGAGTCCTTTATCTGCATCCAAATTCTCATGGCCTTTTCTACTCAGTGCTCTTGTCCCTGCCTTCCACCAAATGCTCTGATAACTTTACATCCATCTCCGGCAAAATTTGAAAATAAAGCTTTTAATAAATGTATTGTGGGTAATTTTTAAATAAGGCTGTAATTACTAGGAAATACAAGGGCTCCACTGAGAACAAATCATGCCAGTTTTATTTCCTTTGAAATACGATTCCTATATTAACAAAGGTGAATAACCTAGACAGAGTAAACCTGAATTTCAGGAATAAATACGAAAAATTTCCCATGATTCAATAGATCTGACTGCATGATAATAGAACTCAGGGGATTAATAGCTGTTGGAACAATAGCCAAATAGTAAATTAATATATTAATATCAGCTCAAAGTAGAGTGCTAATTGAAAGATATACTTCACCCTGCCTTTTTTGATTTTTAACAGTAATTTAATTAATTATATAAGGCATTTTTTACCAAATGGATAGACATGTAGTTAAATGTATAGAGGGCTCTAACTGGCAAAGTAGACCCACTTTTAACAATAAATTTAAAATATTCACGGTGTATTAGAAAAGTGGATTATAGCCAACAATATATAACTTGATG
Source organism: Chinchilla lanigera (assembly GCF_000276665.1). NCBI lineage: Eukaryota > Metazoa > Chordata > Mammalia > Rodentia > Chinchillidae > Chinchilla > Chinchilla lanigera. The sequence continues at coordinate 12,239,760 of NW_004955428.1, forward strand.
GAAATATAGAAAATGAATAATTATTAGAAAAACTAACTGTGCAATTTAAAAGTGGGATAGACCTGATGTAATAGCAGTTCTTAATAGATAGATATTCATCTTAAGAAAATAATGAGTGTGGCTACTAAAAAAGCTAATTTCATTTAGTGTTGTAGATAAATATTAAATATCAAAATATGAAAAGGAAAAGTAATACTGTCACTATACTGTGAATTTCCCTTTCCAAATCTAGAACACTGCTATTTGCCTTGAGCTCCATATTTTAAAAATATATTAACAAAGTAGAATTTGAGTTTTCCTGAAGATAGCAACAAAAATATTCAAGGTCTAAAAGTGTCATCGTATGAGGAGCAGAGACTGAATTAGCAAAGACTGAAAAAGTGACGGTGAGGTAGGAACAGAAAAACTGTTTAATATTTGGGAAACTTCAGAAAAAAGATTAGAATAACTGTAGCATAGAAGAAAATTTTCAGGCAAACAGAACAACCCAGGAAATGAAACCGTAACTATCTTACAAGATGAGTTCTTCCTCAGACATAGGTTGAAATGACCACTAGGGATCCTTCAGGCAGTATGGGAGAGAAGGGCTATTCCAGGTAACCTCTCAAGGTTTCTTTTACCCCAAATCCACCAGACCATCAGCATTTCACTTTTGAGAGTTTCTGAGTGCAACTGTTCCCAGTATTTTGTTGTAGCAAGACAGATTTTCTTAGGTTTATTTCCTTTCCTAAAGCAAAGGTGTATATTTAGAGTTAAAGGAGAACTTTTACAGAATTATCAATAGGTTTCCTGAATATTAGCCCATCTTTCCAGACACCCCAAAGAAAGTAGCTGTTCATCATTCATCAGCTGTGACCTCTGGACTAGTTTCTTAACTTGGAGAAAAATTGAAGTTCCACCCCATCACGCTTATACTTGCTTGACTTCACAATGGCAATATGCCCCTCTAGAGAGAGGTTCATTGTTGGTGTCATGAGCATCGATCTAAGCTGCTCTCACAATGATTACACCGTCCCTCACTCCCCCTTAAGTTTTACAGCCCAGAGCATGCCCAGGGCTCGCTGCAGGCCCTCTCATTGTGATCAATGCAACACTCACACACAGCATGCTTTCGGAGCGCCCAAGGCAGTCAGGGTCCCCAGGCACTCTGATTATAGCCGGAATTTCAGCTTTATTAGGTAACTGTCAAATTGCCTTGGTGTCTCTTAAAACATTAAATTGGGAGAAAATATAAATGCAGAAAAGCCATGATAAATTCACTTAGCAATCTGTTGTAATAAACATGTGCACACGAACATACATTATGTAAATCAGACCGAGAGCCCTGAGAGCAATAACGGAGGCAAAAATGTGAATGTGGTGAGATCAGAAAAGTCAGACGTGTTATACATCGGGAAGTGTCTTTCTTTTGAAACAGTCTGATCAAGATTCCTGCTTAATATATTTATGGGGCCATCCACCCCTCTATTTACCACAATGCACTGTTTATTCCAGAAGCACAGTCACGCAAAGCAACTTAAAAGCTAAGTAATAGTATACTCAGTGGAAAGTAAAGAACGAAGGCATTATGCTGCGAGGATGATACTGTACATACTTATTATCTTTATTGAGCTCAGATATGAACATTATGGCTTCATTTCACTAAATAATCTATCTCTCTATGTAGGTCTCATTGTGTGTTTATTTCAAGGTAGTTTTTTCTTTAATCTTGCATTCCAAAGGGAAGATCCCGCATGTGTAAGTTTATTTTGCATGCCTGGATGGTGGGATGGTGAGGGGACCAGGAAAGAAAGCGTACTGTAAATATCTAGTGGAAAAACTCTTTAAGTAAGGAATTGTGTGTTCAGTAAATAATAATCACAAAAGGCTGTTTTATACATGCATAGATAATTTCTTTGGCAAACAGGCTGAATGAGATGAAGAGAACTCTGTAAAGTAAAGGAACGACTTGAGCTGTCTTGTAAGGAGAGCGTGACAGCAGTCCCCAGAAACTGCAAAAGTAGAGGGTGAGGGCAAAAGTGCAGAAACCCCAACAAAATGGAAGGGAAAGTGCAGAGGGAAATGCGGAGGAAATGCAGAGTGAGTTGTGGCTTGGCCACAGTTAAGGAAAAGGAGAGCTAATATTGAGAATGAACTGTCTCTCTGCCATGCTCTGCTACAGCAAGCAACTTCCTTCCTAACAGTCTGTTCACACAAATGCTTCTGCAACTCTGAAGACAAAAATGATAGCTTAGAAGCTATCTTGTCCACTTGGATTAACTTGAAACAGAAATGAAAATGAAAAAATATTATAAATGAAAAAGACCAATGAAGAACCTATTGGATTCAACAAATTGGCAATGAGGTGTTAGCAGAAATGGATTCTGCCTGAAACTCTTTGGAAATATTGTTTAAGACACCATATATGACAAAGGGATGGCCAAGTCATTTTTATTTAAACATCACACAACAGAAGGACCCAAATAGTCCAGAGAATTTAAGAGATATAGGGACTACAGAAATCTGTAATAAGGGCACAAAAAGTGGCTGTTACCATGTTGGTGATGTTAAAGTGGAACAGCTGTTCTCACATTGCATCTTAGAGATGCATTAAGGACTGATGTGGGGTAGGAGATGGGGAACGGCAAACTAAATGAAAGAGGCTCTGGATTCTGACAGCTATTTCAGCCAAAGCAGGTCCAGTTCTGTACGGTTTGTAAACTTGAGATTTTGCACAATATTTATTTTTAACAAGGGTTATTACAAGTATAAATAAATGTTTGTAAAGATGATAATGCCATTACTGAAAATGTGAATCAGATTAAAAAGTAATGCCAACTTGTGATATCATTTACAAGCCCCCTGCCCCCTAAAAAAAAAGAGGGGAAAAGAAGAAACAAGATGAGAAGGCTGGTGGTCAATCATTAAATTCAAGTTTTATGAAATCAATTTTTAATTCAAGTCAATTTCCACTTTCTTACCCCAATGCAGAAGTTTTATTCTCAGAAATTCACTCTCATGACACAGTTTTGTGTAAATTTCAACAGCATCCAGGTGAATTACGATCTGTGTTATTTTCCATGCTCTTACAAATACAGTACAAAATTGTTGCTGAGAGTGTTTTTTCCCTCATCTTTCTAGACACACTAGACTTCAGTGTTCAAATTCATTTATATTTAGCTTGACCATGTGACTGAGTTCTACCCAACAAAATAAGAGTCAAAGTAAAGTCCACGACTTCCAGGCCTGGATCATTAAAGCCACACAGCCCTTTCCTTCCACCACGTGGGTGCTAATAGCCAGAATGTTATTCAGACTCTTGGCTGGCAATGGTAGAGCCCATCTGCCTGGGTCTGTGAGCGGCTGTTTCAAGCAGAGCACCTCAACAAGCTGAATGACCCCTGCACCATGGAAATATTAAAATAGTGTAGGGATGACTTGTTATAGCAACTTTAATTGTCATAAATGTGTAAGTCCTGACTTACATTTTCCTTTAATTTAGCCATTCAGAAAAACTTCAGAGGTGTTTCACTGCCTATGTCAGTTAATTTTTCACAGGAATAGATAGAGATGATAGTAAAGCAGGCATTTATTTGCACCACACATGAAGACAAAATCCTAGTCCATTGAGAGGCCATGTAGAAGCACACAAATATATCGCAAATATTTTCTGATAAGATTTTTATATAGCATTAATATAGTAGCATGAAAGAGCTGAGAATTACCTTCTTAAAAGTGTTCTCCAGCTATATTTTACAGCCAATTGTTTACTACCTTACTCAAACAGTTTAAGGAAGACTGAAAATGATCAGCTTGTCCAACAACATTTTTATATCTTAGCATTTGTGAAATACTGAGCAACCTTACAACTTATGGAAAATTGGCTTTCTGATTCTGTTGGAGTAGATGTTGCAGAACAAAAGACCGTTTTGGATATTTCATGGGGGTCACAGGTTTTCTTTAGAGATATTTTAGTCATTCCCCATCATTGACTGCAGTGTGCTTGTCTCAAATACCTCATTCATTTACAATTCACACTTCTTTAACAAGTGAAAACCTTTATAAATACTCATATTTTGATTTATACAAATTCCTTAGGCACATTCAAAATCAATGTCCTATGAAATGGTAGGTGACCTTTCAAATTTGTCTCTGTTAATAACAGGAATTTGACTGAAGGGGTTAATTGATATGCTGGGTAACATGGATGCTGCAAAGTTTTTCTAGAGGACCCAGAAGAAAGAGCAGTAAAAATGTAACTATACCTTCTCCAAAGGAATATGCTACAATTTATTGTAGGATATTCAAAAACCACAAGCATAAAATGCAAAGTAATGCTTATACATCATATTAGCCTTGATGAGAGATAATTACAGAAACTTATTCAATGTCAGAAAAGCTTTATTTCAGGAAAGTTTTTATTTTATCTAATGCTTCCCTTGCCTAGGCTCAAAAATGCAGACACAGAATGAATGAAGCCATGAAACGGTGATGCAGAAAGGTACAGTTTCAACTTGAGCTCTAGACTACAGACTCAACTAAAAGCAACATTTAAATTTTTCTTATAAAGATGGAGGTTAAAGAGACAAGGAGAGAATCCTTATTGGGCATGACATTTCAGCTCTTTACTTCTTTCCAATGGATAATGGCTCACTGAGTAATTTGACTTCCCTTTCTCAGTTTAGTGGAAAAATATATATTATCATTTCTTTCTGTGTAGAAGTCCAAAGAAGAGGCATAGCTTTTATAAGACAGAGGCAAGTGATTTCACACCGGTCTCAATTCAGATAGACTATTCTATCTCTTTACCAAATAAATACACTTAAAAATGCATTTGGCTTAGAGGTGTCTAGCAATAATGCCTGCCTAATAAAAACAATTTCTTAGTGTCCTCAACAGGCCCTGGTAGCAAAGTGCATAATGGCTGCAAAGAAGTTGCCCAGTGAGTATCTTCTGCTGATGGTGATTGATCCAGTCTCACAATAAAGTGAAAGCTTTTTTAGAGCCAAAGCAATTTTGCTCACATCCTTTATGAGCAGAAACCATAATGAATTGTGTTGGTTGCCAGCATTTATTGAAAATTTCATCTTAGAATGTTAGTCTGATGTCATTGTGTCAGAATGAAGAGCAGCCTGAGAGCCTTCTGTTAATGGACAGAATCTCTCCATCCCTGTGCTGGAATAGGTTTGGGTCAGCCTCCAAATATCACAGAGAAAATAAAAGAGGTTTTAACCTACAATTGATTAAGTGCTTTATGAACATCAGCCCTTATTCTCCTATGAACAACTAAATCATTTACATCCCATATGCAGACATGTTAGCTAATTAAGTCAAGCAAAAATATTGTTAAAGCTTACATTGACTTCTCATGTATCTGCAAATTTGTAAATGTTTAGCAGTATTGCCTGCAACCCACAAATTTAGTAATTCTTTCAGATTATTCTGGGTAAGGATCTGAAAGGTCTAGGCATTATTTATCATTCTAAAACTTAAATGAATACTGAAATTATTTGGCATACAGAAAAGCATTCCATTGTAAAAGAAAAGGTTACACTGAATGAATTTTCTGGTCCAATATATTGAAATCATGTGATTTATCCCACTGATACATTATTACATGCCATTAGACATAATCACTTTCTTTGACTTGATGAATCTTATAGAATACTGTCAAGCTCTATTTTCCTGAGAGATATGTTTATAAAACTGATTTTTAGTTTTGCAGCCAAGTAAAAAGATGAATCCATCTGCTGTCTGTCATCTCACCTTTTTATGAAAGCCTGAAGGTTGACATCTAGAACTTATAAAAACTCTTTCTTTGGCTGCTTTGTTTTCATTTATTTAACCAAAATCAGAGTGCTCAGCATTTTAGATGGAATGTACTTTCAACTGCACTTGTAAAGACCATTAATTCTCATTTCTAATATCAGTATAAATATATATTCAGATGCAAGGAAAGTTGCCAGCTTTATACAAGGGTCATAGTATGAAAAAGATTATAAGTCAGTGCACAGCATATAAAATTATACACCCTGGTTACTTAGACCTCTACATTTAATAGGGCAAAAATAGTATAATCTTCATCTGAGGCATATTTAATATGATAAGGATGTTATACTCTAACATAAAATGATAAAAGTTATAGTAAATAGCATATAGCAACTAAAATGTTTTTAGGTTTATATTAGTCAGAATATAGTTTTCTAAATCAAAAATCCCATCTATTTTTAAAATATCCTGCTCTAGTTTTACCTAACACTGTTTGGACTGAGTGCTAGTAACTGCTTTGCTCTTTATATATTCTAATCAATTTCTGATTAGAGTATGTAAAAAAGTCAAAAATTTCAGAAATGTAAAAGACCCAGTTAAATGTGTATATGTGCCTGTATGTGTAGAATGATTTGGGATGAGGTTGTTAGTTATGAAGTTTTTTGACTAAAATAATCAAGGCAGATTAAATTTGCATAAGTAATCATAAATAGTCACAAATTCAATCAGTTCATTAATCAATTAGCTTACTGATTTTCTCTGTATTTTGTTGGCAATCAAAAGATCATTACATTGGAATAAGGAAACTGATAGTTTTTATGTGTGTGTGCACATATGTATGTTTCAGTACCTGGAACCATAGGTAGATGTAGATCTCAAACTATATATACCAAATCTTTTAAAAAGTGTAACATATGAAAAAAAAAAAAAAAACATTCTATTTAGTATTTCCAGTCAACATCAACAAACTTCCTCAGTACCACCCTTGAGCCACAGCAAAGTTAAGATTTACAGTTGAAGCTTATAGCTCAGAGCATGTTTTGGAAAAAATATCACTCTACTGTGAATAAGATATCTGCTTCTACAATGACTTGAGGGAATTGCTATTTGGAGATCTCTACAGGATATTTCTGCCAGGAGAAGTACAAAATACACTAAGGTGAATACTGGTCTTGTCCTGAAATGTGAGTCTGTACCCAAAATAATGAACTCCTGGATTTAATACTACATAAAACACTCCTCCATACATCAACCAACTTTCCCCATGGAGCTTCCCCTAGGGATGAGACACTGTGAAACAAATACATATCTCCCAAATAGACACACACCCCAAAAAAGCATGCCTTCTCTGAAAAGAACCCACAGATCCATAGACAAATGGACCAAAAAGTGAATATTTTTACAATGCCTCATTATAAGTTGAAAGCAGTACCCTAGAGTGCTACAGGATCTCTCTACAATTTAGGTGAATGTTTCTCTGCCTGTGGACATGTATTTTTTAATAGCAACCAGTGCAGTCGAGTTGTCTGTTCTAAAAGATCATTACCATTCTTTTCCCTTCCCTATTTAGAGTATCGTATTTCTTGTACTTTTAATTTTGGTATTTCTTAGCACCTATAAAGGGTAGCAGGTGGTCCCTTTTGGAGCCTGAATCCTTCTGTTCATGTGCCAAGTAAATTCAGAGAGCTGTCTTCTCTCCTCTGTAGCCCCCTTCTAGAGGAAGCTGCTTTCACTGATAGGAGATTGTTTGATGTCTTTTTCTGTTTGGTTCCTTGTGATTCCACTGACCGGTTCCTGAGACTGTAGTCCTGAAACAAAGATCCTATTCAGGAGGAAAATTCAAAATAACTAGCTCATCATCCATAAACTATTAGCACTTGCTGAGGATCTTTATTTAGTTCAAGATTCTGTATATAAAGTGCAGTACAAAACGGAGATTGTGCTTACGTTTTCCACATTATATTGTATCTTAAGACTAAAGACTAGAGTTTACATACTGACAGTAAAAAACTACTTAAAAGAATGTCCTGTTAGCCTTGGCCTATCTTTTGTGGGGAGATTTATTCTAATCTACCTTGGCCCTGCGTATTTGCACTTCAGAATATCCTTCCAAAGTACCAATCTGAAGAAGCAAGTTTTTGTAACGATTTGTTTTATTATTTATATAGTTGACATTGTTATAACAAAGTCTGTGATGTAAATGTGCTTGCATTATGTCTTCTTTTCTAATTCCAAGTTTTTTGATGCCTCCATTTGCTGTTGGTGATGTCTGAATTCTAACTCATCAGATTATCTGCATTTTACAAAGTAGCATTTTTAAATAATAGTTTTATTAAATTGAAATTTACATACATAATTTACAAATTTAAAATGTATTATTTAGTGGATTTAAGCATATTGACAGAGTTGTACAGCTATGACCACAATCAAATTTAAATCATTTTTATTATCCCAAAGCTAAACACTCTGTCCACTAGTTTTCATCTCCCAGTCCCTAACCTCAAATCTAGGCAACCACTGAGCTACTCTCTATTTTCATACCTGGAATTTTTATTCAAAATATACCACGCTCAAAGCGACAATGAACACCATAGATCCAAAGAAATGGGAAATCATGCAAAGGACTCACACCAAAGTATCGTCTTTTTCTTAGTTTCAAATAATCCATTTTGTCTGATTCACGATAATACAGATTATATTTTCTATTCATTAGAGCAACTCTAGCACCTAATTCATTAGGCAAATTCACAGGTCACAGTGCCAGCAAGGTCAGCATGAGCCCACGCAACATGCTGTGCAAGTCAGAAAAGGGTTTCCTCTGTGAAAATATCTCCACCACAATTTGCGTAGAAGATGACACCTTCCCACTGATCAAAAAACAGTTCTCTGTCTTCAAGGTGGAGGCAGCCTCAGTCTCGGCCAACTGAGGGTATTTCAGATGCCACTATCTAATGCAGCAAGATGCAATATATAGGGCACAACCTGCACAGCTCTATGCATTGGCCAGAGATACTGAAATAAAGATAAAGATAGCATATACGTGTGTTTGACTTTACAGAACTCCTGTTACTGACCAGAATCAGCTATTTGGAATGGTTTACCATTAGTAATATGAAAAACCAGGAGATGAGGAATTACACATCAGTGTAGATATATGTTTGTGTATGTATGTGAGTGTGTGTGTGTGTGTGTGTGTGTGTAAAATGGTGACATGGGATGGTATGCAGATAGAAATACAATAGGCAAGTTAAATGTCTATCAGTCATGGAGAAGACCAGGGAAGAGCAGGTTTCAGTGAGGGTGACTTACGTATCTCTATGTATGTACACATGCATGCACATATATATGCATATATATGCAGAGAGACAGGCATTCCTGGGGAAGATCAGAGGAGAAGTGTATATAAGATTATATATATATATATATACTTAAATACATATTATATATGTATACATAGACAAGCATCTATGTAAAAACTCTCAACTAGAAAAATTACTCTCAATTCACATATTTGTTTTACATCAAATGGCCTTATTCTTATATAAAAGTCATGGTTTCCCTGGAGATTGAGGTAAAGAAATCTCCTTTTGATTGGTTCTCAAAGATTGGAGAAACAATTAATGACAGAGGTATTTAATGTATTGGTAGCATGATAGAATTTCGGTATTATTCAGTCATGTGGAGTGGCATGTGGAAAAGACGTTAGTTGTCTGCAATCAATAGCTTTTATATTCCATGTAATGTCGTGGAATATAAAAGCTATTGATTACAGAAGGAAAAATGTACTAAGCAATTACTGCTTTAAAGATGAAGAATAAAGTGTGTTCCAGCCGAAGTGGTTACAGCTGGTGGTATACAATAAACAACCACACTGGTGTTTCTCAGTTCACATATCATAACAGAGAGGTTCCAGATTCTTCTTAAACAAATGTCTGCATGTTTATTTTTTCTTTCAGTATAAAATCCATGGTAGTGTTTCAGTAAAAATAAATCGGGAAGTGTGAGGCACAGATGCCTGCCGGGAGACTGGCGGTCTAGTGAGCTGCTATGTAATCAGCAAAGGTAGTTTAGTAGCTTTTTACAGCCTCAAAGCTGCACTTTTCAGAGGTTGGATTTTTCAGCCTATGTATCCTGCCCACAGTTCACAAGAATGCCAAGGACACAGGAATGCCACTTGGGTAAATAATAACTTCAAATATTGCAGTTGATCTCTGCCACCTTCCAGCTTTACATTTGAATGTGCACACACAAATATGCTTGCCTAGATTAATAGATTCTGTGGTCTATTTACACACCTTCAATCAACCCACCATCTTTGCACTCTATAATCAGCCTACAATAAGCAACCTCACCCCTTACCAGCCTTCTCATTGGGAGAGAAGAAAGACTCCCTCAGCAGCCTCCACACGGACCTTATTGATTGCCTTTCCAAGTCACAAAAATGCCTTTTTCTCAGTTGGTATTCCATTTAAATGTTGTATACTGTTGGCAATGCCATTAACAACTCTCTAGAGGGCATGTGATATAGAAGAGAAGGGCAGGGCAGCTCAAAGAAAAATGAGAATAAAGAATCTAAAGTCACTACTCACCCACCTGGGGCTACTCCATGACTAATTCTGCCTCACGAGCAGCTCTTCCAGATTCCACTGTGTTTGTCATACACCACTTTGCAGCCCAGAAGTTTCTCTCACAACTCAGTTTCTCTCAGGCACAAACTAATTGCTACATGCAGCAGCCAGGTTCTGGAGACTCAAAGGGCAGGAAACTATAGAAACCTAACAGAAAATAATAAATAAATTTTAAAGAAATCATCATACACAGAAACTCTCACTATCGTCCACTTTCAGGGCAGGGTATTCTTCCCCACCCCATACCTCCTCAGAAGCAAGTCAATCCTTTTCCAGCCTGTGGTAGCTAAATATTAATGTATCAGAGGTGTCCTTACTTGCCATCTGGCTTTCTGACAGGGTTTGGGCTTTAAATCAAGCATGAAGCAGGAAAAGTTAGAAATACCAATAATCTGACAGAGCACTCCTTTAGTATTTGCAGGTTTCATTTACTTTAGACACTCTGTTGGATGAAGAAAATTAGGGCTTCCATACACCTCCTCTGATTTATAAGGAAGTGTACCTCTTTTCTAAAAAGTTTCTCTGCTTTTAAACAATGTCTGCATTGTAAGACAAAAGAAATTATTTTAGGAATTGTTGCTCAACTCAGAGCACTTTGTAAAAATACTGTACGTCATTAAAAATTTTATACCTGATTTGTAAAGAAAGAAAGAAAGAAAGAGATGATCTATTACATTTAAACTGGTGAGATAGCCTAGTAATTGAAAGTAGATTTATTCTAGCATGGACAAAGCTAATACACCACAGTAGCTAAGCAATATTCACTTTTATGGCATAGTATAAAAAATATATAAAGCATTTTGTTTGAGATAGAGATTGACCAAAGGAAATATTATTCTCGTAGCTTTTCTCTACACAAGTAATAATTTTTGAAGTGAAAAAATAAGTATATAAACCAGTAGAAATATCAGACTATCTCTGAAAACTAAAAAATAACCATCTAAAACCTTATACCAACCCACTTGAAATACATACAAATAAATAGGAATTACTAAGACTCTCTCTCTCTCTCTCTCTCTCTCTCTCTCTCTCTCTCTCTCTCTCTCTCCTGCCCCTTTTCCCTTATCCTTGAACATTGTAATTTCAGTGAGAAACAATGACAAAAATATACCAATCAATTTTTAAAATGTTTCTAGTGAGTCTTCTAAAGTAGGAATCTTTTTAAATCTCTAAAAACATTGAAGTTTCCGAAATACTTTTATAAGCTTTTAAGACTAGAGATGCTCTCTGCACAGACTGGCTTTGAGGCACTATTCTGAATTAACTGATTTGAAGGAGGCTCATCAGCTACAAACTGAGGACCATTTCCCAAGTTATGACTACATTTCCAGCAGTGATTTCTGCCATTACCTACCATGCACTGCTTATTAAATACAAAACCCATTGCCCTGAAGAATCTGGTCACAGTCTCTGCAATAGTGGCATCTGTAGAAGGGAGTCCAGCCACTTGAAACTCATTAGAATGTACTAGAGATTGACAATGAGTAAGGAACATCTGTCAGACTTGGACAAGATTTCAATCAAGTGTGATGTAGCTGTGTTACTTGACTACATTGACTTAATAAATGAGTTGGCTGCTGTCAGCATAAGGAAAGTTGGGTTGTAATTACTATCCTGTTCTTTTTTTCTGAGATGTTCTTTTACTTAAATGCTCGTATTTTATGTGAAATGTATGAAAAGTAAGTTGATGGAATAATATGCCATTTAAAAGGAATTTAAGGGTCATTTTCAGCTGACTGACTTTAACAAAATGACCATTTCTTTCAAGAACTTGCATGTGTGTAACCCCTCCAAAGGCAGACAAAATTATACTCATCTCTAGTCTCTAGAAATGCCTCTAAGGGCATGTCCAGAAGAAAGGAAATTGCACTTCATACAACCAATGAGAATAATAAATGTTCATTTGGGTAAGACTGAGGAAAATGCAAAAGCATTTCTCAATATCAAATAGCTATTGCTCTTCAATAAATAATACCTTACCTTGTATCACATTTGAAGCCTTATATATACATTTCACATTCAACCCCACAACAATCCAATGAAGACGCAGAGACTCAGAACTAAACCAATCTGTCCCAGGGGCATAATTTACTAAGTCAATGAGCTAAGAGTCCAAGTTGGGTGATTTCTCACCATGTAGTATTTGTTATCTTGCCTTTTGGAAGTGTTCACTTAAAGGATCAGATTAAGTATAAGGCAGTATCTCTGGCCACTATTATTTCAAGGAGATGAAAATAACAATTATTTCTATTTGTGGACAGTACTCTCTGTTTAAAGATGGAGAGATGTAGACTCTAATCTGAGAGGTAAAGTGAGCTGAGCACGGTTTAGAAAAACAGGTCACAGCTAAATGAACACAAAGCTAGACTTCCAACAGAAGATCTAATTACGATCTCTTTATCTGATGCACTGGGACACCCAATTACCAAGCCTGGTGAATTTGGGTTCATGAATTAGTGGAGCTCAGCCTGTGAGTTTCTAGGAAAGCAGTGGATCACCACCACCAGAGCTCCATTGATGGGGTAGAATCTGGTCTGGGGTTGTCCACTCAGAGAAGATACATCAAGGTTGTCTCATAGCGACACATAAGGTGTTCCTCACAAACAAGCTTATTCTTCCATAACTTCCACAACATTAGCAGCTACAAAGAATATAAATTTATTACTTAAATGTTAATAGGATTTCCTAATTTTCCCCTCCACCCATTCTCACCAATTAAAATTCTATACTGGCCCCAGCCGCCCTTTCTATTACCTCCACTCATTTACTGTTAAACCCATGGAAACTCTCTGCCTTTAATTCCATGCTAATCATTTGCCTGTAGACACTGAGGAGTTGGGCCAGGTTTGTACAATAAATAAGATATTTTTCTAAGGACTAGCCCCTACAAAAGATCAAAGTAGCTGCAAAATTAACATCCTCATGTTTGAGATGAGCTGCAGAGCTAAGATTATCATAGTGTTAGCAAAAATAGGTCAGCTACACATAAATGTGTGAATTTTCCCTCCTCTGAACTGTAGCATTTTATTTTTAACTCTCATATGGCACTTACCACTTTCTACCTTGCATTGTAGTTATTTGTATGCATGTTTTTTCTCTCCTCTACTAAGATCTTAAAGGTTTTTTTTCTCTTTGTACCCTACAGCACTTGACGCAGTACTTTGCACATAGTAGGCACTCACAAAATCTTGACTGTTCAATAGAACTCTAAAAATAGCAAGGCGAGGAAAACAATGTTTAAAAGCTAGTTTTATTTTTTTAAGTATTTGGCTATTGAATTGAACCTAGAACATTTGTATTCTGCTTTTCTGCTATCTACACAGTGGAGAAAGCCACCGCTCCACTTCTATGCACACCCACACCTAACAATGTACACTTTCACACTCAGCATTCCACCCATATAAAGTTACTTTTGCTTTTCTGCTGTCTTTTACCTCCTGGTCTCTATGTAGACTCTTCCATCTCCCTGAGGCTTCTTTCTTGTTGCCTAACTTTTTCACTGGACAGCTCCCACTGCAAGACTCAAGTCAATGATCCTTCCTTCTGAAAGCTTTCCTTCAGCCTCTAAAACCACCCCACTTATCTCGTTGCTTCCTGTGTCATAGCACATTTCACACTGAGTTTCCTCGGAGAGTGGATTTTTGAGATGAGCAAGAGCTAAAGCAAAGGTCCTTTTCCAGAGAACTAAGGAAATTAGAGACAGCCTAGCAAAGGGTTTTGAGGTCTCCATGTGAATTTCCTATTTATGAACTGGTATGTATGGCAGTCTTTCTGTAAGAGAAGCTGATTGATAGACTAAGAGCCCAACTGACTCAAGCCCTGCTGTGTTTACCTGTTCTATAAACATAAATAATGGAGAGCAGATTTTATTCACAAGTCATTTGATAAAGGTTTTTAAGTTTTAAAAAGGTAGAATATTCTAAAATATTATGCATGCATCCAATGACGTAACTGATTGTACAAAGTAGAGAAATTTATTTTTACTTTTTAATAAGACCTTTTTCTTTACTTGTAAAGATTATTGGAGAGAATCATACCTTCTTCCTGAAGTAGGGAAAGAAGTGAAAGAGCCTCAGAAATGAGACAACATACTGGTTGAGTTGAGCTTACCAGAAGGGAAGGAAGCTCGTTTCAGACAGAGCAAGAGGCAGGAACACAAGTACAGAGACATTAAAGTACAGGCTTGACTAGAAAATTATGGCTTGTTTGTTAAGGTCAGTGTGCAGAAGATAGATATGCAACAAGGTCAGTGTATGCACAAGATGTGGTTGGCAAGATAGCTCAACTTGAAGTTATAAATAGCCTAGAATGCTAAGCAGAGGGATTTGAACTTCATTCTACCGGTTACAGAGAGTTGTAGTCAGTTTTCAAACAGGAAGACACATAACCCAATCTGTAATTTAGTGAAACACCTTTGCTGACAAGATAATGAATGAGTGAGAAAAGAGAAAGCCTAGCGGCAAGAAGATCTAGTTTGGGATGCCATTTCTATGATTTGAGTAACCAATCTCAATAATTTAAGAACTACATATCTGTAAAGTTCAATATAAATGTTAATTTAAAACTATTATCTCAATACGATTAAATTCAATAACCTTTAAGGCAGCAGATATTGAAGCACTTTTTTTGTTACTTAGCTCTAAGTAATTCAGGTGAAATTAATGTATAATTTGAACATAATGGCCAAATCTACTAATGAGCTGATTGCAGGCTTTGTGTTCCTAAATTTAAGAATATGGATTACAGCTGCAGCTGAAGGAAAATGACCAAAACCTTGTTGGACCTGCTGGCATGCAGTAAAGTTAGTAATTCAATGAAAGAAAAGAACTTTTTTAACTAAACATATAAAAAGTCCTACGTATTAGTCAAACTTAGGGTCTAATTAAATTATACACATGGGAATTTAATGTTGTGATTAAAATGAAGTTCTTGGTCAAATAAGAAACGTTTTACTATTAAAAGGAAGGCAAATTATAATATTTCATTCAAGTCATGTTCTATATTTGTAATTTGTATTTAACTAAATTGATTCTGTATGCAAACCTCCAAAATAAATTTTGATATAATTAGGAAATTTTGTAGAACAAGACACCTTCTTTCTATCTACTACCCTGTGAGAGCAGGACCCACAAATCCCAGTAAGGACATATGACACTACAACTCAAGTCAAAGAGAAAGATGGAGATTCTGTAAGCACAATAATACACAAAAAGTATGGGAAAAGGTTAATCTTGGGAAGGCAATCTGCACTCTGCAGTTTCTAGCACTAACCCTAAGTATAGGAACATTTTTCTACTTGGCAAAGCCATACTTCTAGCAGTCGTCCCTGACTCCTTCTCTTTCCCTTACCACAGACCATGTATCAGTGTATAGCTAGACCTTCACCCCAAACAGGAAAAAAGGGAAATCACTGTAAACCTACACTAGGAAACCCATGTACCGGTTTTTCACTAGTTAACTTTTAATACAGATTTTTCTGGCAATTTTTAAGTAAGGTTTAGAAAATGTTTAGTTGGCAGTCCATTTGAGTATGAGATGCAAGAGTCATAATTTTTATTTGTCAATAATTGGAACATCTTCTACAATAATTTAACCTTAAATCTACCAGTTGATCGAAAAGGGATTAAAGAAAGGAGACCCCAAACCAGAAACATGTGTTTTCTTTTTTTCATTCTTTTTTTTTCACAATATGGAAAACTACTCATCCCAGAGATTTCTCTTCTTGGAGAGGGTAAAGAAACCTATTATCACAGTGTACTGCTTATGTCTCAGATAGGTTTGTTAGTAAAGGCAAAACATCACTGCAAACTAACTTCAGCATCTCCAAAGTCATAACTGATGCAAGTAACCTTGAAAATATTTCCTGAGTGAATTAAGCCCATGTGTCATATTTTTTCCTTAATCATCTTCACCATTTTGGGATATAAGAACCATACTCCAATAAAATCTGTTCTTTGTATGATCTATAGATATCCAATTTACAATTTTATGAAACAGAGTAGTAGCCAATACAGTAACACATTGATAAAAGCAAAATGAGTTAATATTTATTGGATAATTGCTGTGAACCAGGCATTACTCCCAATGTTAGGGAAATATGGCAGTGTGAATATAACACAGCCCCTGATCTGATGGCTTATCTACTATAACTTCTTCAAAAATAAAGGCTCTGTGAACACATTATCATAAATAGTCAGGAATGTCTCTCTTTGGAGGTAACAGCTGACTACAGAGTTGTGAGGTAGGCACTTGGAGGAAGACTATTCCAAGCAGAGAGGATGGGAAGGACAGATTTAGAGGCAGGATCACATAGGATGTTGTTGGCATCAGGGAGCAGGAGGGGTATTTTCATGGGTGAGGTCCACAAGGAAAAGGACGCACGGGAAGTCAACATCACAACAAGCAAGTGTCTTTATTGTTCGGTCAGTATATCGGCCGTTATCAACCTTACATTCTTGTGTACTGCCACAACCGTGTAGCACATGTGCGGTGCTGTGCACTATATCATGCTTATGTAAGTGTATCCTATTGTGCACATGTGCTGAACAGCAGAATTGTGCCCTTAGAGATCCTCAAAACCTGCTCTTTGAAGCAATCTGCTATGGTTCCTCACAGGTATTCAAGAAGTGGCAGTTGAACTAACAGAGTCAGAGAAGGGTGGTGAAGGAAGTATGGCTAAAAATAAGAATAAAAGAGAATGCTGCCAGGGATGATTACATTGGTCTTGTGGATTGTGTTGAAGACTGGATTTCATTAACTGTGAGATAGGAAACCATGGAAGGTTTTGAGTAGGAAGTGGTGTCATATGCTCCTTAAACTTATTCATGACAATCTAATTAATTCATTAGGCTTCTCAGCTCATTAACAGAAAAATGGCCGTATCTCACTTTCAAGTTCTCAAATGGTATGTCTACAGAAGAAAAGTGTTATAAAATAGGATTTCTTTATTTTCCCACTTCTTATCTTGAAGCTGAGAGGATATAATCAAGTTAAGGTACAGCCGGGTGTGGTGGCGCACGCCTATAACCCCAGCACTCAGGAGGCTGAAGTAGGAGGATCATTGTGAGTTCGAGGCCAGCCTGGGCTACAAAGAGAGTGCAAGGCCAGCCTGAACTGACAGTGAGACCTTGTCTCCAAAAAAAACAACAACAACCAAAAAAAAGTTAAGGTACAAAACCGGCCAATTAGTAATCATGACAAAAACATAGAGCCCTTGTTTATTCAGACATGGCGACCTGCCAGAAAACAGAGACATCACAGTATAACTGTTGTGTCTTTTACATGCTTCGTTACTGTGGTCTGAGCTCTCTTACCCAACCCGCTAGGTGTGCAACAGCAGGCTGTTTCTTATCACTGAAATCTCTAAAGGGTTCACCATCACTGCCCTAGGCTCATCTATCTATAGAGGAATCAGATAAATGTGAGTCATGCATAACCAGTATTACAGAAGACTAGAGAAAAATTAATGTTAAAATAACTAAATGACCATAAGGGAAGGAGAAAGTTCATAAGAGATAGGTGTTTCCAACCCATTCAGAGAAGCCGGATGAGGAGCCTTCAGACCTGCGAGTGAAAGACTGTAAGTCTGTAAGAACTTGTGGGAAATTCTAAAAATAGAGGGTGGTTCTGGACCTCCCACGTAGACCTGCTTCTCCCAGTGCAGTTAACACCAAGTTAAAGGAACATTTGTCTTAATTATCTGTGTGAACTTGACCAGAAAGCACAAAAATGTGCTGTCATGTGCCCCTCTCCTCCACTTCTACAGATATGATACGTCTTATTTTCTTTCCCAGATTAAAAAAGAAAAAAATAAATAAACCTGAGTAAAAGCATTTCCTGGAGCCAAGCGTGATCATATTGAGAAACTGATCAGGGTGATGAGCCATAGTTGATTGAATGAGGGCTCTTCCTCTGCCTTATCTAATGAAACTAGACATCTTGAAGGATAGTTTGGATCTATAAAGACAGAAAAGTCATTTATTTTGGATATAGAAAGAGCAAAGACATTTAGTGTAAGCTTAAAGACTAAGGGGCTCAAAGGGAAGAAGTCTGCTTTTCTGTGAAAGAAAAACAAACAGATCATCAAGACAATGAAGAGAATGTGATCCAGGCAGTTCAAGTGAGGGTTACAAAGTACAGAAATAATTCAAATACTAAGAGCAACATTTGTAGGACTTTTAGAGAAGAGAATAACCCCGTTGCCACAATGAATGCAGTTTAGTCAAGGCTTAGAAATTACTTTGTCAGCAAAATGATTTTGCCTCTTTCCAAAGAAGCAATGCATAAAAGGAAAGAGGACTCTTGCTGAGGTAAATTGTCACCTAGTTCTAGGATCGGGCAGAGAAAATGTAATGAAAAGCAAATGTATTTAGAGGCAAAAATATACAGTATTATTTTCTAAAGTGGGCCAGGATTGTACAGCACAAACTCACTAGAAAATTCTGAAATGCTCTAAGAACTCTCCAAAGAGCCCAGTAGTCTCCCTCAGAGAATCACTAGCCCTCCAGAAGGAAATGTGTTCCATGAGCACAGTTATTGAATTTACTCAAGGCAAACTCTGAAGCAGTTTTCCCAGCCGTGTGGATGCCTTCTGCCACAGGACAACCACTGGGCCCGTGTGCTTCCATTTGAAGGGGACCTCAAAGGCTTCCTACTCTTCCAGTTCTTGTGTAATTGGGACAAGGCCTCTGCTGGGACCTGCTGGGACATTCTTCCTCCCACTGTATTTGAGGCTGAGGATACTTCTTAACTAAGCTTTTAAGAACTCGATCAAGAATTTTGTTTCCTCCTTTAGATTTCACTGCCACCACAGGTGAACAGTTGCCAGTTATTTGAGGACAGAACCAAATGGCTTTGACATCCTGGGGCTGCATAACCTATTTCAGAAAATAAATCAAAAGTTGCATACTTATACTTTATAACAAAAAAACTTAGAATAACTTTAGATAGATAAATAATTAACAGTTAAATAAAAATAAGAGGGTGGAAAGTAAATATCAAATTCCCTGAGGTCAAGAGTAGGGAACAAGTCAGTCTCACTTCTCTGCATCGTCCCCGAACCAGTATCAGCCCCCTTCTCTGTCCTCTCATTGATAGTTCTGTTGGCTTCAGATAGCACTAATATTCAAATCTCCTCTTTTTCAAATGAAAACCAAGAATGTTTTTCCACTCAAGTTTCCAGCATGTTGATTTCATGCTTTCAGGAAATCACCATCTTCCTGTTTCCTTTTTTATTATATGTAAAACAAAATTCATAAATTTGGGTAAAGTCAAAGTCCTCTGACAAGGATTGATGACAAAAATCCCAGTAGAGCATTTCTCCATATAAATTATTATGTAAATTCCTGAAAATATAAGTATATGTAAATAAATATGTGGAAAGGAGATTTAGATTTATTGACTTTTCTTTCAGTATTTATTTATGGAGCATACAAAATTAGATAAGTTTGATGAATTTAGTGTTCCTGCTCCTGAAACATATGCTATAAAATTGGATGATTTGGTGGTAAGATATTGTGCATGAATTTTCTAATGTAATTTTTAAGGTATCAGTGGTCACATATCAGGATCCATTTTCCCAACTATATGGGTTTTCTTCACTTTGAATTGAATATTTGTTTGAAACTTACCTGACCTGTCTGATATATAAAAGTCACAGTTTTTAAAACCTTATGTTAACAGTGCATAGGTAGTGAATACAAATATAATTATAAATGTAATTTTAATTCTATTTTCCTTACTGGGCTACAGTATTTGTAAGTAATCTATTCCAAAATCAAAGATCAACCCAAATCCCTTCTATAAACTCTTATCCTGTTTTCTAAGTATTTATTTAATGTCACTGTTCAGTAAGGGACCTAGAGACCTTTTACTCTAGGTGGAAAGAAAATGCAAATCTGTTAGTTATTTGCTGAGGTTCCTAAGGACACTGAAAACACACAGGCACTTGTAACTGTGAATTTCCCAGTAAATATAAAATCTTTGTCTTCTGGAGTATTTGCTTAACTGAACAAAGTTTACACAGCCTGAAGAGGATTAGCATTAACAATAACAGAAAATTAAACCTTTGACATTCCTCTAGTTTATTTCTGTGGTTATTTCCTCTTCTCTCATATTGATTTCCCCAACTCTATCAAAAGAAAAAGAAAAAAAAAACCTCACAGTGTTCACTGAACCTCCCAGGCATTAATGATTACAGTTACATTTATTTTCTTTACTGTATTCATTTATTTAGAAATGTTTTGTATTAAAAATGGGCCAGGTACCATGTCACATACTAAAAACATAATGATAAATTAGAAAAAATAACACAGCATTCTAGCCTCTAAGATTTTATATTTTGAGAGTGTGAGACATAAATGCGCAAGTGCTGAATTACAAGTATAATATGATAAATTCTATACAAGTGCCATGGAGTATGAAGTAAAGAGCTACCCACTCTGGTAGAGAAAAATCCAGGAAGAATTCATGAAGGAGATGAAATCAGAGTTGGGTTTCAAGCATCAATAAGCATTTGGTGGTCCAGAGTGAGAAAAAATTTCCAGCTGCAAAACAGCTTACACCAAGAAATAGAAGTTTGGGATAGAATATTTGATATTCCTTCAGTAAAGAAGTGATGGAAGAATGAGGAGCACGGAACAAAGTGACATCATAATTTTCTGTAGCATCAAGTTTACAATGCTAAGACCCACTGATGTATACGTAGCATAACTGATTTAAACATTTCCCTATTGGTTGAGCATTTAGAGTATTTCCAGTATCTCACAAATATTAAGCTGTGATGGAGACCTTTCAGCACATATAGATAACTACATTCCTTGGTAGGTTTTAAAGGGTGAGATTAGCACAAATGAAATGCGTAAAGAAAATGGTACACCTATTTAAATGTCCCACTGCATTTGTCTTGTCTCGCTTGTTTTTAGAAGACGCCAATTTACCAGCGGCATTTGAGAAAACCCTTTGCCGGATCTGAGTGCCATCACTCAAAAAAACTATTTGCTAACTGTGTGAGTGGAAAACAAGATTAGAGCTCACAGCATTATCAGGGCCATGATTTTGAATTTAATTTGGAAGTTAATGAGAAACCCACTGAAGACTTTTGATCAAGAGAGCAAAATATCTGGATCAGCTCTTTGAAAAGATTAAATTTGGCAGCAAGGGCTGGGATATGATGGGATTGGCTCTGCTTGAGTACTCACACAATTCTGGAGGCCAGGAGGCTGTTGTAACAGTCTGGGGCAGCACTGTCCAATAGAACTTCTTACAGTGACAGAAGTGTTCTGTGTTTGCTCCGCTTCATGTGGTGGCCACCAGCCATGTGTTGCTTTTTTAACTATTTGAAATACAGCTAGTGCAGCCTAGGAACTAAATTTTGAAATCTTACTGAATTTTAATCTAAAAAGACACCTGCAGCCAATAACTGTTGTACAGGACAGCACAGACCTAAGAACACTGGGTGTTCAAGACAGAAAATCAGCAAGCCAGAAAGAAGACAGCAAAAACAGACAGAATAAACAAATTCTGTGACTATTTCAATGTGCTAGATGAAGGGGAGGGAGAATCCTAACTTGTATGGAGATTTAGAATCACAGGAAAATGAAAGATGGGCATGTCCCCTGTACAGCCTACAAGAAAGAAAATGTTCAGAGAAAATAATGAGAATAGGATCTCTCTCTCTCTCTCTCTCTCTCTCTCTCTCTCTCTCTCTCTCTCTCT